>NC_138544.1:18027678-18641723 GCF_964234715.1 Podarcis melisellensis
GCGAAAATTCTTGCTGCAGAGAATTGCTGCAGGGAAAAAGGGAGCAAGCAAGGGAAAAATAAAAGAAACGGACCCCCAGCTGTGTTAAAGTAAGCCGGCAACACTTATCTGCCTTAGTTGACTGTGAAGCTTTCACTCACACAATCCATAAGGATCTAACTGAGGAAAAGGGTGGCCTTTATTTTCATTAGTCCAATGGTGTTGTGCTGTCATGCAAAGTCGTATTTCAGAGCTATGGGAATGCATTTGGGTGAGCCCAAGGCTCACATGTTTCCCCATCTCCCCCCCCCCTCCCGTGCATGGTCACAGGATCGGAAGATCATAGAATCATAGAGTTGGAAGAGACCACAAGGGCCATCGAGTCCAACTCCCTGCCAAGTAGGAAACGATTTTCCATACGTTGTGGCTACTTGTTTCCTCCAAACTAAGAATGGTGCTTAGGGTTAACTGTTGTTTAAGGAAACGATGCGGGATAATTAATGTAGAAGTTGGTTAGTCTCCCTAAATCACAGTTAAACTAATCACAGTTTTTCTGGTTTGGGACATTAAAAAGTACAGCGGAACCTGAGTTTTCGAACATAATCCATTCCAGAAGACTGTTCATCTTCCAAAACGTTCAAAAATCGAGACGCAAAGGGCTGTTGGCAAATTCAATTGAGAAAATTGAAAAAGATGCAGCGGAAGCTATTAGACTTCTGATGCACGTTCGAAAACAGAAGCATTTACTTCCGGGTTTTCGGCGTTTGGGTTCCAAAACGTTCGTCAACAGAGACGTTTGAGAACCGAGGTTCCACTGTAACTGGTTATTTGAAAAGTCCAGAGCTTTGGGCACATAATGCAAAACCTTAGTTTAGTATTATGTATGAACCAGATTAGCGAGTAGAAGGGATGGCCAAATTTGTCCATTTTGATTTCCCTCAGATTCTCATTATTCCAATCTTAAATTCAGTTCACATTTCTGTAGCAATATAACTTCTAGCACATTTGCAAAGCTAAATAGGGTCTGGTATGGTTTCAAATTGGATGGGGAACCAACTGCATGTTGAGATTTCCTGCATTGCAGGAGGTCGGAACTACATGACCCTTGGGATCCATTCCAACTCCATGCTTTGATGCCGGTTCTTTCAGTTTGCAACTTAAAAGAACAAAAGTTCTCAGAAAAATTCATTAGCATTTTAAAGTGAATTTCTCCTAATTGACTTTTTTATTTTGCAATTTTGCCTAATATACACATTCTTACAAAGCAATTTTTGCTAACACTTTACCCCATTTTTTGTAGGCATGATTTGGCTGGAGAACTGTGCTGCAACATTTGGAGAAGTGCAATTTAGGGGAGTTTCGGTTTGCTTGCTGCTTCGGAAATTGCAAAATATGTAGGTTCGCCTCTAAATGCAACTTGACTCTCTCCCCCATCACTGGCGAAGAGTTACGTACATGGGTTTCCAGTGGGCCCAGATGCCTAACATGCTACTCAATGTCTGGTGCAAATGTACGGTAACTCCTCACTTGCTGGCAGGCATCAGAATAATCTGTTGATAGGCTAATATATTGAACCTATCACACAAGCAATCACTTAGACATGCAATCAACCAACGTTTTGGAGCAAGTCCCACAAGCATGGTGACCTGGAAACCACCAGAAATATGCAGCACTGCACTGTACTCTAGCCCAACTTAGTACCTTTTTATACATAATGAATTTGGATACCATATGGGCTCAGCAATTAATTAACGGCTCAGGACTGCAATACCTCAAGGACCGCCTCTTTCCATATGAACCTACCCAGACCCTGAGATCACCTTCTGAGGCCCTTCTTCATGTGCCTCCTCCTCAAGAGGTCCAAAGAGTGGCAACATGAGAACGGGCCTTTTCTGCTGTGTCTCCCCATCTGTGGAATGCTCTCCCTAGGGAAGTTTGCCTGGCGCCTTCATTACACACCTTTAGACGCCAGGCAAAAACATTCCTTTTTAACCAGGCCTTTGGTTGATCCCATTTACATCCTATGCCCTTTTAAAATGTTTTTTTTGGGGGGGGGCTATTGGGTTGCTGTTTTTATTTTTATTAGGTATTTTGTTATTTTATATCTTTATTTTATTCTGTGAACTGCCCTGAGGCACCTGGGTAGAGGGCGGTATATAAATTCTCACAATAATAATAATTGTCAGGGAACTGCCATCAGCTCAGAGGCGAGAGGTGGAAGGGCAGTTGTGTTATAGGGAACCTCCGAAAATCTTGCGAAGCAGTTTCTCCTCTGGCGAGGAGGGAAACCCCACCTTCAGTGGAGAGGGAGTGGTGGGAGCAGGGGATGCTTGGAAGAGTCTCAACACTGAGCCTGAGCAAACCAGAGGGGAGGGAAGTCCCCCTTTGCCAGCGCCCATTCTGTGCAGTAGGTTTAGGCGAAGGGAAGGGAGAAGGTTGGGGTTCACGCAACTGTTATGCTGCAGGATTCTGCTAGCAAGTGAGCCAGACATGAACTTGAGACGCTCCTCACTGTAAATAAGGTAAAGGTAAAGGTACCCCTGCCCGTACGGGCCAGTCTTGCCAGACTCTAGGGTTGTGCGCTCATCTCACTCTATAGGCCGGGAGACAGCGCTGTCCGCAGACACTTCCGGGTCACGTGGCCAGCGTGACAAGCTGTATCTGGCGAGCCAGCGCAGCACACAGAACGCCGTTTACCTTCCCGCTAGTAAGCGGTCCCTATTTATCTACTTGCACCCGGGGGTGCTTTCAAACTGCTAGGTTGGCAGGCGCTGGGACCGAACGACGGGAGCGCACCCCGCCGTGGGGATTCGAACTGCCGACCATGCGATCGGCAAGTCCTAGGCGCTGAGGTTTTACCCACTGTAAATAGTTTGCGCTAATAATAAAGCCTGGAAAAGACAAGTCGGAGTCTTGCCTGTTTGCTCTCGAGCAACCACACCAGTACCTGACTAATAATAATAGTAATATCAATATCCAAAATATAAGTTTTTGGGTGTGTGTTTAATACAAGGGGTCCTAAAAGAGCCTGTTGCCAGATTTAGGGCACTGGGTAGTATCCTACTTCCACGTGCTGGAGTTCCACTTACAGTGGATATGTTTGCAACTACATCACCCACCCACTGGTGTCACCAATATGGAACTTGGTCCTGTGAAAAGGCATCAACGTATGTTCACATCCTCCCAGGCCCCCTTGCATTGAGCCAGCCCGATTCTGAATGGCTGCCATTCAGCAGAAGAATGAAAGCCCAGGAGCCAAACGGGGGTCTTTGTTCAAAAGCGGAATGGGCATGCAGCTGCAATAACTGGAAGAATTAACAGCCAGTGGTTTGTTCTTTTTTTAAGGTGTTGCTAGAGCAGCATAAAAAGGCTAGGGACCTCCACATAATTAAGAACCCCCCCTCCCCGCCTTGTGTAAAGTGTAATAAAGATGACAGCAACAGACCAAACAATTTCAGGAGAGCTATAAAATATTTATTAGGCCGCCTTCCCCTTATTACACAGTACAAGGCCATTGTTTTCAGCTTACTGGAGATGGCAAAAGAGAAATCATACAATAAAATAAAATAAAATATTTGTTTCAGTGCCGGCAATATTTAATAGCCGCATCGTTACAGCCTGCCCTTTTCTTCCATCAGTGAGAATTACAACCACATCTTAAAGAGACCCTTTGTACAATGAGTGAGCAACAGAATTATCCTCTGTGCCCCTGGGTTGTTTTTGTTGTTTTTCCTTTCTATTAATTGCTCTAGTAGCTCAGTGCTATCTATATTCTCTGTTAGAAAGTACTGTGCCTGTGTGATTGTATAAAGAAGCAAAACTGAAAGGTGTTTTCATAACCCCCCCTCCCAACTCTCCATTTTCATTAGCGTTGTTTCCTAACTGTTAGGCTAAAGCCTGTGGACATACACAAACACAACACCAACAAACACCATTCAATGAAGCTGTGATCTGCACATGTGCAATGACTGTCTCAGATGTACACACCTCAGCTTAACTGCAATCTTAAGTTTTCAAACTAGATGGAAGGTGCAAGTGCTCTGCGAGTGCAGTTTCTCCCGAATGAATTGCAGAGTGTTTGAGGACTGGGACATTCACAGGGAAACCAAAATGCTTGTTTACAAAGCTATTGTACTACCAACCTTACTGCACGCTTGTGAAACGTGGACCGCTTATGAATACCATCTCCAACTCCTCAAAAGATTCCATCAACGGTGTCTCCGAAAAAATTTACACATCACTTGGGAAGACAAGCAAACTAAAGCCAGTGTACTGAAGAAGCAAAGATCACCAGTGTTGAAGCAATGATTGTTCAACATCAACTTTGTTGGACTGGTCATGTTGTGAGGATGCCTGACTATCATCTTCCAAAGGAACTACTCCATTCCAAAGTTAAAAATGGAAAGCCTAATGCTGGTAGTCAACAAAAGAGGTTTAAAGACTCTCTCAAGGCAAATCTTTAAAAAAATGTAGTATAAACACCGACAACTGGCCTGCGAGCGCTCCAATTGGAGAACAGCCTTTACCAAAGGTGTCTTGGGCTTTGAAGATGTTTGAGCTCAGGACAAAAGGGAGAAACGTGCTTGGCAAACCCTCACCATGATCAACTCCCACCTGGAAACCTATGTTCCCACTGTGGAAAGGTGTGGATCCAGAATTGGCCTCCGCAGTGACTTACGGACTCACTGTTAAAACCGTGTTCATGGTAGACAATCTTACTTAGCTACGAGTGAAAGAAGAAAGAAGGTTTGAGGGAAAGCATTATCATCAGGGAATATTTCTCAGGAAACTGTAGAATACATATGGATTGTGGCTAAGGTGTACCCACGATGGAAGTGGGAGTGCACTGGAGCGAAAGTAAACATGGAACATGTGCAAAGTGCTCATTGCTAAAGCAGGGAAGAACCTTCTCTGCCAACAAATACCTCTTAAGTAGCATTATAGCTGCCTGATTTCCAAATATAAATCATACATAAATGCTTCTCAGTCAAATAATTCCAGGAAGTTACCAAATACTTGGAATAAACATTGCTGCGTTTTGCATGGGGCAAAGCTCTTGTTGCTGCTTGTTCAAAACGGCTGGGGGAGAATCTAGCTATTTGGAGTACAATGGCATTTTTGTTTTGTGTACTGATAGCATGGCACTATACTGAAGGCATCAACCCCTTATTCTGTTTCCCCTTGTTAAAAGGGAGGCCATATGCTTAAACTCTGAGTGCTAGCAGAAACCGATGCTCAGAATGTTTGGTTTTTCTGACGTTTCATTATAAATATTATTACTAGTCACGTTATGGCATTAAGATAACATTTCTGAAGAACTGCTCCACATCTTTTCTGCAGAGAGCAGGGAATAAAGATCACTTTCTACTCTGTGACCACCATGGAAATCAAAGGCGAATGCCACATTCTTCTCCTAATGCCTGCACATTAGTAAATACTGATTGGAATTAGGTCCATGTGGCAAGATGACAAGGGTTCATTTTATTTTTTTAAGTTGGTTAGGAAGTACAGCTGAAAATCTAGCACAGACCTCATGTTTGTCTCTTGTACCTGCAAGCGCATTTCACACCAGATAAGTGCTATAGGCCTGGATTCAACTAGCCCAGCAGGCTAGCAAAAACCAGTGCGAGGGGTCCTGCTAGTGCAACAGGGCTTTTCTTCGTCTCCTCCCTCCCTCCCTCTCTTGCACTCTCTGTATCTCCCCAATTCCACTCTGGAGGTCTACTCCCAGCACAGTACACAAGGAGAGGGGAGGAGGAAATGTTCCACCTGGCAAGAAGAACTGACAGAATAATCAAAAGAGCACACACTTAATCCCTCCCACGGCTCCCTAGTCTGGAACCTGTAGACTGTCATATCTGAGGGATGCTAGCCAATCACAAAGGGCATTATTCCGCTCCACTCTAGAAATGGCCAAGCAGGTTCACTGAGAACATATGACATGGTAGCATGAACTAAAGTGCTCCTTGGGGAATTATACGTGAGTGGTACCGAGAGATTCGTAAAGTGTGAATTGTAGGTAGGGGCTTTCCAAGCCTCTCCCTCCTGTATGGGAGTAGTGTCCGGGTGGAAATTAATCCAATGTCTGGGAAAATCCAGATATATGGCAGCCCAGATTGGAAGAGCCGTTTTTCCATAATAATAGCTCAAACTAGCAAAACTAAAGAAAGCTCAATAACTCCCCCCCCCAAAAAAAAACCTCAACAACCCTGGAAATGTTACTTGTCGAATCCTAAATAAAAATCAGTAGTTTTAAAACAAATACAGTCGTACTTTGGTTTTCGAACAGCTTAGTCCTCGAACGTTTCGGCTAGCGAACGCTGCAAACCCGAAGTGAGTGTCCTGGTTTGCGAACTATTTTTTGGAAGCCGAATGTCCGAAGGGGTTTCCGCGGCTTCCGATTGGCTGCAGGAGCTTCCTGCAGCCAATCAGAAGCCGTGGTTTGGTTTCCGAACGTTTTGGAAGTCGAACAGACTTCCAGAACAGATTCTGTTCGACTTCCAAGATACAACTGTATACATAACGAAACTACATGTAAGATTGCAAGTTAAAGGTAAATGTCTGGGTAGGTTTGCCTACATAAGATTTTCAGCAGGTGCTGAAAACAAGACAGCCACAGAGAATAGCAATGAGCAGGGGAAATTGGTGGATGAAAGGGGCAATGCCAAACATTTGGAGATGGGGAGACGATGGAAGAGGCTAGGCTCAGTCATGACAGCGAGTGAGCTTGCTATGGAAAAAAATTCTTCCTTTATTTTTCTTCAGACCTAGTTTTTTTGTTTTTGTTTTGAGGATAAATGGATGTGCCAGGAGCATGTCTGCTACTTTCCAGGAGCTGATTTCTCACCCTGCTCTTATAGACATATTGGACCCAGTTTTAAAATTTATGGTGGAGGGTGTCTTCTAAAAGGGTAGTCTAAAAAAAAATTAAACTTAGTAAACTGAAAAGGTGGGTCAACATTAGCTCACCCATTCTCACAGTAGAGAAACTTGTGTGTGTGCGTGCGCACGCACGCATGTGTATGGGGTATATGGATTTTCAGACTCTCTCAAGAATCTAGCATTCAAAGAAGTAGACAGGCCATTCCCCCCCCCCTCCCTCAAATCTTCCCATGCGTCATCTGCCTGCATTGCATGACTTTCCAAGAGGAGAAGAGGTGGGGAGGATTGCTGAACTCCAGAACACTCAAAAGCACCCAACTTCACTTAACAGTTTGAATCCTCTGCTTATGCTGACCGGCAGAGAGACAACAAGCTGCGAAGTTTCATGTTTCATCCTGGAAAGGGGTATAGGAGCAAGCAACCGGGACTCCAGATGGAGACATATGCAGCTGCTATTTGTTCTTTGGCCTGGGTAGGCCATGGGTGCTTTCAGATTCTCAAACATTTACATTAATAATAAGCAAACAGCTCAGGGCCTAATGGACGTATCCAGCAGTGCTGCTACGGTTGATTGGCCAGATGCAGAAAACAGGCTGGGGGAGAGCAGAAATGAAGAGGATAATGAAAGAATAGGAACCACCAGTGTCTCCAAGAGGTCAGAAGACACTCATTAAATGTGCTTGCCTTCCTGGTTCCTTGATGTGGCTGTCCCTTAACCCCCTGATAAGCAAACCGCGAGTTGTTAAAAATTAACCAGCATTGCTTTAAAACAAAATAAAATCCCCCCCAACCCAATGCATTTCTGAACAGGAGAGCAACAAGCAGTGACCACTGATGTAACCCTAACCGATGGGTCTGCTTTTGTCTGGATAAATAGCCCTTTTTTTCCTCTTAGGAAATTCCAGGAGCTGGAATAAACGTTTATCAGGCAAATTAGGCAAATGCCGAGGTTCCAGGGGGAGACCTTTGAGACAGGTCTCGCTTTCATGGGTAGTTTATAAGCTGGCCCTTGCCCGAAGGTGAAAAGGCAGGCCATGCTTAGACCGTGCTATTAAAATACTCGGTCACCCTATTCGGGGCCAGGCAGGAATTTTCTCTCCACTGAAATTGAGCCTGTCTAGCCCATAGCAACTGTCACAACTTGTAGACAGACAAGTCAGGGCGGAGAGTGGGGGTTGGGAGCCTTCCCCCCACCCCCATAAAATGAAGTAGGGTGCCCCATTAAAGGGATCCAGGGGGAGGTGTTTCTGTCCAGACGGGGGCCAATGGGCCATAGCACTCCCTTTGATGGCAATCCTGCATTTGATGTATGTCATAGGGAGATCCTTAAGCCAGGATCAACTCTGACAGTTCATCAACCAACAGTTGGGCTTGATGATACTGGATACACACCCAATGTCTACACCAAAACCTACCGACATCCGTAATCAAGAAAGTCGTGGCCTGTTTAATCCCAAGATATGCACCCTGTGTTTGTTGTATCTGTCCCTGGCCCCCCGCAGCTCAGGGCTCACTGTGCCTTTGCCATCAACCAGCTGTGTGCACTTCTACATTACAGCCCGGTAATTATTTCTTCCTATCCAGTCCAATCAATCACTTCCATCAAACTAGAAGAGGTGCCTAATTCTTGAGAAGTCCTCTTATCTGTTCTCCGATTACGTGCCCTTAATCTTCAGCTCACCTGTGCACATATAGGAAAGGTCTTGTGAGGAATGCTGTGAGTCCAGATACCAGCAGCCGAAAGAGATCCCCATACAGCAGATTAACTTTAAACTCTGGGATAAAAGGTCACAAAATGCTGGAAGCTTATTAGAAACATAGGAAGGTTCCTTATACTGAATCAGACCATTGGTCCATCTAGCTCACTATTGTCTACACCAGCGTTTCCCAAACTTGGGGTCTCAGCTGTTTTTGGACTACAACTCCCATCATCCCTAGCTAGCAGGGCCGGCGGCCAGGGATGATGGAATTGTAGTACAAAAACAGCTGGAGACCCAAGTTTGAGAAACCCTGGTCTACACTGACAGACAATGGCTCTGCAAAGTTTTGGAGAGGGATCTTCCCCAGCCTTAACATGAGATGACAAGGATTGAATTTGGGATTTTCTGCATGAAAAGCAGTGCTCAATTACTGTCCCATGGCGCTTCCCTGACTATTTCTCCATAATGGACTATTCCTCCATAATGAAACTCTGGCCAAGTCTCTGCCAGAGTTATAGATCTGTTGCCGCCGTCACCACCTTGAAAGCAGAGACCAGTGAGATCAGGGAACTCAATCCCATTTCCATCAAAGAAGACAAATAAAATATATTTTCAATCACAACAGGCAGTCTTTCAATCTTTACAAAGGATTTCTTCTAAAAATACTGAACTGAAACTAATCTCTCTGCATGGCTTTCCTATGTGCCTTTCTTTCGGAAGGTGCGAGGAGAAGAAGGAAATGTGCACACAATCCATACACAGTATGTGCTTCAGTGTCGGGGCTCTTTCCGAAACAAAAGAGTTTAAAGAAGAAAAACAGCCACATTCCAGTGGGGGAAAAGGTGGCTAACTTTCTAGACAAGGACTTTGACAGGTGTGGTGTAGTGGTTGATATGAGATTACAAGACTACCGCTCTTAACCACTACACCACACTGGCTCACACTGGACCACTACCTCCTGGGCAAATGCAGCAAAAATAGGAGAGGGAGAGAAGTGTGCCATCCCAGTCTTGTAATCTGGGGAACCGGGTTCGCGTCTCCGCTCCTCCACATGCAGCTGCTGGGTGACCTTGGGCCAGTCACACTTCCTTGAAGTCTCTCAGTTTTGCCAGTGTGGTGTAGTGGTTAAGAGCAGTAGTCTTGTAATCTGGTGAACCGGGTTCGCGTCTCCACTCCTCCACATGCAGCTGCTGGGTGACCTTGGGCCAGTCACACTTCTTTGAAGTCTCTCAGGCCCACTCACCTCACAGAGTGTTTGTTGTGGGGGAGGAAAGGAAAGGAGAATGTTAGCCGCTTTGAGACTCCTTCGGGTAGTGATAAAGCGGGATATCAAATCCAAACTCCTCCTCCTCCTCCTCCTCCTCCTCCTCCTCCTCCTCCTCTTCTTCTTCTTCTTCTTCTTCTCCGGGTCTGAGCTTATTTTGTTCTTTCTCCTTATACGGCGCAGAGTTTCAAGTCCCAGAAGGGACTTCCTGCAATGCCTTAGGCCAGGCATGGCCAAACTTGGCCCTCCATCTGTTTTCGGACTACAACTCCCATCATCCCTAGCTAACAGGACTAGTGATCAGGGATGATGGGAAATGTAGTCCCAAAACAGCTGGAGGGCCAATTTTGGCCATGCCTGCCTTAGGCACACGCTGATCCAGGGCTCTGTACTATTCGATGAAACAGAAAGGTATTGGGAAGACTGACTGATTGCCTGTTAAGGTTCATTTTGAAGCTTGTTTCCAGTTAAGTAGATTATTGCTGGAGGTAGGTGGGGTAGTGGGGGTGAACGGCAGGATGCCTATTCATTTGAATGGCCCTGTATTATTTTGTCAAAAAGGCAACCCTGACGGACAAATACCAAGCATTGTTTTTACTTCTATGACATCTCTACCTGTAGCAATGCGCAAGGTATAAAACAAAGTGTCATGGGGAACTACCCTGTGGAATATCTTCCCTTGGAGGTTCAGACGGGCACTAACTTCTTCTTACAGGGGGTGCAAACTGAAATAAAATACTATGGGGGCCCAGGTAATCCCCACCCCACATAATCGATCACATGGCACAGTGTACACACACCATTTGAATGGCAATGCCTATCAACTTGGGGGAGGGTAGCCCCCTCTAATTTTTTGTTGTGGGGGCCAAGGAGTTGACCCCTAGGAGTTGACTCCTATGCCTCTTGCAGTTGAAAAATACCTATTTGCCCAGATGCTTCCTGATCACTAATACTGAACATTTTATCATTCCTTTCTACCTAGCTATTGGAGGCTTACAACCTAATTAGAAACACACTCTGTGACAAACCTGTTATTAAGAATTGCACAAACATCTAAAACCAGCAGCCAATTCACAAGAAAGCAAACTAAGCAAACCAAATCCTGGTCAAATATGGTTTTTAAAAAAACACACATAAAAAACCTGGTGCCTAGGTAAAGGTAAAGGGACCCCTGACCATTAGGTCCAGTCATGACCGACTCTGGGGTTGCGGCGCTCATCTCACTTTATTGGCCGAAGGAGCCGGCGTACAGCTTCCGGGTCATGTGGCCAGCATGACTAAGCCGCTTCTGGCAAACTAGAGCAGCACATGGAAACGCCATTTACCTTCCAGCCGGAGCAGTACCTAGTTATCTACTTGCACTTTGACGTGTTTTCACACTGCTAGGTTGGCAGGAGCAGGGACCAAGCAATGGGAGCTCACCCCATTGCGGGGATTCGAACCGCCGACCTTCTGATCGGCAAGTCCTAGGCTCTGTGGTTTAACCCAGAGCACCACCCGCGTCCCTTACCTGGTGCCTAAAAACATACTAATAAGTGTTTTGTTTCCTAACATACAGAAAGAAATAGAGAGGCTTCTGTACATGCAGAACTTTGTATATGCATCAGAGATCCAATGATGTTTGAATTACACAGCCAACTATAACAAACCATGATCCATACTTTGGTAATAAACTTGTGAGGGAATAGCCTGGCTTCCCCCACTCCCCGATCGTTTAATGCCCTGTGATAATTTAATGTTTCCAACTGAAAGTCGGGGGGTGGGGGGGGGAGGGCAGGATAATACATGAAACGTGGCCAAGAAATATCTAAGATGTTTAAGGCTACATGCATTGTGCCATTTCAACCCACACACTTGCAGTGTGCCAATCATACAGTTGTGCCACTCTCTGCATTTTCTTAACATCCAATATTTCAGAATGAATCCATTTATGTCTAGCTTTGACCATGTGCCATTTACTTCTGGCTCCCATGAGCTCTCGCTACTGGTGTTTGAAGCAAGACTGCACACAATGTTAGCCACAATCCACATGTATCCTTGAAAAACAGCGCTGTCTGGTGCATTTTCCCTCAAAGCACCACCCGTCTGATTTGTAAACGCAAGCTGCGGTCAAGCTGAGGGGTGTACATTTGAGACAGCCATTGCACATGAGCGGATGACGTGCATGTACAGACGAAAGCTTCACTGAATAGGAGTTTGGTACAGCAAAACAAATCAGGTAACCTTCTCTGGTGTGTAAGGTAAAGGGACCCCTGACCATTAGGTCCAGTTGTGACCGACTCTGGGGTTGCGGCACTCATCTCGCTTTATTGGCCGAGGGAGCCGGCGTACAGCTTCCGGGTCATGTGACCAGCATAACTAAGCCGCTTCTGGCGAACCAGAGCAGCGCACGGAAACGCCGTTTACCTTCCCACCGGAGCAGTACCTATTTATCTACTTGCACTTTGACGTGCTTTTAAACTGCTAGGTTGGCAGGAGCAGGGACCAAGCGATGGGAGCTCAGCCTGTCGCGGGGATTTGAACTGCCGACCTTCTGATTGGCAAGTCCTAGGCTCTGTGGTTTAACCCACAGCACCACCCGTGTCCCTCTCTGGTGTGTACAGCAACATAAAAAACACCATGGAACACAACCACAAATGTGTACAACAGCATCTGTCTCCTCTGTCAATATAACCTGTTATGCCAAATGTTGCCTCTGAGAACTGGCATGGTGGTAGAAAATGAGGCAAGCATGCATACCTAACAAAGTTGTTTCTCGTGAGGACCATTCAGGCAGCAGATTCGTTCCACACAACAGAATAAGCAGGAAATGTACTCTACAATGTAGGCCTCAAGTGCCAGGGGTGCTATTTTTCTAGAGAAAGAGGTACCAGAACTCACCACAAATGCCTCCCTCATTCTCTCCCTCGCAATGGCGCCCACCTGAGAGATGCCAGAACCTACCTGAGGGGTTCCAGGATGGAGTTATGGCTGAAAAGAAGCCCTGCCCTGACTTCAGAAGCATGATGAAAGGGGTCCCACAGCCTTTGCTCTCTAGATAGCTAGCTTCATTAGACAACAATTGTCTCCACCTGCAGCAGAGCTCTGAGGAAAGGCTTGGTAACAGAGGGGATCATCACAGAGTACACTCCTGCTCATTTTAAAGGAACTGAAACCCAAGGAAATTATTCTGTTATAAAATAAGCAGCTAACTGTGAGGAATCCAGAACAACAGAGGTCTAAAGGAATCCTGGAGAGTATTTCTGTTTGAAGAATTATTGTTAAGGGTTTTTAAAATGTGAAATACCACAAAAGCTAAGATGCTTATAGCCAGAGAATTCTAGATACTTTTAAAATACTTTGGCACCAGCTCTACGACTCTGCTCAAGGTTAAAATATTAGAGCTGTTTAATTCAGTTGTGGATTGCTGATCCAGGGCTGGCAACTCATTATTATTATTATTATTATTATTATTATTATTATTATTATTTCAACATGTTACTTCTAAATAAACACAGAAATGGTTCTTACAGATTCCCCCACAACTGTACTTCTAACAGTAATTTAATATGAGTAGGATTTTTTTTGCCAACCATGATTTATTTTAATCATGAAACACTGTTATACCTCTGATGGTGTCCCAACCTGGGTTATATAAAGGCTTTTTCTGTGAGCTTTTTTGCAGTCAACAGTGTAATAATCTCTTTGGGGAATAAGCATTTAATGTTGTTTTATTTAAAAGTATTTATATCCCACTTTTCCTTTTAAACTGTTCAAAGTAACTAACAAATAAATAAATAAACAACAGAGTACTGAAGCATTAAAATGTATCAAAATATTCTCGAGTTTACAACCAGTTTTATTTTTAAAAAAGCAAAAGAAAACAGAGAAATAGCCCCCGCACATAGTTTTAAAAAAAACACAGGAAGTGCCCATCAACTTCCATGGGGGTGGAGCTATGCAAAGTGACTGCAGAGTAAAGGATTCTCTAGCAACTAACATGGATAAAGTTATCAATGCAATTTTGTTGTCCTTGGAAAAGAATGGGGCTATGACTCAATGAACAAGCATATCTCTGGTAATGGAATGTGGCTGTTACTGAGTAAAGGCAGCACCAATGATAATCATGACAGCATGGATGGTCATAAACTTAGGGAGCCATGTTTCTCCTTCAGACAACTTCATCTGACTACTACTCAGATTTCTTTGTCTTTATGTGCAATTGTTTGCCTTTATAAATTAAAGCTCTTTGACTTTGGTCCACACCTTACAGATATTAGATCTGGTTGATTGACACAGTATCTAATATAAATAAGGAAAACAAACTGGGTAGTAAAATAACAGAGATAACAAGACAATTTTGCTGTGATTGCAATCAAGTCATTTACTCTATAGCAGTCCTATCCAGAGGTACTGAAACTGTTCAGGTATAAATGGTTTGAAGATTGAGGTAATCAAATTCATTCAAATTTATGGTCAGAGGAAAATACTAGTTTAGAGGAATGACATTCCAAGTATGCAAAACTATTAAAACATTTTTTTTTCAAATGTGGATGGTATTAATAATATTTAATTAGAATTTATTTATATTACCAGATCTCTCACTTAAGAGTTGATTTCCAAAAAAGCCAACAGGGCTAAAATGGAGTAACTGTTTAAAATGCTGTCTCAACAAATATAATCTTATGCTGGCCCTGAATCAAAGATGTTAGTTAAGATCACTTCTGATTTTGGACAAGTTTAGTTTTGAAGAGGGAAAGTAATCTGGAGAATTGTCATGCGGTTTATACTTCAGTGCTCCAAAGCTGGCCAGAACCACAGAAAGTTAAGCATTCTTTAGCTCAGTAATATTAAAAAACAACAACAGTAATACATATTAATGAATGTGCACTAACACCGTGTTGGACATATTCCACAAATGGAGGCCTTTCTTTCTGTAGAGCAAGTATCTCTTTTTAAGGAAGTAAATCTGGATCCATGATTATATAATAGCAGAGATGGGAAACTTGCATCTTTCTGAAGGTTGTTGGACTACAGCTCCCATGATCCCTGGCCACTGGTCCTGCTAGCTGGTGCTGATGGTAGATGAAAGTCCAACAACGTGTGGAAGGACACTGGTTTACCATCCCTGATACAGGGCTATATACACTTACAGAAAAAGGTATCTATGAAATTAGTACTTTATAAAGCTTTGCAAACACATAGATTAAACACTTTGGGACAGATGTGGATTAGGGGGGGAAAGATTCGAAAGGGGTAGACAGATGTTTTGGGCACATGCCTGAGAAAACACACAAGAGGGGAAAATATGATTGTTGATAGCAGAATTCGTTTAATCAGACTGCTACTGGTCCATTTTATAAGAACACAAATGTTCTTGTGGCATATAGTAAATATATGTATAATGAAAATGAAACTGTAGGTGAAATATGTATTTAAATATGTGTACATATCTGAGGAGGGACGCAGGTGGCACTGTGGGTTAAACCACAGAGCCTAGGACTTGCTGATCAGAAGGTCGGCGGTTTGAATCCCTGCGATGGGGTGAGCTCCCGTTGCTCAGTCCCTGCTCCTGCCAACCTAGCAGTTCAAAAGCACGAAGTGCAAGTAGATAAATAGGTACCTCTCTGGCAGGAAGGTAAACGGCGTTTCCGTGTGCTGCTCTGGTTCGCCAGAAGCGGCTTAGTCATGATGGCCACATGACCCGGAAGCTGTACGCCAGCTCCCTTGGCCAATAAAGCGAGATGAGCGCCGCAACCCCAGAGTCGGTCACGACTGGACCTAATGGTCAGGGGTCCCTTTACCTTTACCTATCTGAGGAAGTGGACTGTAGTCAATGAAAGCCTATGCTATGATTAATTTCTTAGTCATTATGGTACCACAGGAACATGCTGCAACAAATTAATTTTTATTTAATTAGATAGATAGGTAGATAGATATATGACAGATAGATGATAGATAGATGATAGATTGATAGATTGATAGATAGATAGATAGATAGATAGATAGATAGATAGATAGATAGATCACCTTTATCTTCCAAGGTGACGCGCATGGTTCTTCTCCCCCCCCCCATTCCATTCTTACAACAACCCTGTGAGGTAGGCTAGGCTAGGATATGGTGAGTGGCCCAAGGTCACTCAGTGAGCTTCAAGGTTGAGAGAGGATTCGAACCCTGCACTCCCAGGTGTTAGCCCAACATTCTAACAATTGTGTCACACTGGCTACCCCCGCCGGAAGCAGGAAACGTAGATGCCTTTCTTCCACCGTAAAAGAGCCTACACATTCCTCAAGATCAAATGTAACGCAGCAAAGAAAAACCTTCCAGCAACATTTTTTCCCCTTTTCCTTATTTACTTGGTTACCATTGAGTTCATGACGACTTGTTTTCTTGTACAGTAGTTCTATCTGCACTGCTTGACAGACTACTGTGACAAGGTTACCCTTAAATTGATAAAAGGTTTGATGGTGTCGATCCATTTGTCAAAAATGTCTGGCATTGTGCGTAATGGACTCTGCAGCGGGAGTGTCACTAGCATTCCAGCTGGCTATTTTCTATTCAGTGCGCTGCACACATCACACACAAAAAGGCACACCATCGAAATGCGGAAGTGTCAGGAGGCTTAGATAACAATGACACTTATCAAACATGAAAACCTACTTTCTTTCACTCTCCAGAACTACACACCAATTAAGGCCAATTAAAACTGTACTAAGTGCCATCCCATTCTTTGGAACCATATAAATAACGGCCTTTATTAACAGCAGAGGCTTAGAAAAAAGGATTGTTGACAAAAAAACACAAAAAGCCTAGTTGAGAACTTTCCCCACATTCATTAAGAAAGGGTTCTCCAGCCTCATATCATTTCCCTTTATATTTGCTGGGCTTAATGATGGGGTTGTGATGCTCTCAAAGTCTGTATAACCTTCAGAGCATAATGGCAAAAAGAGGGATACTTGCTACCCGCCCACACTCACTGTCTAAGTTAGAGGGAGTGAATCTTGTGCCACAAAGCATGCAAAACTCCAAGTGTCTATTTACCTTGTGAATATGAATTAAGGCTGTGGATAGCTCAGACGGTAGAGAATGAGACTCTAAATCCCAAGGTCATGAGTTCGAGTCTCACGATGAAGTGAAAGATTTCTGCATAGCAGGGTTGGACTAAATGACCCTGGTAGCCCCTTCCAACTATTCAATTCTATGGTTTTGTGCACACTTCCTGGGAGCAAATCCCATTAAAGACTTAGTTCTGAGTACACATTTGAATTATGGTGCTGGAAGAGACTCTTGAGAGTCCCATGGACTGCAAGAAGATCAAACCTCTCCATTCTTAAGGAAATCAGCCCTGAGTGCTCACTAGAAGGACAGATCCTGAAGCTGAGACTCCAATACTTTGGCCACCTCATGAGAAGAGAAGACTCCCTGGAAAAGACCCTGATGTTGGGAAAGATGGAGGGCACAAGGAGAAGGGGACAACAGAGGTTGGACAATGTTCTTGAAGCTACGAACATGAGTTTGGCCAAACTGCGGGAGGCAGTGGAAGACAGGAGTGCCTGGTGTGCTCTGGTCCATGGGGTCACGAAGAGTTGGACATGACTAAACGACTAAACAACAACAACAACACATTTATGACTGGATGGCACAGAAAGTGGCTGTCTTAGGGATTCTTATATTCCAGCCTTGCACAGAACTGGGCTAGTTGACCCACAGGGTCCCTTCCAATTCTACAATTCTATGATTCCATAATTCTAAAAGAACTTACAAGGGCCATAAAGTTTGCTGTGCCATATGTCCCATGGACTGCAAGCTACCCTAGACAATCACAACAGACCTGTGCTATTAGGCATTTCCCTTGTGAGATATGGCTAAGGTAACGAGCAAATAAACAGAAAAAATGTGGGGTGTTTTGGTGTGGTGGTTTTTTTTGAACTCTTGAATGTTAAAATGCCAGCTGGTATAAATTAGACTACTGCTAGTTGTGTTTTTACACCTGTTGTGGATTAGACCATGTAATCTTTTCTGAAATTCCCTGCGACTGTCACAAGTGAAAAGACAAATGAAAGCATGGTGTTGGGGGCATATCAGAGAACTGCAGATCTGGGAGAGACCAAAGAATATTGTTTATATGCTGTAAGTTTATTGTATGATCCTCCAAATATCACCTCCCCAACTCCTAGGTCCATGAACTCTTGCCTGTATAGTTTAGTCTGCCACAAAATGGGGCTAATCTGAAATGCAGTCCCCCTGGCAAACCAGGGCGGTCATATTTCGGTGAATTGGAAGCATGGAGGCAGGAAATATTCAGCAGTAAAACCTACTGAAACTCCTCATTGCTCCAATCAGCTAGCAGCCACCATTTCCCCTCAAAACTCCCCTCTCCAGACATGGAAAAAACAAGAATGGCTGCTTCCGGGCAAATGGAACTGTAAGGAGCTTTGGAGAGTTTCCCACCCTGAAAAATCAAATGTCCCCAAAATGTGAAAGGGGAGAAGTGATTTCATCCAAGCCCAGCCAAAGGTTGGCCAAACCTTTGGATGGTTTTAAGTTTAGAAGTGGAATGGCAAAGTGGCTACAGCATGGGGCAGGCCTGGACTTTGGTAATATGGCACTCTGAGAGAGAACAAAACTTGGCTCTCCCCCCCCCAAAAAATATTTCTTATTTTCACTATAATTCATTTTGGTACACTTGCATTTTTATGGATCTTCTAAGCAGGTACCCGTATAAATACAGGTGGCTATTGTTGTTGTTGTTTTGCGCCCCTTAGACTCAGCACCCTGTTTGGGGGAACTGTCCACACAACCCTAAATCCGGCACTGTATTGTATTAACTACAGGAACACCCAGATTTGAATACCACACTCAGCCATGAAGCTCACTGGGTAATGCTGGGCCAGTTACTTTCTCTCAGCTTAATGTACCCCGGAAGGAAGGAGGGTAAAATTAGGGGAAGGGAGAATTGTGTACATTAGTCTAGAACAGGGGTCAGCAAACTTTTTCTGCAGGTGGCCGGTCAATGTCCCTCAGACCTTGTGGGGGACCGGACTATATATTTTTTTGGGGGGGGGGGGTGAACGAATTCCTATTCCCCACAAATAATCCAGAGATGCATTTTAAATAAAAGAACACATTCTACTCATGTAAAAACAGCAGACAGGCCCCACAAATAACCCAGGGATGCTTTTTAAATAAAAGGACACATTTGACATGTAAAAACACGCTGATTCCCGGACCGTCCGTGGGTCAGATTGAGAAGGCGAATGGGCCACCTCCGGCCCCCAGGCCTTAGGCTGCCTACCCCTGGTCTAGAGCTACTTGGAGCAAAGGGAGGATATAAATGTAATATGCAATCAAAGATTTTTCAATCATTTCATTCTTTTTTAAAATTGATTTTCGAAGTACAGGCATGTATTAGATACTTTGGATACCCAAATTCTTGTGCATATTTTTTTTTTTCAAGAAGATGAATAGCAGGAATCTGCAAGCAGTCTCCCTTCTCCCCTAAAAACTTTCAGGTAATTATATTTTAGTGGATATATCTGGGGTTTTAAGACCTGTGAATCTGTGGTGCTACTGTGAGCTTTGTTTTATGGCCACTGGTTTCATGCTGTATTAGATTTCATGCTTTTATTTTTTAATACAACAGTTTTTAACTTTCATTATAAGCTGCCCAGAGACTTACTGGGTGGCATGTAAACAGTGACAGTAAAATAAAGCAAATATGTAAGCAGATTAGACATTTTAATGGCTAACTCGCATCTTTGGCCATTCTGCGCTATACATTCGATCAGCAACCTATTTTCAGCCTATTCAAGCAGCAACCTATTTTGTATTCAGGTAAGAAATAAAACCATCAAGTTTTATTGGCCAGGCTCTACTACGTATTCTTCTGTTCTTAACAAGATGGCAACCTGCCTATCAAATTTATAAATATGAAGGAAACATGCAAGCAGACGTCTCCATTCAGAATGAAGCAAGGCCCCTGTGGTGGAGATTGGGTGGCTGGATTTGCAGAAATGTTTGGTGAGCATATAGGAAATGTGGGGCATTTAAGTGAGAGGACACTGCAAGGTGAACGACGTGGCAGGGCTTTGTTGCAGAGAAAGCCAACCCCTTCAAGCTTCCAAAGGCCATGGGTGCATACTCCTTCCAGAGGCAGATTTAAGGGAGCATGGCCAGATCGCCAGAATAGAATTGCACAGTTGGAAGGGACTCTGAGGGTCATCTAAGTCCAACCCCTACAACTCAGGAATCTCAACTAAAGCATCCAAGACAGAAGGCCATATAAGGTTGCCATATTTTGAAAAGCAAAAAAAAAAAAGACACTTTTCCCGACTTCTACTTTTAACTATGGATCGCTATGACGACTATCCATGAAAAAGAGGATGTGTCCTGGAAAAAGAGAACATATGGCAAGCCTACATCCAATCTCTGCTTAAAAGTCTCCAAGCAAGAGAGGCCACCACTTCCAAAGGGAGTCCGTCCATTGTCAAACAGCTCTTGCTGTCAGAAAATTCTTCCTGGTGTTAAGTCAGGATTTCCTTTCATGTAACTCGAATCCGTTGGCCTCTGGAGCAGAAGAAAACAAGCTTGCTCCATTTCCCATGTGACAGCCCTTTAGATAGCTGAAGACTGCTGTCATATCTCCTCTCAGTCTGCTCTTTGCCAAGCTAAACAAATCCAATTCCTTCAACCATTCCTCCCAAGGCTTGATTTCCTTATTCTTTGTCATTTAGTTGTCCTCCTCTCCAAGCATCCCAGCTTGTCAATATCGTTCTTAAATTGTGGTGCCCAGAACCGGACACAGTACAATCCTTTAACTATGTCTTTATTCTATATTAAATTGCACTGTTTTGTCTTTATTCTATATTAAATTGCACTGTTTTGTCATTTTGTTTTATATATATATAACAAAATGACAAAACAGTGCAATTTAATATAGAATAAAGACATAGTTAAAGGATTGTACTGTGTCCGGTTCTGGGCACCACAATTTAAGAACGATATTTAAGAACGATATATGGTGTCTTGGGCTCCTTTGTGAGGAAGGGCAGGATGCAAATTTAATAAATAAAGTGAAAATGAAAATAAGTTTGGTGAAGAAGAAGAGGAGTTTGGATTTGATATCCCGCTTTATCACTACCCGAAGGAGTCTCAAAGCGGCTATCATTCTCCTTTCCCTTCCTCCCCCACAACAAACACTCTGTGAGGTGAGAGAGGCTGAGAGACTTCAGAGAAGTGTGACTGGCCCAAGGTCACCCAGCGGCTGCATGTGGAGGAGTGGAGACGCAAACCCGGTTCACCAGATTACGAGTCTACCACTCTTAACCACTACACCACACTGGCTAAGTTTCATTTCCCCTGCCAAGATGCTCCAACCCAACCATCTGCTCAAAGTTCTTGCTCAATGTTCTTGCTACACTGTTCAGTGTCGGCTTCAAGCCAAAAGCAGCATACAAACTCAAATAACTTTATTTGAAGTTCAAAAGGATGCAACATGAATAGGAACAAAACAACAAGCACAGACAACAAAGCATGTCTATAGATCCCTGCTAGCTGCAGACTCACAGCTTTAGACCCAACTATCAGGAAGTGATCTTTGAAAAATTAAGCAATGCTTCCTTACTGAATGGTTCCATACATCACACACCCTTTGCTCCAGCTATGGAAGCTCCTCCTATGGCTCTAGATACTAGGACACCTCTGGTTAGCGGAAATACAACAGAGAAGAACTGTGGTTGCATCCCTTCCGTGTTGCTTTCCCAGTGTCACTTCACTGCTGGAATCAGTGTCTTTCCCCACAGTCATTATTAAGGCATTTCCACCAATAGAGAGGCTTCTGCCCATTTCCTCTGCTTAGCCAATCAAAATATTCACTACCAGCATGCTCCCACTGCTGTCTCCAGCATCGCTCTCCCACCACCGAAATGGCTGTCAGGCCCAAAAGGAGGCAGAAATCCAAACAACAGAAAATCAATGTAAAGGAGGGGCTGACACAAATGTGAACTTTGGGGAAATGCTGCAGAGCCAAGGCAGAATTGCGTGCTGTTGACAGAAAGAGGGGCCGCTCGAGAGCTATAATTGAGTGATTATGGCCTTCTGTTTAAAATATAAAAGTTGACATGGGCTAGGGAACTAAAGCAGACCTACTGAGATTAATGAGCATGACTAAGTTAGGTCCATTAACTTCAACAGGTCTACTCTTGAGTAAAATGCAGTTGCGCACCACCCAGTGCAATTACGGTATAACCAGGAGTGAGGCACATACATTAGTCCATCACAATACTTCAATGCTTAAAGGTAAAGGTACCCCTGACCATTACGTCCAGTTGCGGACGACTCTAGGGTTTCAGCGCTCATCTCGCTCTGTAGGCTGAGGGAGCCGGTGTTTGTCCGCAGATATCTTCCGGGTCATGTGGCCAGCATGAATAAGCTGCTTCTGGCAAACCAAAGAAGCACACGGAAACACCATTTATCTTCCCGCCAGAGCGGTACCTATTTATCTACTTGCACTTTGATGTGCTTTTGAACTGCTAGGTTGGCAGGAGCAGGGACCGAGCAACGGGAACTCACCCCGTCACGAAGATTTGAACCGCTGACCTTCTGATTGGCAAGCCCTACTCCCCATTCGGAGGATGTGGGTGGCACTGTGGTCTAAACCACTGAGCCTCTTGGCCTTGCCGATCAGAAGGTCAGCAGTTCAAATCCCCACAACGGAGTGAGCTCCCATTGCTCTGGCCCAGCTCTTGCCAACCTAGCAGTTTGAAAGCATGCCAGTGCAAGCAAATAAATAGGTACCACTGTAGTGGGAAGGTAAACGGTGTTTCCGTGCGATCTGGTTTCCGTCACGGTGTCCCATTGTGCCAGAAGCAGTTTAGTCATGCTGGCCACATGACCCTAAAAGCTGTCTGGGGACAAACACCAGCCCCCTCAGCCTGAAAGCGAGATGAGCGCCACAACCCCATAGTCATCTTTGACTAGACTGAACCATCCAGGGGTCCTTTACCTTACCTTTTTTACCTTTACTCCCCATTCCAGGAGGAATAGGAGATGTTTGGCAGTATGAAAGCAGCCATATTTTTTTATTATTCATTTGAAGGGGAGATCATGCTGGAGTGGAGATATATGTGCTAAGGAAAGTATTGGCTGCCAGGAATATGCTCACTATGTGTTCAGAGGCAGGCATCTCCCCTTCACAGTTCACAAGCTTCTCCACAACACACACCATACAAACACTCATGTCGCAGTGCCATGTGAAGCAGATTTAAGACTTGCTTTCTTCTGGAAAAGCGGGTAGCGGAGGAGGAGGTTTGCTGCAGGGAGCAGCAAGCACAAATCTCTGTGAGCTGCCAAGGGTTCCCCCATAATTTCTCTTTTAAAAATTCCCCTTTGTTTGGTTGCATGAATACTGTCATTCAATGTTCTCTGCTATAGCGTTCAGTTGCAGAGAGGTATGCAGAAATAAGACACCGATATATTTCAGTCCCTCCGTTTCGTTCCAATTAAGAAGATTTATGGTAGCTCTTGTTCAAAAGAACTTAATTTTGATCCAATGCACTAATCTGGCAGCGTTAAGATTTTCAAGAAGCCATTCCGCATATCCTAAAAAGTTGCTGCTGCAATAGCAGAGCGGGGACTTCTATCTGTTGCCTGCCTACCATACCCTCTCTTTTTCAACCCCAGCAAGTTTCCCTAGCAACCACTAATGCACCCCCCCACCTAGGATCAAGCAGCTGCCTCTCCTTCATACTCTCCAAAGACTCTGCGGGTCAAATTATGCTTCTTCCCAGCTCAGGTTGTCAGGAAGATTTTTATCACACTTGAGCTAAAAAGATGCAAGTTATCCTTTACCGGGTGCCGCCACTGTCAGCTATACCTTGCACCTAACTACTTCATTTGCACATAAATAAACCTGCCTCTGCGAGGTTAGAAGCTGCTTGGGACAATTTGTCCTTGTAGACGTGACACTCAGGCACATGCCTTAGCCGCCGGAAGGGTAACAAATCACTATACTTACGGCTGGCACAGCTTGATAAGGTCCTGGTCGGTGGTGCCGGGTGGAAGGCCTCGGATGTACAGGTTGGTTTTACTCAACTGCTCGCCGCCGCTGCTGCTGCTGCTGCTGTTGTTGTTGCTACTATTAGTACTGGGGCTGGGCGGAGCCATGGGGTGGGGAGCTGGTGCATAGGAATGCTGAAAACAAGAAAGATCATTATTGGCAAAAAAAGAAGAAAGAAAGAAAAACCATCAGTGGCATTACAGGAGGCAAGAGTGTCCTCCTAAGCGATCATGTGTATTTAATGGCAGCTGTGAAGCAACTTCCTCAACCCAAGCTTTTATTGCAGGCCGACATGGTATGAACTAGTTTCCACCTGTCAGGAGCGGGTCAGCAATAAATCACATGGAATAATTTATTAGAAGAACGAAGATCTGTTCAGGAGTGCCAGGCCTAATGAGCATAGCAACTCATCTCAGTAGGTCTTGCTCCTATGAGGCAGTTGCGGGGACTGAAGATCCCTGCCTTCACACAACTAAGTCTCCCTCTCTCTCAGGTCCTTCCCAAGCAATCTGAGACTACGCCGGTGTTCTGTCCTCTTCATACCTCTCCTGGTCCTGGGAAATGGGGGGGGGGGGGAGGTTGTAGCAGCAAGCGGGGAAGATACCCTGACTTCTTCACCAGCCTGACTCATCTCTGCCTCTTGGCTTCTCTCCTCGCCTGCTACCCCTTCTGCTTCTAGACTTCTCTCTGTCACAGACTCTCCCTGCTCACTAAACCCTGTTACCTCTTCAGCTTCTGACACCTCATCCTCCTAGGCTTCTCCCTCTGACCACTCATCACTGTCCCGCCACCACTCCTTGGGCTCTGAGCCGCCTTCTTCCCTGGGGGTTCCACAGCTGATGCCTCCCACCATTCCTCTGCGTCCAGCCAGTCCATGAAACCACCCCCTTGAAGCTGAAATGATTTTAGTAAGACATCAAAGCAGTGGTGGCCCTTGGGGACTGGAATGGCAAAAGGCTGGGGTGGGGGAGGCAATGGTAAGGAGAACCAGAGCCAATGACAAGTGGTCAACTAATGCTAGTGATGTCACTGTCCTCCTCTCTGCTGAGTTCTGCAAGAAGAAGAAGAAGAGTTTGGATTTGATATCCCGCTTTATCACTACCCGAAGGAGTGTCAAAGTGGCTAACCATCTCCTTTCCCTTCCTCTCCCACAACAAACACTCTGTGAGGTGAGTGGGGCTGAGAGACTTCAGAAAAGTGTGACTAGCCCAAGGTTACCCAGCAGCTGCATGTGGAGGAACGGAGACGCGAACCTGGTTCACCAGATTACGAGACTACCGCTCTTAACCACTACACCACACTGGCAAAACTGAGGAGGAGGAAGTTGACAGCCATGGCAACCCCAAGGGTTGGTTGGTTGTAAAGAGGCAGACAATGAAGAGCTAGCTAAGTGCATCTCCCTGATGGACTACCCTCCATTGCATTTATGGAAGCACCATGCCATTGTCTCAAGGTTAGACTTAGGCCACTCCACTGCACTGAACATATAGTGACAAAGCATATAGATAGATATAGATATAACTTCATACTGATTGTAAGCCACCTTGGATGCTCCTATCTACTACATACAACAGAAAAGCAGGATATAAATTATTTCACACAAGCCACCCAAGATATGCCTGAAGTCAGAACATGTAATGCAATATATATTCTCAAACTCGAAGGAGACAATCTAGGGCTAGATGAACATATAGTCTATGAGGCAGTTTCCTATATTCCTGTGACTGGCAAACTAAATCTGTCCCTCTACCTCCGATACTGAGCATGTGCTGACTTTCAACCTGTTGTCCAGGTTGTGATATACAAGGAAAAGAGAATTAAAAACAAAAACACATTATATGAGCTCACTCTGGAGGATAGTAAGTGAAAATGATCAAAGTTCATTGCCTAGAATAGCTGTCAGAAAGAATGAAGTTACTGCCAAAAGTTCAATCAAGTAATATCATCATTAAAACCCCTATCACTGTCATGGCAACAATTAGATATGTTAATAGGAAATAATCTCAAGGATGTGAGGTTCTGGAAATTAAGAACAACCTTCTGCATCCCGGCAAATACAATTCCCACCAGCCTCAGTCAGCATAACCAATTGTCAGGGAAACATGGTCCAACATGGGGGGAGTGAATGCGGTCTCCTTCAGATGCTGGTGGGCTTCAATTATGATTGGCGCCAGACAGCACAGCTAGTGGTCTGGAACAACCTGACCACATTGACTAGCTCTGCTTTGGATGTCATTAAAAAGTCATAAATGAATCACAGGTGGTGGTGGTGTTCTTCAGAATTTGTATGTTGAGAATGGAAGTATTTCGAACCGGAGGAGATAGAGGAAGATGCCAAGGAACAGCAGCAGTGCCTCTTATCACTTCAGACAAATGAAACACGGCTGAGATAAGAGATGGTCATTGAGAAGGTTCTGACAAATGCTGTGATTCAGCACACTATATGTACTGTTTGAAAACACCTTGTCCCAGTGGTTCTCAAAGGGTGGTGTTGTGGCAGGAGAGAATGGCAACGGTGGCAGGAAGATTCAAGGACATTCAAAGAAACATTTCAGTGTAGTATAGTACAGTATTATATCAAAGTATTTTTTCTTCTATTTGCAGAATACGGATTGATATTTTCAATATGAGAGCAGGAACATCAAGTGATATTGAGGACAATCCTAGTTGTACTTTCCATTTTCTTAAAAAAAATGGTGTGGTGCAAGCAAATTTTATTTTGAAAGTGTGGCCCAGAGAGAAAAAGTTTGAGAATTACTGCCTTATCCATTGTATTGTATTATGAGTATTTATCTTTTTAGCAGTAGGACTATTATCCCACATCATTTATACAGCACTGCATATGTTACCTTAAATATAATTGTCATGGCATGATAGTCTTCTTCACTCTGTTGTGCCTAGCAAAACGATGGCAATAATTATGAAAAATTAACCATGGAATGACTGATCTCTTCCAAGGATGAGCCCGATAATAATTGCAAATTAATTAACAGTACCTTAAGGTCATATTTAGATACTGCAAAGAAACATCAAGTAAGGAAGTTATTGTTTTTAATTTATCTGACATTGTCAACTCAGCATTGTACTTTGCAAATAAGTGCTAACAAAGTAATTATCTCAAAAAATGTATCATTTTATTTTTTTAAATAGCAATTCTCTCTGAGAATCCAAAACAAGGAAATGGTTTAGCTGTTTTTGAACACAGCTGGAATTATTGCATGCCTTTCATCGAGAAAATATTATCTATCATAACTAAGTCTATTCAGTTAGTTTTTCACTGGGGAAACAAGGGGACTTATCAAAATATCAGTGTCTTGCAAAAGAGGAAATAAAAATGGCCAATTTCCATCTAATGGCTAATTCACACAATACTCCTTTTATCCCTCTGAGCATTCCCTAGATCCATGAACAAATGCTTACAAGAGTAATTACATGTGGGTAATTAATCACAGACAGTCAGAAACAATTCCTGTGACCATAGTGGTACCCCATTCCTGAATATATATCTGGCTGAAAATGTGCATCAACACAGCTACTAAAATCCCACCTTAAAGGTAAAGGTAAAGGGATCCCTGATCATTAGGTCCAGTTGCGGACGACTCTGGGGTTGCGGCGCTCATCTCACTTTACTGGCCGAGGGAGCTGGCGTACAGCTTCTGGGTCATGTGGCCAGCATGGCTAAGCTACTTCTGGCAAACCAGAGCAGCTCACGGAAACGCTGTTTACCTTCCTGCTAGAGCGGTACCTATTTATTTACTTGCACTTTGGTGTGCTTTCAAACTGCTAGGTTGGCAGGAGCAGGAACCGAGCAACGGAAGCTCACCCCGTCACGGGGATTTGAACTGCCGACCTTCTGATCAGCAAGCCCTAGGCTCTGTGGTTTAACCCACAGCACCACTCGCGTCCCTAAAATCCCACCTTAGTGCTTTCTAAACAAATGATAAGAACATAGATTTATGCCTTTAGGTCTGCGCAAAGGACAGTTGCTCTGAGTCTCATCCCTAGAATGTAAACCACTTTTTTAAAAACACAAGTAGTATGCATATGCATATGCATATGTATATATATAGAGAGAGAGGATAAATAATTAAAATGCACATCTCTCTATCTCATAAAATAGCTTTGCCCAATTCTCCAGTGGTGCAGCTTATGATACTTGCCAAGTTCATCATGGTACCATAAACATGCACTGCTATGCTGCCAGTGCTTCCTGAATACTCTTCTGATTACCCTTCCATAAGTGGCTGTGGCATGGCAAGCACATGGGATGGTGCATGGCACCCTGATAATCTCTCTAGGAGGTGCAGTGATCACAGAACTAGAACTTTTAAAGATATTCAAGAAGGACACATGCAACACAGGCTAATCCAGTGTTTCCACAAACCACGGGGGTTCTCTGTATCATTATAAACGCTGAATCATTCACGGGGGGTAAGTGGGAATACTGTACACATGAGAACTATAGTCCAGCATACCTATTCTAAAAGAATTGAAAAATCATTGGGTTAAAAGAGAGAGGGGGGGGGGGAGAGAGACTGACTGACTGACTGACTGACTAATTATAGAATTGTTGGGCTTCACCATTCCAAAAGTTAACTAAAAATGAAGTGTTCTGAGTGACTCATTATTTCAGTCCACCCAGCTTTGGGGCAGGGGATTGAAATGTGTGCCCCCTCTTCCCCGTTATTTAAAGATGAGGGAAAGCATACTGTTAGATTCATTTCACCTGGCTACAGACAGAGCAAGTCATTCCATTTGAGCACTCTGCAGTAAATAAACTGGCCAATGAGCAGAAGTAATGAAATGCTTCAGCTTCCTTATCCAATAGCTAATGATCCGTCAATGCTGAAAGAGAGCCAGTTTTGTTGGGGGAAAATAAAGCAAAACATTTCATCTGATAGGAGGCTAAAGCGGCAGTGTTTTACCGCTGTTATATCGGTCCACATTTTATGTAAGAAACCTTTGATCCCAAACATTTTCCCCTTCTACTGATTTATAACTTAAATACTTTCCTTACAACAGATGACAGCTCTCTCCCCCCTCACCTGTTACCTCTAGATGAAAATCTCAGTCCTCGTTTAAGATTTTTGCTTTCTCACCCTGACCTTCTGTTTCCTTGACAGATATCAGTTTAGCAGCTTTGGAGGAGCTCTGCATATTCCAAGTGCCTCCACAACTAACCTTGGTCAACTGGCCATTTGCACATATTAACCTTTGTCTATCTGTGAGATAGCCCTGCGCAGTGGCATAGCGTGGGGGGTGCAGGGGGGGCCGGCCGCACCGGGCGCAACATCTGAGGGTTAGGGTTAGGGGGCGCAAATCCACGGGTTAGGGGGCGCAAATTACTTGTCTTGCCCCAGGTGCTGACAACCCATGCTACGCCATTGGCCCTGCGCACAATATCCTTGAAGTGAATGTTGATTCTTATCATAATAAACTAAAAAAAATTGCACAGTGTAAGAATGAACACCATCCATTGCTTGCATAACCACATCTGTATTTATTGTATGAAGGAATCTGAGAAGATCACGCTGTAATTCTCTCTGTGAAGAACATCCTTATAAATCCACTTAGTGGGATCATTTAGCTCTCCCAGAGTTGCCCTGCTGGGCATTCAAAAACAGAAGTATTGTCTTTATAGTGAATAGAAAGGGATTATATTCTGGTACGGACTGTGAGTAGGGTTCGTAACTCCTCTTTAACCTTCCTCTTAGCAGCTGACCTTCCTCTTAGCAGTTTACAGGAACACAATGTTGACTAGTGTTCAGCCTTTACAAACATCTTGCTCCATCCAGATATTGTTATAAAGCAACCATTTGAGATGAGAATAGAAGAATAGAAAAAAAAGCCACTCATTTTCCCCCTGTAAAGTGTTATTTTCCCCTAGGAAAATTCTATCTGAAAGTATGTGCTTTTCACGCAATCCGGTGCATGCCAAAGGCCAACTGTTTGCTTTCCACAGCTATCTTTCAGAGAGAGTTGCCACTAGCAGGAAGGATATGTAAGATCTAGGTAAATGTAATTCATAGCAGAATCACGGAAATTCACCAATTGACAAATGAATTGATAAGAAGTACTCTGGTTTGCAACTGAGAAAGAGGCACTGCTCAAAGGAAACATTTCAGCCTTTTACTTGCCAGGGCTGCTGGTCTTGACAGATAAGCAGTAAAAGCACATTGCCCAGCTGGACAATATCTTTTTTATTTACACTGTATAAATAATTAGTTTCATTGAACTTTGCTAAAGATAGAGAAAACTGTTTCATAAAGGGTTGCAGCCTGACACTAAATGAGATGATTTGCTTGAGGATAAACAGCCCCATATTCTAATATGTCCAATAGAGTTCAGTGACCGGCAGCACGATCATCAGCAGGATTTGAAATGTGAACTTTTGCTACTCCCTTGCATTGAAGGATGACATTAATATAGCAACCCAAAAAAAAAAGTCTCAAAGAGGCATTAGCCTCATGGACCAGATTGGCTACTTTCCTGTAGGAACTAGAGTTCTTATGCCTTCATCTCTGGTCCCAGGAAACCTTCCTACCTTCAGGAAAAGAAGTATTTGGACCTCATTCTTACAGTGAAATACAGCTCAGATTACCAAAATGATTTGAGATTATTATTCCCAGAGGCCAAAGGAACAAATATAGGAGCAGTGATGCTTCCAGAACTGCAACATTTATTTTACTTTTTTATTATAATGCATATTATTTTAAGACATACTCCACCTATTAATGCTATTGAAGGTGGCTTAAAATATTTAAAGAAGAGCTTTCCAAACTTTTCATGTTGGTAACACACTTTTTAGACATGCATCATTTCGCGACACAGTAATTCAGTTTTACTAGCAAACCAGAGGTTTAACTAACCCCTGGGAGGAGCATGGAGTGTGTTTGCGCGACACACCTACACACTGCAACCGACACCATAATGTGTCACGACACATGGTTTGGAAAGCTCTGATTTAAAGATTGGTTCCATTTAGGTTGGCACAATAAAATGGATTAAAGAACTCTGCCGCTCAATGATTTTTTTGTGGTTAGAAAAGTGGCAAGGATATGCACTGAAAAGTGGGGGATGAATGAACAAACAAACCAGGATAAATGCTCGAAAAAGACAATACATTGCCTAACCTCCACACCAGCTATGTGCAAGCAAATCAGGATGAATGATCAATACACAGGTCATCTGGAGGAGCCCAGATTCACCGTATGACAATATAACAGCATTAACAGCAAATCATAAAATAGGCAGGCACAGCAAATGACAACTTCATCCACTAAGTGGACAAGTAAAAATCCCTAGCCTCCCAGGTTAAAAACCTGCCAGTATGAAAAAGTCTTCACAAGTCAACAGATGGCAGCCAGAGAAGAGACCATCTCGAGATCACTGGGTAAACGGTTCCACAATACTGGTGATACCACTAAGAAGGCCCTGCCTACCAGCTATGCTCACACCATAGAAGGAACACAAGGAAGGGCCTCTTCATCTGATTACAAGGAACAGGCAGTCTTCTTGAATGGGCGACACAGAAGCTAAACCAAAGGTTAGCTTAGTGTATCATCCAAACCGGGGATCACTGTACAGTGGTACCTCAGGTTAAGAACTTAATTTGTTCTGGAGGTCCGTTCTTAACCTGAAACTGTTCTTAACCTGAGGTACCACTTTAACTAATGGGGCCTCCCGCTGCCGCCACATGATTTCTGTTCTCATCCTGAAGCAAAGTTCTTAACCCAAGGTACTATTTCTGGGTTAGTGGAGTCTGTAACCTGAAGCATCTGTAACCCAAGGTACCACTGTAAAGGTCTTTCATCTCTAAACATGATCTCTAGCCAATCTTTGTCCTATGGTTAAAAAGACCAGGAAGGAGCAAAACAAGACCTGTTTTTAGCGAAGGACCTCCTCTATATGGCTTACCATGATGTACAAAGCAAGTTCATGTGTAAGGCAGAAATACTACTAAGTCTTGCCATTGACAAATACCATCAAGTCTCTGGTTGTTAAGTCTTCTTCAGAAACCATTAGATTTTCTGCAGCTCATATTTAGGAACATTTGGCTCACATGCTATTTTTCCTTGTTCAATTGCACACTCGGTGATGGTCATTATGCCTTTGCAATAAGTGGTAATATCTGAGGAAGCCCCAATGTTCAATGAAATTAAAAGCAAAAACATTCCACCTCCCTAGGCACAACGCTCAAATTGACCCTACAAAACAACAAAGCAACGAAACAGAAACAGAAGCACAAGATCCCTAATGGATAATTGCACTCACAATGATATATCACTGAGTGAAAATGGGCAAAAGATTATGCCAAAGGGAACATTTGCAAACACACTTTTATGCTTACGCAGCTAATTCTCTAATCAAATTTTATACCTCACCAAACTCTAGTAAGCAACGTAAGAAAAATGAAGGTACTAGGGCTAAGATTCTTAGTGGATTATATTACCCAAATGCAAACCAGCAATGGCACAGAAATGCAACATATAAGGGTGAGTAGGTTAATACTAATACTACTACTATTACTTTTAATTAATTGTTTTTTATGAAGCATCTTGAAACAATAAGGCATTATTTGTGTGAATGCAATTAACATGCATATTTATGGTATGTAAATAGTGCTAGGGAAGCCTGAGAATCGTCAGGACCTTGGTGGGTCAGGAAGTTTAAGTCTCTCACACAAACCCTGCCAGGGTCTTGACAAAAGCCCCTTCTCTGAAGCTGCTGTTTGCATTTCAAGGGAATGTGCCATTGTTGTGAATGGACACTTCCTCTGAAATTTAGGTGACTGCTTTTCGTTTGGACCTCAGCATGGTGAGAAAATGTGTGAGGCTGCCCAGGCTTCTCCAAAGCTGCTATTTACAGAAGAAACACACGTGAGCGAGCGTAGATTGAACTAGTTCAGGTACGAGTTTTCTTTCATGCTCACTAAACATTTGTTTTTCAGCAGATACTTTACTTAGCAAAGTTGTCTTAGACTCCTTCCCTTCCCCAGGGCTACAACTGTTTTGCACAAAGATACAGCAACTCGGGCTTTCAGAGGATCTCCTGGGTGCAGTGGCGTAGCGTGGGGGTGCAGGGGGAGCTGGCCGCACCGGGCGCAACATCTGGGGGTTAGGGTTAGGGGGCGCAAATCCACGGGTTAGGGGGCGCAAATTACTTGCCTTGCCCTAGGTGCTGACAACCCACGCTACGCCACTGCCTGGGTGCTTTGGCTTTCCCAATCGCAAAGGCCATGTTAAAAACTAGGCTGTGGGACATAGATTGCCAGGAATTAATCTCAGCTGCGGAAAAAACATGTTCCCCTCTTTAGTTTCGACTCTCTTGGGTGCAGGAATTTAACCTTAATTATTTACAATTTTTATTTAACCCACAAGAAAGAAGGGCTTTTTCACTGGCTAGGTTCAATTCTAATCCTTCTAACCTCCTTTGGGGTAGGTTTGTGGGTATGGCAGAAGGAGACAGGATCTGCCCATGTGATGCCCACCTGGTGGAAACTGTAGCTCACATGGCTCTTAAATATAAAGTGTATGATGATCTCCGCCAACAATTTTTAGACCATCTATGTATTCCATAAAGAAGGCTGATCGCCGAAGAATTGATGCTTTTGAATTATGGTGCTGGAGGAGACTCTTGAGAGTCCCATGGACTGCAAGAAGATCAAACCTATCCATTCCTATCCTATCCAACCTATCCTAAGTGCTCACTGGAAGGATAAATCCTGAAGCTGAGGCTCCAGTACTTTGGCCACCTCATGAGAAGAGAAGACTCCCTGGAAAAGACCCTGATGTTGGGAAAGATTGAGGGCCCAAGGAGAAAGGGACGACAGAGGACGAGATGGTTGGACAGTGTGGTCGAAGCTACCAGCATGAATTTGACCAAACTGTGGGAGGCAGTGGAAGACAGGAGTGCCTGGCGTGTTCTGGTTCATGGGGTCACGAAGAGTCGGACACGACTAAAGAACAAAAACAAAAGCAAAAAATGTATTCCAACACGGAAACCAGAGACAGAGGTTATACGCTTCTTATTACGGGGGAGACCAGGAGCTCACCAAGACAGTAGCTAAGTTCCTCTATTTGATTCTTGTCGCTGAAGTACGCTACAGGATCCTGCCCTTACTGGAGACCCACAGAGATGAAATAAGATTGCCTGCCTCTTCTTCCCTTTGGCAAATGACTGTACTGTTGAAATGGTGACAAGGTCGCACTGGCCTATTTATTCTGAATGTTTGTAAGTGATGCCAATAAAGGTTTGATGATGAACTAGTTCAGGCTGATTCGAGTGACTGGGGGACTCATCTAAGGCAATATGGGTATCCTCTGAGGATCCTCAACCCAAGACTTGGAGCCACAGCAGTACTCCTAGAATCATCATATTTTCCCAAACTCTTCATATAAAGCCAGGAGCAAGGAGCAAGGGAGAGAGGAGGGGTTGTGGTTTTCTTTATGACAATTCTAGTTTCTAATCAGGGATTTTATTTTATTTTTGAAGAATGCACTTACTTCCGATCAGAGTGCTTCTCAGAAGGATGTAGAAGGAAGGAACTTGTCCGCTGTCCAGGGGCACTTCTATAGCACAGCTTATTTTCATATGAATTGCCCGCCAAATAGGGCATAGGAGGGGGATATGTGAATCATTTTTTAGCCACTCCTAAACTCTTCAGTGCCGTCCTTGCAAGAAATTCTGTGCACCCACCAGTCTTTTTGAAACTGTATTTATCCCCTCAGAATGGACTAGCATACTGTCAAATTCAATCCAGTTTGGGGGGAAAATTATAAGTAGCTTATAGTAGGTTCTGTTAAAAATAAGCAAAGCAAAATTTAAAAGGTGCCCAGCACAAAAATCCCTGCACCTATTTGTCTGAAATTTAAAATGTTTTGGCAGCTCAAAGGCAGTGGGTGAGAGACTACAATGTCTGCAAATTTCATCCAATTCAGTCCAAAGGAAATGGATTTGTAGACTTATTTATATCCAGTGAATGGGGAGAAACAGAACTTTGCTTTTCCTGAGGCGAAATTCTGATTCAGACCAAAAAGCAAAATGAGCAGCCAGCAAAACCATCCAAGCCAAACTGGACCACTTTCCAAATCATGTCATGAATTAAATTTCCTGTTTAGTTCACACCAAATATTATTATGCTACTATTCGGATGTCTTTAAATGCAAATAAAGAACCCGGGAACGTGACAGGATGGCCATTCTCAAAAAAAGAAAAACTGAAAAATATTAGTGGATTTCTGTCATTTGATCAACAGACCAGATTTATGTTTATAAGGCTAAAAAGCTTTAAGCCACTGCTTTATGTGCCTTTTCAATTTCCTAGGTCTAAATCTTGTCACGCATAGGAAGCAAGCTGTAGGTATCTGTCAAACTTTTCTTGGAAATCCCCACCTCCAATTGAACTGTTAGGTGAGTTACCAGGCATAAATTCCCTTATTGTAGACATGACTTCATTCATGCTTTACCCATCTCCACTGCTGGCGACCTGGGCCCAGGTGGAATTTGTACTGACAACCAGCTTGAAGCAGTAACTTGTTGCTTCTTGGAAACTTTTGATTTTGGTGCTCCCGGAAGCAGTTTTCAAGTTCCTCCCATCTGGCTTGAAACTGGAGATGCTCTTGGCATTGTCTGTCGCAAGACTTCTATTCACTTTTTAAATACTTCTTGCCCTTTTCTTATCCCTCTGTCTGGCGGCCAGAACCACTTCTTTTGCCTACATCTACTTATTAAGGGGGACGCGGGTGGCGCTGTGGGTTAAACTACAGAGCCCAGGACTTGCTGATCAGAAGGTCGGCGGTTCGAATCCCCTCGACGGGGTGAGCTCCCGTTGCTTGGTCCCTGCTCCTGCCAACCTAGCAGTTTCGAAAGCATGTCAAAGTGCAAGTAGATAAATGGTTGGCAGGAAGGTAAACAGCATTTCCGTGCGCTGCTCTGGTTCGCCAGAAGCAGCTTAGTCATGCTGGCCACATGACCCGGAAGCTGTATGCCAGCTCCCTCGGCCAATAAAGCGAGATGAGCGCCGCAACGCCAGAGTCTGTCAAGACTGGACCTAATGGTCAGGGTTCCCTTTACCTTTTCACTTATTAAAGTGTGAAGCACCTGCCTTTTCTTTGTGGAGGCAGAGTCCAGGTTGAATTCCAGCCGTGATTCAATTTCACCACTGGTTCCATGCTGCCTTAACTAGTTCCTAACTTTCACTATTTTCTATGGCGTGTACGTTCATTTCATTTGCATGAAAACTTGAAAGAGTTCACAATTAACTGGATGAACAATTGGGGTAATTTGTGATTTTTAAGGTGCATTCAATTAATCAACCTGATTGAAATTTGACTTAAAATTAATTAGACCTCGATTGCAATTGATTTCCAGTTCATGATCATATGAATTGATTCCTGAATTGATTCCCATGAATGTTTTTGTCACGCCCCTCTCCCTGCAACCTGACAATAAATTTGATCATTTAAACCCCACTTCTGAGTGTGATTGAAGCTCTTTTTGCCTCCTAAGCAGAGAGACCAAGATAGAGGGGCAGCACCGAGAGAACTATCTTCATTTCTTAAAAACACATCCTGTGTTTTATGTGAGCTCCGATTCCTATAAAAAAACCCCATTTATTTTTCATTTCAAAACTGCATTTTTTTCTTCACACTGTTTTGACTGGGCTAGCCAGTGAAGAGGAATAATTTGTGGGTTCTTTAATAAGAGGTTTATAAATAATAACTGACAGTCTGGAGAAAACAGTAGTATAAAATCCTATCACTTTTATAAGTTTTTTAAAAAGAAGCTTTGAGGGTGAACTGAATGGGAAACAGGGGTTAGGAAGCAAGTTTGCTTGTCCATCAAGTGGCAGATATTTTCAGCTACGCTAAGAGAAAAATTTCACAACCCCGTGTTACTTTAGTTTAGAAAGATTTACGACCTTTAAAAGTAGGAAGGACAGACAGTACAAGATTACAGTAATTAAGGCAAGAGATACTAATGATTGCAGAAGTGTCTTGGCAGTGAAATGCATTTTGGCAGAACTGAATGCTAAGGGTTCATCCTGGAGTCATAGCCAGAAACAAGGTATGTAGAGAACTTGGTCAGTTTTGGAAAAGATGAACAGAGAGATAAAACTAAGTAGAGAAACTGGAATTTTCTGTGAAGCTAAGACATGGATGAAATACAAGGAAGTAGATCAAACAAGGACAAAATAAAAATAAAAATAATAAACTCAAGACAAAGTAGTCCAAAGCAGTGCTAGATAAGCACAGGAGTGAGACAATCTTTTTGGGAAAGGCTAATCATTCAGAACCATTCCTAATGTTCAGACTGTAGTAAACTCAACCCCCTACAGCTGAGGTGCTGGTACTTTTTTCCATTGCTGAAGAACAAGGAAAATTAGAGGTGACACAGAAAGACGTGCTGAAGTTAATTTAGAGGTCCCTCCTCAGGTGAAACGGGATGCAGGTGGAGCTGTGGGTTAAACCACAGAGCCTAGGACTTGTCGATCAGAAGGTCGGCAGTTTGAATCCCCGTGACGGGTTGAGCTCCCGTTGCTCGGTCCCTGCTCCTGCCAACCTAGCAGTTTGAAAGCACGTCAAAGTGCAAGTAGATAAATAGGTACCGCTCTGGCGGGAAGGTAAACGGCGTTTCCGTGCGCTGCTCTGGTTCGCCAGAAGCGGCTTAGTCATGCTAGCCACATGACCCGGAAGCTGTACGCCGGCTCCCTTGGCCAATAAAGCGAGATGAGCGCCACAACCCGAGTCGGCCACGACTGGACCTAATGGTCATGGGTCCCTTTACCTTTTACCTCAGGTGAAACAATGAAGATATTTCAAGGGAAACAAAAAGAATAGCCAAATTTCTCAGGAGAGACCACCTGACAGACCTGGTGTCAACATGAATGCAGTTGCTCATTAGATATAGTCATTCAAATCTCACCAGCATTAGCTGGTCCAGTCTGGGAAATAATATCATATAATGGCCAAAGTTGATAAAATCTGGGACTAAAGGTGGTAGTAACTTTTGTCTAAAGCAAAATATAAGGCAATTTTCAAGGTTTGTTAGGGAAACATACGAAATATTTGAGAAGCACTGGGAAAAGCAAAAGAAGTTTGGAAAAGTCTAAAAAAAATTGACATAAGTTTTCTACCTCTCCCTAAGGAGACTAAAACTTCCTTTGTTTGGCTGCTTCAGAAACCAGTTCAAATGGCAGGTTTTTATTTGTTTTTAACACAAAGGATTTCTGAAAGGTCCTTTGCCTGGGACCTTGGGTGCTGGACTAGATGGGCCACTGGGCTGATTCAGCAGGCTGTTTTTATGAATAACCAATGGAAATCTGCTAGAGATGGCTCCAGTATCAACAATTTGTCAATATCAACAATTTATGAATGAGAGCAAGCTCAGTTCTGCACTAGACCAGGCAACCTCGTGGAGTATCCTTCAAATTTTAGCACCCATGTCCCTTACCTTTCATCAGTCAAGACAAGATCACAAAATCTAATACAAAAAAAAGAGAGCGATGGGAAAACTGATCCTTATATTCATAATCATGTCTTGCAGTACCTTAAAGCCTAACAGCTTTATTATGGGGTAGACCATTCCTGTGGATTAGGCCGCACTTATCACATATACTGCCACAATAATCTGGTATTATAGTAACACAATAGCAGAAAGAAAAAGAGAGCATTAAATGGTTGGCTTGTATTTTGAGAGCAACACATTTACCATAAACCAATAATTAACTCAAAGAGTGGCAAAGGATTTTTATTAAAAATGGGGGAAATGAGACGGTAGCGAGGAAAATTAAAGGCTTTATTGTCATTTGGATATTTGTTTAATGTGGTGCTTTTGACACATTTACCTTCCAGGCTTCTTTATAACAAGCCATCATATAACCTCTTTAGTCTTCTTGAAACAAAACCAGTCCCCCCCCCCCATTAAAATAAATAAATACACAACAACATCCTTTGCTGTTAACGTCTATTAGCAAGCATTTAGTACTGGTAATTTGCATTAAAGTACAAAAAAAAGTCATCTTCTTAGCATTCGTTTCAAAACTGTCCTCGGTGCAGTGATTCATGGAGGAAATTAATAGCTATCATTTTACTAGCAACAGTTCAGCAGTAGTCTGCTCAAGAAATGTTTTTCTTGGTTTGAATGCAAATATCACAGGATGTAGGGTTTCCATCACTATCTGGTTGCTTCCTGGAGTAAATGATTCCCCCAAAGGAGGTGCTGTGGGTTAAACCACAGAGTCTAGGACTTGCCGATCAGAAGGTCGGCAGTTCGAATCCCTGCGACAGGGTGAGCTCCCGTTGCTCGGTCCCTGCTCCTGCCAACCTAGCAGTCTGAAAGCACGTCAAAGTGCAAGTAGATAAATAGGTACCGCTCCGGTAGGAAGGTGAATGGCGTTTCCGTGCGCTGCTCTGGTTCGCCAGAAGCAGCTTAGTCATGCTGGCCACATGACCCGGAAGCTGTATGCTGACTCCCTCGGCCAATAAAGTGAGATGAGCGCCACAACCCCAGAGTCGGTCACGACTGGACCTATTGGTCAGGGGTCCCTTTACCTTTTTAAAGTAAATCAGGGGGGAAAGACTGCATCCATGTTTAGGTTCTAGGTGTGTGTGTGAATACATGTTCATGTGTGCAAATTAGGAATGGAGGGAAATGTCATTCCGTTTTCATTCCTAAAGGAATTGACCTAATTTTCTCTTCCCAGACTATAACGCAGAATTACCCTTCAGATTTTGCACTTCTCTAAATTTTCTGATACAGTTATCTACAACAGCATACACTGAGAGGTTGCATACACAGCATACATTTAAAGCACATAGCTTCCCTCCAAATAATCCTGGGAACTGTAGTTTGTTAAGGGTGCTGGAATTGTAGCTCTGTGAGAAGGAAATTCCATTTCCCATAATTATTTGGGGGAAAGCCATGTGCTTTCAATGCATGTAGCTAAGATAAAATATTGATTTTATATATTTTATAATATTTATCTTTTTAAAAAACAAAAAATGATAATATAGAACAGGACAGAATGGATTTATGAATATATACAGGTGCATTGGACATGGTCCAGACATGGGCTGAGTCGTCCATCCATATGCTCACACAGGAGATAGAACTCCATGCATTTCACATAATTATTTTTTACAAATCAGAAATCATACTAATCAGAACTCTAGGAGAAATAATTCCAGATTCCTACCCCCCTGACTCGTACTTTTACAGATTTTTTCCCCAATCGGGACTAACACAATACAAGAAGACAGTGGTACCTTGGTTCCCAAACTTAATCCATTCCGGAAATCTGTTCCAAAATCAAAGCGTTCCAAAACCAAGGCATGCTTTCCCACAGAAAGTAATGCAAAATGGATTAATCCGTTCCAGACTTTTAAAAACAACCCCTAAAACAGCAATTTAACATGAATCTCACAAGACCATTGATCCATAAAATGAAAGCAATAATCAATGTACTGTACTATAAAATAAATAAGTCAGTATTGTAGATGATAAAAATTAAATTTATTTTTTTCTTATGTGCACTGATGATAGTCATTGTTTGGATGGGGGGGGGGCTTTTATCCATTTCTGCAGTCACACAACCAGTAGCTGAACTGGGTTCCACACAGTCAAAAACGAAGTAACAAGCCACAGTCACAAGTCAGTCCCATAAAACAAAGAACAAGTCACAGTCAAAAAAATGAAAAAAGCCACACAAACAAAAACACAAAAAAGAGCAAAAACAAAACCTCCAAATATCACCTCTGTGTTGCGTTGGTGCTCGGGGCTCAGCAGCCGAGAGACTCAACAGGAAGCCTCTGATGAGCAGCAGGGGACTTCATTTACAAATAGAACACACTCAACAGGAAGCCGAATATGTTCTGCTTCCAAGGCAAAGTTCACAAGCAGGAACACCTAATTCCGGGTTTGCAGCGTTCTATTTCCAAGTTGTTCATAAACTAAACTGTTCTAAAACCAAGGTACCACTGTATGTTTATATGAAGACTGCATTTCTTTTAATAATAGTTGTAATGGGAGTTGGGGTTGCTTGTGCGTAAGCCACAAACCGCTCCACGCTGGTTGTATGGCTAAACCTTTCCCTGGCTTGACAGCCCTTAAAACTCGGCTGTCTCAGTCACTGGCAGAATCCGTCAGTGGGCGTTTCCTAAACTTTATCCAACATAAGAATTCCTTGACTCCAAGTCTCCTCCTAGCTTCTCTGCGCGGAAGCTTTCTGCGCAGAGTAGGCGTGCCAAGCGGAGGTCCTGTGCTCTCCCCGCTGATCTCACTGGAAGAGTCTCGGAGCCTTCCCTCCGAAGTGCTTTGAGCCTCCCCTTTCTTCCTGGTGTCCCCTTGATTTCCTTCCCCAGCGGAAGCTCTCCCTCTCTCCTTGCTAGTTCCCTCTCCGGCATCATTGGGGAGCCCTACCTCTCCTCTTGGCTCCGATGGCAGTTCCCTGACAATAGTTAACAATTAGGAAGCAACATTGTCTCCGAACTTTGCATTCTTTGTCTCATAATTCTACATACCTTATTGCTATTAATAGCAGTTTAAAAAATTAGACTTTCTCTGCAATTCTTCCCAATTTTATATACATGGCAGCTGCATCTGGTGAGGACCTTTGTGGACAATATTCAATTTGCATGCACAAATGCTCATAGAGTTTAGGGAATGTGCAGGGAAGCTTGCATTCAGCTGGCAGTGCCAACCACCTTGGACTGTGGTGTCTATTTCTCAAGGCTCAACCAAAAAAAATCAAACCCAATATTCTCAGAACGATGGAGGCAACCACAGCATAAGGACCCGGGCTGTGGCTAAGATCTTCTCGGAAGTAATAAGAAATACAGTGGTGCCTCGCAAGACGAAATTAATTCGTTCCACAAGTCTCTTCGTCTTGCGAGTTTTTCGTCTTGCGATGCACGGTTTTCCATAGGAATGCATTGAAAATCAATTAATGCGTTCCTATGGAAAACGCATTCCCCCGACCTCTTCTGGCGGGCGGCATTTTAAAATCGCCCGGGACAGCGGAGGACTTCTCCGCTGTCCGGGGCGATTTAAAAGCCCCTGGGAAGGCAGGCAGGGGGGACAAAGGCTTTCTCGCCCCGCCGCTCGGCTTCAGGACATCGTTCCGATGCCGGGCGGCGGGGGGAGGCTTTCTCGCCCGGCCGCCCGGCTTCGGGACATCGTTCCGATGCCGGGCGGTGGGGGGAGGCGTTCCTGCCCCACCGCCCGGCATCGGAACGATGCCCCGAAGCCGGGCGGCTGGGGGAGGCATTCCTGCCCCACCGCCCGGCATTGGGACGATGCCCCGAAGCCGGGCGGCTGGGGGAGGCGTTCCTGCCCCACCGCCCGGCATCGGGACGATGCCCCGAAGCCAGGCGGCTGGGGGAGGCGTTCCTGCCCCACCGCCCAGCATCGGGACGATGCCCCGAAGCCGGGCGGCGGGGGGAGGCTTTCCCGCCCGGCCGCCCGGCTTCGGGACATCGTTCCGATGCCGGGCGGCTGGGGGAGGCGTTCCTGCCCCACCGCCCGGCATCGGGACGATGCCCCGATGCCGGGCGGCGGGGGGAGGCGTTCCTGCCCCACCGCCCGGCATCGGGACGATGCCCCGAAGCCGGGCGGCTGGGGGAGGCGTTCCTGCCCCACTTCCCGGCATCGGGACGATGCCCCGAAGCCGGGCGGCGGGGGGAGGCTTTCCCGCCCGGCCGCCCGGCTTCGGGACATCGTTCCGATGCCGGGCGGCTGGGGGAGGCGTTCCCGCCCCGTCGCCCGGCATCGGGACATGGTTCCGATGCCAGGCGGCGGGGGGAGGCTTTCCCGCCCCGTCGTCCGGCATCGGGACATGGTTCCGATGCCGGGCGGCGGGGGGAGGCGTTCCTGCCCCACCGCCCGGCATCGGGACGATGCCCCTAAGCCGGGCGGCGGGGGGAGGCTTTCCCACCCGGCCGCCCGGCTTCGGGACATCGTTCCGATGCCGGGCGGCGGGGGGAGGCTTTCCCGCCCCGTCGCCCGGCATCGGGACATGGTTCCGATGCCGGGCGGCGGGGGGAGGCGTTCCTGCCCCACCGCCCGGCATCGGGACGATGCCCCGAAGCCGGGCGGCGGGGGGAGGCGTTCCTGCCCGGCCGCCCGGCATCGGGACGATGCCCCGAAGCCGGGCGGCGGGGGGAGGCGTTCCTGCCCGGCCGCCCTGCATCGGGACGATGCCCCGAAGACGGGCGGCGGGGGGAGGCTTTCCCGCCCCGTCGCCCGGCATCGGGACATGGTTCCGATGCCAGGCGGCGGGGGGAGGCTTTCTCGCCCCGTCGCCCGGCATCGGGACGATGCCCCGAAGCCGGGCGGCGGGGGGAGGCGTTCCTGCCCGGCCGCCCTGCATCGGGACGATGCCCCGAAGCCAGGCGGCGGGGGGAGGCTTTCTCGCCCCGGCGCCCGGCATCGGGACATGGTTCCGATGCCAGGCGGCGGGGGGAGGCGTTCCTGCCCCGCCGCCCGGCATCGGGACGATGCCCCGATGCCGGGCGGCGGGGGGAGGCTTCAAAAGCCGTCCGGGGGCTTTTAAATCGCCCCGGACAGTCCCGGGGCGATTTAAAAGCCCCCGGTTAGGCAGGCAGGGGGGGCAAAGACTTTTGCCCCCCGCCCGCCTTGGGAAGAGGTCCAGGACCTCTTCCCAAGGCGGGCGGGGGGGGCAAAAGTCTTTGCCCCCCCTGCCTGCCTTCAAAAGCCGTCCGGGATAGCGGGAAGCGCTTCCCTGCTATCCCGGACCGCTTTTAAAATGCTGGCGGTGGGGAGCAAAGCCTTTCGCCCCCGCCGGCCTTCCTGGACCTCTTCTGAAGTCCGGAGGGGGGGAAAAGGCTTTGCTCCCCACCGCCAGCATTTAAAAAAAGGTCCCCGAGATTTCCCTATGGGCTTTCGTCTTGCGATGCAAGCCCATAGGGAAAATCGTCTAGCGAAGCGTCGCAAAACCCGAAAAACCCTTTCGTCTTGCGGGTTTTTCGTCTTGCGAGGCATTCGTCTTGCGGGGCACCACTGTAGAAACCTACATGCTCTGGATAAAACAGAGTGACCACCTTGGAATCTTTTCCCTGTATTTCCATTTTATTTTGCTTTTGAAAATGTTTTTGTGGGTCTTTGGACTGAAATAAAGAATGTACGTATGTAATGTATTATGGAATAAGCTGTCACGGACCAGAGTCTACATTCATCACATGAAGTCGACTTTAGCCCACAAAAGCTTATGCCACTAAAAAAATAATAATAATGTTTTTATGACTACCTATTTCAAGACACTGAATATTTATGGTTACTACACCTTTATAAAGACATTGAATATTTATGGTTATTCTAACGTTACCCCGAAAACTGATGTAAAAGTTAATTTAAGACTTCCATTGCTTTTCAAATTATGTAAATACCCATGCAAAAAGTCCAGTTTCTGATGGACGTGAAATATTAGCACCATCGAAATAGATGAGCTAGAAAACTATCTGCACAATGGACAGAAGAGCAGGGCATCTGCTGTGGACAATGCTACAATTATCTCATGCATCTGAACACCGCTGGCACGAACGTCTGACTAGCTGCTCTGCTCACAGTATTGTATTCAGGCTTCTTACATGTCACCAGGAGGAAATTAAAAAAGGAGCTGTCACATATAAGATACACCTCCAAATGATATTCTGTTGATAACGTGCAGTCCTTGCTGATCTAACATATGGGGAAGAGGAACGTTGTATTTATCTCCTTTGATTACACACAGGAAGAAAAAAAACCCAACATTTCGCTTCCCACCCCTTGCCTACTAATTCTACCAATCACCCACTGCAGTTTCTTTTGTTGCACTATTTTTATCTACCTTCTCGAAGCTCATTGAATAAAGCTTTGTTTCCATGCTTCCTTTGTGGAAATAACGAAAGCATCATCTTACCCTCGCGACCTGGCAGAAAAAGTAGAAGCAAGTGAGTGGCTCCTTTCCTTTGGTGCCTCTGTGGATTTGTAGCAAAGGTACAGAATTGCTGTTATTGCTATAATTTCCCTCTAGGGATTTCAGTGCGCGCGGCAAGGCACACACGCAGGCATACTTTCAAGCCAGGGAAGCGGCGCTGGGCCTGTTCCAGGTAGGCTGCCTTAAATCCTTATTTCCGCTTGCAGATCAGTATGCTAACTTCAGCAAACGTCTTTACGACCTCGGTCCAGTATATCTGAAGGAGCGTCTCCACCCCCATCGTTCTACCCGGACACTGAGGTCCAGCACCGAGGGCCTTCTGGCGGTTCTCTCACTGTGAGAAGCTAAGTTACAGGGAACCAGGCAGAGGGCCTTCTCGGTAGTGGCACCCGCCCTGTGGAACGCCCTCCCAGCAGATGTCAAAGAGAACAACAACTACCTGACATTTAGAAGACATCTGAAGGCAGCCCTGTTTAGGGAAGCTTTTAATGTTTGATGTATTACAGTATTTTAATATTTTTCTGGAAGCTGCCCAGAGTGGCTGGGGAAGCCCAGCCAGATGGAGGGGTATAAATAATAAATTATTATTATTATTATTATTATTATTATTATTATTATTATTATTTACAAACCGTGCACCTCCAAAATCATATTGATTAGTTATCTGGCCTCACCTTGCCTAGTGACTATATGATTTTGGAGGTGCACGGTTTGTAAAGACGTTTGCTGAACTTAGCGCGCCTCAGACAGCAGGGTCCACGGGGGGAGCAGATCCCAAGGTTGACCCTTCCTGATTCTGATCTTCACTCAACTCTTCTTCCCTGGCAGGAAGGGGGAGTGCCCCATTTTGGGGTGCACCTCAGGTGCCAAAATGTCTCTGGCCAATGCTGTCACTAGGATTGCCAAATCCATCCTGGTCTTTCTTTTATTAAAGGGAAGGTTTGCATAGAAGGTTTCCTGACAACCTAGCAGTTCGAAAGCACGTCAAAGTGCAAGTAGATAAATAGGTACCACTCTGGCAGGAAGGTAAACAGTGTTTCCTTGCGCTGCTCTGGTTCACCAGACGTGGCTTAGTCATGCTGGCCACATGACCCGGAAGCTGTATACCGGCTCCCTCGGCCAATAAAGCGAGATGAGCGCCGCAACCCCAGAGTTGGCCACGACTGGACCTAATGGTCAGGGGTCCCTTTACCCTTTACCTTTGCATAGGCTCGAAGTATTCTGAGATATGATAAAGCCATTATGTTTCTGTGGTGGGGGGTTTGGCATTTAAGAAAATAGAAACACTCTGTCTGCAATGCCTTACATGTATCTAAACAACAATGTGCAGATGAGTGTTCACTCTGCTGCTAGACAGGTGGCTGGGAGGACCAAAGGTATAAGACTGCGACAAGGACATATTCATCCACAGCACACCTTGTGCTACCCAAGGGACAGGCCCCAAGAGATCACATACTTTCAGTTAATAGAGGAATCTCTTATCAAACATTAGGAAGGTCTTGCATAAAGAACACACAGCTGCTGCTGCTGCTGCTGCTGCTGCTGCTGCTGCTGCTGCTGCTACTGCTACTATGGGAGTACTGAAATTCAGTGGTGGAACATCTGCTTTGAATGTAGTTCAACCCCTATCATCTCCAGCAGACTCAAGGTGTGAAACTGGCAGTCACTGTTGACAGTACTGTGCTAGATGAGCCAATGGTCTGGCCCAGCAGAAGGCAGCTTCCTATACTCCTATGCAATTGTATGGTAGGACCCCCAGATTCCACCAGAGTCATGTTTATAGTTTTTGAACCCAACACTGCTCAAGGAGCAAAAAGCTTCACTGGAACGAAAAGGAGAGAAAGAGAGAGATTTCAGGGAATATATCACAGATAGCAGTAATCCTAGTTCCTGCTGCTTAAGTAACAGACAATTACTGGCAGTGGGGTTGGAGAAGAGGAAGAAGAAGAAGAGGAGGAGGAGGAGGAGGAAGAGGAGGAGTTTGGATTTGATATCCCGCTTTATCACTACCCAAAGGAGTCTCAAAGCGGCTAACATTCTCCTTTCCCTTCCTCCCCCACAACAAACACTCTGTGAGGTGAGTGAGGCTGAGGGAATTCAGAGAAATGTGACTAGCCCAAGGTCACCCAGCAGCTGCAAGTGGAGGAGCGGAGACGCCAACCCAGTTCCCCAGATTACGAGTCTACCGCTCTTACCACACTTAGTAGAATAACATACGAACCTTAACTACCCCTGTTAGAGGAAAGGACAGCCAGGACAGCCACTTCTAAAGTCACCAGTCCAGAGCTTGGGCTGTAATTTCCATGGGCCCCTGATAACGGGAAAGGAACACGAACACAAGACACAAGGTGGTGTTTACTTGTCCGCATGGCATAACCTTCAGCCACCCCATCATTATTTCCAGCTACCCAAACTTCAATAGGCATAGTTGATGATTTACCATGATCACTGGCAGGTCCCGTCTACACCAAGAGGTCTTAGGACCTGTTGTATCCCACTCTGGTATTGTTTTTTACTTTCATGTCTCACCCCACTTGTACTCTGAACTCCCAACTTGCTATCTTCATTCGTTTCTTTCAAACATTAACATCCTGCTCTTCTGCGAAGACATACACCGAACTGGTGTCTCATTCAGATTCTGGCCGGCTTCAGATCTGTTTCGCTCCCCCTCTCCCTGCTTTAAATCCTTCGTCAAACAGCCAACCATCAAGACGGTAGGCAATTTGTTAAAGTAACCTGTTGCCCACATTCCTAGACATTATTTAGATTTCTCGTAGAAACACTGTCCAGGAACAAGGCGATCACTCCAGAAAGATACAAACCTCCCCCATTCCTCTTTTCTAAATATATATATTTTTCTCTCTAACAATGCTCTGTGCATGTGCGCAAAAGGAGGGGAACCACATATCACCGAAAGTGTCAGGGCGATAAAAAATGTATGGCTACTTCCTTAGAGATTCCGAGAACATTAGACACTAGAGGAAACTCATCTGTCTGGGTATCTCAAGGACAGTTTCCCACATGAGGATCCAGGCTAGGAAATGTCACAGGCACTGACAGATGGGTCTCCCTAGCCTCGAACAACCTAATGGAGCTTTTCGCCAATTTGCATACTTGCTGTCGCTGGATGAAATTGGTATGTGTCAAGGACATTAAACAGGCCAAAGAGAAAGTGTAATAGCCTTGTACACAATATCACTCCTCACCGCTTGCCTTATATGTTAGGAAGGGGGAAAGGGGGGTGGGGGGAGGAAAAAAAAGAAATATAAGAATGTTTTCCTTGACTGCTGCTCCGAGGTCATAAATCTACCCTCTTTGGAATAGAGCATCAAGTTCAGCTCCATCGCTGCCTGAACTAAATATTATCACTCCTATTGTTTAAATCCATTTTCTTTCTAAACCATCCACAGTTCCAGAGATGGGCTAGATAGGTTTGTCTCTTTAAACTGACACCTGACAAATGGCACGCTCAGGAAGCAAATGGCATACGATAGAGCAGCTACCTATTTTGCTGCTGAGGAACCCCACTGGAAGCACGCAATGAGCCAGAAGGGCCAGAGAGAGCCAGAGAAGTACTTCAGGTGCAAAAATTTGGGACATTTTACAGGATTGCAAGGAAGAAAGCAGCTGCAAATGGTGGCCGTGAAATAAGTGCACTTAATTTGACTGACCCACCAAATAAACGAGCATAAGCGAGAGATCCTTCATTATCTTTGTAATTATATTCTTAAGTGAACTTTGCCACAATGAGGGAGAGAAGCATTGTTTTTTGTTTGTTTTTAAATCAAAATGATCTCTCTCTCTCTCTCTCTCTCTCTCTCTCTCTGTGTGTGTGTGTGTGTGTAAGGGGGGTGTAAATGTTTTCCCTGGCCATCATGTAATTTTTTAATGTTCCCTCTACTTACCAGGAAGTAGTGATGTATGGAAGTGAGAGCTGGATCATAAAGAAGGCTGATCGCCGAAGAATTGATGGTTTTTGAATTATGGTGCTGGAGGAGACTCTTGAGAGTCCCATGGACTGCAAGAAGATCAAACCGATCCATTCTGAAGGAAATCAGCCCTGAGTGCTCACTGGAAGGACAGATCCTGAAGCTAAGGCTCCAATACTTTGGCCACCTCATGAGAAGAGAAGACTCCCTGGAAAAGACCCTGATGTTGGGAAAGATGGAGGGCACAAGGAGAAGGGGACGACAGAGGACGAGATGGTGGGACAGTGTTCTCGAAGCTACCAGCATGAGTTTCACCAAAGTGCGGGAGGCAGTGGAAGACAGGAGTGCCTGGCATGCTCTGGTCCATGGGGTCACGAAGAGGCGGACACGACTAAACAACTAAACAACAACACCACCACTTACCAGGAAAAGGTAGTAGGAAGAACAGAGAGTTGATAGCTATACAGTATACACTATAAAATCAGGAGGCCCACAAAGCAGAGCTCTGCTTCTGCTAGTCAGGGCCCCCAAAATCCTGGCGTAGGGGTCATTTTCCATACAGTGAATTGAAAAGAGCATGCAAATTTTGCAGCCAAGAGTTCCAAATTAGTACTCCTTGTATAATATCCTTCATGTGCATATAAATATGACCTCTGAGTTTGAATGTTTGGCTTCCTAAATTTGCTCTCTTGGTAAAGGATTTGTGGTGTTTCGTTTTGTTTTTAAGCGGAGTTCATAGGCACATGCTGAAGAGAATAAAATATTCTGACTGTACCTGACCTTTACCTTCCAGTATTTTAAAACAAAGCTCTGGTGACTAAACAGTGCCAAGCTGTGAGATTTCTTGAACATCTGTTGAACAGCCTTAACTCCTATTCACTTCAGAGGGAAATCTGACTGTTGAGCACATTGCATGATTGGCCTCTTTAATATTAAAATCTCATAGATGGCTCCTGCTTCTCACTTCCTCCATGCAAGGATAGATCAATACCTACTGACTTCTACAGAATGTCTTGCAACACACCTGATAATTGCAAACCTCTCTCACACACACACAAAAACAAACACACATCCATTGGCTTTAATTAAAAAACCTCATAAAAACTTAGTCTGATTTCATTATTAAACTACATCTTCACCTAATGATACAGGTGTACCTCGGGTTAAGTACTTAATTCATTCCGGAGGTCCGTTCTTAACCTGAAACTGTTCTTAACCTGAAGCACCACTTTAGCTAATGAGGCCTCCTGCTGCTGCCGTGCCGCCAGAGCACGATTTCTGTTCTCATCCTGAAGCAAAGTTCTTAATCCGAGGTACTGTTTCTGGGTTAGCAGAGTCTGTAACCTGAAGCGTATGTAACCCGAGGTACCACTGTACTGTTGTTTGGTGGCATGCAATTGGTGTGGGGTTTTTTTGTTTTGTTTTAGTAGACATCAAACTGAAACTGAGCTATGCAAATGCTCCTTTAGGAAGGCTGCAGATATGGCAAACCAACTTCTACGTAGCAAAATGTCCCACCTGATTATAATTGGTGGAAGAGGTATATTTCTTGAACAGCAAACAACCTGAGCAAAACGGCATGTGAGGCAACAGAGCATACTGTGAAGACATTGGGTTGTAATCAATTGTGTCATTTGACTGATAGAAGGATTTTTGATCCAGCAGAGGCAGCCATCAGCAGGCAGGTAATTTCCACTGATTCTTCCCTTTTTCCCGTATCTGATTTTCTGAATCAGAAGGTTGGGGGACACTTTGAAATAGCACAGTAAGCGGCATGGGGAGGCTGCAGGTAAAAGTGGAACCTTCATAAAATCTCCTCTTCCATTCATTTCGTGAAAACTGCACTGGATCAATGAGCAGAAGGGTACAACTGGATACAACCAATTCTATCTACATTGAAAAAGCTATTTTCTCACTTAGCTTCAAACATGTTTTGTCATGCAAATGATGACTGAAATATTAGTGTCAACTCTAAAACAACTATTCACACATGAACAAATCTCATGGATCTAACTGAACTTACTTTTTAAAAAATGGGCACAATCTTGGAACTCCACACCAGCAATTGCTTTGAATAAATTTCATTATATCATCATCATCATTATCATCATCATCAAATGAATAAATAGCATTGCTCTTGTACACATGTCAACATGAAAGCCTAAGTAAACATGAAGTTAAATTCTGTGAATGCAATTCACACAAACATTTTCTTGATACATAAAGTAAGGGAAGATGGAGAAGTCTTAAGACTGGTAGGGAGGGGAAGTTTTTTCCCGGCCAAGTTCCAGACAAAAATCACATCTCAAAAGCTGAGTCTGTATTTCAAGCTAAACCTGTTTAGATAACAAACATATACATCAAATGCATTAATGCAATCAACATCACATCCAATTAAGCCAGTAAATATTCAGGGAGCACATTCACACCTTTGGTTTGGGGGAGAATGTAGGTTTTCCTATGATCAATTCAAGAGAATTGGTTCCTTAATGTTGTGACTCCGCTAACCCAGAAATAGTACCTCGGGGGCCCATTAGCTAAAGTGGTACCTCAGGTTAAGAACAGTTTCAGGTTAAGAATGGACCTCCGGAATGAATTAAGTTCTTAACCCGAGGTACCACTGTGCCTGAAAATAATTCTCACAGAGCAATGGGGCTTATTTCTGAGTACACACACATAGGATTGCACCGGACAGCTAACATGTATATAACCTGGGCTGTTTGTACCTGCTGCACTAACAAGTAGTACAAGATAGATCAAGATGAATTCCATAATATTTCTAATCGCTGACACATCCTCTCAAAATAGTCAACTCGGCATATCTGTTGTAATGCTCCTAACCGCAAGAGGGAAGGGAAGAAGCACTCAGGGGTTGCTTACAATGAACAATGCATTCCTTGGTATTCTAAGATGTGGATTTCATCACCTGAGTTCAGTGCAAAGGTTTGGAGCAAAGGTGATGAGAAATCCAGGAGCCAGCTGAAGTATCCCATGAGACTGGGACTACCTTAACCAAGACAACTTCAACAGAACCTCAAGCATCTTAAAGCGTGACAATTTTGGAACAGTATGGGCCATGTTTACTCAGCATAACCAGGACTTCCATTTTCAAACTGCATGGAAGCTGATTTGAGATAAAGCACATCAAAGACGAACATTTCTCTAAAAAGCTGCAGGATACAGGTGGATTGTGGCTAATGTCATGTTAACCCTGCTTTAAAAAAACAGTGTTGGGAGTACGCTAGAGCCTCAGTAAACAGTAATGTGAACACACCCTAAGGATCCAACTAGTTCCCAGTGAGCTATGGAGAGGGGAGCAGAATTTCTATGACAGACTAGGCGTTTCTCTTGAAGAGACAGGCCACACACACTATATTATTCCCATTGGTCTCCAGTGAGGGATAAGTGGTGTTCTGTGCTCTAGATGTATATTTACACCTGACTTGTTTCTTGAGCCTTTTACAACCCAACTGTGTTAACCTATCAGAAAAGAAAATTAAAAGAAAAGGGCAGCATGAATTATATACACAACATTGACGAGCAGGCTGACATGATTTCAAATATTGGTACATGAATCAAGGAGCCAGTTTTCTAATAGAACAATGCTATTATTATAAAACTGATAAGTGAAAAGAAAATTGTAATATTTCCTCTACAGCTACCACAGAGTTGGAAAGAATTAAATTTCTATCAAGATCAAATAATGGAAAAAGTAAAACTACTTTAATTAAGAATGAAAGAGGCGCTCAGCTAACTCCACCAACTAATTTAAACCTGATTTGGACAATATTCATCACCGCATCAGTGGTTATTTATCACTCAACTCAATAATCTTCAGTGTCAAAATGTGCTAAAATCTATTAGATCTGCTACATTAGGCTTGTGCCTAAGACTCATTCACCAAAATGATTTGTTGTGTGTGCACTGATACCTAATCAAAGTTCAGCATCTTGGAATTTGTGAGACAGACAATTGCTGGTCTTGTCATTAGCATCAGGTGCTCACCGTGACTGCATGTTTTGAGGATGACATTGAACCTAGGATCAATCTCACCTTGCCTCTTTTAAATTATTATTTTAACAGGTAAATTCTAGGTTATGCATATGCATTGTGGACACTCCCTATGAACTAGGAATTATAGATTTGCGTAGCTGCACAAGGAGTCAAGAGCATCTGTGTTAACACCAGAGGTCTTGTGTATCTTCTTCAGTGGGCCAATGGCTCAGTGACACTGAGGTTGTCTCTGCTAAACAAACAATCTACAATAAGAGGGATGCCCTCTGGAGACTTTCAGTTTCAAATGGCATGAATTTCTGTATCTTTTTGATCAATGATGCATCCAGTATTTCACTTCACACATCACTTGGTCTCCACTGTTGCTGCACCTCTGCTTCCAATATTCTAACCTTTTCCCTCACTCAGCTCTTAAATTTATTCTTCTTTCTATTTTATTTGGCTGATTTAGCAAACTGGCTTCTTGATCTCATCGTTCCCCTCTTCCCTTCAGGAGATGACTGCTTTTGTTAACAGTTAGAAAATTAATTGTTCAAAAGTTATAATTAACCAAACTCAATAAACACTTTTAAATACTTTTTTTAAAAAGGCACTGCACCAGTGAATAGTGACAAAGTAATCATGTACAGGGTACACAACTGAAGGGAGAAAATAAGCATCCCTTCACTTTATGGAGAGCTGGTCCAAATAATACAGCTTCCTTGTGGATTATTGCTAGGTAGAAAAGCATTTGGGGGCAGTAGTCATCCACGTGAGAGCCGCAACATTTCAACACATCTTTGAAATCGTATAATTTTTGTTTTAAAATGATGTAAATTCTTATTTTGTATGCCATAATTAAGTAGCTAGCACTTCCAATTACAACAATAAACCCAAGGATGTATTGGCTTAAACTTGGGTATAAAAAAATAAACAATTAAAAGACTTGCTACCCATCTCCTCCACAGCACCTTCCCACCTTTGCAAAACTTTTGCCTACTAAGAAGGTGAGGTGGAAAATTTTGTTGGGAGGAGGGTTGAATATCATTTTCTTTTGGGTAAGTAAGTAAGTAAGTGGATGATAGATTAGATAATTAGATAGATAGATAGATGATAGATAGATAGATAGATAGATAGATAGATAGATAGATAGATAGATAGATATAGATAGATAGATAGATAGATATAGATAGATGATAGCTAGATGATAGATAGATAGATAGATAGATGATAGATAGATAGATAGATAGATGATAGATAGATAGATAGATAGATAGATAGATAGATGATAGATAGATAGATAGATAGATAGATAGATAGATAGATAGATAGATAGATGATAGATAAATAGATAGATAGATGATAGATAGATGATGGATAGATAGATGATAGATAGATAGATGATAGATGATAGATAGATTAGATAGATAGATAGATAGATGATAGATAGATAGATAGATAGATAGATAGATAGATAGATAGATAGATAGATATAGACAGACAGACAGACAAAGTGGGGAGGGTTCCCTTTCTTTTCATCTTAAAAACCATTTAAAATCACCAAGCAGCTTGGTTCCAAGCTCAATTGGCTTCTGCATCAGTGCCAGATTTACATATAAGCTAAACAAGCTACAGCTTAGGGCCCCACTCTCTTGGGTGGCCCCCAAAAAATGAAAGGGGAAAAAACTGGGTGTACATTTCCAAAATATAATATAAAAAACAAATAAAATAAAACCTACATACAGCAACAGTGCTTTGTGTTGTGTAGGCTCCTATTTGCTATGTGCAAATGGCTTTAGATACCTATTAGGCCCATTAATTACCATATAGCATATTCAACACCAAAAACAGTGACAATTTGTTGTTGACAGCTGGACATATAAAGGGCCCCATTACCCTCAGTCGCTTAGGGCCTCATCAAGCCTAAATATGGCCCTGTCCTGCATGCTTTGAAAACGGCCCAGTGAATATCCTGCCCCAAGGAATATTTGGCACAGCTCTAGTCTTGAGCCAACCACATTTCATCCTTGCCTTTTGTTTTTTTATAAGCTGGGTATGCAACAAAACAATCACACAGCATCTTCACATGCCCAGCACTGCACAGGGGAAAAAGCTTTCTCAGTTCAACCTTTCTATTCAACCCTTAATGAAAGGAACTAATAAGCCAAAGCTGGCAACAGTTAAAATGCAAAGACTTAGTGCTGCCTTGAAAATTAGATACTTGTGAATTCTGAAGCTGACCTGACCCATATCTCCGGGACTAATCTAGGGATCGGAACCTAAGTTATTTACTAACTTTTGCACTTCCCAAACATTCAAATGCTGTTGTCAGCCCCCACAAAAGGATCAAAATACTTTTTTAAAACATGCATATTTCAAAAGAAGTCCAAAATGCACATTTAATTGTAATGTTGCTGTTGTTATTGTCCTTTATTGGCATAAGATTAAACAATAAAATCATACAAAGTCATCCAAATACATTGATAATCCAAACACATACCTTATATAAGACTAGATAGCTGGACAGCCACCACTGAACAAATCAGGAAACTTTAGATTTAGCTTTAAAGATTGCGGCTGAATACCCCGAAACAATCTTGGTAGTTTTGGGAGTATCATCCCTCAACAAATATTGGATTACAGACTCTTTGTAAATCAATATTTTAAGATGTAAGGGAGTCACTAAGAGGGGTGTCAAGAAGAAGGCAATCCAAAATTATGTGAGGAATTGTATCTGGTTTTTTTTTTTATTACAGGGACAATTTTTGGTAGGGTTTTTTTTTTTTATCCAATGGAGAAATGAGACAGAACACATGCAAAAAAAAAAAAAAGTAGCACAGGCCCGAAATAGATTGATTTGTCCATTCCAAGCAAGGACGCTAACATCTCATATACAAAGCAAATTTATTCCACAAGTTGCTGGAAAGGAACAATCCCTCCTCGTCCTCCCACCCCCCTCCCCACACGTACTTGAAAACAAATCCAGCAAACTAGATCAAAGAAAACACAGCTTTCCTCTTCATTATGGCGTTTAACTGGAGGGGATGTGTGCGTGCACTGGAAACAGCCCTGCAACTTCGAGCACACAGCATTACTGACAGAAGTGCTGTGAAGTACAAAGCTGGAAAGCATAGCTCACCAACCACAATTTGTAGAATGGTTTCGAGATGAGTAATTTGGCGAGCCTTCCCCCTTTGCGTCCTGCATTCTTGGGTTTAAGGAGTGCTTACAATGAGGTCTGGAGCATCAACATGCAATCTGCAGCGCTTCCCCCCCCCTTTTTTTTCTTTTTTTGGCTTGCCTTGCTTCAAGGACCACCCATTATGCTGGTTTGGGTGCCTCTCTTTTTTGCACTGTAAAAGCGTCTGTCAAATGACTGTCACGGCGCAGAGGCTAGAAACCAAGAGAAAGAGTCCAAAATATAGCATAGAACCCAGTGTCACGTCATTCACCGTCTACAAGAGGAATTCATAGCAGGCTATAAAAAGGAGAGTTCTGGACCTGGCAGCTCTCCACAAGTCTTTACAATTAACAAGCTAGCTCATTGTCAGGGTTGTTATCTAAATTACAGCCTAGGCTTCTCTGCTAACATATTTTCCGACTTTTAAAAACACTATATTGTACAGTGCTTAGCACAAAGAAGCCTTTCTTTAATGTACATTAATTCCTTGTTTTTAAAAAAGTTAACTGCTGTAACTATAGCCTTAAGCTAGGGCCCGACTAGACTGAACTCTGAGGGAAGAAAAAAGGAACGGATATATATATATTTTGTTATTGTTTGTCTTCTTTTGAAGCAGTGGCGGCGCAGAGGGAATTTCGACTCAAAGGTTTTATTTGTGACGCGCTCAGATCAAAACACCCACCACATTTGGGACCTTGGGAAAGATCAAGCAGCGCGTTTGAACTCTTGGAAGGCAAAAAGCACCTACTAACCTCTCTTTATTAGCAAGCATTGAGAAGGCTGACATGAGACACTTGCTGGATTGGTCCTTATCCAAATTGCAAGTTTGCAAATCTTGAGATTAAGAAATGCCCAGTTATACATTTCCTTATTTCATTACTTTATTTCTTAATACTCTACCCTTCATTAAAAAAAAAAATTATGGCAGCTTTACAAAAGAATTTTCAAAAATGGTGAAGCTAAAAGCAATCTCAATAAGTTTAGTTGATCAACAACAACTTAATTTGGAATATAAGTTGCTTTATATTGAGTCGGGCCACTGGTCTATCTAGGTGAGCCTTTCTTCCACCGGCTGGCAATGGCTTCTCCAAGGTTTCAGACCACAGTCTTTTTTTTCTCCAGCTCTGTCTGGAGAGGAACCTGGGACCTTCCACATGTCAGAATAAAATCACACAGAGAGAGGAAACAGCCACCACAGCAGAAATCGTAAATAAGCCAGTTAAATATTAGGGGTTTGATCCAGACTGTGCCTTCCACATAAGGAATTGCAATCATTCCATAATTTCTGACAATTCCCACTTTCCCCCGAAGCCCCCACAACATTCCCAGAGCAGTTTTTCAGGCCACACAAGTTAGTGGAATCAGAGGAAATCATCTTCCTTCTTCCTCCAATGGGAGCATCACGTGAGCTGTGTGTTCACAGGAGTGCCGGATCTAAGCCCATGAGGAAATGCAGAGGGATATTGTGAGGAAGGAAGCTGAATTGAAGTGGGTACAGATTTGTCATTTTGTGGTCTCCCTCTCACACACTCACATCTCTTGTCTCTCCTATGACACCCGTATCAAACAACACTACTTTTTTCCTGGCTTGTCCTCTGTGAGGGAAGAACACGGCTCACAAAATCCATTCTTGCCTATGAACCTGAAACTCCCATCTCTTCATCCTACGGGGAATGTAACAAGTTTCCTCCTGTACTAGGAAGCTCCTTAGTTTAAATTCATGGTCCTGACTCATGATAAAAATCTAAGCTTAATAGTCTGCTATGTGCTTATACCTAGAGAAACAGACAAAAAATGAATGAGAGCAACCTTCTTCTGTTCTTCATGTTTGTTTTCTGCATTATGTGCTGTGCGCTATACATAGCAAATAGGTCTCTGTAATGTGTCTTAATAACAAATAAAATCCCTAAAATTAATCTTGTTCAAGAGTCTGTTAAAGCATCTTCTCCAAGGAAAATCCTTTTTCTTGCCTATCATTTTTTTTCAGAGCGTAGTGCCAGACTAATCCTCCTGCTTCCATTACATTATTTTGCCCCTTAGAAATTGTAATACTTGAAAAAGATTAAGCGTTGTCATATGAAAGCCAGACTATTATTTAATTTCTTTTAAATATCTTCTTCCTCCTCGGTGCCCCCTCTACAGTAAAATGGCTTCATCATATCCTTCTCCTAAATGAAGAAAGGGGCCTGAAGTACAAAAAAAATCCACAAATATTATTAGCCCATCTACAACCTTTAGTGACCCAGCTAACCACACATGCCAATGTCAGTTATTTGTGGCTCATCTACAACCTGGATTTATGAGCTAATTTGAATGGTTCTAGCTCAGAACTTATCCACTGGCTTCATTTATTTTATTTTAGGCACTTATTGCCCTATTCTTCAGCCCACAGGGCTTACTGAGTGGCATGCAATGAAAAATTAAAATCAGTAAGAAGCTCATTCAAACAAACTTTAAAGCAGAACACATTAAAAAAAAATCAGCAGTAACATGGTCTTAAAACAGGGGTCAGCACCCTTTTTCAGCCGTGGGCCGGTCCACCGTCCCTCAGACCTTGTGGTGGGCTGGACTATAATTTTTTTTGGGGGGGGGGGGGAAGAATGAACGAATTCTTTCATTCTTTCAAGGACAGAACTTTTTTTATGTATGCAACAACAGCAGCAAGAATACTCATCGCGAAGTATTGGAAGACACAAGATTTACCCACCCGGGAAGAATGGCAGATGAAGTTGATGGACTATATGGAACTGGCGGAAATGACTGGCAGAATCCAAGACCAGGGAGAAGAGTCGGTGGAAGAAGACTGGAAAAAGTTTAAAGACTATTTACAGAAATACTGTAAAATTAATGAATGTTAGAAAAATGTTGGAATGAAGTTATATGGCTTTAGTAGAAATGTTATAAGGAACTAAGTACAAATAGATTATTAATGTATTAAAGGGAAAAATAAGGTTAGAATATGTTAAGATAATTACAGGACAGAAAACAGAGGAAGATGGAAAGGAATTGCTGAAACAATTAACTGAAGTGGAATACAAAATGTAGGTGTGAGGAGGTCGTTGAAACAAGTGAATGAAAGATAAGATATTGAAATTGTTTGATGTATCTTAAATTGTTTTTGTTTTGTTTTGTTAGTTTAATGTCTTAGTGTTAGTGTTATGTAGTGTTTTTGTTTTTGTTTTTGTATTGTACTGTATTGTTTTGTTTAACTTTTTTTCTTTTGTAGTGTTTTAAATTGTTGGGAAAGTAATAAATATTATTTTTTTAAAAAGAAAAGAATGAACGAATTCTTATGCTCCACAAATAACCCAGAGATGCATTTTAAATAAAAGCATACATTCTACTCATGTAAAAACTCCAGGCAGGCTCCACAAATAACCCAGTGATGCATTTTAAATAAAAGGACACATTCGACTCATGTAAGCAGATTCCCAGACAGGGCCGGATTGAGAAGTGATTGAGCCGCATCCGGCCCCTGGACCTTAGGTTGCCTACCCCTGTCTAAAAACCACATCTAAAAAGTCTGGGCTAATACAAAGCTTTTCACCTGGCACCAAAAAGAAGAAGAAAGACTCAGGTCCATATGAACTTGCCTGTAGAATATGTTCCAGAGAGGCAGAGCACCACAATGAAAAAGGTTCTATTTCCAATCACCAACCTCATCTCCTGCAGAGATACCATTTAGGGTTGTTATATGTCCTCTTTTTCCAGGACATGTCCTCTTCTTCAGGGGTAAGATTTCTGCCATGGCAGATTTTTTGAATTTGCCAAAATGTCCTCTTTTTCTTTGGTAGCAAGGGAGCACGCGCGCACTCGGGAACTGACGTTCTGGGAGTGTTAAAATTGGACAAGAGCTAATTCAGTGTTTGGCCATAGAAAGGATCCTGCAGGATCCAACCAAAGATCTTGCCGTCAACATCAGAAAGCTCCCATCCTGTGGCTCACCTACTGTGCAGAAAGGACCTTCGAAGATTATCTCAATAATTAAACTGAGACACAGTTGTTAGAGTTTCTAGGCTGAACCCATAGGAACATAAAAAGGATCCTGCAGGATCAAACCATAGGGCTATCTAGGCCAGCATCTTCTCTTCCACACTCCATTCCCCCCCCCCCCGCCATAGGCAACAACAAATGTGTCCTCTTTTTTGCTCTTCAAAATATGGCAACCCTACCATCTTTCAGGGGAGTGCAGGTGGCGCTGTGGGTTAAAGCCTCAGCGCCTAGGACTTGCCGATCAAAAGGTTGGCGGTTCGAATCCCTGCGGCGGGGTGCACTCCCGCTGCTCGGTCCCAGCGCCTGCCAACCTAGCAGTTCGAAAGCACCTCCGGGTGCAAGTAGATAAATAGGGACCGCTTACCAGCGGGAAGGTAAACGGCGTTTCCGTGTGCGGCTCTGGCTCGCCAGAGCAGCGATGTCACGCTGGCCACGTGACCCGGAAGTGTCTTCGGACAGCGCTGGCCCCTGGCCTCTTGAGTGAGATGGGCGCACAACCCCAGAGTCTGTCAAGACTGGCCCGTACGGGCAGGGGTACTTTTACCTTTACCTTTACCATCTTTCAGACCATGATCATAATACCCAGTCAAGTTACTTCAGATAGAGATGATTCTTAAATCACCTTGGTTGCAAGTCTCTATGGGTTTTAAATACTGTATAAGAACCAGCACTCTGGTGCTCAGATACTGACTAGAAGCTATTGTCATTGTTTACAAACTGATGGGATATGATCCATATGACCAGAAAGTAACAAAGCTACTGTATTTTGAATCAACTAAATCAATTTTATCACACCCAGATAATTTTTTTTGAACTAGTCCAAAAGGGGTATACTATAATGTGGACAACTGTGGCCATCAAGTTATCTCTGTTCCCAGTATACCTGGTGAAGCAATAATCAAATAAATACTGAATTTTGCAGAAATAATATGGTATATCGTTCCTGTATATGCATCAAAACCTCCCATTATGATCCAGCATGGGCTGAAATCAGATTCAAATAATATATGCCCAATTGACCCAAGTATAAAAGAAAAGGGTTTCTGTTTCATTGATTTTATTAGAATATATGCATTAATTAGAAATAGCTTTCCCTTTGACTACTTAAGCAAAAGGGTCTGAATATCTAAGTAGTTGATTAAGTTTAATATATTAACACTGGTTTTAAAAACTATTGAAATAAATTTGATGGAACTTTTCTTATTCACTTCCTATTCCAGTGTTTTAATTTCAATAATTATCTCTCTCTGCAAATATAATTTACTTCTCTGATTAAAAGAGAATCAAGCTGATGAACCAAGCTTCCCTTCTGGTTGCCTGGAAGCAACACCTGCCTACCACAGGTGACTAAGGAGTGACTATTTACATCCTCCATATTTTTTTTGAAAATTGTAGAAATAATTGGGACCTTCAAAAACAATGGCACATACATTTCCAACCCATTTACAAGCCCTTGCTTGAGAATTTAGATTCCTGTCAGGACCTCGACTTGTCACCACAGACAGCAAGACCAATAAATATACAGTGGTACCTCAGGTTAAGAACTTAATTCGTTCTGGAGGTCTGTTCTTAACCTGAAACTGTTCTTAACCTGAGGTACCACTTTAGCTAATGGGGCCTCCCGCCGCCGCCACGTGATTTCTGTTCTCATCCTGAGGTAAAGTTCTTAACCCAAGGTACTACTTCTGGGTTAGCAGAGTCTGTAACCTGAAGTGTATGTAACCCGAGGTACCACTGTACTCCATAAAGAAAGAAAGTGGTTCTCAATAGGTTTTCCTGAGATAACAAGCACTGAATCTACTTCATCATCTGATCTGACTGCATATAACAGAGGTGAATCAGAAGTTGAGTTAGAAGCTGGAAGAGTCAACATACCCAACCCCAACCCAAGAGCCATTTCTACTCTACTGCCAGATCATGTTTTGCTTTAATCTTTCTCCTCATTATATTCTGTTTATTTAGCAAGATTTATTTTACACACACACACACAAACACATGCAGTCTAAACAACATGGCATAAAATATTTATTTAAAATAGCTGCAAATAAGACACAGTGGTACCTCGGGTTACGAACTTAATTCGTTCTGGAGGTCTGTTCTTAACCCGAAACCGTTCTTCACCTGAGGAGTGCTTTCGCTACTAGGGCCTCCCGCTGCTGCTGCACCACCACAGTGTGATTTCCGTTCTCAGCCTGGGGCAAAGTTCTCAACCCAAGGTACTACTTCCGGGTTAGCGGAGTTTGTAACCTTAAGTGTTTGTAACCCGAAGTGTTTGTAACCCGAGGTACCACTCTACTATCAAGGGCCTCGTCTGTACATGCAACAATGTGGTAGAATTCTAGGGCAATTGTCCACCTGCTCTCAGAATGAATTACAGCGCTACAATTGAATGAAAAAGTCCATGGAAATATTAACCAATGGTACAGCAAAACAGCTGTACCTTCATGTTTTATTTTTATTTGCAGTTCCATGTGTGGAGCCTTTCAAGCACCTCACCTGTAGTCTGAAATCTGGGGTGGGGGCACCCTTAACCTTGCCACTTATAGACTACCGTATTTTTCCGTGTATAAGACACACCCGTGTATAAGACGCCCCCTATTTGAGGCGACTCCAATTAAATAAAATCCCCCCAGCTGCACTATCCGTGTGTAAGACAAGCCCAGATTTTGAACATTATTTTACAGTAAAAAAAAACACCTAGTCGTATACATGGAAAAGTACGGTACATTGCTTTCCGTTAAGTTCCTTTCTTAATACAAGCAAGCCATTGTCAACCTGCTCACATGGCCAAGGCTAAGTCGGTGTGGCTTTGCAAAATGTTTTGTGATTTACTGAAGGGACAGCCACATAGCTCTGCGTCTCACTTTGAGAGCAGCGTGATGGAAGCCCGTCTGATGGACAGACCTACGATAACAAGGCAGAACAGCTTAACGAAGAAACTTCATTTGCCCCAAACAAGGTAATTTGAGCTAACAAGAAAGAAATTCTTTCCCCTTTCCCGCTAACAGCCCTGAAGACTCCTGACAACACTTGGGACTCTAAGCTTCACTCAGAGAAGCCCTGGGCTCAGTGAGACGCACTGTTTCACAACTCTAAGTGACTGGAATGTGAGCATCTTATCACACATTTTCATTTCGACCACAGGTTCAGAGATAGAATCTCACTACCTATATTAATACAGCCAGTCACTGTAGTCTTATTATCACGGCATGCAGTGGGGTGTAACTTTACTATAATAAAGAAGAGCATTAGCTGCATGGTGAATAAATCCAGCTGGAAGGGAAATACATCAAAGGTCTCTTCCTGCAACAGTGCCAGGTATGACTGTTTCTGAACTAACTCCCTTTTTCCCCTCTGGTGAATCTTTCTGATATGAAAATACTTTGCTTTAGGGAAATTCTTTTCCTATCAAATATCATTTGCTCGTAATAGCCCATCAGCCCACCATGTTTCTGATCACTGAGTTGTCTTTCTCCTTTCTGCTTCCCATCCCACCCTCTTGCGTCTGAATCCGGAGGGGTTGAGCATCAGTGCCTTTAACTTGTCACCTGCACTGATTTTTAAAATCCGCTCACAGAGCAAGAGGAGTTTTCCTTGCAGAAGTCGTGGGAATAAGGTCGCACCGAGAGTACCGGTAATTCTCAGCTACCTCAAGGCCTCCATTCAAGTCATGGGGAGAAATACCCAGGAATTTTGTGGGAAGAAGAAAAATCATTCATTAAGTGCAGAATGATTGAGAGCTATGGAGAGAATTGAAAGGGTATTTATAGAGTTTGTTAAGTCTTTCAGAAGGTGATACACCTTCCCTTTCCAGTTATCTGGAAACAGAAGTATTTCCATCTATACCAGGGGTCAGCAAACCTTTTCAGCAGGGGGCCAGGGTCCATTGTCCCTCAGACCTTGTGCGGGGCTGGACTATATTTTGGAAAAAAATATGAACGAATTCCTATGCCCCACAAATAACCCAGGGATGCATTTCAAATAAAAGCACACATTCTACTTATGTAAAAACACCAGGCAGGCCTCACAAACAACCCAGAGATGCATTTTAAATAAAAGACACATTCGACTCATGTAAAAACACGCTGATTCCCGGATCGTCCGCAGGCCAATTGAGAAGGCGATTGGGCTAGATCCAGCCCCCGGGCCTAAGTTTGCCTACCCATTATCTATACCATTGCTAATTTGATGCCATTGTCTGCCTCATGTAACCCACAAGGTTTACCAATGCCTCAGTTCCTTTGTGGCTTAGTCACCCATTTGGCAGTCCGCACAACTTCCTTCTCTTCTTCTAAGCTCCATTTTGAACCTGCTCACACAACCAAATACCAATGGAACGTCAAGATTCTCCCCCAGCAAATCTACTCGATAAGATTTTGCCTTGTGCTTCCTTTTAGGGATACTCTTCTCTCAATGTTTTCTGCTGAGATTTGTGTACATTAGCTAGCCTACTACGCTGCTGTTGCTGAGTATCTTGGCCTGAAAGTCACTCATACTGAAATCGCAGCATGCAGTGCACCGTTAAAAGATACCTACAGATTTGTATCAGCAATGCACTTTGTGTAACATAGCATATCAATATGCTTGTGCTGACTTCTTAAGAGATGCATGAGCAAGTCCCTGTATGAAAGACAGTTCAATGTAGAAAATAATGCAGAACCTAAACATAGATGTCAATCACACATATAATTTTTCCCCCCAGTGGAGGGATGTTGTTGTTGTTGCATTAGATGTATAAGCCACATTTCCACATAATGCTAAACCATGCCTTAGTATTACGCGAACAAGCATCAGTGAGCCCAAATTAAGTACTGGACTCCCAGGCTTCCCATTCCCTTCTCCTCTTACAGGGCTCTGGGACAAGAATATCAGCTGAGTTACGTTCCCTTTTAAAAGAATCTCAGCTAACTGCTGAAACCTGGAATCCAGATTTAAAACAAATTCTGGTCTGTTTCTTAAGAAGCTTGCTTATTAAATTAGCCAGAGTTTGTTTTAAACCAGCAAAAATAAACTAAGGTTCTTTAACAGTAAATTCAAGTTCTACTCCCGAGTTCACGGGGAAAGAGATTGGGGAGTAGGCAAGCCCAATGATTTACTTGGGCTCATTGAGGTTCATCCACATAGTGCCAAACCATGGTTTAATAGTGTTACATGTTAGCTAAGCCACATTGTCTGAAGTATGCATAAGAAACAATTTAAGCACTTATTAACTAAAAGCATAATTGCGGTTGATAAAGAACAGAGCTACTATCATCATGGTCTCTTCTAAATCCGTGATTCCATAAAATAAATGAAGGTTTGATTTAAGGAAATGAATCCTAAAAAGAAGATAAACTCAACCTGAGACGTTAGAGGGGTGGGTTATTGGCATTACACAGCAGGGCAAACAAATAGGTAAAGCATTCTTTAGGTATTATACTAGGGGGAGAAATACTGCTGTATATAAAAATAAAACACACATAGCTGTATGTTATATAAATTTGTGTGCTTGTGCTTATAGCAATTAGTGTTTAAAGGTGGAAAATAAATTTCTTTAAAAGATTTTATGATATTCAGGGTGAGCAAAAAATGTATTACTAATCAGATTTTTCCCACAAATAATGAACACCTTGGAGGAAGCTTATTTGTATTATTTCAAAAATTTGAAGGCAGTCGGTTTTTTAAAGTTAACATATTACGGATGAAATAGCTGACACCACAGCAAATGCTGCAAGTAATGTCAGCATAAACAGCATAAACTACTGTTACTTGGAAAGGTTCTGCTCTATACTGGAGGACCTTGCGTATAATACTTAAGATTAGAAGATCATTTTTCTAGCCAGTAACTGCCTTTCAAATGACAAGAGTTCCCCTTGCACTGTCCTGTATCAGCAGTTCTGCAAATGACTCCTCTTGCATTGTAGGTCACGAAAAGTGCCAACGCAAATATCATTCTGATAAGACAAAGTTAGCAGGCATTAAGCATGTTGCTTGTGACAGGATCACCAAGCCAGAGTATGCCGTTTGGGAAGGGAAAAGGAACGGCAGCCATCCTTTCGGGACCGAAAATAACCAGGGATCAGATCAAGGAGAAGAGAAGTGAACTGAAATGTAGTCATCCGAGTTAATTTTATCTAGCGCAATCTCCGCAAATACCGCAAAGGCCTGTTTCAGCATTTCTGGACCATGTAACTCAGACCTGTGGGGAAAATTCATCCCATCTCAGTTCTTGCCGATCCACCTAGATGATGACGACTGGGAAATGCATGTTGCAGAGGTGACTTTCTGCAGTGAGCACAAGGGTATCCAGCCTGTGCTATATATTCCTTGGGCTATAGCATGCCAACAAAGAGAAATGCTGTCTAAACAAACCTGTAAAAAACATGTGATCCATTTCATGTGAATGACCAAAATGCATTTAAAGTGTTGGTGATTATCTTTGGTGCTGTTCCACAGATTCCTCTGACCAATATTCTACGGATTTCCACTTACATTAGCTCCTGCTTAAAAGATTAAGCAGCGTGATTAGTCAGTCAGCTGCCAATTTAAAACAGCAGGCTTTTAAAAATACAGAATCTCGTAAGACTGGCACAAACAGAGCGGTTTTCAACAGGTTATGTACATTTCTTCATACAAGCAACAAAGCCAGGTTATATTCCTTTATCATAAACTAAACCATAAACTGAATTCCTAGAGGATTTGTATATAATATGGAGTCAAAGGAAGTTATTTCTACAAAAAGTTTCATGATTTCACCTATGCAGGGTTATATGGTGGCTTAATTTATTTATTTACCAGCAAGGTATTCCTTTCACTGGTAGAAACATCTCAGTTTTAAAATGCTTGCGTTGCTGCTCAATCAGAATAGTTATCTGACTCTTCTCATTGCACATCCTGTCAACCAAGAGCCTACTGAAGCCACAAAGAGATTTGAAAATACAAGGTGAAGTTTGTTTTTGCTTTTGCTTTTAAAATCTCGCAGGAAAATATCCAAGTAAGTGAGATTTTGGTTTAGATTTGCAGCTCCCACTCCACTTTTCAGCATAGCTTACATGCAAAGGAATTGGCAACCAAGTTCTTTAGATAATGAGACCTCTGAAAGTGCTTTCAGCCAAGACGTGCCTGACAATGTTAAGACCACCTGTACATCTATCTCAGTGTGCAGAAGATAAACCATCTCAGCTGCACATTCCTGACAAATAAATACTAAACAGCAGTACCTCAGCGCTTTTGTGATTGCACATCCCTGCCCCAAACCCATCACACACATTAGGTTTATTTCCTGCTACCCTGATCTAGTTACAAGAAGGATTGTTTGATGAGCGAGGCTGAAATCTGAGCATTTTGAAAGCTTCCTTGCAGCTGAAAAAACAGCCACCACCATAATTCTGAACTGTTTTGGATCTGTGCTACTTGCATGACTGACCTCTGTCAAAGCAAACAGTTATTCAGTCTGCTGTCCTGGGAAGACGTTGCTCTGGTACTGCTTCAGTGACCAAATGGTTGATGGAATTATACCCAGCATAGGTAGCTACTGAGTTCCTTTTGCATGAATTCAGATTCAAATTCACTTTGCATCTATGCCAAGAGCACAAATGTCAAATACTGTATTTCTTCTGGGTTCCAACAGAATCATGTCTACATGGTTACTCCAATATTAATAAAACATTTAAGGCAGCAATCCTATAAACACACACCTGGGACCAAGCCCCATGGAACACAATGGGACATTATTATTATTATTATTATTATTATTATTATTATTATTATTTGTAGTACTGTCTTTCATCCGTAGATCTCAGTGCGGTTCACAACATAAAAAATGCAAAATACAAAATAAAAGTAAAAACAAACCAATAATCCCTCATTCCACAAGACATTTAAAAAGGGCATTGGATGTTAATCAGCCCAAGGCCTGGTTCAGGCATAGGCAAACTCAGCTCTCCAGCTGTTTTGGGACTACAATTCCCATCATCCCTAGCTAACAGGACCAGTGGTCAGGGATGATGGGAACTGTAGTCTCAAAACATCTGGAGGGCCAAGTTTGCCTACGCCTGGCCTGGTTGAAGAGGAATGTTTTCCCCTGACGCCTAAAGCTGTAAAATGAAGCCAAACCTCCCTGCGGAGATCATTCTGCAAATGGGGAGCCACTACAGAAAATGCCCTTCCTCGTGTTGCCACCCTCTGAACCTCTAGTGGAGGAGACACATGAAAAAGGGCCTTAGAAGATGATTTCAGGGTCCAAGTAGGTTCATATGGAGGGAGGAGGTCATTTATTGTGTGCAAGTTGCAACAATAAAAATAATAATTTTACCCTGCCTATCTCACTGGGTTGCCCCAGCCACTCTGGGCAGCTTCCAGCCGCTGTGCACAATTAGTGGCTTGCTACCACATGGAACTGATGAGCATATACAATGCTGTGCAGATCTATCCTTCTTCCTGTGTTTCTGGCAGCGGTAATAGGAGATTCTGCCTGTTAAACCCAAGGGAGGCTGCTCATTAGGGCAAACAGAGCACTGCACCAACAACCGCAGTTAAGCCTCAATGTCTTTCGTCTCAGTGCTGCCATCAGAGAATTCAGCAGAGAGAACGGGGACAAAGCTAGAATTAGCCGGCTCTGTCTGTCATTGGCTCCCGTTCAACCTTTTGTTGAGTTCCATGCCTTCTGCGCTACCAGTCTCAGTGGACATCAGTGGACATCAGCCTAACACTTTTTAAACCATTGCACAGGGATGTAAAACAGTTACCAAGAAATTGGATTTAGCCCAGCAGCGTAGCTGAAACTGCTCTAAACTCAGCCTGATGCCTTGCTGTTTCCTAGACCACTTTTGGTCCTCAACTTGAAGCTTCACCCAACATGATGGATTGTGCACTTCCACTGCTTTCTCTGCACACTCTAGACTCCATTGGTACTGAGCTTTCTTGGGTCCAAGCATCCCTCTCTCTTTCTCTTCCACCATCTTGAATTGCTTAGCTTATTGCAGTTCCTCTCACTTCGCTATGACCTTGTTTCCTTTTCCCTCACCTTTTCCACTCTTCCGTTATTTCTTCTGTTATTTCAGTACTCTTTTTCCTTGGCCTTTCTGTCTCCTCTGTCTTTGTCAGTCTGCTCAATCTGTTTTTTACATAACTATATTAATACTCTTTCTGGCCTGGGCTGCTGGGAGTTCAGTAACAAATGGAAGGCACCGTATTGGCTACTTCTGTATTGTCAGTTCTCTCTTACCTCATACTTATTTATCTGCTCTTCTATCTACGCTCCTTTGTGGTATCCAGTCATTGCCTTTCAGCCTATCCTACCTCATAGAGTTGTTGTGGGGATTAAATGAGGGTGAGTACCTTGAATTCCTTGGAAATGGGGTGGGTTATAAATGTAATAAATAAATAGGTAAAACTTGGTTATGCCATCTTAAGAGGTGTCAAAATGCACAGCAAGTGAACAAACAGCTATCCAAAATACACAGTAAATTATATCCTGTGTTCTCGTTGTTGTTGCATCTGCACATAAACCTAGCACTTTAAAAGTCTTTTATAGCACAACTGCATGTATGTCTACTCAAATGCACATCTCCTCGAGTTCAACATGGCTTACTTCCAGGAAACTGGGAAAAAAGGAGCGCAGCCTTGAATTCACAATTTATTGCAAAATATGAATTTCTAAGCACATTTTGAGCCGAGAGCTGCATAGGAACGTTCAAGAGGTGAGAAAGTGCTTCAAATTTGCACATTATTTATTTGCATAATTTATTTTCAGTTTAAGATTTTTTTGGGGGGGGGGAGGGAACCCAGAACATGTGAATCAGGTCACTCTATGTCTGAAGAACATACTCTTCTAACAAGAGAGCAGGCTTTCTATGTGCCAACAGCAGTGACTGGTCAGTCAATAAGCCTAGGGCCAGAAGAGATGGGCATTCCAAGTGTGGTAGAAGCACTTTAAAAGAACAGACATTCTCTGGCCGGACAATGAATGCCTCAGAATGCCATTTCGAACCGCTTTTATGTCTGCCTGTCTTCCCTTAGAGCCCTACGTTCCGTCCTGGCCACTCCAGCCCCTTGCAGAAGAGTACTTTTTCGTTTGAAATTCACACGCCACGCAAGCTGAGAAACCCAGCCGATGCAAAACAAAAAGATCACCTGATCAACATGTTACTCTTCGTGACATCTAAAGCACAGTACGCTGCCACATTTCCTATTTTGAGACCGGGGGGGGGGGGGGCGTGGAGAGGAGAGAGAAAAGAAAAGCTAAGTCTCCATTCTCACACAATAGCCGAGTCTTTATCTGATTAAAGAATGAACTGCTCTGAAATCTAGACTAAACATGAAATATTTTCTTCAAAGTATTTTACAATACCATATTCAAAATGTTCTTTTCCAATTGGTCACACATGTCTCGGCTTGTAGGATGGAAGAGAAGCGCCGCGGAGGGGAGGGGAGGACTGGGGGGGGGACAAAAGCAGCTGGCAAAGTTTGATCCCTCCTGCTCCAACCGTAAACTGAAATCTTTGGCCAGAGACACAAGTGCGACTCGTGCTTGAAAAGGAAAAAATGGTGCCTGGCCTCTCTATGGTGAGCCGTGGTCTAATTATTTCATCCTCCGCCGCTAAGAAAGGCTATTTTGTCCTAGTGTGCACAGGGGAAACTGTCTGCTTTACATTATATGCTTTCTGATGCACACCACTTACCAAAAAAGGGGGGGGGGATAGGGGAAGAGAATGCATAGTGCAACATCTGCAATAATTCCAGAAGGAACACAGAGCCGGCAAACAAGATGGTTATTATTGCCCTGATCTTTGATGCGGAGCCATTAACTTGCATAACAATGGAAACGGAAACTCATAAGCTGCAGCCGCCGCAGCAGTCATCCTGCTCTCGAATTTTTTATGCCCCTCTTTTAAAATGTCAGATGCTCCTGACAGCTAGTTTCCAGACGTGCAAGGTAAGAAATGTTTCAATCTATGTATCCCTGTGGTCTCTGTCTGCAGAGCAACTTATGACTTCAAACAGCCTTCAGTAAACAGTCTTCTCATCACTCCAGCCTGGGCTGAATTTTAATCAAGGTCCTTTAAATGCCATTGAACAAATCCATATACTATGGATTGCTTCTTGTACGCCACTGGCCAAATGCTATTTGCTGTGTCATTTATTATGTTTAGAAAACCAAAACAATTTTGCTGTAATAGTATAAGTTATGGCCGTCCGGGCGCCCAAACGCAGCCATTTCGGATGAGTTACGCTTCTGTCTGGCTGATTTACACACCCATTTGTAGGGTGCTTTTAATTATGCTTTTAGCAAGCTGTACTTCAGGCCTCCCAAACATAAGTCACACTAGAGAAAGAGCCAACTTTCCTTTATCACATCACAATAATTTTTTTAAAAAATCAGTCGCAACTTTTAAGCTTTCGGTATTCGTGCATGCTTTAGCAAAGCATCGAAGTCCAGCCCCAAAATGACGTCCTCGAAACCATAAGGTGTGGCTCTTTAGAGAAAACAAGAAGAAAGAGAGGCACGGATTCAGAACAGGGTGGCAGGATTTATGAAAGTGATATTCCAGTCTCTGAACTTCACCCGCACACCAGTAGCCCTGACTCCAAGGTAGGGGCTTATTTTTCAATTATAAAACGATTAATGTGTTGCAAGTAGATATACAGCCTCAGCATAAACTCATTAGACACCAGAGGTTGGGGGGGGGCACGTGAATGTGGACGTCATTTGACTGCTCTGTTATAAGAAAAAACTGTATCGGGGAAGAAGAAGCCTGCAGACTGCTGACTGCTACAGTTCTTCCCCCCCCCCCCCCGATAAGTCAATTAATCAAACTTTCCCTACTACCTGTCAAAAAACCAGCTTGGCCTCTTTTGCTGAAATAAGGGAAGGAAGCAAAGCGCTCCCTCTCTCTCTCTCTCTCTCTCTCTCTCTCTCTCTCTCTCTCTCTCTCTCCCTCTCCCTCTCTCTTATACTGCAATTTGACTCGCTTTGGGTAAGGAACAATTCCAGACATTCAAAAGTAGCACAAAACAGTGGCAAGTGGTTTTATTATAAAGCAATCTCATCAACCTGCTTCCTGTTTTCTCCCACTTTCAGGAGACACACACTCATACACAGGTGGTTTCTTTTAAACCTGGGAGACTTTCAAAAACAAAAGGAAGTTGGAACACCGGGCAGCAGCCAAGAGACATCACGCTCACCACAGCAATGGCAATAACCCTTGACGTCTGTCACCTTCTCTCTGAAATACTGTTGCCCACAGCGCTGAAGCAAACACCAGTGTGGGACAGCCTGTGGCTTTTCTCATTAATTGCGGACAGTCTTCAAAGCATGGCATGCCAAATTGGGCCCACACTCATCCTGCGGCTTCGCTACGTAGCTCTCACACCCTATCACCACAGCCATTGGGTTTGGGATCTGGAGAGAGAGGGAGTTATGTGAAAACCCGGATTAACTCACCCACATCGTGGTCTACCATATATATTAAAGGCAATAATGAATGTGGGTGGAGTTGGTTTTCCCACAGTTGGCACTGCCATAGGGGGCCAGGCGGGGGAGATCATAAAGGCCCAAACTCTTGCCTCAGACTGCAATTCTTTGCAAAGGTTTCTAGACACAAGTTTGCTGATTAAAGGTGGGACTTGATTCCAAGTAAACATGCACAGGGATCACATTGCTGATTTGTTTGCAAACTTTCAAATGCACAGTGGCTTAAACAGCGTCACTCAGATCTAGCAGTTTAAATAATAATAATAATAATAATAATAATAATAATAATAATTAATAAATAAATAATTTACTACTTATGCCCCACCCATCTGGCTGGGTTTCCCCAGCCACTCTGGGCAGCTCCCAAAAGAATATTAAAAACACCATAAAACATAAAACATTAAAAACTTCCCTAAACTTCCCGTCAGATATCAAGGTCTTCTAAAAGGTCTTCAGATGTATTCTAAAAGTCAGATAGTTGTTTATTTCCATGATATCTGATGGGTGGGCGTTCCACAGGGTGGGCACCACTTTAGCATTCTTTTCCTGTGTTGATTGCTAATGGCGAGGCAATGGCCTAAAGCAGCCCACTCTCACCTTAATCCAAGCCTTTCCTAAGCTGGTAGCCACACCTGCTAGCATTCCTTGTTGGGCAATGACTATGAAACCAAGAGTAGGAACCCCCTCTCCCCCCAAAAAAATTATTGGCCCAATCTCACAGATCTTAGCAGAACCATTGCTTTTTGCCAGCCCTGCAAGATATATTCCCTGGCACACCCATCCATCCCCAGTGTTTGAAATTTGCCAGGTACATTTTGCACCTGTCTGTCGGCCACTTGCAACCAGGTGAAGATGTCTGGGTGCCAAGATGGCACCTCACATCTCCACCACCTGGAGATTCCTGGGGATCCTTGGATATCGACACAAAGCAACACATCCTGTAGAATTCTATCTGTTATATTTTATCTGTACAATCAAGGTGGATTTCAGGAACCAAAAAGTTGTACTGGAAAAGCCACCTGGGCCAAAAATGCCAACTAAACATTCCATTTTGGTGACTGTAACCCTGGTTTAAGGAGCCATTTGGCCACCTAGCTTACATATCTGAGTTTCCAACACTGACCCAACCCTGGATAAATGTCAGCTGCCTCATGAACGTTGTAGGATCAGGGCTTCCAGAACAAGAACAGAGAGAGAAGGAAGCAATCCCGTAGCTCCACCTATACACTGTGAAGTTTGAATACTCCAGTGAGAAGACAGAATTATACTGAAGACAATACACCAACTAAACTGAATTAATCTAATGAGTATCACAGCACACTAGAAACTTGCTGAGCCACCCCTTTGCTGAACACCTATGCCCATTTGTATAACCTTCCTCAAGCTATAATTATCCCACCGCCTGGAAAGGACTATCAGACTGCAAAGCCAGAGCTTTGTTTTCTCCTGCATTACAGCTATGAAGCTAAACTGGGGAAAGGGTACCCTAATGAGAAAGCAATTATTAGGCGAAAGCTTCACCGAACGGTGTTTGGGGCTTTTCCGTTCATAGAATGGGAGAGTTGGAAGGGACCCACGAGGATCATGTAGCCCTGTAATGTGGGAATCCTTTTACCCAAAGTGGGGCTCAAACCCACAACCCTGAGATGAAGAGTCTTGCACTCTACCAGCTGAGCTATTTCACATTCAGTTCTTTCTTTCCTCCAACTGTGGCCTCAATCACAGCAGTGCTGCCCTTACGCAAAGTCCTTACCCAGCCAAATTCCCACCACCAGCAGCTGCCTATAACTGCTTCATTGCAAGAGAAAGTTGCCTTGCAACTGAAAGTCATTGGCTAGTAAACTCAATTGGAGTCTGCTGCCCAAAGTGCTTCCTTCACATCTCTTCGTGAGCATGAAGATTCCAAGCTGTTGCACCAATAGTTGGTGCTGTCTGCATCAGCCTCACTCACATACGATTTGTTTCTTAATTATTATTATTTTCTAACCACCCTTCATCTTTTACCAGATCCCAGAACTGTGTCTAATAATCCCAAGAACACTGCAAGGCCCTCCACATCCATACAATGCATTGGAAGCCCATTTAAAGCACATGACTTTCCCCAAAGGATCATGAGAACTGTAGTTTTACCCCTTGAGGTGTTAGCCGACTGTGAATGCTGGAAGGTTTTTTTTGTCTCCGCCCCCCTTTATTGCAGCAGATAACTACTGAAAAGTAGAACAGAACATAGGAGGCATTTTCACCTGAATCTTAAAAAATGTCTGTATACATAGAAACTTAATTTATTATTCTAATGAGTTTCGCAGCATGAGAGTCTCTCGGGGAGACGTGGCTGTATGCATTTAATAAGACTGCAGAGATTGGGACTATTCCTGATGGGCATACTGAATCATTTCCAAATCATCTTTTTATAGCAAGCAACATATAAATTATGTAAAAAGGCATTTAGATAGATACCATCTAGTCTACTGGGTTGTTAACCCTTCTCTGTTCCATTATCCATAAGCCTGAAAAGAAACCAATCTTAACATCAAAGGCATGCTCACTTTATTCCCATGAGGTTGATTTCGTTTCCAGTGACTAAAGTTGTCCTGGAACTGGCAGAACACATGAGAAGCACACTCTGGTCTTTGTAACCAGCCAGGGAGGCTGTGCATCTCAGCAAAAGGAGCACCAGCCTGCTCCCATTCTTTGCCCCCCACCCCCAAAAAAAGATGCTACAGGGAGCTTGCTTCCTCACTCCCTGCTAGAAAACACACTTGGCTGCCTTGGAACTGCAGAACCAAATGGGAGCATGCTCTGGGGTGAAGACGGAAGAAACAAGTTCTGCATTATTATTGTTTTTTTGGTAAAGAGGGATAACCTGTTTGAGATGATAGTGAAGCAAAAGAAACTTATGCACACCATAAGAAGCAAAACCGTATTGATACCACCTTCAGTGCTTTATAAATATAATTCACCCTCCCTTTGTATGCTTCCTAAAATAGGTTAGCATATTTCTCAACAGGACCTACTGATGATACACACTAAATTCTACATAATACTGGAGCCAAAGCATCCAACAATAATCTAGGACTGTCTGGAATTTCCCAGACTTATCTGTGATTTATTCATTGAAAATGGCGTCCGGGTGTATGGCAACCTATGTTGGAAATTTGCAAAAACAACAATTTTCAGTTTTTGAAATATGGCAACCCTAATCTAGAATTGCTTGATTAGTAGGATGCCAAGCTTGCTATCTGGATTTAAGAATGCAACTGTTGCTTATGTTTTCAAGACCCAGTGTTGTGAAGACTAAGCATGACCCAGTGAGGTGTGACAGAAGGTTTTGCCTACTAGCCAGCTTCTGGTGATTCCAGCTGAGGTAGCTTTTCCTTCCACAACTGTTAGCACCAGTCTAGTTAAGAAGACCAGCTTCCCCTGGGAGAAAGGAAACACAACAGTCTGCTGAATGCCCCAGCATTCAGCTCCAAGTAGGGCCAACTAAGGTGGACCTTTTGGGTCTCCGTTTAAGTGTCCCCACAAACCTACTTCTAAACCAGCTCACCCTGAAGAGAAGAAGCAGAGCATCTGGAGACAGGCAATAATGCCATTGTCAGGTACTGTAGGGCTAGGTACCTATGGATCAGGTACCTATGGATCAGGTACCACTAGAGGTGCGGGTTGGAGGAGGAAGCTACAGGCCATTCTAGATGAGAGACAGAGGTGCCTACAAAATTGGGTTCTCTGCCGCACCCAGGGCTTATTGGCAAGAACTGGCCTCCTGCCTCCTCTCCCCATAGGACCAAAGACACAGGTCCCCAAAGCTCAGGGAATAAAATGGTATAAATCTCCCATAATACTATAATACTAAAAGTAATTTATTATTTATACCCCACCCATCTGGCAGGGTTTCCCCAGCCACTCTGTGCGGCTCCCAACAGAATATTATTATTAATAACAATAAAGCAATAAAATTTCAAACGTTAAAAACTTCCCTAAACAGGGCTGCCTTCAGATGTCTTCTAAAAGTCACATAGTTCTTTATCTCCTTGACATCTGATGGGAGGGCGTTCCACAGGGTGGGCGCCACTATCAAGAAGGCCCTCTACCTGGTTCCCTGCAACCTCACTTCTCGCAGGGAGGGAACCGCCAGAAGGCCCTCAGAGGTGGACCTCAGTGTCCGAGCTGAATGATGGGGGGGGGGAGACACTCTTTTGGGTATCCTGGGGCCGAGGCTGTTTAGGGCTTTAAAGGTCAGCACCAACACTTTGAATTGTGCTCAGAAACATACTGGGATGGCACACTTATCTCCCTCTCCTATTTTTGCTGCATTTGCCTAGGAGGTAGTGGTCCAGTGTGAGCCAGTGTGGTGTAGTGGTTAAGAGCGGTAGTCACGTAATCTGGGGAACCGGGTTCGCGTCTCCGCTCCTCCACATGCAGCTGCTGGGTGACCTTGGGCCAGTCACACTTCTGTGAAGTCTCTCAGCCCCACTCACCTCACAGAGTGTTTGTTGTGGGGGAGGAAGGGAAAGGAGAATGTGAGCCACTTTGAGACTCCTGAAGGGGAGTGAAAGGCGGGGTATCAAATCCAAACTCTTCTCTTCTTCTTCTTCCTGCTGAGAAGTGTCACCAGTTTCTATACGACTTGCTTTTAGTGTGCAGAGGGCTGAAACATACTCCAAATTGTCACAAGCAGCCAGCACACGGCAGTGGGTATGGCATTGCACTTGCTCTTGCTGCTGCTGTAGGTGGTCAGAGGGACAAGGTGCCTGAGAAATATCCTTCACCCTCTAGTAAGCAAAGCCCTAGCTCTTCCTCTCCTACATAATATCAAACAGTTGCAAAACTAGATCCACAGTTGTGTCCCATTCACAGGCAGCAAGAGTGGGGAGGGCCTTCTCGGTAGTGGCGCCCACCCTATGGAACGCCCTCCCATCAGATGTCAAAGAAATAAACAATTATCTGACATTCAGAAGACATCTGAAGGAAATAATAAACTTTCCTGTTTAGGGAAGTTTTTAATGACTGATGTTTTAATGTGCTTTTAATCTTTTGTTGGAAGCCATCCAGAGTGGCTAGGGAAACCCAGCCAGATGAGCAGGCTATAAATGTATTATTATTATTATTATTATTATTATTATTATTATTATTAATCATATACTACTGGTGAAGAGGGAGGTGGAACTATTCAACAGTTCAAAAAATATATCAGAATCCCACCCCTCTGGAAGAGTTATGGCCCAGCTCTAAAAAAAAAAGAAGTCGTCTTGGCCATGACCATTTTGACATTAGAGTCAAATGCTATTTGGAAGAGCATTCTCAAGTCCAGACAAAATCATTACACCTCAAATCTAAACAGCAGCCTGTCTCTAATCCGTATTCAGATCTCAGCATCACATCCTTGGCCCATCTCTAATTATGAGTAACCTTGATTTGATTTTTATCTCAGTAAATAGACAAGCTGGGCGCAAACAGTTTTCACACCATGTCTAGAGACTAGATAATATGTATCTTTTAGATATCTTTCAAGAGTGTTCTTTTTCCCCTTCACTGCACATTATTAGCTTTGCAAGGCTTGCCCGAAAGTAAAGAGAGTGTTAAAAAAAACAACCACCGGACACTCGCTATTCTTTTCTCATCAGAAATGTCTGCGTGCTTCTGGTGTCAAAGACGTTTTGTCAGTTTACCAATAAAAGAGACTGTTATTCATAAATGCTAGCTAAGCGGAAACTGCCAGAGACTTATGAATACTTATCAGATTGTGTGAAAGTTGCAGTCCTCACACTCCTGTCTGATTCTCAATGGTAAGAAACTTCTTGGTGTCATTTGGGAATGAAAGGATGCTGTTACTATTCCAAAAAGAGTAAGCTAGCCAGACGGTACTCGTCTGTGAAAATAGTCTGTTGGCGAACCATTTTTATTCGGGTATTTGGCACCAAGAAATTGTCTATTGGTAATCATACTTTTTCCTATCTATCACACCAAGATAAACAATGAAAATAAATTTTCATTGGAGTTTTATAAAATCTTTATGTTATCAACACCAGAGGACTCATTACAGTGAACATATTTCTGAAGAATAAATATCAGAATCTCCCTTTGTACATCTTCTGAATAACTGCTAAAATATATATGCCTTTTGACCCTGTTTACATTTTCCTTTTATGCATAAATTTGCTTCCATTTCCAATTAGAAATGTTATAAAAGTAGCATGTTAGTTTTCCCCTGATGGAAAACCAATTTTTCCTGTGGTTTCCCCATTGGGTTGAGATTGAAGACATAACAGGCTCACACAAAATATTACAAAAAATAGTTTGCATAACAGATGCATCACCTGCAATCTGAAGCAAAAACTGCCCTGCATTAAATTAAGAGTTTCCATATTTCTCACCTTTAGGGCAAACTCACCCCCCCCCCACCACCACCCCAGTTTCTTTCTGATTTTCTTTCAAGAAAAGATGTAGAACGCCTGATAAGTTTCTACAAAAGAATTCACCAATGCAACAAGTCAACCATGCTTGATTTTTATTTAGGGAAAAACCCACAGATGAGCATTTATATACTCTGATGACTTCAATATGTATACAGGAAGATTATATTATGTGGTCGGTGGAGAAAGGATGAATACATTTCATCCAAAGCTACATAGTGACTTTGAATGGAAAGAGAAATAATTCCAAAACAAAGAAATGCCCCTTTCTTATATTTTATTTTTTAATCATTTGTAACTTGCTCCCAGACTCTTCCCACAAGACTTAACTGTTATGAGCACTCATTCTCTGATCTGCTGAATGGTTTAAGCTTTGCCATATTGCCTCAAGAAATTTCATGACAACTTAAAAGGGGGGGATAGGGATTGCAGAATCTGAATAGAATCATTACCTCCAATTACAAGCTACAGAGGAGCTCTCCCCAACTCCTCTCCCCACCCTATTCTTTTCCTTATATAAGGTAAAGGTAAAGGGGCCCCTGTCCATTAGGTCCTGTCGTGGCCGACTCTGGGGTTGCGGCGCTCATCTCGCTTTATTGGCTGAGGGAGCCGGTGTACAGCTTCCGGGTCATGTGGCCAGCATGACTAAGCTGCTTCCGGCAAACCAGAGCAGTGCACGGAAACGCTGTTTACCTTCACATCAGAGTGGTACCTATTTATCTACTTGCACTTTGATGTGCTTTCGAACTGCTAGGTTGGCAGGAGCAGGGACCGAGCAATGGGAGCTCACCCCGTCACAGGGATTCGAACCACCGACCTTCTGATTGGCAAGTCCTAGGCTCAGTGGTTTAACCCACAGCGCCATACAAAGCTTAAATACAGTTTTGCTTTTCATAGACACTTATTTGCAGCAGTTTTTGCTTTGTTTATGTTTGGAATCTTTGAGGCACCATTAAGCACTTTGAACATCTCCACTGTGGTTTGGGCTACCTCCAACAGGTCCTGCTTTGTCTTAGAGGACCCAGAATACCTCTGAAGTAGCCCACTTCACTTTGGGATTCATCCACATCCACTGAAAACCCCTAATACTCCATGTACAAACTGCATAGCCTTCAGAAGTCTTCCTTCCTTACAAGCCCATCAGGATAAGAGTCTGGACCAAACTTTTCTCTGCATCTAAAGTATTGCTGTTGGGAGCTGCAAGCTGTTCTCCTTTTTATGTGACAAGTAAACTGACAAGCTGTATCAAACAGGGAGGCTAGACCCAAGGTCTTTAGTATGCTAGGACAGTTCAGGAGGCTTTGGTCTAACTCCCTTCAGCTTCACAACTCCCATCTGGAATTCCTATTTTCATATTAGCAAGGCAAGTTTGGGTCCTTCACGCTTCTGGAATAAATAAAGCAAAGCAAAACTGCAGCAAAGCCATATGAGCTATGCACTAAAACAGATATTTTTTTTTGTAAGGATTAGATTGGCTGGTATATATATATAAAGAAACCATTTAGTGACTTTTCCTCATAGTTTCTAACTCAAGAGTCCCAATTTGCATAAATTCAGTAAAATGTGCACATGATATTAGTGTAGTACCTGCAAGCAGCAAATCTGGATTCAGGGGCACAGATAAGTTAGACCTATCATGTGAACCATTCATGAGAAGAAACAGTTCCATACTATTCTGTGGTGGCCAGGGCATATTTGAATTGCGTCCAGTTCTGGGTGCCTGTCATGACCGATGAACTGGACACTCTCACAAGGCATGGTGGACAACTCTGGCATGTAAGGGAATCTTTCAAGGCACTCCTTTAACCCATTCCAGACAGACAACATGGCCTTAACTCTACCTTCAGACTCAGAAGATGAGTCTCAGCTGCACTGCCTGCTTATCGGCTTGCCTGCAACTTGTAATACAAACCCAGGCAAGGCCTCTTTAAGGCATACAACCTTCTCAATGCAGAGAGCAGTGGTTGGAGCAGAACATGCATTATCTGTCTTTATAAAGTCCTCTGGAAACATCTTCCCATGTGTAGTGAAAGAAGAACTCTGGGAACTCTCCAAAGTGCTGATATGGTTTTCTAAACTTGTCAGATCTGTGATTCCATCTACTGCCAGCTACCCATAACATGACCCTAGCTTTCCCTTTAGTAAGCTTCAGGCTCTCTCAAACAGGATAGCACCACTTTTTAAGAAGGGCATTGACAAATGTTGGCTGCTACTAAACTACAGCACGTCCAGATGATGACCAGGATGGAGAAGCTAGGTATATACTGGAGAAGAAAAGATTAAGGGGTGACATGACAACTGTTTTTAAATATCTGAAAGATTGTCATGTTGAAGACGAAGACGACTTCATTGCTGCTGTTAAACCATAATGGATGGGTAGAAACTGCAGGGTTCCAACTAAACATTGGAAGCAACTTCCTATCTGTAAGAGCTGTGGACTATGAAGCAGACTGCCTTGGGAAAGGTGAGCTCTCCTTTTTAAAAATCAATTTTTCGATACAAACAATAACTGCAATAGAACAAAAACCATAATAACAACAATTTGACAATTCAGATTTGAATACACTGATATACATATGACTACACATTTTTAAACCAATATTTCCCCACCTCTCTCTTCTCCCCCTACTTCCCACCATTATCCGCCTTATCACTTAAATATTCGTTCATTCTTATTTTGTGTCAACATGCAATTCATTCGTATGTAGCTAATCTGTCCATATTATCAATCCAGGTTTCTGCCAGCACCCAGACCTGTTTTTCCGGAGTTCCCGACCACGCCCGGCTTCTGCTTTGGACCCTGCTTCCCCCTTGGTGGACAGTCTCCAGACCCTCGGCCCAGGACCGGACTTTGACCACGCCTCACGGTAACACCCCCCCCCCGGGACCAGCACAGCAAGATTCCTGCCCTGAACAGAGGGTTGGACTGCACGAACTCCAAGGCTCCTTCCAAGCCTAAAATTATATGATTCTGAAAACAATGAATGAATGTTTGGTTTTACTTTGTATGTCCTCCAACAAAAAAACTTATCCAAAGGAGCGCCTTTAGATCCAAGTGGAGGCAGATCCAAATTATGCTATCATTGGTCGCCACATGGATTTTTCAGGAAAGTGCTGAAGGTAACTGCTCTAAATAAATACAGAGAAAGAAGGAGGAGGAGGAGGATAATGTCCATTACCGATGGGACTTCTTTGTGTGCTTCCAGAGGGATCTGGCTGGAAACAGCATTGGAGTAGATGGACCGAGCTTGGTGATCCTTATGACAAAGTAGCCATTTTCACTCAAGGAGGGATTCACAGAGTATGTTGTTGGCTGAAGGAGGCAGGAAAACGATAGAAATTGGTGCCAACAGGGGAATGAGGATTGTTTTCAATCATAATGGGTGCTATACACAATTGTTTGCCTCTACATAATAATTTACTACATCATTACTCAAGTGCCAACAGCTGCATGCCCCTTGCTCTCTCCCCATTTCACATTGCCTCCATTTATCTTAACCTTTGCCTGATCAACTCTTCACTTTTTATTCTTTGTTGTCTCCATGTCCTCATTATTTTCTCTGCCATTCCTTCCCTCTATTCCCAGGAGAGGCTTGCTCACACCCTAACCTTCTTGTTTTCCCCCATAACATGTGGAGCTTTCATACACACATACCACAAAGGATTTAATTACTTTCAATGGCCAACACAAAACACATTCCTTCAGGAAGGTTTCAGTGAAGTGTGTGTGTGTGTGTGTGTGTGTGTGTGTGAAAGGGAGGGCATTCACCTCACCTATATTTCTTTTATATTTGGGAGGCAAATATATGGTAATATTCAGCTAAGTTTTACTCTGAGTAAACCCACTAAAATCAATTAGTATTACAATGGTACCTCAGGTTAAGTACTTAATTCGTTCCGGAGGTCCGTTCTTAACCTGAAACTGTTCTTAACCTGAAGCACCACTTTAGCTAACGGGGCCTCCCGCTGCCGCCGCGTCGCCAGGGCACGATTTTTGTTCTCATCCTGAAGCAAAGTTCTTAACCCGAGGTACTATTTCTGGGTTAGCGGAGTCTGTAACCTGAAGCGTATGTAACCTGAAGCGTCTGTAACCCGAGGTACCACTGTGTTCAAGGACTGCCTCTTCCCATATGAACCAACCCAGACCATCTGAGGCCCTTCTTCATGTGCGTTCTCCACAAAAGGTCCAGAGAGTGGCAACACGAGAACGGGCCTTCTCTGCAGTAGCTCCCCACTAGTGGAATGCTCTCCCCAGGGAGGCTTCCCTGGCACCTTTGTAACATATCTTTATGTAAAGATAAAGACATTCTTCTTCTCCCAGGCCAGTGTTTCTCAAACTTGGGTCACCAGCTGCTGTTAGACTACATCTCCCATCTTCTCTAGCTAACAGGAACAGTGGTCAAGAACAGCTGGGGATCCGTTTGAGAAACACTGTCCCAGGCGTTTGGCTAATTAAATGATCTATGGTCTTTTAAACTGGGGGGGGATTCTTTTTATGTATTTTTCTGTTATTATATTGTAAGTCCTAGGATTTTCAGAGGAAGGGTGGTATGAGAATTTAATAAATAATAATAAAATAGGTCCATTGATTTCAATGCGTCTACTTTGAGTAAAGCCACCCCTCGGAATTTACAACTCTTTTTAATCTGGGATGTTTGCACCCATGTGAATCTTCAATTTGCATATGAAGGTTCAGGGGCAGCCCAGTTAGCTTCAAACTACTTTAGAGAAGACCTGCTTTGCGTCTCTACCCCCATCATTCAGCCCAGACACTGAGCTCCAACGCCAAGAGCCTTCTGGTGGTTCCCTCACTGCATGAAATGAAGTTACAGGGAACCAGGCAGAGGGCCTTCTCGGTAGTGGCACCCGCCCTGTGGATTGCCCTCCCATGAGATGTCAAGGAAATAAACAACTATCTGACTTTCAGAAGACATCTGAAGGCAGCTCTGTTTAGGGAAGCTTTTAATATTTGATGAATCACTGTGTTTTCATATTCTACTGGAATCTGCCCAGAGTGGCTGGGGAAACCTAGCCAGATGGGCGGGGTATAAATATTATTATTATTATTATTATTATTATTATTATTATTATTATCCAATGAAGCCTGAAACTTTGCAAAGCAGCCCACTTTGGTTCTTGATTGGGCTTTCTCAGAAGCAAGTGGACACCTCCGTCATTATTTATTTTTGTTTAGATGTTTTATACCCTACACCACCCTTGACATAAGTCACAGGGCAGCTTTCAACAAGACAAAGAGAAGAAAAATACATAACAGAGTTCCGTTGTTGGGGGCTCTGACCCTGTTATTACCTGGGAGGGTGACCTCCAGTGACCTGTGTACCCGTGTCCTCACAAGCACACACTAGCACTGCACACAAAAGCAACGGGACTTGTGCTATTCAAATTCACGCCTAACAACTCTGCATCACTTGAGTACACAACAGATATCTGTTACAGCTCTATAAAGCACCTAGAAATAAAAAGGCTTGCAATAAAACTGTAAGGCTGCCAGGCCTGCTGTTGGTCAGTTGCCAATGGTAGTACAATTTCGGTGGAATTACTCATGCTTATGCATACTGCACACAGACTTACCATTTGCAAAACCAGCTTCTTAACTTGTAAATTCTTTGGGGCAGGAAATTCTGTATGCCAATGACCCCCCCCCCCAAAAAGGGGGAAATCAGAGAAAACAAACTGTTTTCATTCCAGCCTATTTTCTCAGTAATCATTTCAGCAAAGTGTTACTTCACGAGACAGCCCAAAATATAAGTCTGTGCTTATCAAAGGAGAGTCTCAGTTTAAAAATAGCACCATAGCACAAATAGATATCAGGTTTTAGGGCACTGTTACATCCGCCTTACCATAAGGTTACAGTGCAATTTTTGGCCCTCCAGATGTTGGACAATGGTCAGGGATGAAGAGAGTTGCAGTCCGATTACATCTGGAGGGCCACAAGTTCCCCATTCAATTGTGTGTAGCATTGCAGCCTCAACTGAATGTTTGTGAGTTTCAATAATAAGTTCTCCAGATGTTACCAGGCTTGGATGCAAGAGCACAACAAGGACTTTTGCATCACCTGATCCTAGATGGAGGCATCGGCGACTGAACCTCAATCTTCTGCATGCATAAGATATGCTTTAACACCAAGAGTCTGCTGCTCTTCGGATCCAAGTGTTTAATGTTTCCATGAGGTCCCACGAGACCACTATGGTCTCAAAGTAAATCAACAACTACCCGGTAACTCCCTATGGGCAACTACCATGAATGTAATAATCAAGATAGAAAGGAAAATTTGAGATTCTTTATTCTAAAAGGAAAAAAAGGGGGGGGAGATTGCTTGTTTTTTATTCCTTAAATAAATCACAGTTCAGTCATGGAAGGCCAAAAGAAAACTGTAGAAGTCCACTTGCTAAAACTGTGTCATGACCCACCATAGAATGTTTTGATGAGCTGCATAAATTAAAGTTTCATTTTCCTAGTCGTAACAAATGCTTTGTCTAGTTGGATGGACCATGAAGAATGGTGAATTTTTACAAGCATCATTGGGGGTGGGAAAGAGAGAAGGAAAGAGAAAAGGGGAGGGAGGGAGGGAGGGATATATTATGAGCCTTGCAAACGATTTTGCCCGAAATGATGCAGCACGGATATCTCCTTTTGGGAAACATATTCAGACCCAATTCGTTTAATTGACAGGGAAGTCCAGAGAACAAAAAGGAAAAGACAGAAGTAGACTTTTTGCTAGAGTGGGCTTCTAGGTTCACTATGCACATTGCCACTGTTATTACTGCTTATATTATTATTATTATTTCATTATTATTTATTAAATTTGTATACCACCCTTCATCTGAAGAGCCCAGGGCAGTTCACAGCATAAGAAATATAGCACATGTGCCCAAACCTGTGCGTGTTATTGTCACTTTATGTATACCACTGATGTCCAAACTCGGCCCTCCAGCTGTTTTGGGACTACAATTCCCATCATCCCTGACCACTGGTCCTGTTAGCTAGGGATGGTGGGAGTTGTATATCCCCAAACAGCTGGAGGGCCAAGTTTGGCCATCACTGATGTATACAGTTAACCCTGTAAATCAGATTTAGAATAATAATTATTTTAAAAAATACAGCGTAGGAGTGGAGCTGCATCTATGCTTGTTGCCTCTGATGAATAAAATGACACTTCTATTTCAAGTAAAAGTAAACTTTGTTTTTTTAATTTTTTTTTTAAAAATGCATCCGTTTCCTTCTCCAGAAATGAAACACATTTCTCTGCCTCGGGTAGTAAAAACTGTGAGATTACCCATTCTCTGCCCCAAGCAGTAAATTGATCTCACATTCCAGCCAAACCAGTGACCATCTGAAACCCCTATATGGTAGTAGCGGCGAGGATAGTTGTGGCAAACCCTGGGAATTTTGTAGAATCCATATAATTTACTATTTCCTGTGATTCATCAAACTTCCTTCTTCCCAAGAGAAATTAGTTACCACTTATTTATACACAAAGTTCAGTCACAAAAAAAAGAAAAGAAAAAAAGTTAACAGATCCTTTGGCGGAAGATGCCTGCACTCTCCGAAAAACAACAACAAGGAAACAAAACATGGGCTGGGAACAGAAATACAGAGTCTAGTTCTTAAAAGTACCGCTTGCAAATAAAATGGCTGGAAATCAATCCTTCGTTCTAAGAGGGAAGACGAATGTATGAACCGCTAGGAGTTAAGCACTTTCAAGTACCATTGACCTAAACCAGCTAATTTGTCCGGAGCTCCGTACTTAACCTGAAACTGTTCTTAACTTGAAGCACCACTTTAGCTAATGGGGCCTTCTGCTGATGCCGAGCCGCCGGAGCACGATTTCTGTTCTCATCCTGAAGCGAAGTTCTTAACCTGAGGTAATATTTCTGGGTTAGCGGAATCTGTAATCTGAAGCGTATGTAACCTGAAGCGTATGTAACCCGAGGTACCACTGTACTTAGGACATTTCTCTCTAGCCTTTCTTTCCATGGAAGTCAATGGATGATGGCATCTATTGGGTTCCTAGATGCTTTAAACTGCTAAGCATCTTGGGCTTGCCAATCAGAATGTTGGCGGTTTGAATCCCCGTTGCTCTGTCCCAGCTCCTGCCAACCTAGCAGGTCAAAAGCACACCGGTGCAAGTAGATAAATTGGCACCTCTGTGGCGGGAAGGTAAACGGCATTTCCATGCGCTCTAGTTTCTGTCACGGTGTTCCGTTGCGCCAGAAGCAGTTTAGTCCTGCTGGCCACATGACCGGGAAAGCTGTCTGTGGACAAATGCTGTCTCCCTCAGCCTGAAAGCGAGATGAGTGCCGCAACCCCATAGTTGCCTTTGACTGGACTTAACCGTCTGGGGTCCTTTACCTCCCCTCCTTTACTTTCCAAGCACTGACCCAAACCTGCTGAACTTCAGGAAGGTTGCTAAATCATGTCCCTTCAGACCATGCCAAGGTCTGGCCAGTGGAACAAGTCGGAGCAGAATTAAAACCTCACAAGCTGTGTCTACACATAGGCAATGCACCACTTACAAACAAATGTCTGGCTACATGATTCTCTCGCCATGTCTTCTAATAGAAAACTCGGGTAGCGAGTGCCATTACGGTTGTAGCCAAAAGCAAGGAGACTGAGAAACAAGAGGGTGATATCAGTAAGTTTGCAGAAGTACGCTTTTAAAAAAGGAAGGGAGGAAATTCCTATGAGAAAGAGCAACTGAAGAAGAAGGAGGAGGAGGAGGAGGAGGAGGAGGAGGAGGAGGAGAAGGAGGAGAAGGAGAAGGAGAAGGAGAAGGAGAAGGAGAAGGAGAAGAAGAAGAAGAAGAAGAAGAAGAAGAAGAAGAAGAAGAAGAAGAAGAAGAATCCAATGAGGACAGACATTTGAGAGACTGTTGGGAAAAAGGGTGGGTGATGGTGGAAAAGCCCTGCTTACAAGAAAACAGCAACCTGGAACCATGAAAAGGTGTACTACTTTTTATGAGGGAAAGTGAATGGCAGTGTTTTCTTGACCATCTGACTTGTCTGAGTGTTGTTGTTTTTAAGCTGTCTCTTGCGAACTGAAAATGAAAGACTACAGAAATAAAACACCTCACAATAGTAACATACTGAAATGAAGCCCTACTTGAACAACTTAATATAGTACATTACAACTAGGCGGCATTTATTATACTGAAAGTTGATGGCATGCAGGGCAGTTCCAGAGCATTAGCAGTTATGAGACACAACAGAGTTCTTACACTATGGCACAACTGTGCAGTTCTGATTTGAGCGCACTTCTGATTTTTGAGAGGGAAGTAAAAAAAACCACAACCAGCAGGAATTAATCTCATAGCTATTGGAGAGACGGGAGGGAGAATTGTGCTCTCTTTTATTTCATTTACAGAGTCCTCAGAGTTCTTTCTGGGAAGCAGAAAGTGGAAAATGCAGCACGTCTCAGCACAGCGACCCATGTGTCTAACTGTTGATGGGCAACTTCAATGTCCCTGCTCTTCTCAGTTTCTCAAACTAGGTTTTGACTGAACAGCCCTTCAACTATAAGAAGACTACAGATAGAGAACTGTAAAGTAGGACACATGCCACCACAACTGGAACAAGCTAGGCAAAGGGTACTTCTAACCACAACAGTTGCCAAGCTACCAGCCACAATACCAGGCCCATAAGCATCCCCCCAAGAACCCAAATCCAGAACTCTCTAGGTAAGCGTCTAGTAACCCCCTCTCTTTTTCGTGATTTTTAGTATGTTTTAAATTAGTTCTCTAGCTGCGCACTTTTTACTATATGTATATAATTTTTTTATATTCTTAGAATGTGAAGGCCTTTTTTAAGGCAGGTTATGAAATCCAGAAGACAAAATAAAAACAGAGACTTCATACTGTGAAACTTGCCCTGAAAAGTGCTCACACTAATATAGTATTGGTATAAAATGCTTCTTTGGTGGTTGTTTGGAAGCAACCTAAGTATTTTCATCAACATTAGGAACTATCAGCTTTGCATATGCAACATTACCTAGGAGAGCAAATGCATTTCAATAAAAGCTCATTTTCTTAGATTCCACTTTTGTTTTTATTTTATTTAGAAAGATTTACAAACTGTTGAATCCAACAGCTTTCTAAGAAGATGACACAAAGCTAAAATACATCAAAACTAATTTTGAAGTGCATAAAATAATTATTTAGAACACATATAATCTTAAAAAAGAAATTAAAAATACAAGTAATTAAAGTATATGTCTTGATAGCCATGCTGTAATAATAATAATAATAATAATAATAATAATAATAATAATAATAATAATAATAATAATAATGTTTCAGCAGGCTTCTAAAACAATATAGAAAGGGTGCCTCTCTAACTGAAACTTTTATTTTAAAAGTATGTTAGGTCTGTAAAAACATCTGGGTTCCAGTTCAATTCTCTTTCCCACATTCTACACAATTTTCTTTCCTTTTTTAACTCTTCTGTTCTGTTCTGATCTAATGTATTGTCCTAGCTTTTTCTTTTTTTCTTTTAATGTCAACAGAATTTCTCCAGCCCCAAATTAATCACTTTAATTATGCTGTCAACAGCTGCATTAGGGCTTCATATCAAATCTGTTTCTTTAGCAAGATTCTGTAGGCATACGTTTTTATGCACAACCTCTTCGTATAAAAGTAACACTTACTGAAATACATACTGAATTGGGCAACCATTATATATAGTGCTTTTTTTTCTTTTAAAAAAAATATGTTTAGGGGCACTCATTTTGACTCAAGAAAATCACCATTTTATAGTTCAAATCAGGGAAAATAAATATAGTAAATGGACAAAAATACAAAGATTCACAAAATGTTAGGGGTATGCATACCCCTGCATCCCCGCCCCCAGAAAAAAGCACTGGTTATATCTACATCTCTCTATCTATAGAGAGAGATACAAAATATATTTGTTATTCATAATCCACCTTTACATCACAACCAAATGGAAAATTGAAACAGCTTACGAAAAGAACCAGGGAAAACATGCTAATAAAGTTTTCTTTAAAAAGAGTGGGGATGGTGACTTCTCTAAATAAAAGCACCATGTTTTTTGCTCCATAAGGCACACCTGACCATAGGGCGCACCTAGTTTTTAGAGGGGGAAATCAAGAAAAGAAATATTATTTCCCCCCCCCCAGCCCCAAAGAGCAAAGAAGCCGAGACAGTGAGTGGGATCCATCCCGCTGGCTGTCTTGGCTTCTGCCATAGCCGCATGCAACCTCTCCTGGCTGGAGAGGTTGCGCACAGCTAAAGAGGAAGCGAGGACTGCGAGCAGGATGAATCCCACTCGCTATCTTGGCTTCTTTAGCTGTCTATGGCAGAAGCCATCCCACTCGCTGTCTTGGCTTCCTCTTTAGCCGCACGCAGCTTCTCCGGCCAAGAGAGGCTGTGCACGGCTATGGCAATTCCCCCACCTCCCGCAAAAGCCCACAGGAGCCGCGCACCCTTTAAGGAGCGTTCGGCTCCTGCGGGCTTTTCTACGAGGAGGGAGAAGGGACTGAGTGGCTGCGTCCCTTCTCCCTCCTGGGGAAAAGCCCGCAAGAGCCGCACGGAGCTTGTGTGCGGCTCTTGAGGGTTTTCCCTGCCTGCCTCCCCCCTGCATTCGCTCCATAAGATGCACACACATTTCCCCTTACTTTTTAGGAGGGAAAAGTGTCTTATGGAGCGAAAAATACGGTAAGTAGCATACATGCCTGGCTTTGGATTTAAAACTAAAAAAAAACAAAAAACATATAGTTGTCACATTTCGGTAAAAAATAAGGCACACAGCAGAAAGAATTGCTGTATTTTTCCGTGACTAGGTTTTCCCCCTTAAAAATGTCAAAAATTAGGGGGTGTCATACTCTGGGCCACCTCCCCCCGTTTTCTTAAATCCGAGTCCCCCAAAATAGGGGGCATCTTATACATGGGGGGCGTCTTACAGACGGAAAAATACAGCATTAGAATTTAGGTGTTATAGGATATCTATATCTATCTGTATCTGTATCTGTATCTATCTGTAAATAACTGAAAGAGGGTCTGTGTATTGGAACTGTGTGTGTGTGTGTGTGTGTGTGTGAGAGAGAGAGAGAGAGAGAGAGAGAGAGAGAGAGAGAGAGAGAGAGAGAGAGAGTGTATCCTGAATGACAGAAGAAGAATGAGCAGTCAGGATGCATGCCCCCAGAAGCAATTTAGTCTCCTTTCTTCATGGTATGAAAAATGTGGCTTCCTGTTTCTCTGTTTGCCTTAGCAAAGCAGTTCCAAATTGGTAGAGTTTCAAAGCAACAAAAGCAGACAATAATCGGATCATGATTTTGCTCCACTCTCCCTTCACCTGTGATGTTTCTTTCACCCTAACAAAGAACCCTACAAAAGGCAGCTTGCAAAGGTAGAAATCACAGAACAAAAGGATGCAAATTGCCACCTATTACCTTTCAAGCACTTTTCAAATAATAATGGAGCCTAGATAAATGATACAATTCCAGCAAATAGCTGACTTCTGCTAGAGCTAACCACTCAATCTGCAAAGGGAAGACCTGGGAAGTTAAGTCCATGCTGAATTATTGGAAGAACTGAATACAGTCAACAAATCAGTATTTTGAATAGGCAAAAAAGAAAGAAAGAAAAGGGAGGAGTTAAATGCGCTATATATTTGGAATAGATTGTGAAGATAACCTTGTGAAATGTTATGGGAGAGACAAACACAAGACTTGCACTGGTTCATTTATTATTTGATGCCATTACTCTTCCTTCAAGAAGCACGATGTGTGATCTCCCACCCACACAACTTACAGGGCAAGACCTGCTCAACACTTTGGGTCACGAGCACCGCTATTCAGGAAGTAGTTGCTCCTGGTTGCTACCTTTGCCCCGGGATGCAAGCAGAAGTTACACGCCAGAGGCGAACATGCAGTGGGAGGCGCCATTAGCAAAAGCGCTCCTCAGGTTAAGAATGGTTTCGAGTTGAGAACGGACCTCCAGAACGAATTAAGTTCGTAAACAGAGGTACCACTGTATTAGTTTCTAAAATTAGCTGAAAACATTTTCATTCTCCGTATTATCCAGGTACGTGCAAGAAAGGGGGTAGATAGTGGCTGTCCCACAAATGTCGGATTCCCGTCAACAATCACACCAAAACCGAACAGTAAATGTTATTTTTTTCTCCAAGTGGAAAGACAGTCCATGTCCTCAGACTTACAATCTAAAAGACATCACGCATGGAAAGGGGGGATGGAGGGGGAGAAGGGGGAAAACAAAACTCTGCCAGTAGCTAATTCAAGTTAAAATTTATATAAACAACCAGCTAGGATAGTAACAACTGAGAGAGCCTTATGTCCCTAGGTGACAGTTGCAGGATGGTCATCAAGAGAGAATGGGACAACCCTAATACTTCTATCTCCCTCTTTCTCAGCAGCCTGATGGAATGGCTGCCATTAAGTTTCAGCTGTTAAATTGACCCATTATAATATACTTTTGTTTCTGTTCTTTTCCTTTGAGCAGTAGGGAGGAAAAGGTGTGAGGTTTCAGGCACACTTAAAAAAAAAAAAAAGTAACTAGTACTTGTGGAGAAGAGTAAAGCCCAAGAGTTTTTAAAATCAGAGACTACAGCAGACAATTGAATACTAGGACTCTGTACTGCTATTTCTTTTGATTTTTTGGAGCTAAGCTGTGAATGTTTTAATACTGTAGGGAACACTGCAAAGCTACGCTGAAGGGAAGGACCCTTATCCAACACACAGGAAACCTCGCTGTTAATCACCCCCCAAACATGGGGGCTGATTCTGAAAACTGCTGAGCACAAAGTAGTCCCTGCTGTCCTCATTAGTAGCTTTTGGGTGCTCAGCACCTTTTCAAACCAGGCCATGTCTCCAGGTCCCTATATTACCGCGCGGCACAATCACGAATCTGTTGGTAAGGGCGACGTGAGAATTTTTTCCCCTTAAGACGAAGTGAGTATATTATTTTCTGGGATCTATAGAACATAACCGACAAAGCATAAACTTCACAATAAGTGTTAACTAAAGAACTTCAACTACAGTGGTACCTCGGATTACATATGCTTCAGGTTACATACGCTTCATGTTACAGACTCCGCTAACCCAGAAATAGTACCTCGGGTTAAGAACTTTGCTTCAGGATGAGAACAGAAATCGTGCTCCGACGGCGCGTCAGCAGCAGGAGATCCCATTAGCTAAAGTGGTGCTTCAGGTTAAGAACAGTTTCAGGTTAAGAATGGATCTCCAGAATTAATTAAGTACTTAACCTGAGGAACTACGGTATATCCAAAAACACGCACAGCCCAATGCTATGTGTTCAATGGGACTTGGGAGTAAGTATGCATAGGATTGCAGCCTATGACATTAAGTTGTACCAAGTTAATAAACACACCACCCTTCCTAACAATCTAATGCTAGGACAAACCTCAGAGAGTGGACTTCTACAAGAGGAGCTAGCTGCACTGAGCGCTGTACTGCAAGAGATGCCAAAATAATGCTCTAGAATGGAACATAAAAAGCAGCATAATATCAATTTTTAGTGTCACACAGAGTGATGTCTGAAAGTCCAGTCTGCCAGTGCTAGCTAACTCAGGAAAAACCACGGGGTAAGACACTATAGGACTGGGCACAGAACTACGTTCCACAATACCATTAGCTGGAGGTACCTTGGTGCCAGCAATCACTGAAACAGGAGCCTGATACAGCACACACATAGTTTTCTCAGGTCCATTTCCTACATTATCTACCAAACCATACTGTATCCCCAACTTCAAGACAGTTCCTTCCAAATTTAAGACACAGAGATAGGCATCCTCTTGACGCTTCGATACACTGGAATTCCTTTACCATTTCCCACCAAATCCTAAAACTGGCCAACTTTCCAAAAAGCTATTCTAACAGACTACTCCAAAAAAAAAAAAGACACCACAGGTCTAAGTGGAGGCGTTACAGCACAACCCTAAACTTTTTCTTTTCTTTCAGAAGCAATTCCCATTCAGTTCAGTGGGACTTATTCCCAGGTAAACAGGAATAAGATTGCAAGAGAAATTGTGGTTCTGTTGAAGTAACGCTCATAATTCTTCATGCACTGTCACACACACTGAAAATAAAATAAATATTAGAACTCTGGTTTAAATAATGTGGTTTCTAAAAACCAAAGCCAAAAATATCCACCATCTATTCACACAACCTCCTATGTGGTATGACCTAAGGTTGCTACTTAACTTTATATCCCATAAATTAAAGGCAGTCAAGGTGCACAGATCTCTCCTCCCTGCTAGCACCTCTTTTTTGCATAAAGTAACATACTTTCTCATCCTCAGAAATTCAGCAGTCAGTGCTATACAAAAAAAAACTAAGTTCTGCAACATATATCATGTAATATATACTAGGAAGATATGGGGCAAATGTTTGAGGGACACGATGAACCAAAGCAAGCATTACAGTAGTAATATGGATGAGTAAATATGGGAAACAGAGATAACTGAGTGGATTATTTGTAGGGATTAAGAAAAAGAAATTTTCATTCTTGTTGGCTTTCCTCAGAGGTTTGTACCATGTTTACTATTGTAAAAACCCAGTCTATACTGAGGTTTTAGAATGAGCAAGGCTGAAGCTTTTCCCACTTCAATTATATTTGGCCAAAACTGGCTATTGTATACAGTGGTACCTTGGTTGTCAAACTTAAATTCGTTCCGGAAGTCCGTTCCAAAACGAAAGTGTTCCAAAACCAAGGCGCACTTTCCCATAGAAAGTAATGTAAAACGGATTAATCTGTTCCAGACTTTTAAAAACAATCTCTAAAACAGCAATTTAACATTAATTTTACTATCTAACAAGACCATTGATCCATAAAATGAAAGCAATAATCAATGTACTGTACTATAAAATAATAAAAGTGTGTTTTATTATTATTTTTTCTTACCTGCATGGATGATAGTCATTGTTTGGGTGGGGGGCTTTTACCCATTTCCACAGTCACACAATCAATCAATCAATCAGTAGCAGAACTGGGATCAACACAGTCACAAAAACAAATTAACTGAAAAAGCCTCAAAAACATCCCCCCAAATAAATAGCAAAAACAAAAGCACCAAATATAAGCTCCAAATATCACCTCAGAACACTGCAATCGGAAACGGAAGGCTTGAATTACAATGGGGGTGGGGTGACACAAATTAGCAGCGCAACAGGAAACACAGGGGGACTCAAAATGGAGCACATTCGGCTTCCAAACAAAAGTTTGAAAACCAGAACACCTACTTCCGGTTTTGCAGCGTTCGAGTTCCAAGTTGTTTGTGAACTAAGCTGTTCGAAAACCACTGTATTTTAAAACTGGTAGCGTAAAGATACAGTAGTGAAGTAGTGGACACAAATGCAAGAGCTTGATGAAATCTAAAGCTGAGTTTCTAAAAGCATAAAAATGAAGACCCAGGATGTCACAGTGAAATCTCAAAGTAAAAGGGAAAGGAATTACATAATGAGATTAGAACCTGCAGTCAGAGCAAAAAAAATGAAGCTGCAAAATGAGCAGCAAGCATGGAACAATATTACTGTGCATGTGTTTTAAATGAAAATAACAGCTATGTAGATATAGCTTGCATATATTGTTGTGCACTGCAATGTGGTATTGTATGAATTGGTGGCATGCGTTTATAAATAAATACATAAGATTCCCACCACAGAGCTGTGGCAGAGCCACAAAAACATATTTGCCCATCAGATCATGCTTTAAGAGGCACCCTTGTGTCCACAGCAGAGACTGAGCTTGAATTTCCCAGGAAAGCCAAACAAGAGTGCTTGCTTTAATTAGGAAAGAATATGCCTTCTGGAGGAACTACATGGCTCTGTGGGGCAATAAATGGCCAAATTAGAGGCATTTTCTTAAGTAGGTATGGCACCAGTTTCTGGGGGATTAATTACGCTTATCCGGGCTTCTTCATGTTTGTGGTTTGCTCACCATTATCTTACCAGAATCAGAACTGCCTTGAACAGTTATCTGTTTCCTTGGTTTTATCTCAACAATGGTTGTACCCATTGCTCAGAAGAATGCCAAACTACCTACATATAGGTAGTATAAAAGGTAAAGGGACCCCTGACCATTAGGTCTAGTCATGGCCAACTCTGGGGTTGCGGTGCTCATCTTGCTTTATTGGCCGAGGGAGCCGGTGTACAGCTTCCAGGTCATGTGGCCAGCATAGGTAGTATAGGGCGCGTACAAACTTGCATTTGAACCAAGTGTTTTTAATAACCTTCTGCCTACAGTGAATCAGATCTTCTTTAGCCTCTAAGCAGACTTTTTTCCATCTCTCTGCTGACCACTAGAACACACATAAACTATATCGACCCTGAACAATACTATTTCAGCCAGGACCCCCTGACCAGTGCCTTATAATTACCTTGATCTATGCTATCCCGTTAGCCCCTACCCACGAGGTAATGAGAACCAACAAAATGTCTGATAATTGGCCCATCTCAACTTAACCTGCTGAATCTTCCAGTGCAAGCCAGAAGGGGTGGTTGCTACCAGCATGAAAGGTTTAAATGAAGAAGCCTTCCCCACCCCACGATAGCCTATGACCCAAATAAAATGATTAGCCATGATGGCCATCAGTAAGGAGCAGCTTTCACGGAAAAACAAAACAAGACAAAAAACAAAGGTCTAACTGTGAACCACGAAGGCCTATAACAGCTCTCTTATTACTAACAACAGGCTGCATGTGAAGTAAAAAGCTTCAGCTGGAATTGAACTTTTCATCACTCACTTTCACCTACTAAAAACCATAAATTTACCCAAACAAATTTCTGTTTTTTAAAAAAATATTTGCACAACACTTCCCATCAGACATTTTTTTTTAAGATTCTCCACATACAGTGCAGAAGGTTCCTAGGTATTCCGAAGTGGCCTTCCAAGGAGGGGAAGGGAGTGAGGACCTTAAAATCCACTTAGAACATCAAATATGACATTAAAATAGTCCCTGAGATGATTAATGAGAATGGTTCTGTTCTGTTCGCCAGCTCCAACTTGCCACGTGGCTGAATGAAATGAATTGTTGCATGCTACTCTGTTCTATGATATGGTGCTTTGAGAGCGGAGGGTGGGAGGGAAGGTGAAAATAATAATAATAATAATAATAATAATAATAATAATAATAATAATGGTAATAATTTATTTATTGCAGAGCACAAAAGCGAGACTGAAAAAAGGCAATTAAATCCATGCATCTTTAACAGTTCGTTCAGTACAAGATGGTTTTAATAAATGAAGCATTTTTAATACTAAAAGCTATATGTACAAAAGTTGAGGATTGCGTACATTGCATTTCAGTAATTTTCAATTCTAGCCTCTCTGTTTCATATTCATTTACTCAAGGAAAACAGAAAACTTGGCATTTTCAACAAATCTCAGTGCACCACAGAAGTCCTTTCCAACTGCAATTTTAGTTGCTGGCAGATAGTACAGTCACTATGTGCCACAGAGAGAAATGTTCTCGCCATCCACCCTGGAGGAATTCTATATCCAAGACAAGTCCATACATTCAAATAACAATAATCCCAACTAGACCAGTGGAAGAAATGGAAACAATTTCATTAAAGTATTTCCCCACACAAAGATCTTTGCCTAAACTGAGACAACACAGTAATGAAGAGAGACAAACTACCACAATCTGATTGCATTTGATGAAGTAGGCTCTAGTCCACAAAAGCTTATACTATAATACATTTGGTAGTTATTAAGATGTCACTAGATTATTTCTTGTTTAAATTGACTCAGTACCTGCCACCAGTTAGGGAGCATCTCAAACCAGAAGAAGATTAAAACAAAGGAAAACACAATTTTCAATACAATTTACCTTAGCAGATGAAACAAATATTATTTCTATCAGCTAAAGGACATTCTGTGCATGCAAGGAATAGGTTTATTTTCTTTCTTATGTTCTACTTTCCTCCAAGCAACATTAAAATATATGCTTATCATCAATTCCTTTCTACAAAAAAATTACACTCAAAGTAGCTTAGAAGAACATGAACACAAAATCAAGTATTTGAATAATAGTTTTAATAACCTTAGCAATAATAAAACAGAAAAAATACAGTAAGTGTAACAGCATTCAACAAACATGTCAATACTATATAAATACAGCAACATTACACATCCTGGGAGTAGCTAAAACAACTAGGAGAGTTTCATATTGGACCTATGATCTATTTGATAGATGTACCAGTCTAAATACAGGGACGCGGGTGGCACTGTGGGTTAAACCACCGAGTCTTGGACTTGCCGATCAGAAGGTCAGCGGTTCGAATCCCTGCGACGGGGTGAGCTCCCGTTGCTTGGTCCCTGCTCCTGCCAACCTAGCAGTTTGAAAGCATGTCAAAGTGCAAGTGGATAAATAGGTACCGCTCCAGTGGGAAGGTAAACGACGTTTCCATGCGCTGCTCTGGTTCGCCGGAAGCGGCTTAGTCATGCTGGCCACATGACCTGGACACTGTACGCCGGCTCCCTCGGCCAATAAAGCAAGATGAGCGCCGCAACCCCAGAGTCGGTCACGACTGGACTTAATGGTCAGGGGTCCCTTTACCTTTAGCTTACCAGTCTAAATATGATCCAGAGTTTTCTCACCTCATTCTGCATAATATATATTCAGAGCCTGTCAGGGGTTTTTTAAAGCATCCATTAGTGTCCATACACTTATTTTTCATCACTGTCCCAACACTTGCATGCTTCTGGTTATCAGAAATATGCTTCATTCTCCTTTTGCATGTCGATCTCAGGATATGGACTGAAGGCACATGATATAGAAATCTTGCTGCAACAAAGTAAGATTGGGCCTGGCCAGGAATCTCACAGAGTTTTGTGGTGAAACAAAAGGGAGAAGTAAAAGCTAAGAAGTAAACCCCGTACAAATCCAAAGTGGAGTCCCTAAGAGGTCTGGATGGAGTCTTGTACGCCTTCTTCCGGAAACTTCTGCAGCCAAGCTGGTGCCAAATGTATTGCTCGGCTTTTATTTGGACCACATCAGCGAGGCTGAGAGGGCAATCTTGTACTTTGGGCAGCCCAGGACCTCCGTACACACTGCTCAGTCTTGCTTACTAGAGAGGTCACTTCAACGTGGGTGGCAGCAGTTACGAGTTACCGGTCTCTGTGGCAGCCACTGCGATTCTCCAGTTTGACTTCACCCCCAGAGGCACATTCCTTTGTTTCTCGAGACAGATGCATGCTCACAAGTGTTGAGAATGTGTGTATTTGTGGATGTGTATATAAAATGTAAGCCACTTTGTAGAAATTCCTCTAGAAAAGCAGATTATAAATCTCCAGTGTGATCATGCGAATCCATAACTGGGACCTCAGATTAAATAATAACAATAACAATAATAATAAATTTATATCCCGCCCATCTGGCTGAGTTTCCCCAGCCATTCTGGGCGGCTCCCAATCAAATGTTAAAAACAGTACAGCATTAAATATTAAAAACTCCCCTAAACAGGGCTGCCTTCAGATGTCTTTTAAAGATAGGATAGCTGTTTATTTCCGTCACATCTGAAGGGAGGGTGTTCCACAGGGTGGGCACCACTACCAAGAAGTCCCTCTGTCTGGTTCCCTGTAACCTCACTTCTCGCAATGAGGGAACCGCCAGAAGGCCCTCGGCGCTGGCTCTGAGCACTCCTGCTAGGTTTTACCAACGTTGAATAATTGTTGAAGGAGTCCTCTGTTTGAAGACCCAAGTCCATTTTAAAGGAAAGAATCCTAAGAAGCAGTGGTGGCTGGTAATATTTAAGTGTGCAGAACGTCATTCCATCCATCCACACATCGTTTTATTTGTAAGCCACTTTTCCACCCAAAAAAGAAATCATGCTCAAAGCGGCTTACAACGAAGGAAACAGGAATGCAGTTCCAAATCAAACACAATAGCATAATAAAACAGCAACACATTAGCAAATATAACAACATGCAAAACAACATTTCAGTACTATAAATAGTACATTGCATTCATTACATTAATAACAGCCAGCAGCAAAAATAACAAGGGAGCTTGACAGTTTCACCTTGGTTCTTGAAACACCCCATCCATGATGTTGCTCACAGTCCCACTCTTGCAGCAGCTTCTTATAAGGAGAGGCGCAACTAGAAACACCTCCCTGTGTTGCTCTGGTTCTTATGCACTGTGCGCATGAATGTCTTGATAGGGCAGGCAACCACTGTGGAGATGTAGCCCATTTCCTTTGCAGGAGGGTGAAGTCCTCCTCTGAGTATTGCCCTTCATTTCACTCATCGGCTGCTCTTTTATAACTTGGTTTTCTCCTGGCACTCTGGGGTTGCTTTTGCACCTCATCGCTCTTTTCAGAACTTCCCCAGCTTACACGCCCAGAAGCAATGACAATGTCTGCTGGGATGTCTTCCGCTTTGACAAAGTCTTCCCAATAGATTTATGGATCCTTTTGCTATGTAGCGAGCATCTCTCAGTCTGAGTGTGATGGACCAAGTGATGGTTTGCTTTTCAGGTGGTGGTTGTTTGTGGGCTCCTACTGAGGTTCCACACGGCCTCTGGTTCAGAAGGTTGGCCTGTCCACTTGGTGTTGGACACACAATTTCTCTTGAGTGTTGGATTCTTTGTTTTCAGTGGAACTGGGTACAATTGCTGTTTTCATCTCCCACGCTCCCTGTCCCTCCTTGTGATCTCTTTACAGGAGACTCCTCCTCACATGAGACAAGATTCAAAGCAATCATCTCTATTTGGGGTGCTGCTTTTCCTTTCTGCAGTTCTGCACTACACTTCTCATTAGATTACTACTAGTGGTAACCAATTTTGGGTTAAAGCCACGGATAGTTTCTTAAGGGGAGAATTTGAGACACTGGCAGATGAAGCAGCCCAGAATCTAGTAACACAACAAGAAGGACTCCCTATATTATCCTGATTGATTTCCAGCCATTTTGCTGGAGACTTTGGGAAATCAGTTTAGAAGAAAACCTAGTAGTGGACGCTCGGGTTGCAAACGTGATCCGTGTGGGATGCATGTTCACAATCCGCAGTGGCACGTCTGCGCATGCGCAGGTTGCAATTTGGTCTTCTGCGCATGCGCAAAGCTCGATTTAGCGCTTCTGCGCATGCACAACTGCCGAAACCCGGAAGTACCCTGTTCCGGTACTTCTGGGTTTCAGCGGGTGCATAACCCGAAAAAATGCAACCTAAAGTGGCTGTAACCCGAGGTATGACTGTACTCTCTTTTTTGACAACCTTTTGGAGCAAACTGGTCATTCATAACATAAGAAAAAAATGCTTCTTTTCCCAATGATTCTTCTGCGATAGTGTTTTTGGCATCAGCTCAAGTTCACAACTGTAGCTGCTGCTGAATAGCTTGCTAGCCCCTTCAAGATCTCATTCATTCACACAAAGTCTCTGTTGTCGACGTTTTGCAGAAATTATTCCAGTTTCTTCTTGGCACAACCTTCCATTCTTACGGGGTTCAGCCATCTTCCACATGGCTTGACTTTCCTATGCAGAAATGTTGCGCCTCCTTCCCTCTCTCTGGGGCAAAATGGAAAATCAAATAAAACAGTGAAAAAGAGAGAGAGAGCACTCTGCTTACAACATACCCAATGACATGCAATGGAATCCACTGTCTCCTTTCTCTCTTAAAAATCAATTATTTTTTGCACATCTATGTTTCCATGAAAGGGGGCCCAACTACAATTTTTCGAAGGGCGGGGGAATGACTCAATACCTTTTATAAAGAAATTAATCCATACCACATGACATATGTTTCTTGTTGGAAGCAGATTCACATACTTTTTCTCTGGAAATACTATGGAATTCACAAGGCCCAGATCTATGTTGACTGCCCTACACCACCCAACAGCTACTGCAACTTATAATTAGGCAATGGTTAACACAGAGTTTGTTGCAACACAGAGAAAAAGCTATGTACTATTTTGCCTCCCAATTCTACATTATTATTTTTTAAAAAAGAGCAAAACTATTTAGTAAAAAAAAGATATCCATTACAGAAAAAGGCTTTTTGCTTGCTCTTCTCTCTCATTCCGGCAAGGCCACAAAACAAATACAAAACTAAAGTAAGAAGCACTCCCTGTTGCTTTCCCTGGCCTTCAGGGAAATATCTCTGACCATGCTCAGAACCAATGTATTCTTCCGATTTTTGAAGCAACCCAGACTCCTCGCGTATCTGCTATAGCAGCTGTGGTGAGCAAGCCTCATGAACAACAGAACAAGAACTTTCTTATCAGGGCTGAGTCTCTGGCAGCTCAATCACTCACAAGGTTTTCCTGCTTAGATGAACATAAGGTAAAGGTAAAGGACCCCTGGACGGTTAAATCCAGTCAAAGGCGACTATGGGGTTGTGGTGCTCATCTCGCTTTCAGGCCAAGGGAGCTGGTGTTTGTCCACAGTCAGTTTTCTGGGTCATGCGGCCAGCATGACTAAACCGCTTCTGGCACAACGGAACACTGTGATGGAAGCCAGAGCGCATGGAAACGCAATTTACCTTCCTGCCGAAGCAGTACCTATTTATCTACTTGCACTGGCGTGCTTTCGAACTGCTAGGTTGGCAGGAGCTGGGACAGAGCAATGGGAGCTCACCTCGTTACAGGGATTTGAACCACCCACCTTCTGATCAGCAAGCCCAAGAGGCTCGGTGGTTTAGACCACAGCGACACTTGTGTCCCTTTAAATGAACATGGGGAGGAACTTCACTGACATAGCAGTGGATTGGGATTCATTGCGTAGTGCAGATAATCAAATGGCCAGAGAACAGGGGATTCACAGAAATGCCCCTGTAAATTCAATAAACAATGGGTGGGGACAGGCTTTGAGATTCTGAACAGGGCATTAACCTTCAGCAGGAGGGTTCTGCCCCAGTAGCCCAGCCTCCACTGATAAGAAGGAAGAGAAGTTGCCAATCAACAGCAGTAGTAGCAGTAATAACAATAACAACAATAATTTTATTATTTATAGCCCACACATCTGGCTGGGTTTCCCCAGCCACTCTGGGCAGCTCTCAACAGAATATTAAAAACACAATAAAACATCAAACATTAAAAACCTCCCTAAACAGGGCTGCCTTCAGATGTCTTCTAAAAGTCGGATAGTTGTTTATTTCCTTGACATATGATGGGAGGGTGTTCCACAGGGCGGGTGCCACTACCAAGAAGGCCCTCTGCCTGGTTAGCAATCTAGACAGTAGACTTGGCAGGCATGCAGATCACAATCTTCCACACTATAGTGAGATGTATTGTATTTCTATTTAAGTCATTGAAACTATTTCTAAATTTGCATCTATACATATAGAAGTAGCATATACAAGTCGGTGTCCTTTTGGGTGACACATTCCCTCTTTTTTAGTGATGTCGATAAGTGGCCACCCAATTTACACATGGTTACTTTACTGCATAATCTTGAAATTAGCTGCAAATTATCCTCTTGCCCAGCCATATTTCCTATTGACTGATTCAAACCACAGCAGAAGCAAAATCTGTGACCTCAACTTGAGTCTCACATGGCAGAAAACGGCTTCTTTTGATGGTGAACTGAGGCCTAAACAATTTCATTAAGAACAATATAATCACAACAAATGGGAAAATATGTTCTCATAACATAACAGCGTACGTCGTTAATGCAGAATCCAATTTATAGAATGGAGCCCCCTGTACACACACTCCCCCACCCCAGTCTCTATACCACACAAAATAGAACAAATTCCGTTTTTGCACAAGGGACAGGAAGAAAAACAGATGCAGTACTGCGAGCATAATTTGAACATTTACCCATTTTAACAATGTCAAGAATAACTGGAAAGCACACTCTATTTTCCAGTGGATTACAGCTGAGATGGAAACCAATGGCTAGCAGTATAATATATACCATTAAAGCATAATTGATGGATGTTAGGAAATGAGTATGTTTGTCACCAAACAATACTTTTATTGTAAAACGATTCCAGCCCATGCATGAAAGATTCCAAATGCTAGTTCCAGTAAAGCATTCAATTTGATACCAAGATCTTTATCATATTATTTCATGTGAAGAAGAATTATACAGCCAATCTATTTGACAGCTTTTCATAGGAAGAACAATTCAGGAAAGACAAATATGGCCAGCTTATTAAGTTACACATCCAAGCTCTAATGTCTTGGAGCTAGGCAGAACAAAATATATTTAAATCATTTTTTAAAGGGCTGAATTGAAGAGTTTGTAAATCAAGTAATAAGATTTTAATGAAAGCTGCAATTTGCTTGTAGTTAGAGGAGACATACAGTATATATATATCCTCAGCAATATTTGTGGGGTTTTCTAGATGTTCAGCAACCTTTTTTTACCCAATGTGGTAGTATATTTTAGATTGTTGTTTTTTTAGTTATCATACTGCTTTTCACATCTGGCTAGGTCTGAACGGATCAGTACAGTTTTGTTCATTTTATACCAGGGAAACCTTAACAATGGTTTTTAAACAGAAGACAAACCAGACTCTAAAATTAAGACCAGAGTAATTTGTTGCAAAATAACTCTGAGGATTAACTGCATCTGGTTTTTGATCTAGGCTTACATTTGACGTTCTGAAAGCAAATCCTCCACATGCCCGCTGACTCCCTCAGAGGAACCGAGGAGAGAAGGTTCCCTTTGCTGCTCAACAAATAGAAATACACTTTCTATATAAGAAAGGTCGCAGAGAATAAAAATACTAAATCCAGTTAACAGCGTAACTCATTCTGTACCACCGTGGCCTGAATTAAAATGTTCCCTGACCAAGCAACGGAAACTCAAAGATAAAGACCAGCTCAGGCTTTTCAGCATACAGTGGTACCTCGGGTTACAGACGCTTCAGGTTAAAGACGCTTCAGGTTAACGAATTAAGTTCTTAACCTGAGGTACCACTGTATACTGTCGTGGTCTATTATTCTGCCTTCTAGAGAATCACATTTGTGATGGTCAAAGAAGAGTCAACCCAGAACATTTTGGCACCTGATGGCAGAAAAATAACTTTGCTGCCTCTTCATGACACCAGAACCAGCTACCCAAGACAGCTATGTTACTTTCTCCCTACTGTTGGGGTCAGTCCTAGCCACATTGAAAATCAGATGGGAAATATGAGTAAGTGTACAGAGGCCCCAAGATTTGATTTGTATCTGTGTATATGGTTAAAAATTCTCATCTGTTTTTGAGTCACTTAGTGCTCTCCTTGCTTTGATCTGCGTTCCAAACTTTGCAGAAGGCCACAGGACAATCTCCCATGCCTCCAGCAGCTGATGCCTGCAGAATAAATGCTACCCCCCCAAACCAAGCTGATGCGGGAAAAGGTTCTAGTCACATGCTGTGTCAATTCTGATATGCACGTGTAGTGCTCCTCCAAATTTAGGAGACACCTTGATGGGTAGAGGAAGGGAAGTCATGCGCATTTCTCTAGAATCATAGCTAATCATTGCAGAGGGAGATCTCAATGAAAACAGAGCGTGAGTTAAGGTATATAAAGGATACGTTTCACTGAAGCAACTCTTCATGTGACCATAGCCTACTAAGGGCTTGAAGACTGCTCACGCAGCTGTTGTTTTGTGATAATTGCAATTTTTTGTGTTATAATGGTTTTTTTCCACCTACTAATCTTTTACTGGTACTTCATATCTGACTGTTTCCCCTTATTTTCACATTTCTGTATGAAACTGCAAAAACTACCCTACAATTACTTGCCTTTTTTCCAGTCAGTTCACCATTAATTTCATGAGCAAATAGAACATAAACATAGTTTTCTTAATTTGCTATAATTGTTTTTCAGGCAGACATTTAAAGAGATTTCCAAACTCTCCTGCAGAGAAGGAGAGGGACTAAATAACACAAGCCAAAAAGGTTTTACGAATAGTGGAGAATATATAATGGTTTTATGCAGGTCAAGAACCAGGAGTCGGCATTGCCAGGCATCCACCAATGCCAACATCCCATCTGTGGGAGCCTCCTGACTTTGCTATTCTTCTGGCCTGCTAACAGCTCTCACTAAGCAAATTAGCAATGTCAGAAGCAAAGTGCAAGACCAAAATCCCTCACTATCCTTGCCCTTGCCCTTCTGAAAGTTCAGGGACACATTTCAGCTCAGCAAAAATATTTGGGTTCAAAGCAGGGCCAGAAAGAGAGATGTGAGGAGAAGGAGAAGCCAAGGAGGCAACAGTTGGCATCCTTTCTTGATCAGAGGATCCCATTCCTGGTCTGGCTCATTGTGTGGATTCAGCCCAAAAAGGTTGAGTTAAGCAAATGGGCAGCAGCAACAGAGATAAAGATGAAGTGATGGGGCTGTGGTCTAAACCACTGAGCCTCCCAGACTTGCCGATCGGAAGGTCAGCGATTCGAATCCCCACGACAGGGTGAGCTCCCGTTGCTCTGTCCCAGCTCCTGCCAACTTAGCAGTTCGAAAGCACGCCAGTGCAAGTAGATAAATAGGTACTGCAGCGGCGGGAAGGTAAACGGCATTGCTGTGCGCTCTGGTTTCCGTCACGGTATCCTGTTGTGCCAGAAGCGGTTTAGTCATGCTGGCCACATGACCTGGAAAGCTGTCTGTGGACAAACGCCGGCTCCCTAGGCCTGAAAGCTAAATGAGCGCCACAATCCCATAGTCACCTTTGACTGGACTTAACCGTCCAGGGGTCCTTTACCTTTATACTACCCAGTGACCAGCAGTCTCTCCCAAACCTGCAGATGACACTAGTTCAATGAGATGTTTTTGTTTTCTTCACATCCTTTCCATATCACTGTCTCACCCTTCCTCTTTATGACATTGGACAAGCTGAAGGGGGTGGGGTGGGGAAGATTTTGTCAGCAATTAAAGTAATAAGTATGCAGTGTTAAGAGAAGAAGAATGTAATAAGATGCAAATCTTTAAGCACACAGATCAGAAAACCTGCTTCATAGCAGTTTTAATAATTTAAGTAAAGATCCTTCATGAATAGCTAAAAACCAAACATGTTTTCCGTTACGATCCAAATTTTACTCGACTCAGAGATTAGTATTAAGAGTTCGCCCAATGTTTCTCAAGAATGTTGGTGTTAACTTTCAGAATGTGATTTGTTTTAACAAAGCAAATGTGGAAGAATGAAAAAGGCTGTAACAGAAGTATGAATAGATTTCATTTGATATTTCTTTTTGCAGAGTGTTGGCTCACCCCAAGAATAGTGGGGTGTGTGTTATATTGATTCAAGTTTAGCACTTATGAGGTGTTTGCAAAGGTCCAGCATCAAATGACTCTACTGTATGTTAAGGTTTGACACACTGCAGGAACCTGTGGATAGAAAGAAGGTCTGAAAGTGGTGTGCTGAGAATTTTAATAAATTCTTTAAAGCCAGGCAAATGCTTTCTAAGGAATGGGTTGCGGGTTGGAAAAGAGAAAGCTGTTCTCTGGCTGAATAGTTTAAGAGATGACCCATGACAACTTATTTCCCCACAGACGTAACAGTTCTATCCCCAAGTTTATTCTTACTAACTATGGAAATTCTTAACAATCAAAAAAACAAAGACTTCTGTGATTTCAAATCCTTAACCATTCTGAACATATTATTCAATGAGGATCATCTTATCTTATGGTTTTAGTTACGAAGCTGCTACCTGATTTGGGGGAAAATGCTTAAATAATGAGGAAAGCAAACAAAATCACTGCACTTTAGAATGGACACATTTGTCAAGCCCAAGGTGAGGCAGAAAAAGGATTATGCTGAAGAAGCCAGGACACGAGCCAAAAACAGGTCAAGCGGCAGGGACAATGGAAGAGCAACTCTCATACATGCCAAAAGGATGCCAAACCTCACAAGAACCTCTGCTGCTTCCCGGTCTATTCATCTCTTGAGAGACATAGTACATTAGTGAGTAAACAAAACATAGCCACCGGGGAGGCAAGAAAGATAGCAACACACATTATATTTAACCGAGTATAGTGATGATCAGAACAGAACAAGTTTCTAAGAGTGTGAGATGTGATACCATCTTTAGAGACTAAATCTTGTCACCCAGTGCAAACAAGAAATATATCTTGATTTTAGGGAAGGAATAATACACAATCGGTTTCAACGAAGCAGCAGGCATAATGAAGGGTAATTCCTAGTATAGTTTCAAGCCAGCCCAAACAATACATTTAAAGACCATCTTGGTCTAGTAGTCCAATGCAGCCCAACACAAGATCCCTGTGCCAGCCCAGGACGACGTCTCTCTCCATCCATTCCCTTGGATGTTCTGACCCATGAAGCCTGGTGTTCTAGACTATCTTGATTGCATACATACACAACAAAATGACTGTAACACATAAAATGACTCCCAACACATAAACTATAATTTTGATTGTTTTATTGGAGAGGAAGAGAAGGAGGTAGCTAACAAAGGAGAAAACTGCATTGATGGTGGAGGTGGTGAAAGAGGTGGGAGCAGGGGTGCCAACTTGAATAAAATACTGAGGGGGGGCAGGTAAGGCTTGCCCCACATGATCAATCACGTAATGCACTACACATGCATACCATTTGAATGGCAACGCTCATCGATTTTGTGGGAGCCCAGCTCCCTCAAATATTTTGGCTCCTATGGATGGGAGAGAGATACTCTTCTACGCAGTCAACTGGTAGAGTACTTAGATGGTCAGGAATTCTATGTGATGGTCTTTACCAACCAAACTGCTGGACATAGGCTTCCAGTGTAACATTTATAAGCACCAACAGTGCAATATAACTTGCAGTGAGACAGGCATCACCAAGTTCTGCTCCACATCTGTCACCTATATTTCTTCCAGTTCATTTGGAAGCCGTCCAGAGTGGCTGGGGCAACTCATGATGATGATTACATTTTCTGTTCATGTATTGATATCAAAAGTGATTCTAATTTCAGCTGTCTTCAACAGCAATTTCTGGGTGTGTGGGGGGTTTTTTTTGGGGGGGGGTAGATTAAATTTATTTAGTACCGTTCATTGTTATGGCTGGCATTGCTGCTTTGCTTTTTTTTTACTGCCAGACAAAAATCTCCTTACTACTGTATTTTACAGGAATGCACAAATAACTTCCTACTAAAACAATGATTTTGAATTCCTCTGGTTCACCTGCTCGAAATAAGACTAGAATTATGGAACTAGGGTTGATATCCTTTTTGACATCTTAATTCATGTAGTAGATGCTGTTGCTCTGTATTTTCTATAATTATCTCCCAGGTTCTCTCTAATCCTGTACAACTCTGGCAGCCATACCTGGGTTGTGTTGATTTGATAAGCACTACATTAATTTGACTATTTCCATCCTTGTTACTATACAGCCCAGGTGGGCAACACAATTTCATGTGGGTAGCATATTCACCCTTGTTTCTGGCTCTGCCCACAACCACATTTCTGACAGATTTCCCTTAAAGGAACACGGTACTCAACAAAAAATACTGCCTGCTCTGCTATACTGGGCAAAGCAATGACCCTTTTAATGCTTTGTATGGCATGGGACCAATACTTAAAAGAACCACCTTTCTCCCAGATGAATCAGATTATCATCTGAGGCTTTACTCCGCATGTCAGATCTGTAAGATGTCTGTAGGATAATCTCAAAGGAACAACCTTTTTCTGTAGTGCATGAAATGCACTTCCCATAAAGGGCTGCCTGGCATGAACTTTGCCACTGTTTTCATGCCAGGTGAAGACATATTTGTTTTCCTGGGCATTTGGGCAGCACCAATAATAAGATGTTTGCATTCTGACTATGGTTTCAGCGTGGTTATTTATTTATTTAGGCTGCAAATCACTTCAGGACATTTTGCAGCAGGAAACCTAGACTTTATTTGACTTTTTTTTTTTTTTTGAGAAGACGTGTTGAATTTAATCATCATTATAGCTAGCTATATACTGTATATATCACATCATAGACTTTATTTGACTTTAGCACTATGGCCTGGTAACAGTCCCACCCTGATCGCTGTATAAAGATACTTGCAGAAAGTACAGGGAATAACTCTGCATAAAGCTTTAGCTCAGCTGGCTTGAGGACCCTCCCAAGCTTAGTCAGAAAACCAGGGATAATAGAGCTCCTTTGCTTTGAAGACACCGTGGCTTCTCTGAGATGAGCCCTTGAACTAGCTCAAGGAAGCTCACACAATTCCACACACTTTTAGCATCTGCTTTTAGGGACCTTTACATAGCTCTGCCTGGTCTCTGATTAACATCTAGGACTTGGATGAAAAGCAGAGAAATACTTTTCCAATTGTGTGCAATTGGACATAAAGGTCTCCCTAACTACAGATGCACGTTTTGGCAGGAAAAATTACAACACCTGAAAATTCAGCCCAGCTCTAGATATATCTAGTACAGATTACTGTGTGTGTGTGTGTGTGTGTGTGTGTGTGTGTGTGTGTGTGTGTGTCTATATATATATATATATGAATGAGACTTCAGCATATTGATGTTATATGTTCTATACTGTATGATACACATTCTTCGCATATGACAAATAAAAGGAACACCAGAATGAAGTGATCACCTCAGCCAGTGGATTTTGGCTGCCATGAAATGGCAGAAAATGGAAGTTACTTTTTAAATTTTACTATCAGTATTGTATTATTTTTTTTACTGCCAGGGAGGTAGAGATGTTTATTTAAGATGGCTATCCTTGGGTACTCTGCACCTCGACCTGGGAGCTTGACATTTATTGGATTATTGCAATGTGTTCCATGTGCAGCTGCCCTTAAGGACGACTCAGAAACTTCCATTGAACCAGAACGCTGTGGTCAGATTACTGGCTAGGGTTTTTTGTTTGTTTGTTATTTAGATCTTACATAACTCCAGTTTTTAAAAAAGCTGCATTGGTTCTCCATTTATTTAAAGCCCTAAATTACTCAGGCCCCAAGTATCTGAAAGACTGGCTCTTTCCCAATAGATGCTCTTGCTTGTTAAGATTTTGGCAGTTCCACTATCATCAAAAGTTTTTTTTTTTTTTGGGGGGGGGCTTGGCAGCCCAGGAGAAGACATTCTCTGTGTCAGCCCCCAAGTTGTGGAACTCCCTCTCCAGAGACATGTGTCCGGCAACTTCATTACAAAACTTTTGGTGAATGCTGAAAAGACACCTCCCCCTGGTCTTTGACATCCTGGTCTTTGAGACTAGAAAAAATTCAACATTTTTCTAGTCTCAAATTGTCCTTCTAGGATCCAAATTGCTAATGTAACATTCACTTAGTCATGATATGATGAGGCCCTTTTTGAGGCAAAGTTGTATATTTTTAGAGTCCGCTCTATTTTTTGTGTGAGAGTTGTTCCAAACTTTTTTGTGTGTTGTATTTTAAATTGTTGAAACCCACCCTGCCACCTATGGGTAATGAATTCAAATAATAATATTGTATTAATAATAATACTGTATTTGTACCCTGGCCGGAGCCGGGCTCAGAGCGGCTAACATCATAGAACTAATACAATGTGCATAAAAACAAGCAATCAATTGATTAAAATGCGTCCCAAAATTAATTCAAATAAGTTAAAATTAAAACTGGACAAATGACAATCCTCAGGTTCAAATAGAAAGCGGTTAATACTCGCCAGGACCAACTGTTTCCACTGATATTATAAGGACCTGTGAGAGGGCTGGGAACCCTCCTGCGTGCTTGTTCTTATACAAAGAGAAAATGAGTCAGACTGAACCCTGACCAAAGGCCTGGCGGAACATCTCCATCTTGCAGGCCCTGCGGAAGGATGCCAAATCTCGCAGGGCCCTGGTCTCTTGTGAGAGAGCGTTCCACCAAGCCGGGGCCACGGCTGAAAAGGCCTTGGCTCTGGTCAAGGCCAGTCTAATCTCCCTGTGGCCCAAAATCTTCAGGGTGTTGTTATTTGCAGACCATAAGGTCCTCCGTGGGACATACCAGGAGAGGCGCTCTCATGGGTACGAGGGTCCTAGGCCGTATAGGGCTTTAAAGGTTAAAACCAGAATCCTGTACTCCATTAGGCAAAAAAATGTCTTGGGCCAGCCCTAGAGCTCTATTAGCTCCATTAAAATACCACCACCCATAACAAACTTTCTAATTACACAAACAAGGCACCTTAAGTCCTTAATCCTACACATATTTTACTTGGTCGTCCCTCCAGTAACCATGCTTAGGATTTCAGCACTGAAGTCAAAGAAGAGGAGCATTTGTTGCTTAATGCTTTAAATTCACAAGGGCATATAGAAGCTTCACAAGACATCCTCAAATGTCTACTAAGCATGCCCAAGTTAGCCACCTTAGACTTTTCTCCTCTCCAGTGCTTACCCCCACAATTGATTCCCCCCACCCCAAGTGCACTGTTTTCTTTATGCTTCCGGGTATAAGTCTGCATCACCATAACCTTCTGAGGTATAAACAATGTTATGATGATAAATGTCAAGGGGGAAAAACATGGAACGTCAAATCCACCCACTTCTCAGAGAAGCTAGTTCCAACTTCCAGTAGAGTAAACCAATCTATTTCACAGACTTTGGCTCCATCCCAGAATAACAAACATAACACAAAATGTTATTCCAAATATATATATATCCACAAATATTAAGCTCTTGAAAGGTAAAAAATAAAAAATGCACTATTTAATTCAGCATATGGACTTTCTCCCCCATCACAGAGTAAGTGGTGATGTTGTAACAAACATTGGCTGTGTCAACTCAAATGCATTCTAAGACCATGTCAGAACAACAGCACTAATGAAGTCCATCTGCAACCGAGAGAGGAAGTAACTGATACTGGGGAAAGTTGCAGGGCATTAAAAGAAGAGCCAATATGAAACTTAATTGTCTCTCTGCTTTCCTTCAGAAGCCAGATTCATTTTTCACAGGATCATTATTATTCTCTTCCTGGAATGAAATGACTTCTATTCCAGGAAATAATATCAATCTAGTATTGGACCTGCACTAGGGAGAAGCAGATGAGAGAGAGAGAGAAAAAATACAGCAGACTTAATTGGGTTTAGGGATCAAAAGAGGCATATCCGGGTTTCATTTCGCCATTTTTCTAGTCTCAAATTGTCCTCCTAGGATCCAAATTGCTAATGTAATATTCACTATTCATGATATGAAGAGGCCCTTTTTGAGGCAAAGGCTTGATCTGTTTGAGTCTGTAGTAAACTTAAAATAAAATTGGGTGTGGGTGAGGAGGTAATCCTAGAACTTAAAATACCTATCTCCTTCTGCCATAATCCAAAACTGTATGACTGAAAAGTCTTTGTCCATGCATGGCAGATCACGCAGTATGGATCAGGGCATAGAAACCAGACGTCTCTTGCCAGTAAAGCTTAGAACAGTTGCTCAGTCCCTAATGCTTTGCAGACATTGCTTCAAATCTCCTTTAAAGTTTCATTTGGTAAAGTCTAGGCCAAGAGTGAACAAGGCACAACCAATGAAACCCAAGCATTTCCCTGGGAAATTTTGTGTTGGCTACAGGTACCTCTTGGTCTTCTTCAGATTCTCAGCTTTTGAACAAAATGTTTATAGAACTGAAAAGTGGGAAATGTCTAAATACCTTGTCCAAAAGACAGGACTACACATTTTTTTCTTAGAACACCACCAATACTTTTATCCACAATCCATCAATGCAGATACAACAATAGCCATAATTAACACAGCGAAGGCAGGATAAACTCCACATGCTGGGACTGATGCTCAGCAATGACAATGGGATTTTAGGTAAAGGTAAAGGGACCCCTGACCATTAGGTCCAGTTGTGACCGACTCTGAGGTAGTGGCACTCATCTCGCTTTATTGGCCGAGGGAGCTGGCGTTTGTCCGCAGGCAGCTTCCAGGTCATGTGGCCAGCATGACTAAGCCGCTTCTGGCGAACCAGAGCAGCGCATGGAAACACCATTTACCCTCCCGCTGGAGCGGTACCTATTTATCTACTTGCACTTTGATGTGCTTTTGAACTGCTAGGTTGGCAGGAGCAGGGACTGAGCAATGGGAGCTCACCCCATCACAGGGATTCGAACTGCCGACCTTCTGATCGGCAAGTCCTAGGCTCTGTGGTTTAACCCACAGCGACACCCGCATCGCACCAAAAACCCAAAATAGTGAGTGTGTGCCTTATCTCAGCGGGGAGGTTGTTCCATGTGTTGTGGGTACCACAACAAAAAAAGGCTTCTGGTTGTTAGGCCTACGCAGCCTGTGGAACAACCGGAAGGGTCTCATTTGAATATATTAGTGGCCACTTAGATCTATACAGAATAAGTTATTTCCTCTGATAATGTGGTCTCAAGGATTATGGATTTGCATGCCATAAACAGCCATTCTGCGTTGGGAAATCTCCTTCCATTGCAAGTTGATTGTTTTGGCAAACTATATATTAATTGGAACATCTGCTGAAGAATGCTGTAAGATAAATTCCAAAGGCCATATTTTGACATCTCTCACGTCTAAGGCGAATATTTGTACATTATGTTGATTACATGCTTCACAAATATTCAGGTTAAGTGCAGCAACCCAGCTCATTAGTCATTTCTTACATGGTTCTACATGCTGAACAAACCTGTTCCCATTGTTGTTCTAGGACCTTGAAATTATCAGATGCTGAACCCATCCCATTCTGCCAAACCTGACACAAAACAAAGATTCATAGAATATCCCAAACTTGTTACTCGCTGCAGGACAGAAATACCAGATTTTGACAGCACCCTATAGTGAGAGAGAGATTGAAGCTTTTTCTTTCTCTCTCTTTCGCACCCATGGAACAATGATATATTCCTGCCTAAATAACTGCCTTCTGAAAAGAACGCTGGAACATGGATCTGGGTCTTCCTGACAATGTAGCAGATGAAGGTTTAAAAGAGACACATGTCATATATGCCTGAAAGGGACATCTTTATGCTTTGAAATGGCATTGTGCTGTGCTGATAAAGTAGTATTGTTTGACTACAGCAAGAAGACAGATAGTCTACCTAGTGGGTGTTTTATCTTGTACTGCAAGGAACATGTTCAAGAAGGTTTCTTTCCCAATAGAGAAATAAAAATGCAAAACCTCAAAAGTCTCATTTGTGGATAGAGAAAAGGAATACATCACCTACGTGACTTCTGAAACAAAACTAAGGAAACCTTTGGGAATGTGCCTCCGACTTTCCCCCATCCTAATTTTTTGCTTATATTATTGCCTGCCTTGCTGCTCATTTTAATGCCTTTTTACTCACAAGTAAGTCCCACTAAATTCTCTGGGCTTACTCCCAAGTAAATATGCATAGGATTGCTAATATACTAATATAATTTCTGTGTTAAAGCCCTCTTTGGGTGTTACCACTAAGTGCTATGAAAACACTTGAGGAGAGGCAGCAAGGTTGAGCACACTGGCTCTGCCTCAACTCATGCAGGGTGACTGTGTAAAGGGACTCCTGTATTGATACAGGTACCTTCCCTTGGTTGACAGTGATGGTGAGGATGAGCGTTGGCAGTTGTGGAGCTAACATGCTCATCCTCACTGCCACCATGTGTGTCTTTGCAGCACATTACGATAATAGGGCTAAAGATGGCTGAAGCAATGGGCAAATCTGTGGGGGAAACAGCAAACGACGTGATACTGTATTTATGTGTACATTTATGTGCACAACTTTATTTATTGTTAGATCTAGAAGTACCTTCAAGCTCAAAAATATAGAACTGCTACAAACCCATGTTGGAAATGTGAAGAGAAAGAAGGCACCTTCTACCACATGTGGTGGACGTGCAAGAGGCCAAAAGCATATTGGGAAATGATTTACAACGAGTTGAAAAAAATGTTTGAAAACTCTTGTGGAAAAAACAGAAGCTTTTTTACTAGGAATTTTAGGTCCAGAAATACCAAAGGAGCAGAAGAGACTGTTTATGTACACTACGACAGCTGTGCGGTGCTATTTGCCCAAAGATGGAAGGAAGATAAACTACCTACAAAAGAAGAATGGCTGATAGAGATGATGGACTATGCAGAAATGGCGAAAATGACCAGGAAGATCAGAGATCAAGAAGTTAATAAATTTAATAAAGAATGGGGAAAATTTATACATTACTTAAAAGAACATTTGTAAACAATTAAAAACATTGGCAGGATTCTAAAAAAAAAACACTTGCAATGTAGCGAGAACCATGGTGAGAACTGAGTATTAAGAAAATATGGAGAACATTATAAGATGCAGTTGGAAAAGAGTAACAATGTAAACCATGGAGGGAAGTCTGGGAATTCAGAGAATCCTATGTATACATGATTATGATTTATTTGTGATGATAATAATTGTTAAAGATAAAAATGAATATTTTTATTATTATTATTATTTTAAAGAAGTATCCTCAAGCTATGGATCTGCTCCTTCCAGTGGAATGAAACTCCATCCAGAATAGGCCATCTCCTCACCTCCCAGACACAAGAACTCAGAACACATGACACCTCTATCTTTTCAGGATTCAGCTTCAATTTACTGGTCCACATCCAGCCCATCACCACCTGTAATTGCCTCTCAGGATGTAGGTGGAACAAAGAGATGGAGCTGGGTGTCATCTGCATATTCGTGAAGGCTCACTCCAAATCTCATGATGATGATGATAACAATGATGATTAAAAATTCTATACCACCTTTTATCTGAGGATCACACAGTGGTTTGCAACATATAATTGTAGGTATATTTCTAGATCTACAAATGCCTAGGGAAGAATTTCATACCATGTGCCTATCCCCCCCCCCCCATTTGGATTCCACTCTCCTTGTAAGGAGCTCTGGTAAATGTGCAGCACAATCCTACACACATTTACTCAGAAGTAGGCCATACTATTTAAAACAGGATTTACTTCCATTTAGTCATTTGCTGCTCAGTGGGGTCATCCCAATTTTATCTCCCAACAACCCTGTGCGGTAGGCTGGAATGAAAGAGATCATCCAGTGAGATGTGCAGAAATCTGAACCAACACGTCGTCGACACTATACATCACCCTGACATCCAGCTCCCACTTTCCTGTTCTGCAGCATGCAAAGGACCCAAAACAAGCATGCCCAGATTAAGCAAATAAGTTTAGCTTGTTCTGGCAGTGTGCTGCATAAACTGGTGTTCCATGTGGTTCACAGCCCACGTTGGTGTTTGTGGCAAATATCATCTACGCATTAGAGCAGATGAGAGAAAGAGAGAGAAATGTGTGTGTGTAAACTGCTAAATGTACAAAGATAGGATAAGTCAGGTGGGATATAATAAGCCCCTAGCTCCTCATCAATCTGAGGCGCTGTGTGTGTGTGTGTGTGTGTGTGTGTGTGTGTGTGTAAGAGAGAGGGTATTTACTACTGCTATTTCTTGACACTGGTAATTTGTCAGGGACAGACTTGGAATAAAAAGGTGAAGTTCTGACCTGAGAATGTTCCAGGAAGTCAATGCCAGATGGCTGAAGCTGCAGGGTCTCACACGAGCAGCGGCAGATTTGCAAGGAAGAAGAACAGTCTTAGCCTCGCTCACAGTACAGTGGATCTGTGAACCACTTCTCCTTAATACAGCCTGACAATATGACTCCTCCATTAAAAAATAAAATAAAATCTCTCAGGTGCACCTTTTGCCTACATTCTTTTTAAGGTAAAGGTAAAGGTACCCCTGCCCGTATGGGCCAGTCTTGACAGACTCTGGGGTTGTGCGCCCATCTCACTTAAGAGGCCAGGGGCCAGCGCTGTCCGGAGACACTTCCGGGTCACATGGCCAGTGTGACATCGCTGCTCTGGTGAGCCAGAGCTGCACACGGAAACGCCGTTTACCTTCCCGCTGGTAAGCGGTCCCTATTTATCTACTTGCACCTGGAGGTGCTTTCGAACTGCTAGGTTGGCAGGCGCTGGGACCAAGCAGCGGGAGCGCACCCCGCCGCAGGGATTCGAACCGCCGACCTTTCGATCGGCAAGTCCTAGGCGCTGAGGCTTTAACCCACAGCGCCACCTGTGTCTATATATATAAAAAAACACCCTTCCATATTTAAGAGGTGTGCTGTTTTTCAGCTGGCTCAGTAGCTGCTTCATTGTTTGTTTGAAGGTGTTTGAAGTTATTATGCTCTCCTTTGGCAGGGGAGAAGATGCTCCTCGAAGCAAGAATTATGTTTCTGAATAGCAGTTAGGAAAGGACCGGTAGAAAAGAGGACATCACCAGTAGGTCTTAGCTATCTTTTGTTCCCATGTAAGCATGAGCATCTTCTGCTATATAGTGGTACCTCAGGTTAAGAACTTAATTCATTCTGGAGATCTGTTCTTAACCTGAAACTGTTCCTAACCTGAAGTAGCACTGCCACCGCGCAATTTCTGTTCTCATCCTGAAGCAAAGTTCTTAACCCGAGATACTATTTCTGGGTTAGCAGAGTCTGTAACCTGAAGAGTCTGTAACCTGAAGCGTCTGTAACCTGAGGTACCACTGTAAAAGGTTCTTAAATCTTTTATTTTGAGGAGTGACACCAGGACTTAATTTGAGCAAGGTCCTGGTCCTGGAAGTCAGTTTCAGCACCAGGGCTCAGACCTGGAACCAGGGACAACCCAAATCATTTTGCTGCCTGAGGCAGACTGTCAAACAGACTGGTGTTTGAATATTAGTTCAGTGCTAGTGGTAGGATAACATCCTTCATAGCACCTGAGCACAGCATGCTAGCCTAGGGGCACAGGGCAGACTGTGTGGCATGCCGCGTGTATAACTCCACCTGAGAAGGTCACCTCACTCTGTATAATGGCAGGGCTGGCACTGCTTGGAACATGCAAAATGGGAAAGGAAGGCATTTGCATTAGTCTCACCCATACCTGCTCCTATCTCAGAACCTGCAAGGACAGGCATAGGCAAACTCGGCCCTCCAGATGTTTTGAGACAACAATTCCCATCATCCCTGACCACTGGTCCAGTTAGATAGGGATGATGGGAGTTGTAGTCCCAAAACATCTGGAGGGCTGAGTTTGCCTATGCTAAGATATGGGGTGTCCCCCCCCCTAAATACCACTACTTCTGCTCTTTGGAGATACATTTGGGTAGACAACACTATTAGGCTGGTTTCATTCCTCTGCTCTATGTTATGGAAACATTCAGAACAAGAAAAAACTGGGTTTTGATTGTGTGTGGCACCTAAACCCTTGATTCTTTTTATGCCATGGTTTTCTTTTAATTAAAAACTCTGAAGGCACAAAACCCAGGCAACATAGAGCCCTCCTGACTTTCCTCCTGACACAGGAAGAGAGAAGGCCTGCAAGATACAACTAGAAAGAAAGGAGGAGGACTTTCTTTCCAAGCATTTGTAAGCAAAATGTGCACAAGAATTTGAGCCAAACAATAGCAATGGATATGTTAACTAAGCTGTCCAAAGATCGTCAGAATCTATCGACAAATGCATTACCTGCTTGGCACTTAATACACGACCAGGAGGATGAGATTCTGAGTTGCTCCTAGGCATCTTGCCATCCCAACACATGGCCAACAGACTCCAGAATCACTGATGGTAAACTGGTTAATTTACTTATTTCGCAAAATTTATATACTGCTTTTAAGGTAAAAAAGAACCCTCAAAGCAGTGAAAATGCTTCAGCAGTAACTCCAGAACTGGAGCATTATCATCACATATGAAGCATGCATGATAACAGCATGAGGACATTCCCAGCCCGGTCCAGCTTTCCATTTACTTGTTCTGTCTACATGCCTGTGCTGAAAGGGCTGTATGGGATCAAAGCGGGTGGCGAATATTATCAACATCCTGCAGCTGCATTCAGGTTCTGAACCTGGCGGCCAATGGAAGGGAGCAGAGAGGCAATGCAGCAACTGAAAGGAACAGTCTATGGGTTTTGCCTGCTGTTGAAAAAGACTCACAAGTAATTTCAGTCTGATTAACACCTCCAGATATACATTCGCAGGGTTCTATATTCTCTACTCAGTTCAAGAAAGTCACCTCATTAAATATCATCCAGATGTGTGCACACAAAATAGTAATGTGAATGGATTTGGGGGGGCATTAATTTAGTGGTAGAAGTCGTGTTATGCATGCGAAAGGTCCCAGGTGGCATTTGCAGGTAGGCTGAGAAAAACTCTTCTCTGAGACCACGGAATGTGCTGCCATCTTCATTCTCTGGAGACTGACACAACAATACAGGTGCAACGTGGCACCTAAGCAGGGTTCCCTGCTGATGGGTCAAGCTTCTTAAAGTTTCCAGGAACAGTCACTACACAACGCTTTGTGATTTGCTTTCCCTCCAGGGCTCGAGGAAATCCTGGAGCCAAACACAGAAAACACCCCTGTGGCATCGGATCACTGGAGCTGTCAGAGCTGTCAATAGTACACAAAGGCAAATCAAAAGCAAGCCATACGAACTTTCAGGATGCCACTGTGTGCAAAATATGGATTTGTTGTTTATGCGGGGAGAAAGACATGAGGCTCGTTGCTTGCTACAACGGCTCTGGGTATAATGGCTGGGTTTGAATGCATTTCACCTTCAAGTATGCAGCAAGGAAACCTGGTCTCATACAGGTTCCCAGGAGATAATGAGAAGATCTGAAACAAGCTCCCCCCGCCCAAAGAATGAACACATGTCACTAGAGCTTGGCCACCCCTGCTTGCATGGCTAGGCTGTTGAACTCCTTGGCAGAGGCCATTGCTGCAACTCCCGTTGTCTCACTTAGCCCCCTCCATCTCGGCCACTGATCAGTCCTCCACTCTCTTGCCCCACTGGGATCCTCCCCTGCCAATTGCTGAACTGATTTGAGGCCAAGAAGCAAAGCTACTTCCATAGAAAATATCTGAGATTTTGCAGGGAAGAAGAAGATGACAACAGAAGAAGAAAGGTTGGCTGCCTCTTTCACTTTTTAAAGTCTTCTGGTGCTACTGTTTGGGCTCCAGAAAAACCTGCTTATGTGTGATGGTTCTTTTCCTCTTTCTCAGTCACCGAGCTACTGAAAGCCACACGATTCTTTCAGGTGAGCGAGGAAGCCCACAACAAACTCAAACGAAGTCCTCTGCTGTGCTCTGAAGGTCACAAGAACGATGTGATAAGAAAAAGATACATCCATTCACCAGGCTTTGTTCTCAGAGCTGCATCTCAATGGAATAGGGAGCTAGCTGCCTTCTAAAATACAAAAGGTGAGCTTTCCACCATCACTCCCCACCTATGTGGGTTTTTCAGAATTTTTTTTCCATGTCAAAATATTCTGGAAAACCTACAACACCCACATTTTTAGACCGATTTGCACTGGAAAGGTTTCAGTTTGCAAAAACAACAACAACTGATGCCTGAGAGATTGATGTAATTGAGCATGTTTATTTTATTTGTATTTAGTAAACAAGGCTTAAAAACATTGGAACTGCCAGACTTGCCTAATATCGTACTTGCCATTGGCACCCATTCATTGTTACGAACGAAACTTACGAAATGGAAAATTTTCCATGGAAAAAGAAGGCACTGGAAAATCATGTTAAGGAACGATTGTACCAGAAATTGCAAGGAGGCAGCATACTGGACTGTGACCAAAACCATTTTAGGAATTGCACACCATGATTTGAAAACAATCTTCAAACATGAGAGGATTCTTCTCTCAGAATACGACTCCAAGGAAGGGGCAGATAGCTCTTCAGATTTGTTGCAAGTTTCCAGTTCCCATCAGCTCTGGCCAACATGGCAAGTGGTTAGGGATGAAAGATTTTGCAACATACATTTTCATACCTTCCCTAAGGAGATTTTTACTGCAAGGTCGGAGTGTGGAAGCAAAAGCAACACATGAATTGCAAAATGGTGTCAAAGTTCCACTGCTGGGCCTCCTTAATAAAAACTCTGCAAACAACCACTCTGATGCAGCTTTGAAAGCTACTAGAATAATCACAGACGTCATCGGTCTATGAAACTTCCAACTTGATTAATCTGTTCCTCCCCAGTCATTTCTTTAGAAGTCCAGGCATTTGATACACCCACTTGCACATGCAAACAAACAAACAGGTATAAACAAATTAATTCAGTCCTCCTAAAGGCTGGAAAGAACATCAGAAAAAATGGAAGATGACTGCAGGTTTTTCAAATTATATCAGAGTGTCTACATTAAACAAAATACCTACACCAGATAAACATCCAGGATTAATTTATCAGTAGAACATGGAAAATGATGGATTATTCTCAAGCTATAGAAAATATTCCCCTTCCAGGGAATGATGCCACAAAGCTGTCAAAGAAAGTCAAGAACCTTGGCATCTTATCTTCTCCTTAGACTGTGGGTAGCCAACCCAGTGCCTTCCAGATGTTGCTGGAGCCAGAACTCTCATAATCCCTGACCTGGGGGTAAAGGCCAAACATGAAGCATAATATACAGAATAACTGAAGTTGCATTAGATATCTGAAGTTACGGGATGTTATAAATAACATCTCCAAGAACAACAAATGTGTAAAATAAATACAGCTTCAGATTATTATAAATATCTCATCAATATTTCCTTAATTTTAAGGCAGCTTCTCTCTCTGCTGCACTTGAAAGCTAAACATTATAAATAAATGTGAACCACTTGACGCATAAAAATACTTCTATTATCCCATATGTGTGAAGGTTCAAAATAGAAGTAAAATTGGTTTTATCTGTGCTTTATAATACATCGGCTACAGCATTATTGAAGTGATGCTTCTAATATCTGCATAGATATCTTATAACCTCTTTTATAACCATTTCCCCCCATTCTGACAGTATATCTTTGAACTGTCTCCTCCACTTAGCATATGTATTTACTTTTTAAAAAATGAACAAGCAAACCCAGCAATAGCTATTACCTTTGAACCACCAGCCAGACTTTTCAGAAGCAGGCTTGTCATAGGCCCAAGTGGTTCTGACTTCCTCCCTTCCCTTTTCTATTGATCCGCCTGGCATAATGTTGGGATATAAGTGAACTTTATATCTTGATCCATCTTCATTCTGTCTCCATTAACAATTGAAAGCTAATATGTTGATCTGGAAGAAGGTTGGAAAATTTTGCACCAAAATTTGATGACCACTGATTCTACAGGAATCACAGACATGATGAGCCTGTTTGCATGGAGATGCTAAACCACGGGTGTCAAACACAAGGCCCACGGGCCGAATCCGGCCTGCCAGACCTCGTCATGTGGCCCGTGTAGCCACCGCCGGTCTTCACCTTTTATTCTCACTTTTTTTTTGTTGACACAAGAAAGCCGCCTCTTCAGCGCATGCGCGGCAGCCTACAAGCCAGAGAACGTCTGCCCTCTAGCAGCGCCGGCCGTTCTACACAGGAAACCTCCACTTTACATGCATTCAGGAAACCTCCACTTGTTTTTATATTGAGCGCATGCCATCCTGCGATGTGACAGATCCAACGGCTGCCTGAACCCTTCTCTCCTGTACTGTAAGTACATATGATGTATGTGGGGGGGAGGGGGGTCTGCTTATTAGGGGGGGTCTGCTTATTATTCTGCTTAAAAGTCTGAGCGGTAAACTTTGGATATACTGACCACTTCCGTGTCGCCAAACTGCTGATGCGGCCCCCGATGAATTTGAGTTTGACACCCCTGTGCTAAACCATGGTTTAGCACTGTGTTCACAAGCTAGGATAAGCCTGAGTGAAAGCTGGAGCCGGCAGGTTTCCACTTCTCGTTGCTTTCTCCCATGTGGCCATGAGAAGGACTTCACTAGCATTTACTTTCAAAGAATCTTGACTTCTTCTTAAGCATGAATCAGAAATTGTGGTTCAAAACAAACATACAAAGAACATTTTGGGTTAGTTAAGCAGGCCAGCTTTGGAGGTGCCCCTGTTTAGAAAACAGTCAAGTGTTGTTTTTAAGCCACAGTATTGGTTTGAGCATAAGGAGAAGAAGCCAGGATTCTCTGAATGTGAAACTAACCACTAGTGGTGTCTGAGCTTGGGTGCATGAGCTTGAGGCTTTGCCCAGGTTCTTTCCAGTAGCTCATGTACTTTGTGCTTATGACATTCCCAGGCTCCTCTACAAAGCCCTGGCTCCTGGTATAACCAAAAGCTAGAAGGCAGGGATCACACTCTAAAAACAAAACACCCTTTCTGCTTATCTGTGATGAGGACAGACAGGTGATCAAACAGATGCAGCTGCCTCACTATGTCTAGCCAGGCTCTTCTTGGTCACTGTTCATACGAAGGATAGTGCTACTGGTCCCTAACTACAGTTGTTGTTGTTTAGTCGTTTAGTCTTTGTGACCCCATGGACCAGAGCACGCCAGGCACTCCTGTCTTCCACTGCCTCCTGCAGTTTGGTCAAACTCATGCTGGTAGCTTCGAGAACACTGTCCAACCATCTCATCCCTTCTCTTTTGATCTTCTTGCAGTTTATGGGACTCTCAAGAGTCTCCTCCAGCACCATAATTCAAAAGCATCAATTCTTCGGTGATCAGCCTTCTTTATGGTCCAGCTCTCACTACAGTTCCCCAATATAATTAAGGACAAATCAGGGTTCCTGCATCTTCAATAGTTGCACAGAAGATGGAATTTCAGAATGCACAGCTTCCACTTCCCTGTGCATGACAAGCAGTAACTCTCCAAATTTCTGGTTTGACACAGCTCTTTAAGGAAGGGTGGGCAACCTGTGTCTCTTCATATGCTGTTCGACTCTGCAGCTCCCATCAGGCCCGCCAACACGGCCAATGGTTGAGGGATAGTGGGAGTTATAGTTTAGCAACAGCTGAGGGCTATTTAAAAGATATGGGAACTTGCCCTGCCCTCCTTTGCTCCTGCACCCTGATCTCAGCTGTACTACAGCTGAGGCCACAATTACAGGGCTCGTTGGGAGAGAGGGCTCCATTTGAAAACTGTAATCCAGCACCAATGCCAAAAGAGAAAGGATATAAAGAAAAGGCTATAGCAGAGGTGTTAAGCCTCAGCCCAGTATACCTGAAGGAGTGTCTCCACCCACATCATTCAGCCCGGACACTGAGGTCTAGCTCCGAGGGCCTTCTGGTGGTTCCCTTACTGCGAGAAGTGAGGTTACAGGGAACCAGGCAGAGGGCCATTCAGTGGTTAAAAGCATGTCTCACCTTTGTAATATCTATGCAAAATGTATTTTTCTCTTTTGAATGCTGCAGATAAAATGCTGCGAGAAGTGAGGTTACAGGGAACCAGGCAGAGGGCCTTCTCAGTAGTGGCACCCGCCCTGTGGTGCGCCCTCCCATCAGATGCCAAGGAAACAAACAACAACCTGACTTTTAGAAGACATGTGAAGGCAGCCCTGTTTAAGGAAGTTTTTAATGTTTGATCTTTTATTGTGTTTTTAATATTCTGTTGGGAGCTGTCCAGAATGGGTGGGGGTATAGTTAATTATTATTATTATTATTATTACTACTACTACTATTATTGCAAAAAACTAATGGAAGAGAATCAGCTCAAGAGGACTCAGAAATGGAGGCGCTCGATGCAGATTGCTTTTCTGAACAGTCACATCACAAAGGCACATTCTGCATGATGCTTTGATCTTCCTTCCACTCAGGACAGCATACCTATAGGAGTCTCAATAGGAGTCTCTCGCAAGCTCCACACTCTCTCAAACGGACTCTGTGTTCAAAGACATTTTCGACAGAAAAGCAGATCCCTAATTACAGTGGGGTTGCTACCTTTGAGCTCTTGTGGGTCACTCACCCAGCCATTTGAGTTGGGAATAATTGGTCATAGCAGGGGAAAGGACTGATTAAATGGTTGAGATGTAAGCCTGCAGCGTTTGCTAAGCAGGAAAAATCAGAAGCAGGACAAATCTCAGATAGAAATGTTCTCCAACATTTGACAGGTGAAAATCATTTTGCTTCACATTAAAGCAAACAAGTGTTGTAGCGGCACCATGAAGTGAATAGGCCTCTGCTTGGAAGCTTAGCGACATAACCAAGGCCACTGTGAAATAACTACGGCCTGTAAACCACAGTGTCCTTTCTCACTTCCTCTCTCTTAATTGGCCATCGCATTGTGTTGTTACATAGTGTTCTTCCTTTTTGGTGCCAATATTTTCAACCAGTGTGGGCTGGTTAGAGTGTAGGAGGATTTACAGCTCAGTTGGTTAGAGCACAGTGCCGGTAATGGCTAGGTTGCAGGTTCGATCCCCATATAGAATACAGTCATACCTTGGTTTTCGAACAGGCCTAGTTCTTGAACGTTTTGGCTTCCAAACGATCAAAACCCAGAAGTGACTGTTCCAATTTTCGAACGTCGTTTAGGAAGCCAAACGTAAAACGGGGCTTCCGCCACTTCCTCGCAGCCAATCAGAAACCATGCTTTGGTTTTCAAACGCTTTGGAAGTCGAACGGACTTCCGGAACGGATTCTGTTCGACTTCCAAGGTACGACTGTACCTGCATATTCCTACACTGCCGATGGTTGGACTAGGTGATCCTCAGGGTCGCTTCCAACTTTACAATTCTGTGATACCAAGACATGAGAGACGAGGGTTCAAATCCCCACTCAGCCACGAAGCTCACTGGGTGACCTCGGGCTAGTCACTGCCTACTTCATAGAGGAGGAGAAACATATACACCACCCTGAGCTCTTTAGATAAAAAGATGGGCTATAAATACAATAAATAAACATAATACAGTAATAAATATTTCCATAAAATATATGCAGCACATTGACCACATCTCAGCTGTGACTTAAACCACACTGAGAGCCTGAACAAATTACTCAACACCATACAGATCCTTCTAGAAGCAAGACAACCTACCCTGGCTGCCAAGCTTCCAGCATCCTCAAGAAACATTCTCCAAATTGCCATTCCGCTAAAACCAAAATGCATGCTCTCCTAGGCGGTTAGCCTTCACTTTTAAAAAACAAACGAATTTTCACTCCATAACTATTTAAAGAATTTGAACAGTTAGTAAAAACACCTGTATAATCATGAGAGCTGGCACAGAATCAGGACAGCTCAAGGCGGCTAGAACACATGCCTGTGAAAAGTACAGTTGCAAAGCACATAAAAGCTGTGGCGGCAATCCTACACACTGCCTTCTTCTCAAACGACAGGAATTGCATGAGGGCAGGGGGGTAAATGTACAGGAGCACTGAGTTCCAGGTTTCTTCTGTATTATTTCTGACCCCCCCCCCAAGCAACCTGGAATGATTTTGAGTCAGAAAAGGACTGGGGAGAAAGGTTAATCAGCCTGTTAGTGTGCACCATTGTTTCCTGAAAAATTCAGATCTTTCTCAGGCTGCTTTGGGTTTTTCAAAAAGGATGTGGAAAAGGATCACAAGACTCTTTGCAAGACGCAAGTTGAGGCTTGGACACAATCCACCGTAAATCCATTAATAGGAATTCAGAGAGAAGCCATCCCCCTTCAAGAGAATTTTGTCAATGAATTTCCAAAAACCAGGACAGAACTGTGGTAATTGATTTATCAAGTCCTGAAATTCATCCTTCTTATCAAACTACCCCAGGTAAGAACACATGGGCATTCACAGGAAAAATCATGGCTGCTTCACTTCTCCCTCAATCTTCATATGGCTCAGAGAGAGGGTATGGTTTGGATTAGCACTATGTCCAAACCCAGGCTCATGGTTTGCCCCCACCACCACCACAATGCACCACTTGCGGTAAGCGAATTAACTCCTGATAGCTCATGGTTTTTCTGGAGTAAGGCAAACCATAAATCCAGGTTGTAAAGCTAAGTGGAACCATGACTTAGTTCTAGGCAACATGGCAGCAGGAAAACTGGGGAAGGAGCAAAGCAGTTGTGAATTTTCCTGTGCGTACCCATTCATTCTCACTTAGCCATGGTTTGGCTTAACAATATGTGAGAATTGAGACAGTGTCCAAGTGAGACATTTGTATTTCACTTGTACTTCCCAATCTCTGGTCTGCTGCTTGAGCAGGGCAGCTCTTCCCCACATCTTAACCAAGAAAGACAGAAAAATATGAGAGCTTTCCTTATTGTCTTAGAGGCAATCTAGATCTGCTTAATAGGATGTAAATTATGCATACTCCATTAAGTAAATTTGTTTTCATGTAACGCCTACTGAATCTGCTCTTAAGAAAGCACACTTTTCAAATTTTATTCACAGCCAATATAAAACATATGAACCAAATATGACTAAGGAAAAGGGTGAGGGAAAACTGAGGGGGTAAAAAACACACACCCAAAAAAACCCCAAACACCCTAGCAAGATACACAGCATGTGATACCCAGGAGCAGCTGGCTCAAATCATTTCTTATGTATCTTATGTTGCTTATTTAACACCTCCCAATAAATAATTATTTTTACTATCCTGTATTATCCCTCAAAGTAACAAAGTATCACAGGCGCTGGCAATTTTCCTAGAGCAAACCTCTTCTGTTAATAAAAATTAATCCCTACATGAAATGTTTCTAAGTTTACAAAGTCAGAGGCTTTTGTTCTTCTGGCTAGGACCTACTTGCACGGTCACAGTTGGAAGATGGAGAACGGGAACAGGAGCCAAGAGTATCTAAGCTGGGAACTGCAGAATGGGTCTGACTGCATCCTTGTACTGATATCGTGCAATAGAGCTGCCTGCACTTTCTTTACCACGCTGCACAAAACTGCTTCCCTTGCCGTCTACTTGGAGAGACTCAGCCAAATGCTTCCTCATTTTTTCATAGGTGCTTTCTTTCGCAACCTGAAGGCGGTTTTACCTGCAGCTCAGTGGCAGCTCATTTCCCAGGGTCTCTAGAAGCTAAATATCCGAACAGCTCGGTGCTCAGATCATACTTCTAGTGCCCAAGTAGGCAAATGCGCCAGTTCAACATGTAGCCCAGCAATTCGCACACTAGAGCTGCAGTTCACATAATAGGCTGATTCTTCAATCTTTGGTCCCCAGATGTTCTTGAACAACGCCCATCATCCCTGACCACTGACCATGCTGGCTAGAATTGATGGGAATGTTAGTCCAACATCTAGGGGGACCCAAGACTAGGTTAGTCACAATCTCACAGGTTTGTGGTGAGGATAAGATGGGAATAATGCACGGCATCTCAAGCTTCTTGGAAGAAGAGCGGGGCATAAATGTAATGATACATTTTTTAAAAAATTGAATTGTTGATAATGTATTGTGCTCCCCTCGGGATATCATTACACACATACACATACACACAGAGACACAATGAAAGAAGCACATTCTTGGCTTTCAAATCATGGAGGTCGTAGCTACTGTGGAAATACAGTGGTACCTCCGGTTGTGAATGGGATATGTTCCGGAGGTCCGGCCGTATCCTGAAGTTTTCACAACCAGAGGACTACTTCTGCGCATGCGCACGGTGCAGTTTAGCGCTTCTGCGCTTGCAGCGGCAGACCGCTTCTGCGCATGCACAAGCAGCAAAACACTTCTGGGTTGGCAGCATTCGCAACCCGAGGTTTACGTTACCCGAGGGTAATGTAACGCGAGGTTCCACTGTAACTACAACATAAAGCAGGTTAACAGAGCCATCAGCAATGTATGATACTGGTTGGGGTGAACCTCATATACATCACCTGCATTTTCATCAGTGAAGAGTTGGAAGGTATGTTGTAATTGCAACGAAGCTTTCTCTCAGGAAGGTGCTTAGGATCAGTGTGTCTAGACTGCTAGATCGCACTGACTGTTTTGTTGGATGCATGGCTACAAGGAGACTTCGTCTCCTTTATTTTGGTTACGGAACATACAATGGTACCTCGGGTTACATCAGGTTACATACGCTTCAGGTTACAGACTCTACTAACCCAGAAATAGTAAAAAGGTAAAGGGAACCCTGACCATTAGGTCCAGTTGTGGCTGACTCTGGGGTTGCGGCGCTCATCTCGCTTTATTGGCTGAGGGAGCTGGCATAAGGCTTTCTAGTCATGTGGCCAGCATGACTAAGCTGCTTCTGGCAAACCAGAGCAGCACACAGAAACGCAGTTTACCTTTCCGCCAGAGCGGTACCTATTTATCTACGTGCACTTTGAGGTGCTTTCCAACTGCTAGGTTGGCAGGAGCAGGGACTGAGCAACGGAAGCTCACCCCATTGCGGGGATTCAGACCGCTGGCCTTCTGATTGGCAAGTCCTAGGCTCTGTGGTTTAACCCACAGCACCACCCGCATCCCAACCTCAGGTTAAGAACTTTGCTTCAGGATGAGAACAGAAATTGTGCTTTGGCGGTGCAGCAGCAGCGGGAGGCCCCATTAGCTAAAGTGGTGCTTCAGGTTAAGAACAGTTTCAGGTTAAGAACGGACCTCCAGAACGAATTAAGTACTTAACCCGAGGTACCACTGTATTCATTCTCCTAAACAGTAAAGGCTAGTTAGGTGTCATCAGAACTAAGGAGGGGCTGTAATTCAGTGGCAGAGCATCTGTGTGAAGAAGGTCTGAATTTCAATTCCTGGCATCTCCAGCTATGGCTAGGAGGGACCTCAATCTATAAGCCTGGAAAACCACGGCCAGTCATTGTAGACATAACTGAGGGACAACTCTGACTCAGCTTCCTATGTAAACTGCAGGACTGTATAGGAGCCATTTATGCAGTTCAGCATTTTCCTCACTTAGCCTTCCTAGAAGGATGGCTTTCATTTGCAAGCAAAGTGTGTAAGAACACTATATATATAGCTAAATAACCAATGTAGGTAATTGACCGGCGTCTCAACCAAAAGAAAGACAGAGAATAGATTGGGGATCTGCCATACACTTCCCATTGTAAGTGTCTTGTTTCTAGCCAAAGTTTAAATGAAGAACTTCTTTTTTTTTTTAAGAGTCTGAATAGGGAAAGAACTTCCTGGAATTAATAAGGATCCGAATGGTTTGAATAATTATAGTTGAACAGATTACTTTTCCCCACCCTCCAACCGTTTAGATAGCTTGTCTTAAAATAAATAAATAAATAAATTCCAAGATGTTTATAAAAAATGCATACTGATTTATTCTCACATGTGGAATTCCCCAAGACATACTCGCTAACGTTCCTATTTGTATTTTAATGCCTGCATTAGTCTTCATTAAATATGAAATCGCGCTTCCGAATCCTGGACATATTAGAAGAACGTCAGCCCTCTCTCCTCTCTCTTCCTTCTACTACATGGTGTTAAATATTTCATGGTTTGTTAAGGGATAAAACAAGAGATCACTAAACACAGCAAAAGCCTCAACACTTCTATCGTAAATCAAAAGATGGAGGGACAAGTTTGTGCACTCCATTCACTGGCGGCAAACCAAAGGCCCGTCGTAGGAGAAGGAAAAGAGAGATTTATTAGTTTGTTTTTGTTTTATTATGTATTGTTACAGGCCACCCTGATCGCTGCTGAGTGGCAGCAAGATTCCAGGGGTCTTGGCACTTGACCACGGTTCATGTTTCCTTTGGAAATGCACCGTGGAGACTGTGATGTCTTTATGATCTATGGCTTATTTACACATATATACAATCTGAGCCTAGATGGAGCGATGGCAGAGCACTCACTTCCTATGAGGGGTCTTTCTTAGCAGCACAGCATTGGATTCAGAGGCATCCTAAGCCCTTGTGTCTTCTCTGCAACAGCCTGCTCTTGCCAACCAGACAGCATAGCTGTTGCCCTTCAGGCTCTGCATGGAATTCCACCTACTTCCTCCTCTTCCTGCTTCCCAGAAGCCCTTGCAGAAAAATGACTTCTCGGTTTAAAAGGGTGCACGTCTTCCCATTCCTCCTCCATGCCGGCATGTCTTCTGCCTGGCCGATGGCGGCCATTATCAAACAAACCAAGACGTTATAAGCCTTTCATGTCCTCCAGCGAAACTTTGCCAGGCTGGCTTCATGAGGAAGCGAGTTGGTGTTATCACAGCCCTTGCTAAATTTATGAATTTACGAGTTTGCTCAAATTCTGACCCTTCACTGGATGTAGAGATTCTTGCATACCCTCCAACATTTATCCGATGAAAATAGGGCCATCCTATTCAACAACAACAACAACAATGATTTTGTTATTTATACTCTGCCCATCTGACTGGATTGCCCCAGTCAATCTGGGCAGCTTCCAACATACTATAAAGAAATGAATAAAACATTCAATATTTAAAAACTTCGCTATACAGGACTGCCTTTTGGTGTCTTCTAAAGCTTGCATAGTTATTTATCTATTTGGTTCGGGGGGGGAGGGGTCGCATAACTCCAAGGAAAATAGGGACGGTCTTGAGGAAAAGCAGGACATTCTGAGACAGCTTCTGTAAATCCAGAACTGTCCCTGGAAAATAGGGACACTCTGTTATCGGGTGTGTGTGTGTCTGCCTCCCCCTCATTAAGCTCATAACAGTATTTTAATGTTGTGGACCTCCCTATGATCTTCAAATCGAAGAACTGTATACACATTTAATAAATCAATTAAGATTAAAACTACATTCTCCACTATTGTTTCTGCTTCTAACAGCATCCTTCCACACCGGGAGTTTCTGACAAGCTTTTCCAGCAAACCAGGAGAAGGCCCAAATAAGAATCACAGATTTAGTTTCCACAGCAAGAAATGATTCCTTGTCTTGCAAAGCAAATTCAGCGACAGCAGCTTTTTGGAGGCCAAGAAATAAATAAATAAGAAGGAAATCAATAGAAAGCCCACGCATGAAAATAACCTTTGCTCCTTAATGTGCAAAAATTCTCAAGGCTACTTTTTTCCATTTATAGCTGCCACGAGCTCCCTAGAGCATCTAAATTTTGAGGGGTAGGAGTGGGATTAGAACATATTTAAGCATTGATATGTGTCACTCTGTCAGTCTAACCTACCTGACAGAGGAAAACATGAGCGAAGTGGGGGGACGGGACTCTGTAAGATGTCCTGAGCTCCTTGGAGTAAGGATATAATATAATATTTTAAATAACTAAATATAAATGGGGCTTCTCACCATAACAACAGAGTGACAAGTAGCAAGTCTCACTCAGGCAGCAATCCTAAGCACAGTTATTTGATCCCACTAACAGCCTCAGTCTCCATACCTCATGGGAATAAAGTCAGAACAACAATAAATTGGCTTTGCAAGCAGACCTGCTCTCATCCTTGAGAGACAAGCAGCCTCTGTAAAAGGGGAAAAGCAGTTCCATATCCTTTACAGCGAGATTTTAATGCTCACACAGTAAGTTTGGGATGCCCGGCATTTTATGGTCCAGAGACACATTTGGAAATCTAAGGAACTGTTGAGGGCACCACAAAGAACTCATTTCACACAAGAAAAAAATGGCGACCTTCAAACTCCAAAGAAGGTAAGGAGAAGGTTAAAGTGAGAAGTCCTAGCAACCCCGGTATCACCCAATGAAGGCTCATCTCCATTTTTTTTAATTAACAAGGTCCTGAAACATGCAGTCTTCTACCTTGACTTGCCTGTTATTTTGATTCTACAATGTGCCCTGACCCAAAAGCAGAAAACACAATCATACTACAAAAAAGCGTTATATTTTGGTCACCATTTCGCAGGTTGATTTTTAAAAAATTCTTTTTATTTAACATAATATTCGTCCAGGTTATGTTTCTAATAGAAGACCACCATTGCTATCAGATACATCAGGCGAAGGAACTTAAGGCATCATAAACAACATTTACTGATGATAACCTCTAAGAAACATGAATCATTATTTATTATTTTTTCAAAATTGTACAGCCATTCTTATTAGTATGAAAAATAAAATACTCCGTTCTGCAAATAAAAAGTAAGTGTGTTTTGCTTGTGTCTTGATTACATGAATTTGATGCACAAACTTCCCTGCAATGGCAATTTCCAAAAGTTTACTGCATCGCAGGTCATTAACAAGAGTTCTATTGCTCTTCCACTGTTGTGTTATCCCATACCTGCTAGCAAGTAATGTGAACCTAATCAAGTCCTTGAATGCTACACACACACCTTAAGTCAAACAATGGAAGCCACATTAATAAGGTGCATTAATCACATTTTCCTCAGCTTTGGTATTGATCTCCTTGAGAACCTAATCCCCCTAAAATCTCCCCCTACCTGCAGGTACTCCCACCACCAGTGCTAATTTTTTTTTTTTTAGGAAAAGAGGTGCCAGAGCTCACCATGAACTTCCCCCTTGTTCTCTTAGAAGGGCAACGGTGCCCCCCTGGGAGGTGTTGGAATTGAGATGAAAATAAGTCCTGCCCACCAGAGTCATATGGATAGACTATTGTTCTCATGTGTTGCAAAGGCAACTAGGCTGAGTTGTCATTAGTCTTGGGCCATGAACATCTTTGAGAAACCATCACCACTACCATGGGAAGAATCATTATGAGTTTTTTCCATTCGAAAAGGGTCAGACATGCTCAATCTGCTGTTCTAAAATCTGCTGCACCTATACCGTTGGGTTAGACCAAAGGCCTACCCAAAATTCTGTTCTCACAGTGGCCAACCAGCTTCCAATGAGAAAAGCCTATACAGTAAGCAGGACCTCAGCACAGCAGTACCATTCTTGTCTGTGTTGCCCAGCAACTAGTGGTCACATGTATGTCGCCTCCAATATAAAAGGTCATATATAGCTATGACTATATATAGCCTTATCCTTCATGTATTTGTCTAATTCTCTTTTGTAGCCATCCAAGTTGATAGCTATCTCTGGTAGCTCATAGTTCACCCTAGGAGAATACTTCCTATTTTGCTTACATAAATGGAACACAATGACTGCTAGACAAAGAGGTGTCACAAAGCATGGCATTACGCGGGCACTACATAATCTTTCCAATTTAAGTGCCAGTAAAGGAGATTGCAAACCTTGGTTTTAAATTTTGGCAAGGTTCTTTTCATGTTTTAGATGCATCATGCATCTAGCTCGTTGAATATTTCATCAGTGTCATGTAAATACAGTATAACCCTGGAAAATGCTTTATAACACACAAACCTGATACATTCATTTACACATGCAGTTTCAATTCGCAATGATTTATTCTGCCGAAGATGCCAACTTAGAGAAGTACGAGCTATGAACAAAGCAGTGCTTGATTCATATCCAATGGAAAGAAAAGCTCACAACTGCGTTCTTATATAAATTTTAATCACAGTGAAATGAGGTCATTTCCCTATGTAGCAACATAAAAATAAACACTCACCACTGACTAACACAGATAAAAGATATGTCATGGAGAAACTTATTACTCTACAAAAAAACGGGGTAACTCTATATGGAAACAGGCATAAAACTATGTACCTTTCACCAGACGTCTTCTCCTAGGCTGACAACCCAAAAGATGCAGCATTTACACAGACTGGCTAATACAATTTTAACAAAATAACATAATGCTATTTTAAAGTAAAAATAATGTTTGCATTTCTATAAAAATTGATCTTATCAATCCTAACTTTCACATACCAATATTTTGTGTCTATTGTAGCTGTAGAGTCCTTCATCCAAACTTTTGTGCTGCCATTATCACACTGGAAAATTGTCCTCCAAGAAGCCCTTTGTCCCATGTCAAGAATGCAGCTGACTTAAACATATGAATGATTAGACAAGGGTGGTATCCTTCGGATGTTGTCCACTCCCATCAACCCAAGCAAGCAGAGTCAATGATCAGGGAATGATGGGTTGTGGCCCAACACCTAAAAAGCACCAACCAACCAGATGTTTTGAAGTACAACTCCCATTGGCCCCAGCCACCTGGAGGGCATGTTGAATCCATCAGAAGTCCAAGGTATTTTCTAACACAATATATATTTCCCTAGAGCGATGGAACAATCGAAAATATGCGCAGATATGTGCATCTGCATGCTGACTGCTGCCCACCACCCATTTTTTGTGGCCTGCCAGAACCTTTATTTGCATAGCTCCAAACAGGCACCCAAAACGCAAGTCTTACAAAGTGCCTACTGGCCACCTGGCCTGTGAGAAGTCCTCAGCCTGGTGATTCACAAGTTCTGAAAGCATGGCAATAATGCTATTGCATGCTATTCACATGTTTTTGGTTAGTTTTCTCTTTATTATTCAAAGAAGAAATGTTCAGGAAAGGGTGTGAATAATGGAATAGCAATAGGATAAAGACTCTTGTCTGAAACCCTAGATAGCATCAAGATAATATTGAGCTAGATGAACCAATGGGTCTGACTCAAAATGGCAGCTTACTGTTTTCCTATCAAAGAAATCCTTAAATGAAAACTTTAGCAGACAAGGGAGGGAGGGAAATGGGACAGAAGAACAACGCCAGCAAGTGATGCCTTCTCAGCAAGACAGGACCTTGTAACTAGATAATTTCACAGCACAGCACACCTGTAACTTTTCAAAAGGACAGGCTGAAAGTGAATCAACATTAACATGCTTTACATTCAAATGACTTTCTCAGACATCTAATGAACATTTTTGTATCTTTTTTCCTTTTCACCCTATACACAGCTATAACAAGTAAAATCAAATGAGAAGAGACAGATACATGCCCAACAATACAACCTAACCAGGAAACAACAGAACATTTCCCCTAACTACATTATTTTTCTTAGTCACTCAAGTCATTTTTTTGTTTGGTTTTGTTTTTGCTGGAGTTCTTCTTTTTCTGAAAACCTCGAGTGCACTACCTCACCTGAAACAATCACGTTTATTAAAATAAAGTTTTTGTTCGGACTCTTATTGTACTTCAAAAGGGTTATATGCTCATTTTTTGCATTTCTAACAAGTTACTGAGCTGAGGCAGTGAGAGTTAAAAGAATGAAAGTCACCACCAGACCAATGCAAACCAACAGTATTAATTCAACTAGGCATTAATTCAACATTGTGCACCTTCAGAAACTGAGCATGTTACCTAAAATAGCCTATTTATATCTGCTCCTCTACTAAATGTGATGATGCATACAGCATTACTATAAAAGTACAACAAACAGCCAGTTTTTAAAAGGAAGAGCATATAATATCAAGACCAGCTCCAGAGGATGGCAAGGCTGGGCATTTTTCAGGACCCCCACACCAGGAAAGTGCCCACTGCACTAAGAGTGCCACCATATATATATATATATACACACACACACACACACATATACATATATATATATATATATATATATATATATATATATATATATATATATATATATATATCAAGCCCTGTATGAGAAAACCAACACTTTAAATGAATTACAGCAGAAAGAATATGTTGTACATTAAGAGGTCATTGAAATAACAGTGGTGAATGAGACACAAAAAGCTTGATAGAGTTTAACAAGGAAAGTGATCCAGAGTTGTGGCACTACCACAGAAAAGACACTGTTTCCCCTGTTCAGGACATGAAGAACTGGCACAGAGAGATAGGGTTTTGATTGATCTTCATTCCAGGGCAAGCCTATATATATAAGACCTGAAGAATAAGGTGGTGGCTGTTTTTAATTATTATTCTCAATAGTAAGCGTACATGCAATTTCAGAAGCCCTATCAGTTTGGGCTGAGATTCAGATAATCTCAGAAAGCGACTTGAAAGCCATGGGAGCGTTCATTCCAAGTTCATTTGGAGTAGAATTAAGTCTCTCTCCAAGTTTTGCATATTTAATCCCGTTCATTCCCCTTCCTTCTGCATGAAGAGACTCCCATGTGCAAATTGCCTTTCTGGATAGAGTATGAATGCATGCACAGGAAAATGCTTCACGGAATGGTGTGCATGTGTTGGGAAGGTAAGAATATTACGCCCTGCGCCTGCGTGTGGACACAGCACCGCACTCCTGCCTGTGCATGCAGGGCTTCCACTGCTGGCCCTGACAACAGAACCAGCTTTTTAGAGTCCACAAGGAGGGGCTGATGCAGGCATCTCCCCTCAACAAATGACCATCACTGTGCAAACCAACTGCAATATCAAGTCTCATATGCAACTGCGTAAGTACACTCTGCTACTGTGCATGAAGATATATGAGCCATTGTCTGTACAGACCACATGGATCACTCTCCCCTCTGATCATCTCTTCAGCAGTCCACTCAAATGTATCACAATGAAAAGACACCCTCTCGTTCGTTCCCAAGGTCGAAAGGGGGGGGGGGTGACATAAGTAGAAATTGGAACCTATACACACACACTTCAACATAAGGACAGAATATATAAATAAATAAACCTACCACAGACATAATGACAATATAGGATAACTGTCTCTCTTCCAAAATAGGACAACTGTCTCTCTTCCATATCTGCATCCTATTGGTATATTACAATAGCCTTAATTCACACATGCTTTTGATATTACTGCATTTAATCGCACACAGCTGCAGCTTATGAGAACTCTTAGAAAACAAAAAGGGGTTTTAAAAAGTCAGCAAATTCTGGCGAAACTTTTGCTATTATTTACCCCTATAACCATTAGCAGTGTTTTCATTATGGGGTGGGGTGGGTGTGACAGGGCGGACACCAGTTGTTGTTGTTGTTTGAAATGGAGTATCAATTTGTGATAACTTGGAAAGAACACAGATGTGCATGAGGTTATGAACACACCATGAGCACGCATTGAATTCTGTTACAGTGGACCCTCGGGTTACGTAACCTTCGGGTAACGTAACTTTTGGGTTGCGAATGCGGCAAACCCGGAAGTGTATACTTTCAGGTTTTGCCACGTGTGCATGTGCAGAAGCGCTCTATTGTGCCGCGCATGTGCTCATAAGTGGCGCCTCTAGATGTGGACTTTACAGGGTATGTACGGACCCCCAGAACAAATTAAGTTTGTATCCGGAGGGTCCACTGTATTTAGTTATTTAGTTATCTACTTGCTTCCGCAAGTAACACAGCAGTCTCAGTAGTGTTCTATGAGGTCACAAAAGATACGCTCAGTTAAAATTAACTAAATTTAGAAAATTAACTAAAATTAGAAAACCCATCTTTAAATACCTGCTGAAATAATAAAAAAGTCTTCCTCAAGTGCCTGAAGTTCAGCAGGAAGGGGCTACATCTGATCTCAGCCACAAATGAGCTCCGCAGAACTGGGCCCACAATCTTGAACACATGTGTTTTTTAAAGTGTATGTATATCAGAGTAACACTTTAAACCAAGTACATTTGCTCACCTGTCCCCTTGCCATCACTGCTGCTGCCTCTTCATCCTACTGTGTGTGTTCACATGAACATCCCTGGGACCTTCTGTATACTTGTGATGGAGAAGATCTTGGTTTCTTCTATCCACTAACACCTCGAGTAGCAGGTAATGTGAAAGAACTTTGTGGCGAGACCCTAGAGCTGGGCTACAGCCAAGGTGGTGCCCATAGCGGATGTTGCAATAGGACACCTATCATACTTGACCACAAGTCATGCTTGCTGAGTCCAACCAACATCTGGAGAGCATCAGCTGCCTTAGAGAGCTGCTACAAGTCAAAGCAGACAATAAATAAGCTAAAAGCTCCTAGAGTTTGTTACTAGAGGGGAAAAAGCACCCCACACCTATTGCTTGAGATGGAAGCATCCTACCCTAGAAAAAGAGGCGTAAGATGCTTGGTTCCACCAACAGGAGGCAATGGAACAGCCAGCCAGTAGCCACATCATCGACTAGCCACAAGAGAGAGCTTAAAGCGCATTCACAGCTCTGTGTACCTCTTTTGAATGACTACTTGTATTTTCCCATGATGGACTTCAGATACCTTAGATCGGGGTTGTGTATGAACTTGAAACTCCCTTCCAGAAGTACGACTAACGCAAAGCTAGACTAGAAGACATCCTATCATTTCAAAGTTAATGTTGTCCATTGACTGTTACAATGAGACCCAAAGTGAACCCAAGGTGCTCTTTCTCATCTGCTTTTCATGCAAATCAGGGCACATTCTTGGAATTAAAGCGGCTGTTGACTCTTTAACTATGCTATGTGTAATATGCTGCTATGCATCAACAAATATTAATACTGGGTATTTGCTTTAGCAAGGTCTTTATCCTCTGAACTTCAAGACCTGATTTGGCGAATGTGTAGACGTGCGTCTTTTTTTCAGGGGGCAAAACCATTTGCGTGTTTTATAAAGCACAGCCCTATGGCAGGCATAGGAGTATAAAGTTGACTGGGGTTTGGAGGCAAGGGAGAAATGCAGCTTCTCATGCACAACAACCTGAAAGAATCATCAAAACATGATTCAAACATGCCGTGCCCTTGATATCAACAGAAATAATTGTAAGCCAGTAAGTATGCGAAAATTATGTTGGACAAGTCTGCATTTCTCAGTTTCTAAGGGAAACAAATTTCATGCTTTCCTATTCCATATCAAAAATGATGGCATTGTGCCAAGGCTGGATGTTAATCCAAAAACTTTACTACAATCAAAGGTCAATCCATTATTATCCATGTATTTTAATAAAAGGTTCCTGCTCTGGCAGCTTTGCGAGACATTGAGAGGGGTGGGAGGTGGGGAGGAGAGAGGGAGACAGAAATGCTACCATTTATCAACCCAAACAAGGACTTAAGTGAATACCAACTTCATTCCTGGAAATGCATTTCTCTCTATTTGCACACATTTGCCTCTACTTTGGCACTATAAGCTCCAGCAAGACTTTTGAGCCCTGGCGGCTATCCAAGCTGCAGATGGTTTGAAATGCAGCCTGAAATCAGTGTGCGGTTGATGAAATACTCCTTACACCTGACCCCTACTTCACACCAGGCACCAACACACTAGCTGAACACCACCAGTCAGAAGAGGGGGGGAAAGCTTTGTCAGGCATCTTAGTATCTGGAAGTCTCTCCTCAAGGCATTTGGCAAAGCCAGATGGCCAAAACAGGGGGAAATGCAGTAAACTGAGAAACGAGCACTTGATTAGTTAGATGGGGGGAAAGAAAGCAGGAGGGTGGTTAGTTTTGTGGTATATTTTTAATGGTGCATAGTTGTTATTGTTCTTAAAAGTGGGGAGCTCTTGCAAGTTTGCACAAGGGGGAGTTCATTTTATGTAAAACAGTGACTTAAAAATGCTTTTTAAAAAAGCAACCTGTTTTGGGAAAAACACCTTTTACATTTCTCAGAATTATACACACGTTTCTGGTGATCTCCCTCCTACAAACTCATAGCTACTGGAGGTGATTTAGGGATAAGCAAAAGTAGCCACACAAAAATTCTCAACAGTGATATACAAAGCAATCTCTATCTTCCATTTGCTGCTTATGTGCCTATTGGGGTTGCTTTTCAGAGTCTTAGGGTTCCAAAGAAATAAAATCTCAATGCTGCATACAATATCCACATTCATGTCATTGAAATAACATCTTTGCAATACATTTGTTCCCATGACATGATTACAACCTATACATCTGTTTCACTGTATTGCACACAGCTTCTTTCTGAAGTTGCAGTTGTTTCATCCGAAAGCGCAACAAAATGCCATGTGACTTAAGACAACATTCAGAATTTTCCCAAAGCAGACAATAGGCTAGAACTGAAAACCCAACACAGCTGATCTGAACGTACAGGTGAGCAGGACTATACTAATGGCCAGTGTTTCATCCAGGCTTCAAATTATTAAGCCAATAACCATTCACATATAACTATGAACCGAAACACCACTGCTGAATTGACACACTGCTGAAAATAGTTACTCCCAAGTGAAGAAAACAGAACGGATTCAACTCCAATAACGAGCTTTGGTAGAATTGTTTCCAATATATAAATGTCAAATCCTTTCATCTCAAACACAAGCCACCAAACAGAAGGGACACCTCTTTCTTCTCATTGTTAGCAATGGTTTGTGCTACACAGCTAAACAATCCCTTAATTTTATTAATTATGTTAACAGCACATAACCCACAGCAATAACATATATATTTTTAGCATGAGTTCCAAGCATACAGTAAATCAACCTGTTTTTGTGTGACAAGCATGAATCCTTTTTAAAATATGGTTTTGCAGTCTAAGGCCATATATTCTATTTTACTATGGAAGCAAAATGTGTTTGGATGGAATTAGATTCATAGCATGTCTGAAATAACTAGTCTGGGGATGAAGATTTGTCTACAATGCTGCTATAATTTCAATATAAATTAGCATGGACAATTCCCCATCAGAAAGAAGAAATTACATGACATTTTCACTAACGTGTGGAAAGGAGAGACATTTTTGGAAAAAAAAACCACATGATCTTTATATCCGATTAGGCTGAGTTTGCCCAAACTTAACATTTATATTCTAACACAAAACATTTTATTTCAGGAACTCAAATCCAACTGCATGCATTCCGTATTCTGCAGAATGTGTAAGATAGGTGACCCATCTGATAACAATGGCTTAAGTGTGTAGAAAAAGGCAGACATTAATTTTGTAACAAATCCTGAAGTCAACATTTCATCTGGGCACCATATAGGAATACTTTAAAAACAACAGAGCCAGTGCCCATTTACACTGTAAATGTGCAGTGCAACCTTATTCATGTTTACTTGAAAGTAAGCCCCATTGTGGGCTTATGCACTTGCAAGTATGTTTATAATGGCAGCTTTCAAACTGTGAAGATTAAATAAATAAAAAACCTGGAGGAAAACATCGAAGATATACTGTATTGAAAAAGGCAAGCCACATTATGAGTGCTTCATGTGTTACACATTAATATCTTGCAGCTCTCTGTAATTTCTAATAACTGCACTGCCACTAACCTATGTATTGATTTTCAAATGGGAGTTCATATCGGTGCACATTCTGATTATATCATTTTGTTGAGTTCCCTCAATATTAATAGTGATATTCCTGGTATGGATGAAGTAATTTGGCAATATATTATTATCTATTTCTGTGATAATGATCACTTTTACAGTTATTTGGTTACCAAAATATTAGTCTGACAGAAATGATTGCTCTATTTTTTTTTAAAAAAAGTCCTATAATCTGATGAATAGCTTCAAGGAAAAGATAGCCAGACATTGCCTGTCTGCACTGCTTTAAAATCTTTAGTAAGATACCGCAGAAACATGTATGTGTATTCATTGTATTGTATATCCATTATGTACATTTGTTTGGCTTTTGTTTGTGTGTGTTCATGAACAAATACATGTGTGTAGCTACTAACAGACATGAAGTAAAAGAAAACTTAACGCTTCTGTGTTCAGGTTTTTTCACTAGAACCCTGAACAGCTTGTAACAATGTCTATATTTATGAATGTACCCACCTAATTCAACAGCAATAAAGAAGAAAAAAGCATGTTTAAAAAAATAATATTCATTCATACAGTGTTATATACTCTATTGTTAATCCATATTTTAATGCCTCTAACCATTTTTTTAAAATGTCAAATGCTTTGAAAGAATATTGGCATCCTCAAGGTATAATTTAAGAGAGCCCTTTAAAAAAAATGTCCCTGTACAAATAAATGGCTGTTATTATTTTTGACCCATCCACAAGGTTAGGCTTTCCCCAAAGCGTATTTTGCAAAGTAGAAACAAGGAGTTCCAGAACAGCAAGAGTGGCTTCATTTCAACTACATCAGTAAAAGGCATGGAATGTCTCATCAAGTACTTGAAGCTATTGTTCTTTCAACAACAACAACAAAATCCCTATAAATTGTTCCCTGTCCTTCGCTTGCCAGGTTTTGAGGAATGCCATGTGTCTCATACCCATTCCTGCAAACAGTTAAAACTATAGACAATACTGTATAGCAGTCAAGCTAGCTACAGGCTTCTGCTGAAGTAGTAGCAGCAATATATACCAAATCGTCACAGAGGTAAAATGCAATTTGAATCGACCTTGAGAAGGAGAAAAAGTGACAACAATTGTTCAAAAAAGGGCTTGATGTGGCACAAAGATTCCTCAAGTACTGCAGTATACCAAATTAGTGGTACCCAGGTTAGAAACGAAAGAGGTTCTCATCACATATCCTTGTGAGTGCCAGATACCTAACTACACGCTTGTTGCTCATGACTGGTCATTTCATATCCTGAGAGGTCAAACAATAAATCCAAACTGAAAAGTGATTCCAGAAGTGGTAAAAGTGAACACAGCAAGAGAAAACCGTGATGATCTTGCCACACCCAGAACCAAAAGCACCGAATGCTCAGTCACCCACCCACCCCAAAAAGCATTGCACCCCATGTGTTTCAACTGGCTCGTCAAACATGTTACAAGTTTGTATTCTTCCGGAAAAGCGTTCACATATGTTAATCAGCAATTCTGAGGTCAAACTTTGAGGTAGTAATTTTTCAAAAGATGGCATGAAAATGATTCATGTTTGCGAGCATGTGTGGGAGGGTGAGAGGCATAGCCGTATTTTGGAAAGTTCACTAATAATATAGGTTACCGGGAATACAACTAAGCAGCAGCAATAGAAAAATATATATACAATGCACTATTTAATTCATTTTGTGGTGGGGTGCAGTTCAGTCTTACTAGCAGATAAAGGCCGGACTTGCTATTTGATACACACACACACACACAACACAAATTGAGAAAGACACCTCAACCAGGGTCCCTGCTTTCTTTTTATAAGTAGCGAGCACTTATTTGCAAACCTTTCAAATACAACACAGTGCATGCTCATCCCATTATCAATGTTTAATAGAACCTCAGACTGGCAAGCACAAAAACTCCCAAGGATTTTATTAGGTCATCTCTCTGCCCTCCCTTAACCCCGGCCGGGCTTTCACATGTGTGTCAAATTAAAAGTTGGGAGTGCCCACAATGCCTCTCCTAACAGCAAAAAAATGCTTTTACCACTCCAAACGCACACAAGCTCAGATCACCTTCCAAAGTCCCCTTAAACCCACCAGGCGCAGGGCTGACACTATCCAGACAGTTCCTGCCGCGTAATGAGGGTGCTACCTGGGTACTGCTGGTTCATTTTAATTAAAATAATGTGTGTGTCTACACACACACACACGTACACCCCTTCGCTCCCACCCACAAGCACAAATAAAAAGATCTCGACTAAACAAAACCTTCCCCCCCCCCTTTCTTTTTTGCTTTTAACACACAGCAGATTGTTAAATCCATTCTGACCTTGCTAGTTCCATTGATTGTCATTGCTACTATTAATAATAATAATGTTTTCTCTCCTTTGGCTGCATTTGTTGGGCATTAGTTCTACTCCTTCATGATTCAGAGAGAGAGAGAGAGAGAGAGAGAGAGAGAGAGAGAGAGAGAGAGAGAGAGAGAGGAAGGAAGGAAGGAAGCATGCCTGTAATTTACGCCAATCAACTATCCATCTTCCACTAAGTGCCTAATGGTATCATATCGACGCTGCTGGACAGCCCCAGGAAGTCCTGCTTGCAGTACACCCACCACGTACCTTGGTTTGGAGATAATGAGGGTAATAGTAAGTGTACTGAGGGTACATTGGTTGCTGTTCCAAGCGTTTGCCCATGTAGCTGGAATCTTTATCTCCGATGCAGGGAAACTCGTTGACAAGACTGTAGAGCCTCAGGCCTTTCTTCCGCTTAAAACCCCACTATTCCTGACAGTACGGATGACTGGTGAGAGGCGCTCTTTTTCTTTCTTTCTTTTTTTTGTGTGTGTCCAGACTTCCTTGCCTTCTAAACCGCTCGCTAGTTCCAAACACAGCAAGAAGCAAAAAAAAAAAAAAAAGAAGGGGGGAAAAGGTTTTTGTGGTTTTTTAAAAAAAATGAAAAATGAAAAAATTGCAGAAGGAAGAATTTATAGCTAGAGAGATGCAAATATATTCTTGCGCTCTTCTTTCCACCCCTCCTCCCTACACAGCGGGATTTTCCTGCCTCCCACCCGCTTTGGCTTGAAGTAATGTCAATTGCCAAGTGTCTGGAAAAGGTGCGCGGGGGGGGAGGGGGGATTCCGGTTGGAGAAATCAGGAAGACCGGGTTAAAAACTCAGGATCTCTGCAGATCAGCGTCCTCGCAGATCCTTCTCCCTCCACCTTTTTCTTTTTTTCTTTTTTTTTTGCCAAAAAGGGGGCGGGGAGCGGGGGGTTTTTTGTTTGTTGGGAGGGAGGGAGAAGGGGGGAAGAAAAAGAAAAAGGGGGAAAGGGGAAAAAAAGGCGCCTTGGCTTGCGAGAGCCTAGTTGCTGCTGCCTCCCTTGCGGAGCGGCATGGTGTTTAAGGTCTCGCCTTGCCTTTCATTCAAACCCCCACCCCTCCTTCCTTCCTTCCCTCCAGCCGGTGGGTGGAACTCCACGGCCAGCCTCTCCCTCGAGAAGCAGACGCAGTCCAGAAGGCTGCAGTATTTCCTCCAAGAAGGCTCGCTCCAGCCCCTGCTGCAAGCAAAGCCCCGCTTCCCTCTGCTGGCTATCGCAGAGAGCAGAGCGCTTTTACAGCAACGCTGCCGCTGCTGCTGCTGCTAAAACCCAGGGAAAGGAGGAGGAGGAGGAGGAGAAAAGGAGGTGGGGGCGCTCCGCGATCGCATTTCTCAGCCTTCTCCCCTGTTTGCAGACTCTTCTCAAAGTTACCCCGTGAAAACAGCAGCACGGTAGCTGCCGCTTCAGAAGCAAAGTCAAGCCAGGGAAAGGAGAAGGGAAAAAGCCTTCCTGTCTCTTTAAATAACAATACTTGCCGCTGCCACTACTCCCTTTTCTCCTCCAAGGCACTGGGGAAGCACCTCAAGACGGGGTTGAGGGTTTTGCCTGTATTTTGAAAGCTGGAGAGAGGGTTCCCCTAAGGAGGACCTTTGCAGCACTTCCAAGAAAAGGGACTGCGGGGTTTTTAATTAGTATTATTCCCCCCAAAAAAGCGCACGCTAAAGCACAACACGCATCAGGAAAGTCCCTCCAAAAGAGGCGAAAGAATGGGAAGCAGGCATTCAGGGCTGAAAACGGCTCCTGGAGAGATGCTTTGGCGAGACTGTGTGTTCAAAATTAAAAACCAGTCGCTCCCACTTTGGGTGAACTTTTCGAGATCTACAATAAAGTATATCCATTGCAGCCTGGCTTAGCCAAATAGTGAGCCATATACTTCAGGTGTGGGTTGCTGGGAGTTGCGTTTGGGTTACTGACTCAGGATGTTGCTGGCTTGTGAAATTGAAGAGTCTGATCCTATGCCTATTTGCTTGAAAGTAAGCCCCACTAAATTCAATCCCTGCAAGTGGATCCCAGCCTTAGAAGGAATTTGCATGCGAAGGGTTGCATCCAGGTGGTCCGTTTCCTGAGCCTTCATCCAGATTTCTTTGCACGAAGTTTGCAGGAAGGTTAGACAACTCCAGTTGTTTCTTGAGGATTCCATTCTGATTTGTGTGCAGAGAGGATATATGATGTTGCATCAAGTAATTGTTACCCTGCACTTTCCAGTGCATCTTCTTCTGACCTTCCTTATCGCAACATGTCCAGTTTTGCAGGATGTTTTTTTCTATCAAACCAGTGTCTTCATGGGAGAATCTGGCAGGAAAACATGCTCTGCCATATTGAATTCAGCAAGATTTACTTATGAGTAGGCATGTATAGAACAACACTGTGTTTGAGGTGGTTCAAGTTCAGTGCTAGCTACTTCCAAGCAAGCATGTAAATGGTTACACTCCTGTAAACCAAGAAGGTAATTCTATATTATACTACACTGGATTGGATCCAGCTAGTCCCCTTTACATCCTGTTGACAAACTTAAGTCACACTGATTTCATCACTATCTTATATCCTTAGAATAGAATTGAAGCATCTGACTTAGTCTGCATCGAGCCTGATATATGGTCAACCCTCCAACATACATTGGGAACCGGGGCAGAAATATGATGAAGCAACCCTAAACATAATTGCTAGATTGTAAATCCCACTGCAATCAGTTGGACTTATGCCTGAATAGCCATGAACGGAATGGGGCTGTTGAGTTCTTAATTTATTCCTCACACATCTCTATTTATCAGAGCTAGTTCTCAATGCTCCATCATTCTCTGCTATTGTGGGTGTCCACTACAAGAGAGTATAAACTGCAGCTACACAGCTAAAACGACATGATTGGATACACACTTAATAAAAGAAAGCCCTACACTTAGGAGAACTCAGCTGTAGTGAGGACAAAACTTGCTCTCCATACCTGATAGTTTGTGTACTGTCTCACTGGCTGTGGGGTGTATATGATAATTGTATCTCCATGCACAGTGATGTGCTATACCCAATGCAGGTGGCGCTGTGGTCTAAACCACTGAGCCTCTTAGGCTTGCCGATCAGAAGGTCAATGGTTTGAATCTCTGTGAAAGGGTGAGCTCTGTCCCAGCTCCTGCCAACCTAGCAGTTCGAAAGAATGCCAGTGCAAGTAGATAAATAGGTACCACTGAGGTAGAAAGGTAAAGGACGTTTCTGTGCGCTCTGGTTTCTGTCACGGTGTCCTGTTGCGCCAGAAGCAGTTTAGTCATGTTGGCCACATGACCCAGAAAGCTGTCTGTGGACAAATGCTGGCTCCCTCAGCCTGAAAGCGAGATGAGCACAGCAACCCCATAGTCGCCTTTGACTGGACTTAACCGTCCAGGGGTCCTTTGCCTTTTACCTTTTACCTTTACCTATACCCAACCCCTTCAGTTGCTGTCAACAGGAAAAGACTGTTGCAAACAAACACTTCCACTAATCCCACACAAACTAGTATGGTATTGGAACTGACTAGTGTAGATGCAAGAAGCTTCTTGTCTGCTCGATTTCACTCTGGAAGGAAACTTTTCCATCCCCAACCCTTTTAAAGGGCCACATGAGCATGTTTGAAAATATTCACATATCCTTCAATATCATGTTTATTAATTATTATTATTAAACCCCAAATACTTATAAAACTGAGTCAGACATCACAGCGTGAGAGGAAAAAGGAGACGCTATATTACTTATCATAAGCACTATCCAGTAAGCGCCACACTAAACAGTTAATAAAACCAATTATACATATTAGAGATGCAAAAACCTGCAAACAGGTTTTACCAGGAACAATGATGTACAACAACAAAATAAGAATGTGTGCAGTGGGCAACAATATTTTTTACCAATGCCACATCTCAAGTCCATGGAAATATCTATTGTCTGTACACAAGCTATGTGTGTACAGACTCCTTTACACTGCCACTCCATTCACAGATCTATCTTCAGCTTTGCTGACTGAGTTTTGTATATAAAAAGAAAATAAAACAGCACTGCAGCGGTGGTTCCTTTTGTTTTTATTTAAAGCATGTGTAATACCCCAGTTGGACTGTTGTCAGCTGCTATATTATCAAGCAAATTGTTAAAGGGAGGGGGAAGGGAATCTTTTTTTCCCTTTTTTTTTTAGGGGACACTTGTCAAGGCTGGATAGGGCTAAAATTAGACATGCCAGCTGTGTTTTGGTTTGTGGGCACATGCCTGCACGTGATATGGGCAAGCAAACATCATACTCTGCATCACATTGCCAGTCTGCTGTTATTGTACTAAGCTAACCAAAAGTAAAAAGGAAAAGTATTATTGAAGTATTGTGTAATTTAATACACTCAAATATGATATGACATGACATGATATATAAGATGATAATCCAAAATATCAATATAGAATAAATAACATTGATTAAACTGATAATATAACAATATGGTGCCTGTATTTATAATGAATGCTCTGATGACTACTGGTGATCTGTGGATCTAAAAATGATGGCACTAGAACATGGGTAGGCAAAGTAAGGCCCGGGGGCTGGATCCAGCCCAATCGCCTTCTAAATCCAGCCCACGAACGGTCCAGGAATCAGCATGTTTTTACATTTAAAATGCATCTCTGGGTTATTTGTGAGGCATAGGAATTCTTTCTTTTCTTTTCTTTTTCAAAATATAGTCCAGCCCCCCCCCCAAAGGTCTGAGGGACAGTTGACCAGCCCCCTGCTGAAAAAGTTTGCTAACCCCTGCACTGGAATACTGTACACTGGTTCACAAATATCTAAATCCTCTATAGTAATAGTGAATGCTTCTCCCAATCACCATACCTTATGTAACCAAAATGGCACCATCTACACACAATAGCTAAGTATCCGTGGGGTTGGGGGAAATCACAAGGCTTCCAGAAGTACAGACTATTGGGGGGGGGGGATACTCCACACAGCAACATTTTGTTACAGGTCCAACTTGTTTAGCTCATCTTTTCAGGTTTGACTGAGTGCTTTAGTATCAGTTCGTCTCCCTCTTAAAATCACAGCCTGTCATGTTTGGTGAGTTTGTTGTCAGGTGATTGCTTCGCCATTATTTACTTTGAAAAGTAATCTTTAGGACACTGCTTAACTAGTTAAAGCGTTCGTCGCTGCAAAACGTTAAGGAGTACTCTCTGTGTTTCCAAAAGTTACAGCTGTGAGAAAATGTTGGAAAATGTGACACAAGTGTGCCATAAAGTTTTGGAAACTTAAGGCTAATAAAAAAGAAACCAAAATGTATTTAGTCTAAGACTTAGGATCAAAGTATACTAAAGCAAGCAGAGAACTATTCAAGGCAGCAGGTTTCAAGTCATTTGTGTTATGGTGCCTTGGAGAAGGTTATTTGTGCAGCAGATGGCTGGCTAATAGTCCCAGGATGATCTCCTGGTGCTTCATGAATGGATGTGCTCTTGGTAGCTGGGAATCCATCTGAGTTTGGCTAGAATAGATCTTTCATCTAACAAAGGGGCAGGGAACCTGTAGACTTCCATGTTTTTAGACTCCAACTCCAATCAGCCCCTGCCAGCCTGGCCAATGGTCACAGATAGAGGGAGTTGTAGCCCAACAACTTTTAGATTTAGCAGAAGGAGGCATTAAAATAATACCTTTATTGTCAATGTACAACCTGTGTACAATGAAATTAACTGAGCCCCCCCCTCCCTTCCACACAAACACTCAATCTCATTGCACTCTGTGTGCTTGTCGCACAACACACCAACCTCAAAAGTCAGTTGCACTATATTATTTTCCATTCAGCAGCCTAATAGCCCACAGATAGAAACTGTTTCTTAGCCTGTTGATACGACTGATTATACTTCTAGATCTCCTACCCGAGGGTAGAAGATTAAAGAGGTGCTGGCCGGGGTGTGAATCGTTCCTGAGAATTTTTCTCGCTCTCCTGAGGCAACGATCCCTTGCGATGTCATCTAGCGGGCTCAGGGGACAGCCCATGATATCATGTGCTGTGTTCACCACCCTCTGTAAAGACTTTCTGCCCGTGACTGTCAAGCCAACGTACCACACTGTGATACAACATGAGAGGACACTTTCTATTTGTGGACCGGTAGAAGGAAGCCATCAATTGTTGTTTAACATTGTTCTTTCACAAGACCCTGAGAAAATCTTCCACTGCCTCCCACAGTTTGGTCAAACTTATGTTGGTAGCTTCAAGAACAACCATCTTGTCCTCTGTCGTCCCCTTCTCCTTGTGCCCTCCATCTTTCCCAACATCAGGGCCTTTCCAGGGAGTCTTCTCTTCTCACGAGGTGGCTAAAGTATTGGAGCCTCAGCTTCAGGATCTGTCCTTCCAATGAGCCCTCAGGGCTGATTTCCTTAAGAATGGATTGGTTTGATCTTCTTGCAGTCTATGGGACTCTCAAGAGTCTCCTCCAGCACCATGATTCAAAAGCATCAATTATTTGGCGATCAGCCTTTTTTATGGTCCAGCTCTCACTTCCATACATCACTGCTGGGAAAACCATAGCTTTAACTATATGGACTTTTGTCGGCAAGGTGATGTCTCTGCTTTTTAAGATGCTGTCTAGGTTTGTCATCGCTTTTCTCCCAAGAAGCAGGCGTCTTTTAATTTCATGACTGTGTGGGTAGCATGCCTTATTTTAGGCCCACTACATTATTCAAGGGCATATCCTGCACTAGAGAAAACCCTGAAGTTGACCTTGCAGCATAAATACCAATAATGCAACAAAGAAGAGCTTTGGGCAAGAATGGACCTTGAACTTAGCTGTATGGAATGTCATCGTTATATCTGCCTCTAAGTTCTCTACACCAGGATAACTTTTTGGGAATTTTTGTTGCCCTAAAACACCTGCTCCACTTCCACACTTCGTTTACATGTGCTGCTTTGATTAGATTGTCATTCTCCCCCCCCCCCCACACACACACTTTTGGCTGGAGTTTGACTATTATGTGTTGTACTAAATTCCCAATCAATCAAATCACAAAGCAATGCTCCATTTGTAGCCAGAACACAAGTTGAACAACTTTATGTTTTCTTTGGTTCTGAACCCAAAGAACCCTCTTGTCTCCCGTTACAACATTATCCTACAATCTTTCAGTGGTGGATAATGATGACTCGCGTCAGTATGCAGCAGCCTTTCCCAAGCTTTTAACCATATTCTGCGCTCAGTTACTATGACTTCAGAGGCTTCTACTTTATAACCTGCATCTGAAAACAGTGATAATCCAGTTAAAGTCTGCTCTCATGATATTTTCATGACATGTGAAGGAACTTGCTGCTGCTTTCAGTTTTGCTATGTAGGCAGTAAAAAGTAATGTGGCGCAATATGCCCCAAGCCATTGTCTCCATAGAGACGTTTAACCCCCAGGGGAAGCACCTGTATAATACTTTAGAAAGGATCTTGTTTCCTACATAAATTCAGTCAGGTTATGGGGAAATGAATACATATGGAATATGGGCATCGTAATAGCTTAACTGTATGGAGCTGGCCCATGGGGATCCATTTCAGATGCTCTTTTTGCTGGCATTCACCCCAACTCCTTGTTAATTTCACAATATAGACTCTTCAACACTAAACCTCTACTTTCTTTTGTCATGGCTGATGATCAGGTGGCAAATGAGGCGCCGAACCACAAAGCAAACAAGGAGCCTGAGAGCTGATCAGGTGGAGGAGCCAGCCAGAGTCTGCAGTTTTATGGGACCAGATGAATCCCCATTCACCTTTTGTATGTATCACCTGATCTTTGTTGAGCAGTCAGCCACAGTAGCACTCTATAGCCATGAACAGCAGTGTTGCTGAAGTTCAACAGAGATCAGACCAGCAGCTATGTCCTCTTGCCAGCTGCTATGGTTATACAGAGAGGCTGGGTCCTGCTGCCAGAGTTTCCAATTCAATAACCCCAACACTTTTACCACACTAGCAGTGGAATAAAACTGTACCAAATGAGAGTGCCACTCCTCAACAGAGCTCGGCTCCTTGGAAATTGCCCCTCTTCAACAAACAGTAAAAGCTACAGTGCAAGAAAATGAGTGATGGGTTAACCCACTGCCACAGAACACGTCATGTTGAGTCAAAATACTTCAAAAAAATTCCCCCTAAATGAGGAAAAAGCTTGGCTTACTACCAGGCAAGGTGATTGAGTAGGTGGTTGCACTACTGGAGGATGTGGACCATTTGGATCCCTTCCAGTCAGGATTCAGGCCTCATCATGGGACACACTGGTTGATGATCTCCGGCAGGCTAGGGACAAAGGTGAGAGCTGTTTCCTAGTTCTGCTGGATAGCAGCCTTTGATAAAATCGACCATAACATCCTTCTGGACCGTCTAGAGGAGCTGGGAGCTGGGGGCACTGTCATACAGTGGTTCTGCTCCTTCCTCCTGGGCCGTGTCCAGAAAGTGGTGTTGGGGGATGAGTGTTCAGACCCCTGGGCCCTCACTTGTGGGGTGCCTCAGGGTTCCATCCTCTCCCCCATGCTTTTTAACATCTACATGAAGCTGCTGGTAGAGATCATCAGGGGGGTTGGGCTGGGTGTCCATCAATAGACAGATGATACCCAGCTCTACCTCTCTTTTAAATCAGAACCAGTGAAGGCAGTTAAGGTCCTGTGTGAGTGCCCTGGAGGTGGTTGGAGGATGGATGGTGGCTAATAGATTGAGGTTGAATTCTGACAAGACCGAAATACTGTTCTTGGAGGACAGGGGGCGGGCTGGCGTGGAGGACTGCCTGGTCCTGAATGGGGTAACTGTGCCCCTGAAGGACCAGGTGTGCAGCCTGGGAGTCATTTTGGACTCACAGCTGTCCATGGAGGCACTGGTCAATTCTGTATCCAGGGCAGCTGTCTACCAGCTCCATCTGATACGCAGGCTGAGACCTTACCTGCCCACAGACTTTCTCACCAGAGTGGTGCATGCTCTAGTTATCTCCCGCTTGGACTACTGCAATGCGCTCTACGTGGGGCTACCTTTGAAGGTGACCCAAAAACTACAACTAATCCAGAATGCGGCAGCTAGACTGGTGACTGGGAGCGGCCTCTGAGACCATATAACACTGGTCCTGAAAGACCTACATTGGCTCCCAGTACGTGTCTGAGCACAATTCAAAGTGTTGGTGCTGATCTTTAAAGTCCTAAACGGCCTCAGCCCAGTATACCTGAAGGAGCGTCTCCACCCCCATCATTCTGCCCAGACACTCAGGTCCAGCTCCGAGGGCCTTCTGGCGGTTCCCTCACTGCGAGAAGCAAAGCTACAGGGAACCAGGCAGAGGGCCTTCTCAGTAGTGGCACCCACCCTGTGGAACACCCTCCCACCAGATGTCAAAGAGATAAACATCTACCTGACATTTAGAAAACATCTGAAGGCAGCCCTGTTTAGGGAAGTTTTTAATGTGTGACATTTTAATGTATTTTAATCTTTGTTGGAAGCTGCACAGAGTGGCGGGGTACAAATAATAAATTATTATTATTATTATTATTATTATTAGACAAATCTGTAACCTCACGGGCCCAAAATAACATCCAGAACCTCCTCCTTCTATAAACTACACATACCCATCTAGCTGGCAGATGCAGCAATGCTTCAATCTCAAGGAGACAGAAGGTGGTTTGTCCAGTCTTTCTCTGCCAGTTGAGTGTGTTGCGCAGCAGCCTGCCAGCGGGCCCAATATCTTGGTGGATCTTGGGAAAGACAGTTCCCCTTAAGCTCAATGGCCCTCAGAGAAACACATCAGCAAAAACATCAGTGTAATAGCTGTAACTGACTTTGATAAACAAAGGGAAATTCTGATTACAGAACAGATTGCTGTATCTAGTTGGGTGTCTAGACTTGAAACCAACGATAAATCATCAAGTAGTTGGAAATTCAAAGCCACGGACTGGGTGTATTTCCTGGGAGATCAGGGTTCAAATCCTCACTCAGCCATGAAGCTCATTGGGTGACCTTGGGCCAGTCACTGTCTCTTAGCCTCACAGGGTTGTCGCACTGATAAAACGGGGAGGAGTGGGGAAACCATGTTTGTGACCTTAAGCTCCTTGCAGGAAAGGTGGAATACAAGTTAAACAGCTAACAGCTTATCACTGAAGGCTATGCAGCTGCCTCTGATCACAATAAATAGACAAGCAAGCAAGCCTCTGCAGAAGTTCAGAAAAAGTAAAAAACAAAGTTTATGTATGTTAACTCCAAAACTGGCCTTATGAGAAAATGTTACATTTTTAGTTAGGGGCAGGGGCAAGAAGGGGAGGACATGACAGAGATGTATAAAATTAATCATGGTATAGAGAAAGTGGACAGGGAGACATTTCTTTCCTCCTCTCATAATAACAGGGCCCAGGGTCACCTATTTGAACTGAATGCTAAGAGTCAGGGTGGACAAGAGGCTGTACATTTTCACATAAAGGTAAAGGCACCACTGACCACTAGGTCCAGTTGCGGACGACTCTGGGGTTGTGGTGCTCAACTCGCTTTATTGGCCGAGGGAGCCGGCGTACAGCTTCCGGGTCGTGGCCAGCATGACTAAGCCACTTCTGGCGAACCAGAGCAGCACACGGAAACACCGTTTAGCTTCCCGCCGAAGTGATATCTGTTTATCTACTTGCACTTCATGCTTTCAAACTACTAGGTTGGCAGGAGCAGGGACCGAGCAACGGGAGCTCACCCTGTCACGGGGATTCAAACCGCTGACCTTCTGATCAGCAAGCCCTAGGCTTTCTGGCACCACCCACGTTTTCACATGGTGGTATGGAATTCACTGTCAAAAGATGTGGTGATAGGGACCAACTTGGGCGGCTTTTGAAAAGCTATTCCATGCAAAACAAGGCTTCTTAATGGCTCTGAATCATGCTGGTTATATACTCCTTCCAGGATCAGAGGTGACACATGACTCTGAGTAGTAGTTACTGGGGAGAAAAAGTGGGAGAGTGGTGTTGCCGTGATGATCTCCTTGTAGGCTTCCCATAGGCATCTCTGGTTGCCCACTATGAGAAATAGGATCCTGGACTAGAATAGTCTGAGCCAACAGGGCTCTCCTTATGGTACAGAATCATAGAGTTGTAAGGGAGCATGAGAGTCAGATGGTCCCAACTCCTTTGCAATGGAATTTTTTGGTCATGTTGTTATATCATAGCTGTATACCCAAGTTATATAAATATCAATGCAAGGTTGTAATCAGCAATCACAACTAATCTTAGTAACTGAGTAAAGGGAAAAAGATTTCAAGATTAAAAACCATTTGCTTCTACCTACCAGGAGTTTACTGTCTTGTCTATAGTACGTGGGAGTGAAATTCTTTATACAGTATGACCAAACAAACAAAAAGAAAGATTTGATTCCCCAAGATGCTAGGCGTTCTTAATTTCCACTGAAGTCACTTCATGGAATGGGTCCCTTGGTGAGTTGACAAATGGAATAAAAATGTGAATGCGATTTGAAGAAAATGTGAGCGACTGAAGGGGGAAATAAATTTTGGGGTGGAATGCAGATAAACAGTTATGAAAGCAAATTCAGATAACGGGAGCTGCTCAAAGGCTGCTGGTGCTAGAAAATGTAAAAAATAAAATAAAACTCCATCTGCAAAATATAGACATCAAAAAGATCATCTGTGACTCAGGAGCACACTGCTTAAATAGAAATCCCTTCATTTTCTGCCCTGTGCATCTGAATAACAGAATCAAATTGTGAGCTCAAATAGAAGTTTGCCTGCAGAGCGAGCGCTAAGTGTCAATGCTTCAGCAAAGAAAAGGCAAGCTGTTCAGTCCCAGTAAGCAACAGCTGGCTAACTTAAGAACTTTCTTTCCCCGCTTTGGATAGCTACGATCAGCTCAAGAATGAACCCACTTGTGAGCAGCCTAGGAAGCAAAAGCCCGCAAGTGAGTAGAATTCCAATGCACCTGAAAGTAAAACCTGAATCTTAATACCACCTGCACAGGGAAACCTCATCATGCAATTGCCAGCACCAATTAATCCAACATTTTACTGGTGCGTGGCCAAGGGGCAAGTTGACTTCAAGGAGCAGAGCCAGTGAGGTAGAAACATGGGAGAAGTGAGTCCAGGACCTCCCCACACGGGATGCAGGCATGGAGAGGGTGCAAGTGAATATGCAGTACATAGAGGCATTGATCACTTGTGTTTAATTCATGCTGTTCTGCCGAGCTGCAAAGGGTCATGGGTTCAAGCCCTACGTTGGAGAAAAAACCCATGTTGGGCATTGCAGAGGGTTGGACTGGGTGATCCTCATGGTCCCTTCCAACTCTACAATTCTATTATTCGATGAAAAGCAAAACAAAGGGGCGTAAGTATGCTGAAAGACAGCAGTCAACCCACCACTTTTTCAAAATGGATGGGTGTAAAATCCACATTTCTCCAAGAAGTGACCTTCAATTTCTGGCTCCTCTTAGGAGGCCAGTATCCTTAAAAATGAAAAATTGGCAGCCTTAGTCTCAGATCAGATTAACTTAATCTCAGATCAAACACATTAACTATAGATGTTTCAAGATGGCAGCTTCTCATGACACACTGGGGAGCACAGGAAGTAATAATAATAATTATTATTAGTTTATTATTTTTACCCCATCCATCTGACTCGGTTGCCCCAGCCACTCTGTGTATCCATAGTGTATCCAAGTAAAAGGGAATTATCTATACTTATCCCCCCACCCCACCCCCTTTCCATGATGAGCTCTGCCCTTTCTGAACTCAATGGTGGAAGACTTCTGCATTATCTGCAGAGCTCATGCTAGATCTGTTTTGGCTCAATGTGAGGACCAATGGGAAGCTTCAGCTGGTTAGGCGAATCCTGCCCATAAGCAGTTTTCACGCACCAAAGCTAAGAAGAAAACACGATGAATCCAACCCTCCTTTAAAGCAGGAGTGTAATATTCTAGAAGCATTATCCAACATCAAAATAACATCAAAGCTGTCTAAAGGAAAGCTAATGCAAAAATGCTCATCTTCAGCATCTGAAAGCAATCTGCCATCTACTAAAGAAATATAAGAGTTAAAAGACACAATACTCAGATAAGTATGATATTGAGCTTATATTTTGACACCCTCTTTATGCTTTTATTTTTCTTTATTTAAGAGCTGTTTTCTAAAGAGTCCGCAATGATGTCTGACAGCTTGTTTAAAATGGGTTACAAGAAGAATACTGATTTTATTTCTAGTCTTTTCAACATATTCAATTCAAATACTTTCAAACTCAGATGTACCAATACAATCTTTGGAATCTTGTAGTTCATTCAACAACCTGTATCCTCTCTCTCCACCTCCTCCCCAATTAATCTGACTAAAATCCCAGCAGCAAGATGCAACAGGATCAAAATTTCTACAAATCAACAGCATCAGAAGCAGTAGTTTTCTAGTAATAAAATCTGGTAACGACTTAAGTCTCCCTATGAAGTGGGGAGTCTTTGATGCATATGTGCTCTGAAGTGCAGCATATTTAAAAGTAGCACTTTGTTTTTATTGTAGTTATACTGAAATTCAGAAGAGGACGTTTGGACGGCAAAATTCCAGAGAGGGGTAGGATTCAAAGGTATTTTCCTCCCCATCAACCAAAACTTGGGGTAGAGATTGTATACTGCCTTGGTAGACCCTCTCTGCATTGCTGGAAGATGTTGCATCCTTGCTGTCCTGTCATTCCAATGTGATTTGGGAATAACAAAGGAGTTTTAAAAGCTCTGAGCAGCTTAGGACTACAATACCAGAGGACAAGCTTCCTTTGTATCAACCTGCCCACTTTCTGACTTTATCTAGTGAGGGTCTTCCAGTGCTTCGAACAAACTACTTCATATTCATTAATTCAAATATTTCTGCATTACACTTGAAAGTAGTTCCTATGACTTCCAGGTGAAATGAATGTGAATTTATTTCCTTTTTGCAGTGGAACTTGGGGTGGTTTTTAATTCAATTCAATTTTCAGCTTAAGGATCATTAGGAAGGAGGTCACTGATGCTCACGGCCCTTACAAGTATTCATTACAAGCCCCAAGCTACTCAGTAAATAACTGCTGCAGGTTGACTGAAAAGGTGTGCTGTGAAACTTAAATATTAATTTTATAGCAGACAGGAAGAATATTGCTCATGTGCTGGGGCTGCAAATGTGCTAACGCAAACTTCTCCATCATGAAAAACAAAAAAAATTTCCTTCCAGTAGCACCTTAAAGACCAACTAAGTTAGTGCTTGGTATGAGCTTTCGTGTGCATGCACACTTCTTCAGATACACATCTTTGTACTACAACTTCCATAGTCTCTTACCATTGGCCATGCCGGCTGGGGCTGAGTTGAGTTGGCATACAAAAACATCTGGAGGGCCACAGTATTCCCATCCCCGAACAAAAAAATGGGTGGGCCTCTTGCAGTCCTTTTTCTAGAATCCCTCATGGTCCATTATTGTACAAAGCAAGGGGCCCGTCTGCAAAGTAAGGGGTCCATCAGGATCACTCTACAATTTTATCCTTCTTGAGTTACCCAAAAGTCACTATAGAAAGGCAAGCACTTGCAGCGCTACAGACAGCTCCTGGTGAGCAACTCACTGCAATGAAGCCTAGAGGTAAACTGAGGCCTGGTGAACCTCAGTCTCCAGTACACCCTGCTAACTCCACCTTCCATCCCCATGTGGAGAGATAAGAGTGGAATGGTGTTTGCCCACCATTGGACCTGCCCATGTATGCAGCTTCCCAGCTTACTGTCCACTGTCCCATGCAACCTTAAATGATTTATTTATTTTTAGTAAAAGTTGCCCACCCCTGCTGTATAACATGGACAATGCACTTGTGGGTCCTTATTTTCTATCCTGTACAATCTTTAAAGAACTCCAGAAGCTTGATGAAAAGTTTTCTGGCTAACTAGACAACCTTGTCACCAAGCTCATAAAGCAAGGAGGGAATCGAATCAAGTATCTCTTAATGTATAATTAAATGCCTTAACCATTCTTTTCTCTTTTCTCAAGATTTTCTGGGTAATGCTCTCAATGAAAGTCAACACTTCCCCCTGTTGTTGTTATATTTGTTACTCGCTTTTTCTGGCCCTAAGGCAACCTTACAAGCAACCAACCAACCAACCCACCCTTTCTTCTTTGCCCTCAAGGGCTACACTTTGCCTACTCAGAAGTCCCATTGGGCAGCAAGAAGGGGCTTACACCTAGCTAAGAGTATAGGATTCTAACCTTAGTTTGGCTCCAGCTCATGACATTTCTATAGAGAACTTCTAAGTAAAATATTTCAATATGGAATTGGAGACCATTAATGATGTTGGCCCTATATATGCCTAGAAGTGTTAAGCACAAACCATGAAGCCAAAGTGCTAGTTTTGTGCCACAAAGATCAAGATTTATTTTATTATTTTTTGGTTGCATTTATATGCTGCCTTTTCTCTGAGGAGCTCAAGGCATTTTACATGGTTCTCCCTCCCCTCAATTAATCCCCACAACAACTCTCTGAGGTTGGTTAGGTTGAGAGGAAGGGACGGGCCCAAGGTCACTCTGTGACTTCATGGCTGAGTGGGGATGTGAACTCTGGTCTCTCAGGTCCTAGTCCAACACTCTAACCACTATACCACACTGGCTTAGAAGTGTGTACCAGACATATCCAGACAGCAGTCCTGTTTAACACCCCAACCCAAACTTTGTCATAACCCCTTAAAACTTCAGCCAAAGTTTCACAATAGTTTTGTGCCACAAACTGAGAGTTTGTGCTGCCATCTGCAAGTGTGTACCTGATGTATCTAGTTGGAGCTCCCTGTTAACATCCCCTTGCCCTCCCAAAAACCTATGTGGCAAAAACAAAACACCCAAGTACTGTACAAAACTAGGATGTTTTGCTCCAATACAGCAACGTTGGTTTCTTTTTGGGGGAAAGAATAATAACACATTATTATTGGGGTTTTTTAAACTGGCAGTGTTTGTAAATGAGAATCCTTCATGTTCACAGGGAGCTATTTTCAAAGGTAATGTGTCAACTGAAATGCCATTTTCCCAATACAAAACATATGCGCAGTATTCAAGAACTACCTATTCATGACTTAAAAGAGCCACAGTATTAAAGCTTGCCTTAAATGGAGAGCAACGAAACATCTGAGCTTGCCATTGTTCCCCAGACAACACAACATTTCTAGGTAGCGTGTAGGCTTGTCCGTATGCCTTGTCACTCTAGCTACTAGGGTCACCAAAAAAAGCTGCCACAGGTCCCTAAGCCTCTGCAATAGTCAGCCTGACCGGAATCCTAATTTGTGCTGTGCAGCAACCTTTGCTATGCAGTCTGCATGTTTATATGCATGTTGATCTCTTGACATTTGGTAAAAAGAAATTCTATTTGCAATAAAGAAGTCACAGCTTGAGGCAGGCTTAATGCAGTCTACTAGCTGATTGCTGCCAGAGAGAGGGTGGGGGGGAAAGAGACCCACTGTCAGGAGTGACTTTGTACATCAGGTTATCACAGTCTTCTGCAGAGTTAAGGTCACAACTTTAAATAAGGCACTGCCCGTGACATATAAATTACAGCATGGGTAAAGCAATACAAACACAAGAACGTATGTGTGTGAGTGTGTTCAGGACCCAAAGGTATGAGCAACCTATTTCCATTTTCATCATTTCATCTGCAATCTGATCCCATAACTATGGGTGGCCATATTCTGCACTCCTAGGGCATTCGCAATATGGTACAAGCAAATGATAAAAAACTACTACGGTATGTTTTTGTATGCTTTGTTCTCCTAGAAAGACCCACATTTTCAAAGCAGCAGCTGCACTGCTGGGGTGAGTAGATGGTAGCCAATGGAGTAGACCAGGCATAGGTAAACTCAGCCCTCCAGATGTTTTGAGACTAACAATTCCCATCATCCCTGACCACTGGTCCTGTTAGCTAGAGATGATGGGAGTTGTAGTCCCAAAACATCTGGAGGGCTGAGTTTGCCTATGCCTGGAGTAGACCAAACAAATGCAGCTGCTTTACACGAAATCCAACCACTGGCCTTTCTAGCCTGGAACTCTCAACTTTGACAGGCAGCGCCTTTCAGAAAGATCTCGGACAAAGATCATTCCCAGTCCTGGTACTGAAGGTGGTTTTGGCTGTAGATGCAAAGGACTAGACCCCAAATCTTTTGAATGCAAAGTATGTGCTCCGAAATTGACCAAATGAAGAACTGGCTTCTCAGTTTCTGCACTAATTTCAATTAAATAGAGGTGTTCCCAGCAAAAAAAGCTAGAAACTGTTTCCATGTCCCCAAATCCCCATCTTCCACTTGCAGACCATGAGGTAGGGTGTGTATCGCTTAAGTGTTTTCTGAGGGGCAAATAAATGGGTGGCGTATATCCAACAGTGAACTTACCAAAACCTTGCCAGTGAATGATCATTTCCCCCCCACAGAGGTATCAAATGAGGGCAGGAACTGTGCAACAAATAGAATCACTATTAAGCCGAACAGAGTTAGGGCAATGCTTCCTGAACTTGCTCTAGGCCTGCTGCTGCTGCTGCCAAGAGTTGGGTAAATTCATTCTGTCTTTTTGTGACCACCCCATTCCTCACGGAAACGGCATCCCCAACTTCACAGTCTTATGTATGGGGGAGCGGGATTGGAGGCATTTGGGCTCAACGCCACAACAACAAAAGCTTATTTCAAGATACAGCCATTGCAATACTGTTATTTTGTGCTTTGCGTGTTCATTCAAGATGTTAAGTGCTACATTTAGCTATAATCTCAGAATTGTGTTTGAAGTGCGCCGAGTTCTCTTAGCAGCCACTGAACGCGCTTCAACTGCAAAACTTGGTGCGTTAATTCTCTCAGTGAATTAGCATCACCAGCAGTTAGCAACACGAACAGTATTAGAAATAAATTTGAGGGGAGGGCAGTGAGAAAGGCAGAAATAAGATGGGGAGAAAAATCAGAGACTTTCTTGCCTTAGGGGAGCAATACTAATCGAACGCCAGGGCATGAAGTTGCCTCAGAAGCAATAAGTCCTGTGGAGAAATAACAGTCCTGACAGCACCAACAAGTTACTAATTCTGGCAAGAAAGCTGCGTTAGGGGAGCCACAGTGGAAAGGATATAATTATATCATATTACAATATAAAACCATGAACAAAACTCATAATGCCATGAACGTCTGATGTCTTCCAAGAGAAAGCAGTGCAACACAGAACATTTTCTCGAGGCACTGGATACAGTGATAGCTCAACAATAAACGGTAAGTTACTTGTAATGCGATTTGCATCTCTAGACCAGCAAGACCGTTAACATGGGCCTCGATTTAATAGTTTCAGGAATCGTGCAGATGCACACCTAGAACTCTGGGATATCAGGGGCTTCTTCATTCCCCGCAGTGTCAGAGACAGCTCCACTAGGAATGGGGGCACTGAGAAATTCAGTGTGAACTGATTTCTTTGTTGTTGTTTGTTGTTTAGTCGTGTCCGACTCTTCGTGACCCCATGGACCAGAGAACGCCAGGCACCTCTGTCCTCCACTGCCTCCCGCAGTTTGGACAAACTCATGCTGGTAACCTCGAAAACACTATCCAACCATCTCGTCGCCCCCTTCTCCTTGTGCCCTCCATCTTTCCCAACATCAGGGTCTTTTCCAGGGAGTCTTCTCTTCTCATGAGGTGGCCAAAGTACTGGAGCCTCAGCTTCACGATCTGTCCTTCCAGTGAGCACTCAGGGCTGACTTCCTTAAGAATGGATAGGTTTGATCTTCTTGCAGTCCATGGGACTCTCAAGAGTCTCCTCCAGCACCATAATTCGAAAGCATCAATTCTTCGGCGATCAGCCTTCTTTATGGTCCAGCTCTCACTTCCATACATCACTACTGGGAAAACCATAGCTTTTACTATACGAACCTTTGTTGGCAAGGTGATGTCAGGTGAACTGATTTCTAATTTCCCCTGATACCAACACTGATACAATGCCAAGAGCAATGCCAGTATGCAAACTAAAATTTAAGCAACCTAGGTCTGTTGTCTCAGTTGTTCTACTCTGAGCATAACTTACTTGAATATTAAAAAGGTAAAGGACCCCTGACAGTTAAGTCCAGTCGCAGGAGACTCTGGAGTTGCAGCGCTCATCTTGCTTTTCTGGCCAAGGGAGCCGACGTTTGTCCTCAGCCAGTTTTTCCGGGTCATGCAGTCAGCATGACTAAGCTGCTTCTGGCAAAACCAGAGCAGCGGCGGAAACACCATTTACCATATTTTTTGCTCTATAAGACTCACTTTCCTCCTCCTAAAAAGTAAGGGGAAATGTGTGTGCGTCTTTTGGAGCAAATGCAGGCTGCGCAGCTATCCCAGGAGCCAGAACAGAAAGAGGGATTGCTGCTTTCACTGTGCAGCGATCCCTCTTGCTGTTCTGGCTTCTGAGATTCAGAATATTTTTTTTCATGTTTTTCCCCTCCAAAAACTAGGTGCATCTTGTGGTCTGGTGCGTCTTATAGAGCAAAAAATATGGTACCTTCCCGCCGGAACAGTACCTATTTATCTACTTGCACTTTGGTATGCTTTCGAACTGCTAGGTGGACAGGAGCTGGGACAGAGCAACAGGCAAGCCCTAGGCTCAGTGGTTTAGACCACAGCGCCACCCATGTTCCTTACTTGAATATTACCCAATGATAATTTAATCACTTTTAAGATGCACTTTTAAGCAAAAGGAGGAGGAGGAGGAGGAGAGAGGAGAGAGAGAGAGAGAGAGAGAGATCAACAAAATGGGCCTATTTCAGTCATACTATCCATCCCCACCAAATATATTATCTAACTCATGGGTAGGCAAACTTAGGCCCAGGGGCCGGATCCAGCCCAATCACCTTCTCAATCTGGCCCGCAGATGGTCCGGGAATTAGAGTGTTTTGACCTGAGTAGAACGTATGCTTTTATTTAAAATGCATCTCTGGGTTATTTGTGGGGCATAGGAATTCATTCTCTCCCCCCCAAAAAAATAGTCTGCCCCCCACAAGGTCTGAGGGACAGTGGACTGGCCCCCTGCTGAAAAAGTTTGCACAGGCAACAGCAAGGACTGCTCCAGTCAGACTCTCCCCTTGGCTCTCAGGACAACCTTACATTTTATATCCTTCTTTTGTTTTGATAACTGAACATTGGAAGCCTTGGCAGAAAGACTGTGTAGAAATACAATGAATAAAAAAAGGCAAAGGGTCCATGTGGTGCGGTGGTTAAAATACTGAGGAGACCCAGGACCCAATCACCACTCAGCCATGAAGTTCACTGGGTGACCTTGGGCCATACTCTCTCTCTTACCCTCGCCTACCTCACAAGGTTGTTGTGAGGCTAAACAATGTATTCCACCTTGAACTGCTTGGGAGAAAGGCAGGCGATAAATGCAACTGATTAATTGATGGGGGTCATGAGAAGAACTAACTCTAAACATATGTATACAAAGGAGCATACATTCAAAACCATTTCTGGGCAGTTGGAGAAATTAATTTTCCAGAACATATTCCGCATAAATCACTCCAGGAAGCATCATCAGCATAAATGGACTTACAACAAGATCCACTCAAAGCTGAAGGGATACTGATTAAGAAGTGAATACACAGGTAATAAGGGGGGTAGGAGTCCATCTCCAATGCAGTTTTTTCTCCATTCCACAAGGGTGGCCTTTGTGCTCTTCATTCTATTTACAGCTGCATTGCATGGCAGATACTCCTTGTCATTCAAAAGAAGTTTGAAGTCCTCTAAACAAGTTCCAGAGGGTAACCTGCATTCATTGCAGCAATGGAATAGAATACTGCCATTTCACAATATACTACAGATTTCACAGCTGCTTAAACATGTATAAGTCCACTATAAAATTAACCATCTTGGCCCAATTTTTTTCATTATCCTTTTAAATGGCCCAGAACCTCCTTCTTCCTTTAGTTTAACTTACTTGTTAGCATGCTAATGTTTGCTTTAAATATTTTGCATGGAAATCAGCAACTATCTGAGTTCACACTTAAAGTAGCAAAGCATATTCCATGGTTTCTTCTGGTAAAGGAAAAGAAGAAGGAGTGGTATTCATTAACCGTCTTAGAAGAATAGGATATGATGCATGCTGCTGCCAACTCGGCTGCCCATAAGGCTTCCGGCCCTTTCTCTTTAATATTCAATTAAACTGGAAGGGATATCACATAAAATACAGTGTATGAGCGCTAACATTCTAGCCCTCCAAGCATAACATCAAACGAAAATACATGGGGCAGAGGTAGGAATCTCCATTTATTTTCCATGTAGCAGGATCTCTTAGAACAGTGCTAATTGTCAGTGAGCTTGAGATGAATGGGCGTTCCTTTGTTTAGCTGCATTAATGGGCAATCAATAAAGAAGAGGGGGAAGTAATGATTTCTGCTCAAGAAACAAAACAGCCAAATTAAAATAATTTTATTATTCTTTTAATTGTGTCCGTTTTATGCTAGCAACATCTATTCCCCCCCCCATCACAAATATGCAATGCTCTAAGCATCTCCAAAGCCGGGAAGAAGTAGAAAGACCTGTTCCCATTTTACAGATAAGGAAGATGCAACCGAGGCATGCAATCAGGATGTCAAAAATCGTATTTCAACGGTATTACTTATATGACACATTTTATTCTTTCACTGGTTTCATTCTTCTAGGCCCTAACCAAATATTAGGAAACATATGTAACTGACCTTGGTCCTTTTAAAGAGGTGGAGGAGTCCTTTGTGAAGGGGCAGCTTGGAGCTGGGAATGTATTTCTCTGCTCTATGCCACTGTGTTTCCACATCCCCAAGTTCCAAATGTATTTTGCCCCCTGAAAACATGCTTGGAGTCTCCTGAGGGGAAACGGGCTCAGGGCAAAACACAGGAAACGATTCTATCAGGTCAAACTATTGCCCCTTCAAGCTGTGTTGCTGAGAAGCTGTTTCAGCTGGAACTCTGCACATGCTCCACAAATATGCAACCTTAGTCATAGCTAAGGCTGCTGGATATATCTGATGTTGTTAGAATTAGTCTAAATTTGGGTTTTCTGGAAAAGTGCCACCACTTTCCCTCATGAGGGAGCTGGTTGTGATTTGGGATTGTCAAAGACCTGCTTATGACCATGTGGCGGAAAATTTGTACTGCATTGCTACGCTTGGTAGTGATATAGCGCTGGAGTCAATTAGCTTTTAAGGTCTCTTCCGTTCACCGCTGTCATTAAGGGAATCAGCCTCGGCGTCAGAGTTAGCACCTGTGAGGAGCTTCTTCTTACAACAGGGCAGCTGGGCATAATGATAAACAACCATAAGCTTGCAAGTCCCTAAACTGTCCAGTGTGGGGGAAAGCTGCTGCCAGAAACCCTGGAAAGTCACTACAAGTCCAAGCAGATGGACCTATGGACTGATAAGGCCTGTATTCCTTCCACCCCAAATCAATCTGCAATTGCTCACTACTGTAGCTATGGGAGCCAAGCTCTTATGCAGACCCCATTTATTTCAGTTGGGTACTGCCCATAACTCAGTGGAAGAGCACAGGCTCTGCATGTAAAGAGCCTGGGTTTATTTGTTTGTTTAAATAAGAGGTTTTCAACCTTTTTGAGTCCAGGGCTCCCTTAACCAACTACATTCTTTTTGAGGCACCCCTGTGGGGCTCAGGAGCCCAGTTATGTCGCCCCTTGCCTGCAGAGCTGGCAGCCTCTCACCCTTTTTCAAACACCCTCCCTTGTGGAGTGTTCCCTCAGCCTCCTCTCCTTGCGAGTCCTCTGGGCAGCCGCTGCCGCCGCCCCTGATCTCTGAGCCGCCCGCCTTCACCCCAAAGAGAAGTGCCTTCTAGAGGCACCATTTGCCTGTGGAGCTTATAACCAGGGCTGCTGCAATAAACAGCTGTGCAAGCCTTGGGGAGGCAGAGATGCCAGAGGGCGTCAGAGGAGGGAGGGAAGGAAAGAGGGACAGAGGCCAGTGTTGCCAGCAGCACCCCTGACCATCATTCAAGGCACCCCAGGGTGCCACAGCACACTAGTTGAAAAGCACTGGCTTAAATGATTGGTTAGCTTGCCTGTCAGCTAAAAATGGCTCCCAGATCAGCTTACAAATCTTTTTTTTAAAAAATAAGACAGCCTATGACTATAAAGATATGACATGAAAGGAAAATGGATTGGAAGGGATAAGGAAATAATCAGACTCAAAGTTCAACTGGAAATCCCTGGTATCTCCAATTCAAATACAGAGACTGATGGACAAACGGTACATGTGGCAATTTCCTATGTACAGTGGTACCTCGGGTTACATATGCTTCAGGTTACAGATGCTTCAGGTTACAGACTCCACTAACCCAGAAATAGTACCTCAGGTTAAGAACTTTGCTTCAGGATGAGAACAGAAATCACGCGGCGGCAACGGGAGGCCCCATTAGCTAAAGTGGTGCCTCAGGTTAAGAACAGTTTCAGGTTAAGAACGGACCTCCGGAACGAATTAAGTACTTAACCTGAGGTACCACTGTATGGCTTTTACAAGGTAATTTACTAATGGATGGAGCCTTCTAAAATTAAGAGCCTATCAAAGATGGAAAGAACTGAGGCACTCTTATCTTCTGGAAATTATAACCTGATCCTCAGTTATCTAGACGGGATCCCAATATAAATCAGTCAATAGATTTTTATTGTTTATAGCCAATGGCCATCACAATAGAATATAAGCACAAATCAAAGAGCTACAGAAGGAAATACATTGCACGCACCAGACCAAGAAGTTACCTAGGCTGAAAACAGGTGAGTTTAATGAAAGCCTATGTAACTCAAAGCAACTTCAATTCCTTGTGCATTGGTGGAACTGGGCTGTGTGGATTAGTCTTCAAGATGCCCAATCCCATTTTTTTATGCCAAGAAAGGTAAACACTCTGACATTCATTCAGGGAATTTCATTTTCTCTGTGTGTCATAAACCGGATTTGCACCTTGTCTGGAATCAATGTGCACACGTCCTAATTTAAACTGCTTGAGTCCTTGGATAGGTAACCCTCGTCTGAAACACCCGTAAATGCGTGTCCTACAGGACATTAAACTTGCTCTTTTCAGAGCATGCCTGCCGTGCCAGCCTTGTACTACTAAATTTTGAAAGAACCAATTTGTGCGTGCTGAAGCGGAGTGCAAAGGACTCGCTCACTCTTGCGCTGCATGCTTAGAATACATACAAACTTTATGTTTGTCATTCGACATGCTGAGCAGGTAGGCCTCTCCTTTCTAATCTCATCAATGTCAGAGCGATTGTGAAACCAACAGCTGTGTCGGAGCAATTGGAAAAATAGATTCAGAACAAAGGGGAAGACCCATCCCAACAGGGCTTCTCCCTCTAGAACGTAAGCTCAGCTCCAGCAGAACGTATAAATATTTCATTCACTATTTTGTAAAGTATTGCTCCTGCGGTTCTCTCCCACCCAGCTCCCGACGCTCCCGCAAACAATGCTTCCGAATGTTTCGATTGGATTTTGATTTTATGACATTTCTGCGCCACTTTTCGTTCAAATGAATCCCAAAGCGGCTTACAAACATTAGATAATAACAAATGTGATAGAACATCACAAGCGCAGCACAAATCATACAGAACAATTAACAAATCAAACAATTTTTTGCTTGAACATCTGGCTATTCACTGAGCTATGTAGACAATCAGGGGAGAGCAATTACCATATTTTTCACCCCGTAGAGCAGACTTGCCCATAGGGCGCACCTAGTTTTTTGGGGGGGAAATAAAGAAAAAAAATATATTTCCCCCCCAGGCGCAGGGCTGGGGCGGGGGAAGCCCGAGCTTTCCCCGACCACAGCACCCAGAACAGGCTGCTATCCGCAAGCCTAGGGAGCCTGGTGGGAAGTTGCGCCGGTCTCCCCAGGCTTGTGGATATCTGCCCGAAGTTGCGCAGCTCTCCCACGGCTTGCAGATAGCTTTCTGAAGCCTGCATTCACCCCATAGGACGCACACACATTTCCCCTTCATTTTTGGAGGGGAAAAGTGCGCCCTATAGGGCGAAAAATACGGTACTAAGCTAAACCATGGCATCCGATCCAATGACTGCTGAAGCTAAGCAGGTTTGACCCTGGTCAATGGCTGGATGGGAGACTGCCTGAGAACTTGATATATGCTCCCTGACTTCCATCATGAAAGAACAGCAGGATGTAAGCTAAAGATGATAGATAGATGATAGACGATGATGATAGATATAGATAGATAGATGATAGATAGATAGATAGATAGATGATAGATAGATAGATAGATAGATAGATAGATGATAGATAGATAGATAGATAGATAGATAGATAGATAGATAGATAGATAGATAGATAGATAGATATAGATGATAGATATAGATAGACAGATAGATGATAGATGGGATATGGATGACAGAGAGAGAGAGAGAGAGAGAGAGAGAGGGAGAGAGAGAGAGAGATGATAGATGATAGATAAAAAGGTTGCCTTGCCCAACCTGTTGCCATACAAGATGTTACAACTCTGATTATCATCACTGACCAGTGGCCATGCTAGCTGGAGTTGTCATAAGTTGGAGTCCAATGCTTTGTGGTGAAAAACCATGTTGGTGGAAGGCTGATTAAGCCCAGTGAGACTGATTGGTTTTGATTTTCTTGCTGTAATGAGCAGGTCCCTGTATCATATTACAAACTCTTTTTGAAAAACTCCTTAGTTCCAAAAGTGGATTACCAAGGGAAAAAAGAGCCACTTTTAAAGAAACTGGACAAAAAGTCATCTTGGGCATAAAAAGTAGAATTAGTAATTGTTGTAGTAGTAGTTGTTATCTTTCAGCCTGCCATTCACCAAATGGTAAAATGGACACGGGTGGTGCTGTGGTCTAAAACACTGAGTCTCTTGGGCCTGCCGATCAGAAGGTCAGCGGTTCGAATCCCCGCAATGGGGTGAGCTCCCATTGCTCTGTCCCAGCTCCTGCCAACCTAGCAGTTAGAAAGAACGCCAGTGCAAGTAGATATATTGGTACCGCTGCAGCAGGAAGGTAAAAGGCGTTTCCATGCACTCTGGTTTCCGTCACGGTGTTCCGTTGTGCCAGAAGCGGTTTAGTCATGCTGGCCACATGACCCAGAAAGCTGTCTGTGGACAAATGCCGGCTCCCACGGCCTGAAAGCGAGATGATCGCCACAACCCCATAGTCGCCTTTGACTGGACTTAACCGTCCAGGGGTCCTTTAGCTTTTCTTTCTTTTTTCAGCAAATGGTCCAAGGGCAGGTTGCGATTAAAAACAAAATATGCGATCATTAAAATCATAAAATGACAACCTCAAAACCAACCAATAAGGAAACCAACAGAACAGCAGCACTGAGCAACTTATTGAAAAACTTTTGTAAACTGAGACATAGCAATGCCAATGTACACATTAATGGCATGTACCTATGCCCAGCCTGCTCTCAGCTTCAAGCCGCGCTGCTGTAAGAGGGGTTTAAATTTAAGAGGTTTAACACAGATATTCACAGATCTGCTGGAGGGGTTGTGCGAGGACTTCCAGCTTGGAACTGCCAGCCATACTGCCTTGAGCTTGAAAGGGAAGGAAATGCATGAGTATGATCCCCTGAGAAGCCTTCTGCCTACAAAATTGACTTAAGGGGCTGTTGTGAGTAGGGGCAAGGGAGAGATTTGATTCTGCTTGCATTTTAATGAGAAACTACCCAATGAGAAACTGCCCGATTCACACTTCTCACATCATTATGGGAACCAAAACACAGCTATCCTTCAAAATCCGCACCTCTCTGAATTTTGCAATGCAATTTTCCAACCAATCAGTGTGTACAAAGTGCATATAGCAGTCCAAATATGATACAAAGTGCATATAGCAGTCCAATAATGATATGCATTACATTAGGAAAAACTGCTGGCAAAAATGTGTATATTAGTGAAAACTGCACACAAAAGCTGTGTATTAGGAGATGTTTGCACGAGGTTGCTGTTTGGATCCTGGCCATTGTGCCATATTGTATTTCCATTATGCATTTTGACTGGGGTGCAAGATTTTTTTTTAAAAAAAAGTAATTTAAAAATAAATAACATTATGTTACATTGCTAACAAGGATTCTGAAGAGCAAGTGGCTCTCGCCTCTGGAAAACTCATGAGTAATGAAAACATTTGAACTGGCTATCAGAGAAATGTTAAAAATCAAAGACAGCTTTGGACAGAGCAAGAAGCAAAAATAGCTTTAAGAAGATTGTTATTAGTAGTACTAGTAATAATTTGTAACAATAAAAAGGTGGGGTAAGGGGTTATTATTATTGCACTTAATCTGATAGCAAATGGGAAGACTCCAGGGAAAAAAATGATGTAGTGAGAGTTCAAATACTGTACTAGTAAATAGAAGCAGCCTTTCAGACAGATGTGCTAAATGCACTTTTTAGCATGCTGCATTTTATCAAACATTTAGGCTCACAGCATGTTCCTAACATTTTCTCCAGAAATGTAACTCTCTAGAATGGGGAGTACCAACTTCTGTGCCAAAGTGATGTCATAAAAGACCTTAGGCCAACCTACTGCAAAACATACTTAATTTTCTAAACAACTTCAGCAAAACTGATGAGGATCAGATGCAGCCCCTTCTATCTACTCATGGTGATTAAGATAATTCCACAGTAGAGAGTAATTGGGTAAAAATTCAGGGATCCTGCAAATGAGTGAGAGAAAATATGATGCAAAAGGAAGGTAAGCACCATTATTTTCCCTTGTCAGAAAACAAACTGGGTATATTTCCTCGTCTACAATTGTCAAGTGGATGCAGGAAAGTACACTTATATTACCAGAGTTCATGTTTCAGAAAGGGAAAACACCCAACCCCCTAACTCAAATTGGGAATCTTAAATGTTTTAGAAATTTTAGCAGACACTGACATTTTCTAAAAGCCAGATATATGTGGAGAAATGTCTGATCTCTACAGGAATTCAAGTGTCAGTCACCAAGCCGAATTTCCTAAGCACCTGTGGCTACCTTGATTTCTGCCATTTTAAGATTATTCCAGGATAAGCAATTGCATGGTCACCATGCCAGTTTGCCTAAGAAAGGTAACCACTCCAGGACTAATGACTTCCTCTGTGATGGAAATCTGATATTCTGCTTCGAAAATAAAATTGAAAATAGACTCCCGCTATGAAATAGCATGCTGTCTTTAAACACCTGAAGTGACTTCTGCTTGTAAGTACTGAAAAAAAGGAAGCAATCATCTATAATCCTAATTTTGGATTGTTTCCAATGTTAACCATGCTCAGAATGGAGATGACTAAATTGGATCCATTAATTTCGGTGGGCCTATGCTGTGTATAGCTGAGTTGGAAAAACCCTTCAGGTTGGAAGGGAATCAGATCTAAGGAGAACCATTCAGTATCCAGGTAACTGTGTGCTACAACCAGGCAGCAGGTGGATTGCAGAAAGATGCTGAAGGGTCAAATAGCTCATGCAGCCAAAGCAAGCCCACATGCTGAAAGAGAAGGCTCTTTTCTCACTTCTCAACAGACATTTCATAAGGAATCCCAACATGACTGCATTTCGGAATTCCTTCCTCATCTGTTGCCTGATCTTTTAAATTGGAGATGCCATTGATTGAATGTGGGACTATGTACATGCAAAGTATGTGCTCTTATCATAGAGTTAGGCCCACTCTTTCTTTGAAAATGAAATAATTTATCAAACAGTTATCTTCTGTGCATGCAATCGGAGAAACTGGGAATGACATTGGGGGGGCAGTCACACTTCCCACTCCCCGTACAAGGCCTCTGAGAGCGACAGAATGTACTCGAATCCCATTCATAGCTGTCAACTTTCAGATTTGAAAATAAGGGGCCAGCAGCCTCGAAAATAAGGGATCAGCAGCCAAAATAAGGGATTTTCCAAGCACAGGTATGTTCAACTTCTGAGCCCCTCCGAGCCAAAGGCAGAAAGTCCAGCCAGCAGCCAAACAAAGCCTCAAGCGGTGGTTCTCACAGCGCAGCAACCCGGCAAAGGGGATGCAGCAAGGGAAACCACCGTCACCTCTCCGCTGGGAAGCGCTGAGCAAAGGCGAGTCCCCAGGCAACGCAGCCGATTTGATTGGCACAAGGCATGCAAGCTCCACCCCCCAGTCGTTCTTAGACTCCTTATTGGGTGAGCAATGCAGCCAAGCAACACAGTTGGAGCCTCCCTCCTCTCTGGCTGGCAGGGAGGGAGGGAGAGGAGCTGCTTCCTTTGAAACCGGGAAATTTAAGGGACATCATCAATAAGGGACATCAGCAGGACACAGCGCTGGGATAAGGGACTTTCCCGCCGAATAAGGGACGGTTGACAGCTATGATCCCATTGCTTCCAGGGAAACCTGGTCATCAACTCTTCTCAAAATCGTGCAACGGCAAGAAGTTCCCACTGGTGTTTATCAGCTGCTCCAGGCTGTGGGTGGCTGGAAGACTTCTGCAGACTGGAGTTTTGTAGCTTTTTTTTTTTTATTTAATGATGACAAAGGCAGTGCTGAAGCCTTCGGACCACCTCATAAAGGAATCCACCCTGACTGAATCAAGTGAGTCCGCTTTTGAATCAAAAGCTCTAAGGATTCCTTCCCCTCTCCACTCCTTTTATTGCTTTTCATTGCTATAGAAGTACATACTTGTTTTTCAGAGGGGGGGGGAATTGTATGCTGCATTTTCCCTTTTTGCATACCACTACAATGCTTTTTTGTACCGTTGGTATTTCAGATCCCTGTACCCAGGCGCACTAAATCATAGCCCTGGCATACACCTGTTATAGTTTTATATTCATATAACAGTATTTGTTTTGCTTAATTTTTTCCACTGCTTTTATTCAAAATGCACTAGGTTATCTTATGGCGTGTGTGAGGCTCAACTTGAAGTTAAATTGGCATACACAGGGGGAATACATTTCTATGCCATCAGTGACATTATAACAAACTCAAGCATCATGTTCAATTTGAAAAGAAAAACAGCAAGACGAGTGCCCTGTCTATACAGCACCTGCTTTCTTACTTGGTCATCTCTCATCTGTTCAGCAAAACTTATATTGAGAATGTCCAGCATGGCACACAAGCAATGGATATTAAAGTATGGAACATGACTTGAAATCTCCAGCACATTTTGAAAAAAAAAAAAAAAGCTTTTGGGTCTCCAAAATTTAATCCTCTGGAATCAGAAGCAGTTCACTTTGAAATTTACACTTATGCATTTTCTTTGGGCTTGTTTTTTTTAAAAAAAAAAACACGTGTTCCGCGCTAAGAGTGTAACGCACAATAATGGAATATTTAAAGATGCGGCCAAATTGCTATTGATCCTCCTCAAGTCTGTTGCCAGACTCTATTCGTTGCCTAACATTTCATAATGTATTACATTCTCTGACAAGATAATTGGAACTTTTTGGCTTTACGTAATTTTGCAAGCATCCCTTTTCCCAAAAGAAGCATCTCTCTGAGAACATGAAAAGGCAGCCTGGGAAATGGCCACATAAAAGTTAACTTTTGGTTCTCACAGGCCAATGAAAAATTACCCAAATATCTACCCCCAAAAGGGGCAGAATTTGACAAGCATGTGGGACTGCTAATATACCATACCTTTGTCTGGTACAATTACTAGGGGCATCTGGTAAGACGCAAGATGTGTGTAAGACTAAAACCCTGACTCTCTTCCTATTCACAGGAACTCTCCGGTTTACACAAAGCCTTCCTTACTCATTGCAATGCCAGTCAGATCCAATTGTCTGAGCGAGCCACAAGGGTGTGAATAGGGAAGGCTGGCTTATTAGCCGTTTCACCCATTAATTACTGAGAGCATTCACAGATTATGGGGCAACAGGATGGACCCAAAGTCTCTGTTCCACAAATGGAAGGAACATCCATTAAAAGCGTAGGGAGTCATATGTGAGTGAGAAGACTCCTTCGGTGAATGGAACTTTTGCTCCTTGGATCTCATTCATTAGGTTTAAGTCACATAAAATGGTCAACCCAGAAAACGTGTTGGGTGACCAATCTGTAACAGCCCATAGGAGCAGACAATAAAATCTGTGACAAAATCCATGCAATTTTTTTTATTGACCTAAGAATGTAATTTCAGCTAACTGGGCATTTGGACTGGCACCATGTTTCATGTGCTTCAAATGCAAATGATGTTTCTAAATATGATTTATATAGAAATAATAATTTCACTATCTTTTCTATTCCATTTGGGATTTTACACACACACACACAAATATGGACCTGATGACATTGGAGAAACAATAAACTAATTACCATTCAAGCTGCGGGGGAGGGGAATCTGTAGAGCAATGAAAAAGAGAAAGATAATGAGAAAAGTTGAAGTGAATTCACAATATGCATGGAATGGAAGAACAATCCATTCATGATTGCTTTGCAAGTAATACAATGAAGAGGCTTGAAGCCACTCCAGCTTTATCACACAGTTGTGGTGTTGATGCTATTGTTCGATGTCTTCTTCAAAACATTGTTTTTTAATCTATCACCACCTTTCAGCTTCTATAAATACTGGGGATTAGATAAAAGAAAAGCAGTTTCTACAAATATTTCTGGCAATGTTAAAAAGCACCCATGCTTTTGACAATAAGAATGGGGATGGATTTGAAAGCGTCAAAAGTGTTCCATTCCTAAATTTTAGTTAATTACTCTCAGTGATGTTGTGCATAGCCACATCAGATTCATCCAGGAAGCCTTGTCCTTTCCCTTCAGTTGACTTCACTCGTCCTCAAGGACTTCATTGTGTCATCGTGTTCTGATCTTATTGCTTTTTTCACTCTTTTAATAGCCATGCTTTTTGACGGGCTTGATTCATGGTATAGTTTAACTAAGGAGGTTTTAATGCCCTGGAGAATTGTTACTTTTTTTAAAAAAATGAATTTTATAATTCATTTTATAGTTTTATAGTTGTAAACCGCTTAGAATATAGATAAATAAATGCCAAATCTTGATATGGGCAGACTATTGAGGCAGTGTATAGTGAAGCAACATGCAAACATAGGGATGAATCAATCCATCTCGGGTTACATACGCTTCAGGTTACAGACTCCACTAACCCAGAAATATTACCTCGGGTTAAGAACTTTGCTTCCGGATGAGAACAGAAATCGTGCAGCGGCGGCGCAGCAGCAGCAGGAGGCCCCATTAGCTAAAGTGGTACTTAAGAACAGTTTCAGGTTAAGAACGAACCTCCGGAAGAATTAAGTTCTTAGCCTGAGGTACCACTGTACTAGCAGTGACAGGAAGGAATAAGTCATAGACAAATATCAGGTTTGCAAAAGGTGTGTTAGGAAGACTCTTGTGGCAGGAATTCTCAATTATGTTTATCTTCTTGATCAGTGTTATTCAAATGTTTGGGAGGGGGAGATTTCAAAATGCTACCATACATTCTGAGGTGGGGGAGACTGTGGCAGACAGAAGTCCAGCATCAGAGGAAGAAGAGGAAGCAGGAGGGTGGGAGGAAAGAGGCCAAGAGGCAGAGAGGAGTCAGGCTGATAAAGAGGCACGGTTGTATCCCCTTCCTGCTGCGACAAGCTCCCCTCCCCACTTGTCTCCCAGAACCAGAAGAGGCATGAAAAGAGTGGAAGAGAGGTTGTCTTCACGCAGGCGCAGCTTCCGATTGCTTGGGGAAAGCCCTGGAGAGAAGGGAACTTATATGGCTGTGAGGAAATGGGGACTTCCGGTCTCAGCATGAGGCAAGACCTACTGGGGATGAGCTGCTGCGCTCATTAGGGATGCCAGCCTGCCACTCCGCCAAGTCTGTGAAGATTCTGTTCTTGCTAATAAAGAGTTAATTCCAAATTGAATGGTGTGATTTACTGCCTGCTCACTCCTGTCACAAGCCTATTGTGGGTAAGAGTCACCACCCCTTGTTCTATACACTTTTTTTTGCCTCTAGCCCCCATCCCCGCTGACAAGTGGCCCCTGGAATTTTGCCCTCTAGGGAATGTAGTCCTTGGGCTGAAATCTCCACCCCACCCCCATCTAAAATCTCTGGGGGGCACAAGGTTGAGGAAGGCTATCAGCCAGTGACAACTGTGAAATTGATCTTCCTTACAGTTCCCAAAATACATCTTTCTGCTGCTTGCTACCTTCTGCTGGAAGGCTGGAACACTTATATGCAAGCCCAGGCTTCCTCAACCTCGGTCATCCAGATATTTTTTGGCCTACAACTCCCATGATCCTTAGCTAGCAGGACCAGTGGTGGGATGATGGGAATTGTAGTCTCAAAACATCTGGAGGGCCGAGGTTGAGGAAGCCTGTGCAAGCCCATACACACTTAGACCCATTTCATTGGTCTATACACAGGAGAATCCTTAAGACAGTGGTTTTCAACCAGTGTGCCCTGGCACCCTGGGGTGCCTTGAGTGAAGGTCAGGGGTGCTGCGGGCAACCCTGGCCTCTGTCCCTCTTTCCTTCCCTTCCTCCTCTGATGCCCTCATGTCTCTGCCTCCCAAAGGCTTGCACAGCTGTTTGTTGCGGCAGCCCTGGCTACAAGCTCTCCAGGTGAACGGTGCCTCTGGGGCTGGCCAGGAGTGCTTCTCAGGCTCTAGTGGGGCAGTGTGAGGAGGCACCTCTCTTTGGGGCAGGGGGGGCATTTCAGAGACCAGGGGCGGCACCAGAGGCTGCCCTGAGGACTACCAAGATAGGAGGCTGAGGAAACACTCCACAAGGGAGGGTGTTCGGAAAAGGGAGAGGCTGTCGGCTCTGCAAGCAAGGGGTGACATAACTGGACTCCTGAGGAGGAGGAGTTTGGATTTGATATCCTGCTTTATCACTACCCTAAGGAGTCTCAAAGCAGCTAACAATCTCCTCTTCCCTTCCTCCCCCACAACAAACACTCTGTGAGGTGAGTGGGGCTGAGAGATTTCAGAGAAGTGTGACTGGCCCAAGCTCACCCAGCAGCTGCAAGTGGAGGAGCGGAGACGCGAACCCAGTTCACCAAATTACAAGTCCACTGCTCTTAACCACTACACCACACTGGCTCCACAGGGGTGCTGCACAAAGAATTTAGTTGGTCAAGGGAGCTGTGAACTCAAAAAGGTTGAAAATCTCTGTCCTAAGAGATTCTGCCCTTGATGCTCCTTCAGTTGCGCAGTAGAAAATGGCACATCACAGACAACACTGATGCTGAGTCTAATATATTTCATAAAGGTCTAACTTGGTGCTCTGAATCCCAAAGAGAGCCACCACACTGCCCCAAATTACTTACCCTGAATTGTTTTAATTTTTCATTTGGTGCTACTCAAAATTCAGCTCTTCTCTTTGGCTATGTGTCTGTTTACATAATAAACTTTATTAGTTCTCTTTAGACTGAGCTGTTGCTTTTGACTTTTAGCTGAGTCATTTTTCAGTAAATGAACAAAGTCCGAAGAAGTTGTCTGATGAGATTTGCTTTCTTATTTTATTATGAATACTTTGAAGATTAATGGAGAGCAGAGGTTTTGCAGGCGAGCTTTTGCCCTTATGTCACCTCTAATATTCCAAGAGCCACTATCTACCGGACAGCCTAAATTGTTTAGATTGGAGATTCAATTTTGAAAAGTTTCTGAAAACATATTGCTAACATTTTTTGCTTGACCTGGTCGTACTATACCATTGTTCCTGCACTGAAGCAAAACTGTGTTGCTGTATAAGGTTGTCTTGTCATCACTTAACTCTACAATAGCCTCAGCTGAGTTCAATTGTGTCATTTAGAAGTGCCACAGTTGAGGACTATGTTTTAATGTGTCCGCAACCCCAGAGTCGTCCGCGACTGGACCTAATGGTTAGGGGTCCCTTTACCTTTACCTAATCTTGAAATGAATCACACAACTGTTTGGGGGAGAATAATAAAGCTGACCAAAAAAAGAAGGTGGCAGTGGTGTGTGGTCAGTGGACATGGGGGACTAGACTAGTCCCATAAATGTTCCCAGTAAAGTAGACTATTAAAGTATTAAAGTCTGGAGCCTCCTTCCCAAAGCCTGGCAAGTTTCTGCCCTTACAATCTAGTGCCTCTGTTCCCCTATGGAAAATTTCACCACGCACCACGGGAAGAAGGGGTAACTCACAGCTTTGGTTGTGCAACACTGTTTTCCTGAAACTACTTTGCAAGGTAAAAAATATGTGAAATTATATTTTTTGTTACATTCTACCTCAATATAGTAAGGGGAGAACCCATTTTTTAAAATAATAATAATAATAATAATCTTGCAGCAGCTGCCTTTGATTGTGCTGGGAGTGAGCTACCGATGAGAACCAGTGACCATTAGGGAAGGCACACAGCTCAGTGGTAAAGCACATCCTTTACATGCAAAAGATCTCCAGCTCATTCCTGTTATTCTAGTTAAAACAGTCAAGAAAGTCCCCTGCCTGAAATCGTGTAGAGCTGTTGCCAGTCACATTATACAATACTGGGCTAAATAGACTATCTTGTTATAAAGATCTTCCCATGTGAGGCCTGTATACATTCATTGGTCTATGGCAGTGTTTTCCAAATGTGTGTCTCCAGCTGTTTTGGGACTAAAACTCCCCATCATCCCTATCTAGCAAGACCAGTGATGATGGGAACTGTAGTCCGAAAACAGTCGCAGACCCAAGTTTGGTCTGGGGATAGGGAACCTGCAGCTCTCCAGATGCGGTTGGAGAGATAATAATAATAATAATAATTTATTATTTGTACCCCGCCCATCTGGCTGGGTTTCCCCAACCACTCTGGGCAGCTTCCAACAAAGATTAAAAATACATTAAAATATCACACATTCAAAAATTCCATAAACAGGGCTGTCTGTTCAAATGTAGTACAGCAACATTTGAAGGGCCATAGGTCTGCCCCCCCCATAAAGTATATACTCCTACAATCAGAAAGTAGTTGGGGGGGGGAAGGTTTAATGCAAGAAAACAAAAGCTAGATATCTGTTTTCACTGGGGAGAATTATAAGGGAAAAAGGGAAGGAGTTGTTGAGGGGGTTTTTTGGGGGGAGGGGTTGGCTCTCAACTGTACTTCATGGTGATGAATGTCACATATTTTCTTTTTTTAAAACAACAACATGACTTTCCAATCCCAAATTAGTTTGCAAAGCTGCATCTACCCATACTTCTTAAGTTAACATTTGGAGAGCAGCCAAGACTTCGCTGAAAATAAGATGTCCCTCAAAATGCCATTGACATGAGAGATATGCATTACATCCCACTATAAATCAAAAGGCCTGTGTGTTAGATTCCTATTTTCATTGTTGGGCTTATTCATACGTACAACTTAGAGTGGGCTGGGGGAGTGACAATTTGATGTTTTATTATGCATTTTTTAGGGAGCACCCACATGTATAACGGTGATCTAGGCCATCATCCCTTCAATGTCTCAGCAATCTTTTAATTTTTCACACCCAACAAGTAAAGTAGTACAGTGCTACCTCGGATTACATACGCTTCAGGTTACAGACTCTGCTAACCCAGAAATAGTGCTTCAGGTTAAGAACTTTGCTTCAGGATGAGAACAGAAATTTTCTTTGTAAACTTCTGGGAACAGCTATGGATTCTGTGGCCTCCTGTGGCCTCAAAAGAAAGCTTCTTCAGCCATGTTAAAACATAGGTGGTACCACAAGACTGGGCCCTACAAGAATGGCATCACACAAACCATTCTGCAAATTAAATAATCAACCAACCAACCTGTACAGGTGGAATGTGATATAGTACATAGTATTTCAAATGATTGCTTGAAATATGTATGTGCTGTTGTTCTTTTCAGTGGGCACAAAGCATGCTAAGAGTAGCAATTTGGAGCACTCTGGTGGGAATGGGGCTGGGACCACTGACCATGTTCCCCTGCACATCCCTGTCCTCCACGATTAGGGATGAAGGCCTTTATCTTGTTCTCTTTTCATAGGTTGCCCACATAATTCAGGGCCCTTATGGGATAGGATTAGGGGCTAGTTCCCATTTCAAACCTTCCTCCTATGTATGTATGTATGGTGCAGTGAGAATATGAAGTGGGGAAACACCTAGGAAACATGACCCCGCTCTTCCCCTAACATGGGTATAATCAAACGAGAGTGGAACACCCAAATAATTTCTCCTCATCAAATCCCTGAGATGCAGGCATTTTAAATCTACAAAAGTACACCTCCTTTTTAATGGTCAAGGCAAAAAAAGAACAGTACAGCTGGCCTTCACAGATATGTTGACTACTACTTGTGCATTCTGAAAGTGGTACAGCAAAGTAGTATTATCAGACAGCTTGTTTAAATGAGTAATGCTTCCTTTTTTTTCTTTCCCTCCCTCTAAAATTTTACTTTACGATCATACAATACTCAAGCTCCTTATTGCTCCGCTGCAACTTTATTTATTGCCTGTATATTTTAGAGGTATCAAGGGAAATAATAAAAAAATCCCTTGAAATCATTCATATATATATATATATATATATATATATGCTTTCGTAGATTTTCACGGGTACAGGAATGCAGGTTTTGGTGTCCTCGGGTGTCTTCCCGTGTAAAAGTTGGGGTGTCTAGGCGACGTTTCGACGAGGTCTCACTCGTCATCTTCAGGCTGGTGCTTTCGGCTTCTTGTTACTGGAACAGAGCTCTGTTCCAGTAACAAGAAGCCGAAAGCACCAGCCTGAAGATGACGAGTGAGACCTCGTCGAAACGTCGCCTAGACACCCCAACTTTTACACGGGAAGACACCCGAGGACACCAAAACCTGCATATATATATATATATATATATATTCGCCACAAGTCATACTTAGGTCCCTGTCTTGCAAAGCTTTGGTAGTAAAAAGGGAACTTAGCTTCCAAAAAAGCATCTACTTTTCAGAGTCCCTGATGAACTTGTTTTTCCTGAACTGGAGTCTTGCAAATGATGCATTAAGGACAGAGGTACTATGGTGCAAGTGAAACAGCTACCCCCACCTGAGTCTACTTTAAAGAGCTTCAGGGTATGGCTGTGTCTATGGAGCAAACAAACAAGCAAACCTCCATGCAGAATGGGGTTGTTATTTTTTCCATGCCACCACAGTCCACTTGCCCTCCTACTATTCTCATTCTAGCAGTTTGGCAATTTTAAAGGTAAAGGGACCCCTGACCATTAGGTCCAGTCATAACTGACTCTGGGGTTGCGGCGCTCATCTCGCTTTACTGGCCGAGGGAGCCAGCGTACAGCTTCCGGGTCATGTGGCCAGCATGACTAAGCCGCTTCTGGCGAACCAGAGCAGCGCACAGAAACGCCGTTTACCTTCCCGCCGGAGCGGTACCTATTTATCTACTTGCACTCTGACATGCTTTCGAACTGCTAGGTTGGCAGGAGCAGGGACCGAGCAACGGGAGCTCACCCCGTCACAGGGATTCGAACCACCGACCTTCGGATCGGCAAGTCCTAGGCTCTGTGGTTTAACCCACAGAGCTACCTGCATCCCCTTTGGCTATCTTAGGCAATGGAAATTACCGTCTCCAATATACTGCTGAGAAAGGCCCTAGATCAGCAGTGAGAAACCTCCAGCCCATCAACCTAGTAAACTGTACAGGCAAAGGCACAAGGCTTTGCAACCCCTGCCAGTCATCTGATGATCACCTCTTGCAAACTCTGCTTCCTTCGCCCATACAGTCTGAAATCAAATCACATCAGCAAAGGCTTTGTAGGCACCTCCAACCAGCTGCTAGGTGGTACCTGCAAACTGTGCTTTCAGCAGTATTTATACTTGCCCAACACCTGATGTGGCCTGGGTCAAATTAAAACTTTGAACCTGGCCTATGTGAATCCTGTGCACATGTTTTAGCAGAGTTGTCAGGTACTGTTGACCATCTGCCTCCATCAGTGGTCTAGCTGCCTAATTCTGGTTGTCTGAGAACGTATTGGTGAGCTTCTGCTATATGTATGTGTGCATGCATGTAGCACACTGAAGTCAGAAAGGAGTTACTTTCACTTGCTTTCCAGAAGAAAAAAACCAACTATATACGAGTTTGAGAGTAACCTCATCAAAACCCATTCTGGAGCCCAGAGTGTGATATTTGATTAAAATTAATTTCAAAACATAAACTGAAAATTAGTTTTCTAAATATTTCTGCTGTTTTCTATTATTCCAACACTCCAGGATTATGGAGTATCAGTATACCTGAAGGAGTGTCTCCACCTCCATCGTTCTGCCTGGACACTGAGGTCCAGCAGTTCCCTTGCTACGAGAAGCCAAGTTACAGGGAACCAGGCAGAGGGCCTTCTCGGTAGTGGCACCTGCCCTGTGGAACGCCCTCCCACCAGATGTCAAAGAGAAAAATAACTACCAAACTTTTAGTTGACATCTGAAGGCAGCCCTGTTTAGGGAAGCTTTTTAAAATTATTTTTTATTCATTTTACAATACAAAAAATATAAAAACACATAACACAATTTTTCACAAATACATTTTTTTTGGAGTTCCCTCGGCTCTTCTGCAAATCCTCCGTTTTGTTTAGGGAAGCTTTTAAGGTTTAATAGGTTATTGTATTTTAGTGTTTTGTTGGAAGCCACCCCGAGTGGCTGGGGAAACCCAGCCAGATGGGCGGGGTATAAATAAATTATTATTATTATTATTATTATTATTATTATTATTATTATTAGACTCCAAGATAATAACAACTAGGTTGGTTGTCCTCCAATAACTAGGTACACCTTGCTCAACTCTCCCCACTAAAAAAATATTCCACCCCAGGACCAAAGCTCAAATGTTGCCATTGAGCATATCTAACTCCTGCAATATACAGCTAAATCTGTACTGCTGCCAATATTTGTCTGCCCTGACCCCTGCCAGAAGGAAGACAGGCAGGTTCACTGAAGGATAAATCCTGAGTTCTGTTCCACTGGGTTGCGTCCAAGTGGTTATCCTATTTCTTTCCATATTGTGGGATCTTCACGTAGGACAGAGAGATTCATCCTTGCTGAATTTGTGATGTACAACAAGATTGAAGTCTGCAGCGAGTTGGTTCAGAAAATCCTAGTGGAATCCCGACTGAACCCAATTCAACTGTTGTCTTGATAGGGTGGTAAATAAATCTGAAAAACCCATTTATGCTTTGTTATCCACCCCGCCTCAAAAAAAACACCCCCCCCACCGACTTTAAAAGTAGAAAATGCCTTTCCTGAATGCTGAGACTTGCTATCCACTCAAGAAACCGGCACCCTGTAGTGTGTGAAATGATAGTACGGAACACATTTTTCTGGGCGCGCTGGTTATATTTCTCATGTATTCAGTGTGACATAATTCTCCTATTAACACAGTTATAGGGCATCTTATTGCAACTCCCACCTCTGCATGAGTGTTTTTTTGTTTTTACGTCAAATATCAAAGATGCTGTAGGATAAATAATGTTCTCGCTAATAAAAATAACCAGGTCCCAGTGAGCTTAACACTATGGTGCACAACATCACAATAATACCCACACAGCTTTCTACTGTTCAGAATCTCACATTCATTCATGAAGGCCTAACATGTTTTCCTATAAACTTGCAGGAATTACACGGGACCTAATATAACACTACCTAAGGCAGAGCTAATAAACTTTTAATGCTTCAGCCCACCAAGTCTATAGCCTGAATAAGCAATATTCAACAGCCCCCGCCTGTAAACCATCCAGTGTGCAGAAAATTCACTTTTTCAGGAGAGAAGATAAATGCAGGGTGTGTGATGTGTGTGTGTTAAAATCCCAGAGTCCATACTAATGAATTTCTGTTTCAGTTCTTTAAAACATGTTTTTAAAATATACAATGAAACATTCAGAGACTTGAGTGATTTACCAACCCATCCCTATCCAAAGGAGAAACTGGATCTGAAATTGACCTCATTAATTATTCTACTGTGTTGACTTAACAAACAAACAAACAAACGTTGGTGCTGATTATTGCACAGCCTCCCTATTGTAGTAAGGTCTGAAAACCATACTCATATGTTTCATCATTATCTTTCTATTTCATGGCCCCATTTTTTACACAACCTTTTTACACCAAGTTCACATACTACAGCAGACATCTAAGACTGGAAAAATGAAAACAAGGAACCCAAACTCTGCTGGCCCATCTGTGTATGCTTTTATGTTGGAGTGCACCAAAGGTACTATTTTAAATGTACAGTGGTACCTCCCGTTGTGGATGGGATCCGTTCCGGAGCTCCGGTGGGATCCCAAGGTTTTCGCAACCAGAGGTGCCTGTTCTGCGCATGCGCGTGCAGCGAAACCCAGGTAAATGCTTCCAGGTTTGCCGCGTGTCTATCCCGAAGGATACATAACCAGAGGTGTTCGTAAGTAGAGGTACCACTGTACTATACTCTTAAACTAGGTGACCTCCAAGATCGCTTCCAATTCTAGATCTGGGGAAGAGGACTGCTAGTGATGGGTACATCCCTTTGTTACCCAACTGCCGGTCGGAAGGATGGTGGTTCGAATCCGCACGATGCAGTGAGCTCCCGTTGGTCTGTCCCACCTTCTGCCAGTGCAATTAGATAAATAGGTACCACTGTAGTGGGAAGGTAAATGGTATTTCCATGCGTTCTGGCTTCCATCATGGTGTTCTGTTGCACCGGAAGCGGTTTAGTCATGCTGGCCACATGACCCGGAAAGCTGTCTGCATGGACAAATGCCGGCTCCCTCGACCTGAAACAAGATGAGTGCTGCACCCCATAGTCACGTTTGACTGGATTTAACCATTTCCGTGTGCTGCTCTGGTTTGCCAGAAGCGGCTTAGTTATGCTGGCCACATGACCTGGAAGTTGTACACCGGCTCCCTCGGCCAGTAAAGCGAGATGAGCTCCACAACCCCAGAGCCGTCCGCAAGTGGACCTAATGGTCCCTTTCCCTTTACCTTTTAACCATCCAGGAGTCCTTTGCCTTCACCTTTTACCTAAATAATTATCCAAGTACAGGTGATTACCATTTTTGGTGCTGTGCTTCTACGAGCAAAATATAAATCCAAGGACATCCAGGAAAGTAAACAGAAAGTTATCAATGTTTATGACATATGTCAATAGTCTTCAGAGGATTCAGTCATGGCTTAAAACTCAATAGAACCTACTTCCAAGTAAATGTGTATATGATTGAAGGACATTTCCTCAAGAAGCACATATATTTTATGTTCAATTTTTAAAAAGAAAAGAGGGAGATTAAGACTCCAACCATATTCCAGGTTTCCTGAGAGTGAGCCCTGCTGAACTGAATTGGGTTTATTTTTTGAGTAGGTATGCATATAATTGTGCTGCTAAGGATGTATGTGTGATGGGACGATGAGCTGCTTGTGCGTAAAATGCAAGTCCCTCAGAGTTTGATCAGGTTTTCAAACCTCTGCCTGTGACGGAGCCCCTCCAGCATGGCTGCGTCAATCACTAGTAGAATCCGAAAGTGGCTGCTTTCGGAAACGTTTCCAACATAAAAGCTCCTTAACGGAAACACGTCGTCTGGCCTCTCGGCGTGACAGTTTCCGTCGAGGTGTGGGTGTCCCTATAGGAGGTCCTGAGACCTCCCCACTGGTTTCGCTTGAAGCGTCTCTGAGCCATCCCTCCGACTCACTTTCCCTTGGAGTTCTTGCTCGCCCTCTACTGGTTCCCTCTTCCGCTGCTACTGCTCTCTCAACCTCAGGGAGCCTTTGCACCTGCGGCGCTTTAGATGTCAGTTCCCTGACATCCACCTCCCCTCCAGGGCCCCCTTCACCCCCTCCCGTCTCCTCTCCTACTGGCGGTGAGGAGGTAAAACCCCTGAAAGAACCTCCCTCATCTTCCGACGTCGCGAACACTTCCTTCCACTTGTTGCTGTTCCTACTCTCTAGGTACTCTTCGTCATCAGAGTCCACTCCATCTTCCAACTCCGACTCCGCGAACCCTTCCATTTCCTCTTCCTCATCGGTGGTGCCGAAATACTCCCTCCTAAACCTTGCTATAGGCTGAGGTTTCCTCGGGAACCTTTGGTGGAACGTTTCTGTTAAAACCTCGTCATTGACTTCCTCTGCACTTACCCAGGTGTTTTCTGACTCCGGTTCCCCTTCCCACGCCACCAAATACTCCACCTGATTACCCTTCCACCTGGAATCGAGGATTTCCGCTACATGGTTGCGGCGTTCCCTCTCTTCCAAGGCTGGTCCCCTGACGTGCTCCCCTTCACGTCCCCCCCTGTATGGTGACAGTAACGACCTGTGGAACACTGGGTGCAATTTCATGTGGTTGGGTAATCGGAGTTTGAAAGCTACCGGGTTGACCTGCTGAATCACCTCAAAGGGTCCCAATCTTCTGGGCCTCAGTTTCTTACAACCCCCTTTGAACGGCAACCCTTGGGTTGACAACCACACTTGATCCCCCACCCTTATGGTTTCACCTTCCCTTCTGTTCTTGTCTGCCTGCTTCTTATATTGTGCCTTGGCCCTTTCTAAGTTGAGCTGGAGCTGCTGATGGATGGCTTCCATCTCTTCTACAAAATGTTCAGCCGCTGGAACGCTCCATCTCTCCCCTCCTTCCCCTGGAAATGCCCTGGGGTGACACCCGTAATTAGCCAAAAAGGGACTCATCCCTGTGGACACATTCTCCGCATTATTGTAGGCAAATTCTGCCAACGCCAACTTATCGACCCAATCGTTCTCTCTGTCATTGACATAACACCTAAGATATTGTTGAAGAATGCCATTTGCCCTTTCCGCCTGCCCGTTGGTTTCAGGGTGCCGGGCAGTTGAAAAATTAACTTCCACGTGTAGCAAGCTCATGAGCTTCCTCCAGAACCTGGAAGTAAATTGTTTGCCTCGATCTGAGATCACCCTCGAGGGAGCCCCGTGCAACCTAAAGATATGTTCCACAAACAACTTCGCCGTTTCTTCCGCTGTGACTGCATGTGAGCATGCTACAAAATGGCACATCTTAGTTAACAGGTCTACTACTACCATGATGGCTGTTTTCCCCTTGGACCTTGGCAGATCCGTCATAAAATCTATTGATATCGCTTCCCAAGGCCGTTCTGGTGTGGGTAAAGGTTCTAATAACCCTGCCGGCGCCCTTCTTTCCCCTTTGGCTCGCTGACATTGGTCACACCCTCTTACATACTCCCTTACATCTTCCCTCACCTTAGGCCACCAAAATTCCCTGGTAACCAACCACATGGTTTTGTGTTGCCCAAAATGTCCCGCCGTGGGGCTATCATGCAACTGCTTGAGTACTCTCCCCCTCAATTCACCTTCGGGTATATACAGTGCCCCTTTGTAATACAATGCCCCATTTCTTTCCTCAAAACCTCCGGGGCTCTCGCCCTCCCCCCTGAGACCTCTGAGCTTATCCTGGGCATATTCATCATTTTCCGTTTCCTCCACCAGTTCCCGTTGCCCCACCAGCGCCGCCCCACACACCCAGCGGTCCTCCGGGATGACATGTCTCTCTTCGATCACCTCCTCCCCTTCCCAATATTCTGGTTTGCGTGAGAGCGCATCCGCCCTGACGTTTTCTGGGCCTGGCACATAACAAATCTCAAAGTTAAATTTGGAGAATTCCTGTGCCCATCTCACTTGTCGTTGGTTGAGCACTCGAGCTGTTCTCCAATACTCTAAATTTTTGTGGTCGGTGCACACTTGCACCTTGTGTTGTGCCCCAATTAATAAATGTCTCCACCTCCGGAATGCTTCGTGAATGGCAAGTAGTTCCCTGTCATACACCGTGTAATTCCTCTCGGACTTATTCAGTTTCCGCGAGAAGAATGCACACGGTCTCCACTCCGACGCACTCCTCCCCGGTTGAAGAAGGACCGCCCCTATAGCCCGGTCGGATGCATCTGTTTCCACTCTCATGGGCTTTTGTAAATCCACATGCAGAAGTTGTTCTTCCGAGGCGAAAGCCCTTTTCAGTTCTTCAAAGGCTCGATCCGCCTCCACCGTCCAAACAAATTTCTTCTTGCTGCTGAGGCAGTCGGTGATGGGCGCCGTCAAGTGGGCAAAGTTCTTGATGAACTTCCGATAAAAGTTCCCAAACCCCAAGAATCTTTGCACGTCCTTCTTGGTCTTCGGTGTCTTCCATTCCAGTACCGCTTGAACCTTGCCTGGATCCATGGCCAATCCCTTGTCTGACAAGCGGTACCCCAGGAATTCCACCTCCTTGGTATGAAACTGGCACTTCTCCAGTTTCACCCACAGCTGGTTGGCTTGCAGCCTGCCCAACACTTCTCGAACGTCCCTCACATGCTGTTCCTCATCTTCCGAATACACCAACACGTCGTCTAAAAAGGCCACACAGTTCTTGTAGAGCAAAGGTCCCAGAACGTGGTTTATAAAAGCTTGAAAACAGGCGGAGCCCCCTTGTAGACCGAAGGGCATAACGAGGTATTCAAAGGCTCCCAAAGGGGTAAACATGGTGGTCTTCCATTCATCTCCCTTCCTTATGCGTATCAGATTGTACGCCCCCCGCAGGTCCAGTTTTGTAAACATCTTTCCCTTCCTTACTCTGGTCAAAATGTCGTCAATTCGGGGCATAGGGAAAGCCAGGGGCTCCGACACTGCATTGAGGGCCCTAAAGTCACACACCAGTCTCGGTTTGTCTGTGTTCTTTTTGTCCACAAAAAACACTGGGCTGCCCCCCACCGCTCGGGACTCTCTGATGAAACCTCGCTTCAAGTTTTTGTCAATGAACTCCCTCAGCTCCTGCATCTCCCTGTCTGACATGGCGTACAGCTTGCCTACTGGGAGTTGGGCCCCTGGGAGTAGGTTGATTTGACAGTCAAAGGGTCTATGCGGTGGCAGTTTGTCTGCTTCCCTTTCGCTGAATACGTTGCTCAGATCTGCGTATTGCGGGGGCACCTTCCCTTTGCCCATCACTTCCATCCCCGCTAGGGTGACTCTGTCTCCTCCCGAGACCTTCCCCTCCTTGCAGTGTTCTAGGCAATGCGCTGACCCAAAGGAGACCACCCTCTGATGCCAGCCCACTAGCGGATCGTGTAGCGCCAGCCAGCTCATCCCCAAAATGATGGGCGCTCCTCCCAGGATGGCCACATTAAACGCTATCTGTTCGGTGTGCCTTGCCACTCTCATTATCATCGGGACAGTCTGTTGGCTAACTTCTCCCCCCAACAGCTCTCTGCCGTCAATCGTAGTCACCTGCAAGGGGTTACTTAAAGGGATGGTCTGTATCTGGTGCTCAGCTGCAAACTCCTTACTCATGAAATTACAGGAGCTGCCTGAATCCAAAAGCGCCTTGACCTTTAGTGGGTGTCCGTTTGGCAGTTCTAGTAACACCTCTATCACTAAAGCAGGTCTGGGAGGTTCTGGCATGGGCACTTTCATTGCTCTTTGGCCTGGCTGCTGTGCCCCGACGGTGGCAGCCAGGCGTTGGCTTTTACTTGCTCCTTGCTTTCCTCTTCCTTTCCCCCAACAGCTCCTGCCATCCCTTGCCATTCCTTTCTTTGTGGGCAGACTCTGGCAAAGTGCCCTGGCTGTTGGCAGAGATAACATCTCTTGGCGCTCTTTCCCTCCTTCTTCCGCCCTTCACTGGGATTTGAAACTGCGCGCGCCCGCGCTGTTCCAACTTCCATCGGCTCTGCCGGCGGGAAAGATGGCTCTGGAATGTCTGGAATGCGGAACTCCCTCCAACAGTCTCCTTTCCCTTCCCGCCTTTCCAAAGCCCTCGCCTCCTGGCGCGCTCCTATGGCCAGCGCAGATTTGGTTAATTGGTCCATAGACTCCGCCCTGGGCCCCCGGGAAAGCTCATCTTTGACGGTTGAAGAAAGCCCCTCTTCGAAAAGCATTTGGATGGGCTCCGCCGATAGGTCCCACCCCAATTTATGAATCAGCATAGTAAATTCAGTCCAGTACTCACGGACAGATCTGCTTCCTTGCTGGCAAGCCATTAACTGCCTTCGCACCACCCCCTGCTCAATATCGCTGGAAAACATCAGGTCCATGGCACGAAAAAACTTCCTCGTGTCCTTTAAGATCTCATTATTCGCTGCCATCAGGGGTCTAACCCAATCTTTCGCCCCGGATTCGAGATGGCCAATCACATACGCCACTCGCGATTCCTCGTCGGGGAAGTCATCAAACTGCAAGTTTAGAGCGTATTGCATCTCTGTTCTAAAGGCATGATAGTTCCTGGGATCCCCCCCGAATTTCTGCACCAATCCTGGTACCTTTCTGGCGAGCGGGGTGGTTTTCTCCTTTCCCTTTTCTGCATCCTGAGCCCTCCTCTCCTCAAGCCTCGCCGTTTGCAGCGCCAACTGGATCTCCAACGCTCTGTACCTTTCTTCCAGGCTTGGACCCCCTCCAGCTGCTCCTGCACCCCCGGTTCCGGCTGGGTTGCTCATGATGCTTCTCTCTGCACAAGCTGGCTTTCGGAGACTTTCGGATTGCTGTGATGGGACGATGAGCTGCTTGTGCGTAAAATGCAAGTCCCTCAGAGTTTGATCAGGTTTTCAAACCTCTGCCTGTGACGGAGCCCCTCCAGCATGGCTGCGTCAATCACTAGTAGAATCCGAAAGTGGCTGCTTTCGGAAACGTTTCCAACATAAAAGCTCCTTAACGGAAACACGTCGTCTGGCCTCTCGGCGTGACAGTTTCCGTCGAGGTGTGGGTGTCCCTATAGGAGGTCCTGAGACCTCCCCACTGGTTTCGCTTGAAGCGTCTCTGAGCCATCCCTCCGACTCACTTTCCCTTGGAGTTCTTGCTCGCCCTCTACTGGTTCCCTCTTCCGCTGCTACTGCTCTCTCAACCTCAGGGAGCCTTTGCACCTGCGGCGCTTTAGATGTCAGTTCCCTGACAGTATGTAACATCACCTTTAACCTCAACACAAACACACAAATTACACACACACACACAAAGCTAAATGTTACTTGTTAGTCCAATCAAATCCTGATCAGGAGAATCGATAAACACCAAGTCCCATTGAAGGGTTTATTGTTTTTCAGAAGCTAGTTCAAGATAATAATGTACAATCAATTCACGGCACCGTTAAATCTCCCCTCCAGGATATTCATGGGCAGATATTAATTGTCATCACAGCGGTAATGAAGGTATGTTTGGAATGTTTAGACTCTAAGTGATGACGTGCATGTGCTCTGATGAGGCTTATCGTGTTGTTGTTGTTGTTATTATTATTACTCTTGAATACATAAACCTTGGGGTGATGTTATTCCCCCCACCCCACCCGTCTCTCTTGAGAAACTATAAATCTATCCTTTACGCAAAACCAGATTTCCTGTGAGAGGAACCCTTGGAATGAAACAGCAAAGCACAGCATTTAGCGTTTAAAGTTTATATCAACATCCGTGCAGGACAAAGGTAATTTATTCTGTGAAAAAGGGTCCCCTTGCTACATTTAATCAAGTTAAAGAACATGGGAAAGTGCCCTGGACTCACTCCCCCCCCCACCCCGTCTGCTTTTTGCAACTGAACTATTGAAAAACAATTTTCTTCCCATAAAACACCTTAAATCCAAAGTCTAATTAAGCTATTCAAACACGGCTAAGCTGAGAAACAGACTTATCTCTGTTCACTAAGTTTTTCATTTGCCATTTTGTGAAGGGTGGAGAGAATCAAAATTGCATTTACCCTTCCTTGATGGCATACAGTGCTTTCACATTAAAAGATTATTTTCTTAAACTCCCATAGACTGGACTCGACTGTGCTTGGGAAAAGTACGAACAATACAAAAGAACCTATGTTTATTGAAAAATGAGGAGAGAGCATAGAATAAAACCAGCACAGCCCATGACTGGATGGTCACAACAATTTAGAAAAGAACTGAATAGGTTTGGGTAGAAAAGGCAAGGTCAATGCATTCTGAAAAATCCTATTTCCTGGTGTTGGGTTTCAGGACAAGCATGCCTTTGCGTCCTCACGGAGAGCTGAAGCAGGCGGGAAAGCATTTTTTATTTTATTTTACTGACTTATAAACCAGTTCACAACAAGAAGCTACTGGGTCCTATACTACAAGACAAAAGGCAGAAACTCTAAAAGCAATACAACCATTTCTACAATTAATAAGCTGACTGGCTCAAACTGCAGGGGAAGCCTCCTTAAACAAAAAAGATCTTTAACAACCATTTAAATGTCAAGAGTGTGGCGTTTGGAGTGTTAGGGGAGAGGTAGTACCCCGGGTTGTAGCTAGGGGGTGGTGAGGTGGGCCAGAGGCGCAGGCAATGGGGGGGTGCAAAACTGACCAAAAATATGTCCATAAATATAAATATCAGTTATTGCCTCATAAGAAATGGTTTTAAATAGAGGGTGAATTGAATGGGTGGAAGTGGAGGAGAGGTGGAAAGAAGAGCTAATTTTTCTGTGGCTAGGGGGCACAATCTGGACAGTTCTGCCAGAGGCGCAAGATCACCTAGCTACGGCTCTGGTAGTACATCTGGTGGGGAATACAACATACTCCTTTTGGTGTAGTTTGTCTACCTTTGGTCCCCACCCCACACTCAGCAATCACCTGTGGCTTCTAGGCCTGGGCGATATATGAGGGGCAGAACATGATGGCGGTTTCAATCAGCAGAATATGCGTGCAAGCAGGAGGGGTGCAGGGATCTTTCAGCTGAAAAGTAGGGGCTTTGCGCTGAGCAGCCTCAATCCTGCTCCTGCTCACTGCAACATCGGGGCTTGCTCAGTTGGGGGCAGGAGCCTTTCTGCCCCACAGTTGAGCAGCAGGCTGGGGCTAGCTGCATTGTCCTCAGCCTGCCAGATACTGAGCTGAAAGCACCTCAGCTCAGCTGAGACAGTTTCTCCCAGCACCTCACCAGCTGGGGACAGTGCACCTTGTTTCAACATCGTGGTTTCTCGCCAAACCACAATGTTTTGCTGGTGATACATCGCGCTGTTGAAAAAACAATGTAACTGCTGCAACTTTCTAAAACTATCCAATCACTGAACGTCACTTTCGATCCTTCATTTGCATACAAACTATCCAATCACTGAACGTCACTTTCGATCCTTCATTTGCATAACTATCTACAGTATCCCCCTGCTGGCCCAGGGTGAGAACTTCAGTACATAACAAAAACCTAACATCGCCCAGCCCTAGTAGCTTCTAGAGGTCATCAGCATGTGAAAGCAGCCATCCCCTGTGAAACAGCTTTGAGTGGACAGCAGAACCAGGTGCGGGTAGCTGATGGGTCTCAAACCCATGGTGAGTTAGGGATTCCCCTGCAATAATATAGGCAGATTGAGCGGACGAGACCAATAGTGGGTCCAGCCATCAAGAAGGTGAATGAATTTTATTCTTTCGGTCACAGACCAGTTCCAGCCCACATACAATATCAAGGAAGTCATAAAACACAATAGGGATACATTTGAATTTGCAATTAGGTATAACAGGGACAATACAGATATAGCAACAGTTACAAAATATATAAATTAAAACTTAGTCACTAACATATAACCTAAAATTATCATTTAAAACCTTAATCATTATGATAGCACAGCTTGTTCCCTAAGTTTTATGGCAATTGCACAGAATTTGGCTACCCTTAACGTGATCTCAGGATCCTTGTCCTCTACCAGGGATTTTAGACATTGAAGTTCGGATTAATTTGGAGATTTTTGCATAGCAGGGGTAATAAATACTGAGTGTATATCCCTGTAGAAACGGCAGTGTAACCAGGCATGAGAGACAGTTTCTACCTCCATCAAGCCGGAGGGGCAGACTCATTCCATTTATGGTTTACCCTCAAATCTGCCCTGCAATAAGGCAGATGGCAGCACGTTGAATCTAGCGAGGGTAAATGACAGTCTGTATTTAGGTATTTATAGTCAAGAAGGTGGTTTCTGCAAGTGCTGTAAAGGGAAATGAGGGGCAGATGGGGCTTGTCAACCTGGGAAGGTAGCCCATCTAGGAGAAGGAAAACTCTGGTCCTAAACTTCCGCTGCCTTAAGGCTATACTCATTCAAGGGAAAGGCTTCGGGAGTAAACCCCAAGGAAAAATCCATACCTGCTGCCTTGTGGGACATCTCTGGGAGAAGACTAAGGAGTAAACCCTACACAAATTTGGACCCTAAGGTGGCTGGATGGCACCTTGTACACCTCATTCTGGAAACTCCTGCAGCCAGGCTGGTGCCAAACGCATTGCTCTTTCCTCTGGATTTCACCAGCAAAGCCAAGAGGGGGGTCTTGTCATCTGGGCAGCCCAAGGCCTCCATACACACCGCCCAGGCTTGCACCCCAGGGAGGTCATTTTAGTGCTGCTAACACAGCAAAAACAACACAGGAGGCTGCAGTGACTGATCTCTGCAGCCACAGCAGGCGCTGTGATTCTCCAGCAGTTTGACTTCTCCCCAAAAGGTGCACTCCATTATCTCTTAAGACAGACGGGTACCAACAACAAATGTCACGAGGTTAGACACCTGTCTAATTTGAATCTGTAACTGATTGCTAGAACCTAAAAGTCGGGTTTCTAGTACAAAGTAAGCACGCTCCTGGTGCCTATGATACCTTTAGCAGCGCCCCATCTAAGGAACACAGTTACAGGGATACATGGAGCTAGTGAGACAAAACATGAGCATTACATCTAAACTGTGGGTACCAAGTGCCAAGCCCAAACATCCATCTCACAGCGCATTATCCTATGCCTTGGAACTCATATCGCTGATTATTGTCACAGACCTTACCCTTTTGTGCAGAAACCACAAAAGAAAAGGGAAGAGAAAAAGCACTGAGCAGGAAGCCAGCTAAAGAAACAGTCCACCACAAGGATGGCAGGCAATGACACTGGGAGCAAGATGTTCAACAAGCTTCTGCACTCTTGAAAGAAGCAGCAGCAGCAGCACCCCTTTGCAGACATCTATAAGACTAAGCTGTTAGTATGCAAGGACTGCAGGCTGTCCCTCCCCACACAGCGCCACTTCTTTTGATTGATGGCTAACTCTAAGCTAAAGATCCCAAGGAGTGCAAAGAATGCACATCCCTCTGTGCATCATTTCTATTTTGCAGGCACACTTACACTTCATGAAACTAGCCACAGATCAGATTCACAGTGGGCTGCTTGCCATGAATGCTGTCTGTGGTGTTAGTGTGTCCCCACCCTCTCTGGGCTGATCATAATCTTGCCATACATCAACTGCTTTTCTCCCTATCACTGACGTAGGGCCAGTTTTGAAATGTGAGGAAGTAAACAAGGATAGGAACTTCCTCCGAAGACTGCCAAGAATGCCAAAAAACAACACACCGACAAGTTCAGGACTAGTTCTATAATTATACACAGAACACACCCTGCTTCCTTTCCACCCACCTAAACTCCTTCCTCTCAGGTGCTCCGTGTTGTGCACTTTGTTCAAAAAGACAACTACTGATTTATGCAATTAAGAAGTTTGGCTATGACGGTTCTGGGTCTTCAATAGACACTACAATGCACGGAACACGGTACAGTAATTGGTTTGTGAAGTCATCGTTCCTTCGCCCTGGTTCCACGGGGCTCACTTTCATGGTCTAGGAAAAATTCCACCCAGTTGTTGCTTGGTGAGTAAGTGTAAATGCTCCTCCTCTCTTTGGCCACTAGTGTACAGTGTGTGTACTTACTAAGCATGGATTGAAAGAAAGCGGAGGCAAGGACTCCCAATTTTTACAAAGGCTGTTCATGTTTTCTCAAATCAGCAGGTTTCATCAGTTGCAATAAAAAAAAAAAGGACATAGATTTGCACAGAATTTGTAAGTGTACGGTCGTACCTTGGAAGTCAAACAGAATCCGTTCCAGGAGTCTGTTCTACTTCCAAAACGTTCAGAAACCAAGGCATGGCTTCCGATTGGCTGCAGGAAGCTCCTGCAGCCAATTGGAAGCTGTGGAAGCCACGTTGGATGCTCAGGTTCCAAAGAACATTCGCAAACCGGAACACTCACTTCTAGGTTTGCGGCATTCAGGAGCCAAAACGTTCGAGTCACAAGGTGTTTGACTTCCAAGGTACAACTGTATATGGAAATTTAGAAATATTAAATAGAAATGCAATCTATCTCACCATAATGGGGAATGCTGTGACCAGATGGCTGGGTGCCTGCTCTCACATATTTAAACTGGACTTGGACCAGGGAGCCCTTCGAACAGGATATCATCTTCTAGAAGTAGGATAGAAAGGCAACCTACCACTGCTGTGCACAAATAATAAGGTTATCTCTAGTAAACAGTAGATCACATTTCCAGAGAGAAGGACAGTGATCTATTCTTGACCTAAGATAATCAGAAATGGAATTTGACTCCAGAATTCCTTGTGCATGTATACTTAACATAAACTATGAATCCATGCCCAACATGCAAGTCCTCCCTATTTGACAGCATTATGACTTAAGTGATGGAACAGCATTGACCTCTTTAACTCTCCCTCTTAACTGGCTTGCAGTAGAGGTTTCAAATAGGTGATCTTATAATGTTTCTGAAAAACAATTGTCCTGTGAACCATCCCTTGGAGGCTAGATCATGCTCCATCTTTGGATGTAGGGACAAAAAGATAAAAATACATCGCAAGACTGGCAGCATTAATGCAAGTTGTTTTCATACCAATAAAACTGAGACAACATGCCCCTTTCCTTGTCGAGACTTGCGTGTTTTTCTCTGACACCTCTCCCGTCTTGCCATACAGCCTGGAGCCAGGATGTGGTAAATGATTTTGTGTTGGCTGCACCTTCCTTTCTTTAACGGAGCAAACCTTTTCTCAAACTGTATTATTTTATCCTGGCTTCCACCCTTCCCATGCATTCAAAACATATTATGACCTCCTTTTCATAGATGCTTCTAACTTACACTCTAAACACGTTTCTCATTCTACTCAGTAGATGCGGGTGGCGAATAATGAAAACGAATTGTACAGTATGGCAATATTCATTTGCAGCAACAGAAATGGCAGAGCTTTTAACAAGAACCAGCATATGGAGTAGCAGTTATAGAGTGTCAGGCTACGACCTGGGAGACCAGGGTTCAAATTCCAGCATGAAGATAACTCCGTGGCCTTGGGGCAGTCACTTCCTCTCAGCCTAGCCTACCTCACAGACTTGTTGTAAGGCATGAGAAAGCCATGTACACCACATTGAGCTTCTTTGTGGAAAAGTGGGATATAAATGTAATATCAATATAAAGTATGGGGGTGGGAATCTTGTACCCCAGTGCTCACTGATTAACGAAATTCTTATGTAAGAAAGAAATGTTGGACTGCCATCTAGATATCATTGTTGTCCTACATCAGAGCTTTCCAAATTGTGTGTTGCGACACATTAGTGTGTCGGCTGCCGTGTGTAGGTGTCTCATGCAATCGCTTCCCACGCTCCTAGTAAAACTGAATTACTGTGTTGCAAAACGATGCATGTCTAAAAAAAGTGTGTCACCAACATGAAATGTTTAGAAAGCTCTGTCCTACATATTTACTGAGATGCAACAAAACATAGTCAAAGAACAAACACACAAATACAGAATCTAAATCCAACCACCAGAATCCAGCAACATGCACAGGACAGAATCACATGCAAAGCACAGCGAAACACGAGCACATAAAACAGCTGCCACCAAAATTCCAGCAACTAAAGGTGTTTAAAACTCACATGGAATGTAATCCATATAACGGAATAAAGCGGCTCTTTGGGACAAACCTGCAAAGTCTGGGCGTGCACCTGGTAATCAGCATGACAATATACTGAAAAAGAATCTTAAGTGCTTAATTGCATGTACACATGTGAAAAGGGCATGCTGGATCCAATTATACCCGAAAGTTAAAGAAAACATTGAATCAGAAAGTTCCATCAATCTAACCACCTCCATTCTTTCTCACTGTCTCATTTTTATTGCATAGGATTGTATCCAGAATTTGCCCAAGAATGCAAACTCCCCCGAGAGAGTAAAGCCAAATGAATTCAATGGGACTTACTTATGTACATATGTATGTACAACCCTGTATAGGCAGCCCTGTTTAGGGAAGTTTTTAATGTTTGTGTTTTATCATGTTTTTAATATTCTGTTGGGAGCCGCCCAGAGCGGCTGGGGAAACCCAACTAGATGGATGGGGTATAAATAATAAATTATTATTAAATTATTATACGTACATAATTTTATTTGCACGCCATCTTTCCACAGTTCAAACCATGCTCAATGTGGCTTGCATCATAAAAACAATACATAACTACAGCATAACAAAAGCAGCCGTAAACAATAAATAATACATTAAAAAATACACAACCAAACTGAAGAATAAAAAATAAGAGTAGAAATATAGAAACGTTCTGTGAGCTGGCCATGCTTTCGCCACAATCAATGGGACTGAATTCTCGTCCTGAGCAACTTAATAAATGTCAATGGGACTAAAGCATAACCAATGAAATCCACATTCAGCCCATTGCCAATTCCTTGTTTTTTTAACAATTGTATTATTATAATTATTTTTTAAAAAAACCTGTTTCCATTTTTATATCCTACACAAAATTTCTATTTGCACTGAGCCCCATCTACTTTTCAAATTAGTTCCAAGTGTATGGAGCTTCCAGCTGCGGCTCCACAATTATGAAAACCTTCCCTAAGGAAGCTTATCCAAGTCTGATTTTATCTTGTTTTTAGGAAAATGTTGAAGGCATTTTGTTTTGGAGCAGCACTCAAGAATACATAAACAGCATTGGCTACATTTACCTTTTGTCATTTGAATAACTAGTTTTATACTTTTCTTAGCTACCTAGAGCTGTGCCCATGCTGGTTGGAAAAACAGGGGTTATAAATAGTGTAAATATAAATACATAAATATATGAATCGGTCTCTCTTGTGTTTAAAAAGCAAAATATTTGAACCATTAAGAGGGATTTAATGTTGCAGTCTTCTGATCTGTGCAAGCATTTCGACTTCCCAGACAGAACAACCACCCCTCTCCCCGCCCGACCCTCCAAAGCAATTGTGGGGGGGAAATGCAAGTGGGAAAGGGCAAAGAGGGAAGAAAACCCCAGGTATATACTGGTGAGAACCCAGTGCACCAAGTTGGTTGATTCCAGTCCATTGTAAATTCCAGCATGTGACCGTTGAGTTTAAAACGATAACAAAGAACCAAGAGGCTTCAGTTTTTTATAAGAATGATTGCTGGGTTCATGAAAAATTTACTGTTTTCCAAAGGATGAGAGAGGATTTATTTTAAAGGTCATGCTTTACATACGCCTACTCATAGAGAGAGTAGGATCCAAAGGTGACAAATTTTCTGATGTTGCACAGATTTTTGCAATCATCATGTCATGAAAGCCCCATGGAACCCGATTAGCTCCTTCGGTTTCAACCCTCCTCCCCCCCCCATTTTTTTATTTTTATTTTTTAATCAGAAAATCTGTTCACACACTTTCCCGGTCCAAAATGTCCTGTTTAAACCTGTGAGTGGGTCCTACTGACATCAGTGGGACTTGCATCCAAGTTGATAGGTACTGTAAATGATTTGCGCTCTTAACTGGAAGCTTTTGAAAGGGAGTTTTTGTTGAAAAGAGTACCTTGTATATATAATGACGCTCAAAAACTAGCAAAGAGCAATGTCTTTGAGATTTGGGGAAACAATTGTTTCCTGAGTTTTATGCTGATGCCACAACTTCCAACAGGTTTGGAGGCGTGTGTGTGTGTGTGTGTGTGTGTGTGCACGCGCGTCACAAAGTTTTGGCTTCAGATAGCCGAAATGTCTTAAAGAAGCTTTAACATGCTTCCTGTCTATTGGTAACGTAACATGATTCTTTCGACTGCACTGCCATATGTGGGGGTTGGGAAGTAACGTCCTGACTATATGAAGCCATGATGCAGGAACACAGCTGGCTATCCCCCAACCTCAAGCCTTTTCCACTTTGCTGTAGCTAATTGTGTCCCCCCCCCCCTTCTCTTCTTCAGCAAAATGCATTTCTAAGTGCAAGCAGACATTTGCATATATGTTCTGTTTGCATCATGTCCCATTCTGATTCTGCTGTATGCGCAGGTTCAGAAGTACTGGTTCCTTATTGGCCAACCGTATGGGGAAGTAATACAAAAAATTGGAAATAACCAGCATAGCTTGTACATGTCTGTAGCAAAGAACCAATTCATGAACGAGCTTTTACAATGGAATTTGAAGGGTCAGTGGCTAAAGTCTCTACCATAATCCCTGCAATCACCAGATAGGACTGGGAGAGACCTGAAACTCTTACCAGTCAGTGTAAACAATACTAAAGCAATGGTCTGACTCAATGTAAACTAGTTGTCTAATAGTTTCAGGGGATAATCTCACATTCATTGTGTGCAACTAAAGTAATAATTCTCCTAAGCCTCAGAGGTGGGCAACTTGTAGCCTTAGGGCTGCATATGGCTTCAACCTCAATTTCATATGGCATACAGTTTAATTTCATGCTGGTGGCAAAGAGAGGGAAATCGTAGGAAAGGGGGTGAGAGAGAGAGAGAGAGAGAGAGAGAGAGAGAGAGAGAGAGAGAGAGAGAGAGAAAGGAACAAGGGAGAGAAAGATAGAAAAGGGGGACAATGTTGGCTCTGGCATTACAGTACTCGCCTCTGACACAGTAAATTTGTGTGTGTGGGGAGTTCCAGAGTTTGTGGGTGCTAGATTTCCCTAAATTCCTGGATTTAGTAAGTGTTAGAATTTAATCAATGCTTAGAGAGTTAAACTGAAAATCAGACACTTAAATGGATGGACTCAGCTTCCTGTGTTCAGGAGACTACATGGGGTAAGAACAATAGGAAAGTGATGAGTCATTAGGAATCTTGCCAGAGAAAGTGGTCTCTCCTCCAACTCAGAGTTAGTTAGAAGACAACAAGGCAGAGTTTCAAAAAGAGTTTAGGGATTGGGTTTTTGCAGTGATGCTGAGCAGAGGGACGGAAGTCCATGCTAGAATCCAAAACTGTGGCCATGCGAGAAGCAATAACCTCTTGGAGTGTAATGCTTTGAGCCTCTCCATCGTAGGCCAGCCAACAGAAACAACAAAAGTTGTCCATACTTATTTTGGGGCAAAGGGAGAAATGGAATACCTGTTCTGGTATTGTTGTGAGAGTCATCAACTGTACTGCATAATGGCGCTTGACCCTGTCCAGCCAAATTATTTAGGGGAGAAAGACCCATCTTCTACAACACCATTTCACCTCAAGTGGCTACAACATGGCACTGATAACACCAAGGTTGCAGGTTCAATGCTGCTACGTATGGGGCTGCTGCATATTTCTGCATTCCAGGGGCTGGACTAGATGATCCTCAGGGCTTTTTCCAACTCTATGAGTCTATGATTACTTCAAGCAACTGCAGTCGTTTTAGGCCTGAATGAAAAGCCCTGATCCACCATACCGTGTCACCTTGTATGCCTAAATTTTAAGGATGATCTGCTACGTCTGTTTACAGTGGGGAGGCTCACACAATGCATCCTTTCAACATTTTAACTGACCCACATAAAGTAAACGCTATGTGAAGCAATGAATTGAACTGGCTGATGGAGCACTGCATTGAATTATATTCTCCTTCCCACAGCTCAGAGGTGAATAATTACACCTGTCCCACTTGGCGAGACGAAAGACACTAAGTAGTGGCTGTATGGGAAGAGATTTAAAGAAAAAGCAATGTTCATAGTCAGGTAGAAAAACAACTTACTCTGTGAGCCTGATACTGCAGCCGATGAAAAAGGGAGAAATTCTACTATTTCTGACTTTGATCCCTCCCCCGTGCCCCCCCAAAAGGCACTTGGGTCTGGAAAAATAATTTGATAGTAAAATATATTAAGTATAAGGTGCTTCTCAAACATTAAAGACTGGGTCAAGGATCAGCAGTCCATCCCTTCCAGAAAACCATTCCAATTCTTTCTTGAGTTCAGAGAAGAAGGCCTGATCTCTTAAGGATATGCTGCACCAACTTGAGTACAGTAAAACCTCCACAAACATCCACCTTGTCTAGCGTCCATTCTGGTGAACGTCCGCAGCAAACCCGGAAGTACCAGAATGGGCTACTTCTGGGTTTGCCACTCACGCATGCGCAGAAGTGCAAACAGCTCCACGCACGTGCGCAGACGTGGTGCTTCGCCCTGCGTCCTTTTCGGCTGGCGGCCGAGGCTCCAGAATGGATCCCAGCCACAAAACAAGGTACGACTGTAATTGTTTTCTTTGAAATAGGTGAGTAAATGGAGTACTGTACAGTGGTACCTCGGGTTAAGTACTTAATTCGTTCTGGAGGTCCGTTCTGAACCTGAAACTGTTCTTAACCTGAAGCACCACTTTAGTTAATGGGGCCTCCTGCTGCTGCTGCGCCGTCAGAGCATGATTTCTGTTCTCATCCTGAAGCAAAGTTCTAACCTGAAGCACTATTTCTGGGTTAGCAGAGTCTGTAACCTGAAGCGTATGTAACCTGAAGCATATGTAACCCGAGGTACCACTGTATAAACTAAGCTAGGAATCCTACAACACCTTCAGGGTTTAAGGATGCTCTCTGACAATGCCATCAATGGCAACTGCCTTAGTCGCATTGCAGACACTTCCTTGCTTTAAGTGGTTATAAACCCAGAGCACAATGGGCCTCTAACCAAAGTGATTCAGCCTGCAAGCATGGGTCGCTGCTGATGGTGCACTGAATGTCACTGCGCCTGAAACAGTTTGAACACATGACTGGAATGAAAACAAGGTAAGTACACAAGGCAAGTGCTTTTCCCATTCATGAAATGGATTAGTGGGGGTGAGGCAGGCAAAGTTACGCCAACTTCCTTACCACTTTACCAGTCAAAATTACAAAATGTTTGTGGATTTCATATATATAATCTTTTTAGAAAAGAAGAGAAAGTTACTCAATCCAAGCTTTTAAAATTTATTCCCTAACGTAAAATTTACAGGGACAACACATCTTGTTTATTTTATGTGTAACTCACAGGGTATAAAGGCTGGGTGAGGAAGTTCTTCCCTGCCCTCCAAGTTTTTAAATTAGGGTTATTTTTCCATCTTCCAATAAGAAATATTTTCCAAATAAAAACTGGGCCTACACTGAATCCCCCCACCCCAACTAATAGTTTCTTTAGGAGGTTTTGAGGCGTGATCTTTGGCGTTCAGAAAATACTTTTAAAGTCTCTGTGTTATATAGTGCTGTATAGGTTTGTTATATGGGCAGATTATTCATAGCAGTCTTGTGCTGAAGCACTCTACGGGTACAATATCTACAGATGCAATTCTCGTTTGTCTGCTTTTTTAGGCAGCTATCAAACTCAGAAAGAAAAAGTATATTCCTCTTGTCCTTAGATGATTATGTTTGCTGAGCAATAAGCACTTATGCTTGGAAAAGCAGACTGTGTTGTTCTTTTTATTTATTTACTTTCAAAATTATTCACGGCCATTCAGAATACAGTAGCTTCCCATGGCACCTCGTAAGATTCAAAACAATTGGAAACCGTATAAAATGAAAGCAACATGATCACTGGCTTAATAGGAGCATAAAGCTATTTCAGATCAATATATCATTATCATAGCCGGCCATAAGACTAAAAATGGAGAAAACTGTCCATTGCATCCCCTCATTAAGCGCCCCTATTTTTTAGAGCCTGCCTAAACACTATCAGAGCTTTATAAGTAAAGGTAAAGGGACTCCTGACCGTTAGGTCCAGTCGTGGCCGACTCTGGGGTTGCAGCGCTCATCTCGCTTTATTGGCCGAGGGAGCCGGCGTACAGCTTCCGGGTCATGTGGCCAGCATGACTAAGCCACTTCTGGCGAACCAGAGCAGCGCACTGAAACGCCGTTTACCTTACCGCCAGAGCGGTACCTATTTATCTATTTGCACTTTGATGTGCTTTCAAACTGCTAGGTTGGCAGGAGCAGGGACCGAGCAACGGGAGCTCACCCCATCGCGGGGATTAAAACCGTTGACCTTCTGATCGGCAAGCCCTAGGCTCTGTGGTTTAGACCACAGCGCCACCCGCATCCCATCAGAGCTTTATACACTAGTACTAACACCTTGGATTAGGCCTGGTAGATCCCTAGCAGTGGTCCCCCATTGAACTGCTCCACACACCAACCTGACAAGCCATATTCTCCACTACACTAATGGCAGTTTCCTGACCGTCTGCAGGGACAACCCCCATAGAACACATTGCAGTAGTCCAGGTGGGATGTCACTAGAACATGGACTACTGCAGCTAAGCTATCCTGTTCCAGAAATGACTGGAGCTGGGGATGAAAACTCCTAGCCACAGAGGCTACTTGTGACTCCAGTGACAGACTGGGACCCAGATGTACTATGAACATGTTCCTACAGGGTGCAACCCCTTTTAGACCAAGTTGTACTACCTAATTCCTGAATATGACAACCACCCATTCACAGAACGTCCATCTGATTGCAATTCAGCTTCAGTTTATTGGCACCTATCCAGTCTTTCACTGTTTCCTGGCACTGGCCCAATACCTTTGTAACCTCTCCTGGTTCAGATGGAATAGAGAGATGCCTCAAATCCCTAGCTGACCTCTCCAAACAGTTTCATATAGATATGGAATAACACTGGAGGCAGACTATACTGCTGTGGGACGCCACAGCCCCAAAGACATGGGACTAAGTAACAGTCACCCCAGTGCTACTTTCTGGCAGCAACTCTTCAGGTAGGAAAATAAACACTGTAATATAGTAAACTCCAACTTCCAACTCCCTGAGTCATTCTAGAAGGTGTCAGAAGTCGCTGAGAGATCAACCTTTCCTATTCTCCTAGTAAAGGCTGACCTAGACTAGAGCACTGTCCTCATAGCTCTTCCTTCACACCTCACCCCACTGTATTTGCCACCTGAGGCAGATGCACCACTTTGCCTAATGGTAGAGCTGACCCTGATGAGTATACAGCTTCTCCAGCAGGTTCCTGGTTGAAATAGCACTCAAGTCACGTTTCAGACATGGTGGCTGGAAATGATGCTGTGCCTCTTACATCTTGCTGCAGAATCATGGGACTTGCAGTCCATCTCATGATTTCTGCACACCAAGGATGCCTAACCTGTGGCCTTCCAGTTACAGGTAAGTAGCTGTGTTGGTCTGCCATAGTTGAAACAAAATACAAAAAATTCCTTCCAGTAGCACCTTAGAGACCAACTGAGTTTGTTACTGGTATGAGCTTTCGTGTTGGTCTCTGAAGAAGTGTGCATGCACACGAAAGCTCATACCAATAACAAACTCAGTTGGTCTCTAAGGTGCTACTGGAAGGATTTTTTTTTTCCTGTGGCCTTCCAGTTGCTTTGGACTATAAGTCCCTTCATCCACAGCCAGCATCACAAATGGTTAGGGATGATGGGGATTGTAGTCCACAACATCCAGAGGACAGTGTGTTGGCTTTCCAAGTGTAACTTTTTTTTCTAAACTGAATACAAAGATGTAAACATTCACATGAATTGTGAAGTGCCCATTAGACGAATTGCTGGACAAAGTATGTATCCCTGCCCATGTAGGTAACAGATTTTTCTGATGGTGTTCCCCCCTGCCTCCCCGCTCCGTAATAAAGCTAATCCCATATAAAGTAAAATTGGGTAAATTACCTCGGCTAAACCGATATATTACCCATTGCCTTGTCCCTACAACCCCTGGAAAGAAGCTCAATTTCAAAGGTTAATAGTACAAAACAAATATGCCCAGGCAGCTCAAAAGCTTGAATGTAAAATATATTTGCAGGTTTTTCCCCTCCCCAGTGATGTTTTAAAGACTCTGGCCAAGTTTTAATGGGCTGTCACACACGAGCGGTTATGAAAGACTTACAATGAACCAAGCTGATAAGCTGATTTGATTTGAATTAACTGCATGAGATTGCTGCTTTGAAAAAGCTGGCCTAAAGAGGCAGCAGCAAAAGCAATCTAAGAAGCCACTGGGATGGTTTGCTTCAGATGCAAAGAAGTGTGGAAGGTTTAGGTAGGGTAAGCTAATTGAGAGATGCGTTTGTTTGATCCTGACATCTTTTCCCCTGAAGGAACCCAACACAATAGATCTGTAGGCGCTCTATTTATTCTTTCCGCAAAGCGTCCTAATAAGCCGGTGTTTGTGACTTTGTTACTCTAAGATGGTTTTCACAGATAAACATTTTTTTAACAAAATAAAAATGTCAGCAGTTAGCATTGGAAAGTGGAAGGTTGCCCTGATGTTGCCCCAGGTGTTCTCCTGCAACTCTCTATATCAGGCATAGGCAACCTAAGGCCCATGGGCCAGAAGCGACCCATGGGGGTTGTTTAACTGACCCATGGACCCCACTGGCCACTCGGTCGGCTCCTGTGCGTGGAGCAGAGCAGGGACCACCTTCCGCGACGCTGGGCGGCTTCCCATTGGCTGCAGGAAGCTCCTCCAGCCAATGGGAAGCTGCACGCGCCTCCTACATGCCAGAAGGAGCGCTGGAAATGGCGCTTATGCATGCATGCGTGCGCACACAAGCACACGCGTGCACCCCAGCCCACCGTGGCGGCTGCAGGATCGCGAACCGGCCCATGCCCAAAAAACATTGCCGACCCCTGGTCTATATTGATTTACCGTATTTTTCGCTCTACAAGACGCACCAGACAATAAGACGCACCTAGTTTTTGGAAGAGGAAAACAAGAAAAAAAATATTCTGAATCCCAGAAGCCAGGACAGCAAGTGGGATCGCTGCGCAGCAATCCCGCTGGCTGTCCTGGCTTCTTGTTTAGCCGTGCGCAGCCTTTCTTGGCTGGGGGAAAAACCCCAAGAGCCGCACACCCGCTCCATGCGGCTCTTTAAAGGGAGCACTGAGCAGAGCCTCCCAACTGCATTCGCTCCATAAGACGCACACACATTTCCCCTTACTTTTTAGGAGGGGGGAAGTGCGTCTTATAGAGTGAAAAATACGGTACTTTGCAAATCTTGGAGCCGTGCTTTTTCATTCATGACTCCAGGAAGCTTCTCAAACTCTCTCACTCTCTCTCTCTCTCTCTCTCTCTCTCTCTCTCTCTCTCTCCCTCCCTCCCTCCCTCCCTCTCCCTGTGTGTGTGTGTGTGTGTAAGAGGGGGGGAACCTCTATCATCCAAAGTAAGGAACATCCAAAATAGTCTTTGAATCTGTGATGTGTCATGTCCACGGAAGCAAAAGCCTAAAAAAAACCAACCCCTGTGCACAGAGCCAATTGGCAGGATAGTGAGAGTTACACTACACTCTGCTGTCCTTAGCCACAGGGTGCAGAATTGCAGCCATTTCTTGTTAGGCAGCCAAGGGAGTATGCAGACATTCTCACTGATTTAGGACCTAACTGTGCATCGCTGGGGAAATGGGCAATTGCTTAAACTTAAGCCATGCCCATCTTCTTGCAGGCCGTTTTAACTTCGTTCATTTACACTATTTGTCAAGAGCACTTCCACTGTTCTCTTCTCTAACATTTTTTAAGAGATGTGGGAGAGTTCTGGAGGCGCTCTTCAGCAATAACTAAAATTAAAAGGAGTGCAGAAGTAACCTCTTCCAGTGCAAAAATTAGCTGCATTCCACAGCACTGCACTTAAATGTGCTTTCAGATTTGCCCAGCGATTCAGAATTAGAATTAATTTCCTAATGCAACACACGCTAGGTAAACTTCGTAATGAACTTTCCAGCAAACCATTTCATGAAGAAGATCACAAGCCAAGGTTGTGCCCTCCAGAAGTTGGATTCCAGTGTCCCACAGCCTCAGCCAGCATGACAAATGTGTGAAGATGATGGCAGTTGTAGCTCACACCACCATGTTTATTTTAGTATGTATAACTTCCACCTCTCTCTCTCTCTCTCTCTCTCTCTCTCTCTCTCTCTCACACACACACACACACACACACACACACACACTCAGTCTACAATATCCAGAAACTGTAATTAAAACACCAGTAAAACTAAGTAGACACTGGTTGGTTAAAAGAAAAAAACTGTGTTGTAAAGGAGTGCGTAAACAACAACAACAAATGTTTTAAGAATATTTCTGAAAGAAGGGAGGAGTGGTTCCTGCTGAAGCCATGCTGGTAGGGAGTTCCACAGGGCAAAGGCTAACACACCAAAGGTTCAGTCAGTAGTGAAGAGCCAGTGTGGTGTAGTGGTTAAGAGTGGTGGATTCGTAATCTGGTGAACCGGGTTCGATTCCCCGCTCCTCCACATGCAGCTGCTGGGTGACCTTGGGCTAGTCACACTTCTCTGAAGTCTCTCAGCCTCACTCACCTCACAGAGTGTTTGTTGTGGGGGAGGAAGGGAAAGGAGATTGTGAGCCGCTTTGAGACTCCTTAGGGTGGTGATAAAGTGGGATATCAAATCCAAACTCTTCTTCTTCTCAATCGAACCTCAGGGGCATGGAAAACCACCCTTTGTATCTCATTGTTCCACAGTTAAGACAAAAGCCTAGGCTGGATCACCTGCTCTGTCTACTAGAAAGTCCCCAGAGTATTCAGGATTCCATCAGGATCCATAAATATCTGAGGGTGGGTCATCTTAATCAACTTTAGGATAGCTGTCATTGAGTATAAACTTCACCAAGGAGTGTTGTAGACTGGAAGCAGTTCACACAATCTCAAATTGTTCAAAGACACCTCAACGTAATATACAAGAGAGAGCATGCATTGGCATTATTGGTGAAATGCAACCGATGCTAAGAGAGCCACTTACACTGTGAGTTACAGGGCACCATACAATTATTGATGCATTTTGATTTGCAAACTACAATGAGAACAAGCCACGATCATGGGCAGAGTTGCAAAAGAAAAACCCATGGACCTATCTCATTGACCTCCTCAGAAAGTGTTCTCACACACGTTCATCAAGTTGGCAACTGACGTGTACAAAGCAGCCCTCACAACCACACACCACAGATGGAGCTTCCATAAAGCTGACATCACGTCAAGCACAATACTTTTCAAACACAGTGTGGGTAGAAGGCAAGATTATGTAATCAATATCCCGCCCCACTTCAGGGGGGCCATTGTGAACTGTGTCACCTGGGGCTGCTCTGGGATGGGGGAATACCTGAAATGAGGAAAGGAATCTAGTGAAAAATTCCTCTCTCCATTTCGGAGTGATTTTCCCTCTCCTCCTGCAACCGCAGGTGACACAGCCCACACAATATAATAGGTACTCTTCCTAAGGCTTATTTTGGGGTGGGGATTTACACCTGACTGTAGGGGGGATGAGGGGAATAAAAAATATCCATTGAGTCTTCTGCTCCCATGTCACACTGGACACTACCCAAAGAACACAACTTACGAACTCATCTGTGAGTCATCACATACCAAGTTCAAGCTCACCCAGGGACAGCTGTAGGCAAGATTCCTGCATTGCAGGGGGTTGAACAAGATGACCCCATGGGCCTCTTCCATCCCTACAATTCTAGCCTAAGTCAAATGATATATATGCATATGTAAATCAGCACTAAGGGCAATATGTTGCATCTGCCATGAATGTGCTGCAGAAAACACTTCCATGGAGATGTTCTTGGCCAGTGTTGGCCAATGATGTGGAATGGGGTAAGCCACAACAAAAATCTGGTGAGCATTCCCAAAAATTAGGAGGAAGGGTGGAGGATATACATCACAATGTTCCTGACAGCATTCCTGGGGCTTGCATAACATCTGTTCTCACTCTTAGATTCCTCCTGAAGCCAAAACACGTAGCCTTTTCTTTAGCACTGCACTAAAGTTTTGGAAAGTGGTCCCCAAACTGTTTTCATAATGACAGCCATAATTGTCCTTTCACAGATATCAAACTAAGAAGATGAGGTGAGCATTATGTTCTCAGCTCTTTCCCAACTGTTCACTACTTGTTTAGGTACAAATATGTTCAGCAGCTTAGCACAGAGGTGGCAATTATGTTCTCTATCGAGTGTGCTGAGCAAATTGACCAAAGATGATGACAGAAGATAATAGGTTCTACTGAAGAACCATTATAATTAACGAACACTCTACAGACTTTTGGGCTCAACAAATAGCCATTTAGCTATGCTAAGTCTCAAAAGTTAAAGACGAGAATAGAAAACAGTTAATACACCTTCATTACAACTAATACAACTACTAATTCATAGCCAGTGCCTCATCTTCACAGAACACAGAACACAGATGCAACAAGACCCATGGTGAGGAAGACAGTATATGGTCGTAGAATGACAGCAGTTGACCCACATAAGGACAAGCCACGTCCAATTACACTGGCATAGAGGAAACACTGGTGAAGCCCAATCATTTGTCAGTATGTGATGACAAGTCTTAATACGTTTCACCGACCAACAGGATGCAGGTTGCTATAGTTACTCACCGCAGTGTGTCCAGCACAGTAGGTGTAGCTAGCATGGGATTGGTAGTGCAAGCTTGTCCTTGGGAAAGTGTATGTGTTCCAAAGAGGTTGGCTGCTGCTCCACTGGGAACTAAAGCCAGGACTCATGGTCACTCGGTATTTACTGTTTTGGTACGTTCTCACTGTGGAATTAGGCTACCGAGAGAGAGAAAGAAAAAAGCAAATGTAAAATGCAAATACTTGGACTCCACATAAACACACACAATGTTGCATAGACATATTTTTTTTCTGCAGAAAATGAAAGAATACTGGAAAGTCAATGAAGCTAAGAGTCCAGGAATGCTGTACTGGGGAACAGTTACTCTCCAGAGGACAAAAGAGAAGTGGGTCTTGTAATCGCTTGCAAATGAAGTTTACCTGTGACCCCACCCCAGAGGAGGCACAGAGATGGCGACAAGCAGCAGATGGGCAAAATGCCGCAAGTGCTGACATTCACAATCACTTTGCAAACTGTTATCAAATCAGCTTCTGAAAACACAGAGATACTGTATGTTAAGTTGTGGGTGAACATATCAGATGACACAGCGATTCTTCAAACAGCTCTTGTTTATTCACAGGCCAGAACAGAACTGAACTGAAGGGATCAGCCAGCCTGCTTATATACAGCTCCACTAGAACACAATAGTAACCATTTTCTGTAACTATCCAATCACTGAACGTCACTTTCAATCCCTTATTTGCATATATGGACCTGAACTATCTACAGTATCCCCCTGCTGGCCCAGGGTGAGAACTTCAGTAAATAACACTGTACAATTCCTCTAAGGGGGCCACTTTTGCATCACCAAACAACAAAGAAAAAGTAAGGAAACCAATTTGCATAATACTGGCATGTGCTGATTTATTTATCGGGATGAAAATTTAAGAATCAATACTATACTTCAGATGGAAATGGCATCTCACCATAGTGGATAAGACTTTGGCCAGGTGATTTGGGTGCCTGCTCAGTCTGCTCAGTCTGCTGTGCAGGTGCTAATTGTTGATAATAATTTCAAGGCTCCTCCTCTCCCTTCTTAGTGTTATTTGCCTTAAATCTAGCTGGGACCTCTCAGGACTCCCAAGAGATAACTGTAAAGTTGGAAACAGGGTCCTTATAAATTCCTTGCACTTGCACCCTGTTCTTTCTGACATTCAAGCCACCCTGAATGAAACCACACCTTCTGTTGGCTCTAATTGTGCTTTATAAATTGTAAAATGCACGGGTGGCACAGCTAGCAAACACAATGCACATCGACTTCTGTCATGCCTTCTGGTGCATGCTTATTTCCAGCTGATGAGGAGAGATCCCACCAAAGGGCAGACATTCCCCACACTACCCTCAGCAACACTTTATGGTATCTGAAGCAGAGGGCTGCTCCTTTTTGGTTCATGTCAAGGGATTCCTGTGGTGCGATTTCTACAGATTTAACTTACAACTCTCCAAACGCAAAGCATACAAATGAACATTAAAAGCTACCCTAAACTCTCATTAGTCACAATATATGACAAGGAGTTACTTTGTTCATTCTGAAGAGGTTTTTGGAGAGAAACACTGCCCTCATACTTGAAGAAGATCTTCCCTCCACTCTTCAAATAAGCCTTTTATAGGGCTATGAATCTTGGCATATCAAAGGAAAGGTTTCACTTTAATTCCCCAAAGGAATGCAATATAAATTCTCTTTTCTTTGGCCTATCTCATAAATTCATCAGAAAGAAATTTCATCTTTCCCAACGAACAGAGCACTGGGTTCTGGATGGGGCTGGGATCAGAAGAGACCGGATAGACATTCTAATTTATTTATTTATTTTAGAGAAAGATTTATAGACCGCCCCCTAACATAAAATATCAAAGCAGTGCACAACAAAATATGGAAGTACAATAAAATGTAAACTACCATAAACATGAGACAAAATAAATATGACTACCCCATGCTGAAAAAGTTTAAACAACTCAAGATCCTTTCAGCATATGAAGATGATGTCTGAAAATTAGCAGTGATGTTGCCTGCTGACACAAAAAGACCAACTTCTAGTTGAAGATAAAACACTCCAGGGATGATCTTGGTGATCAAACTAGGACATAAGGGCTCTAGTGGTCCTTGGGGTTTGTATATCTACACAGTAACCTTGAACCTGGCATGGTAGCATATGGGCAGCCAGTTCTAACGTTTTAGCGTAAGTGTCACATGCTCTTAGGTGTCTTTCCCCATCAGGTGTCTAGCCACTGCATTCTACAATAACTGGAGTATCAAGACCAGGCCATAGAGCACATTGCACATTGCAGTATTCCAGTCTCAAGGTTCCCAGTGAACAGTAGTCCTACTGTGGCCAGCCTGTTCTTAGCCAGGCATGGCTATAGCAGTTGTACCAGAGAAAGCTGGAAAAGGAACACACCCAAATCCTAAACCTGGAGTGGATGTTTTCTAACCCAAGGTCCCTGAAATCAGTCGCTGGAAGTAGGAACTGTTGACCAGGCAAGGCCAGAAAGCAGCTGTTGACCAGGCAAGGCCAGAAGTGCAGACTCTTCATATTTATATTAAACCTGGCCAATTCCAAAGCTTCATACAACCTGCCGATTGCAGAGTACAATGTGGCATGATCCTATGAAGAAGGCAGTTAAAGTTGTGTGAAGTCTTAGGTAATTCACCAAGATGTAGGTTGTGAGGTTCCCAGTTCCTGGAGGGTTGAGGGGTTTGTTGGTTTGTGTGTGTCCTAGGAGACCGTAGCTACACATATAAAGTTTTACTCTTACATACCAGCTCCTTGCAAGAGTTTACCCAGTTCATGTAACATCACCTGCCTTATCAGATGCTATGTTTCTCAACTTGCAAACAGTAATCATCAAGTAATATTGTGAAGCTTTTAAACAGGGCACAAGCATGGACAACCAGTGCAACTAAGGCTGTGATCCTAGGCATACTTAAAAGTAAAGGTAAAGGGACCCCTGACCGTTAAGTCCTGTCGTGAACGACTCTGGGGTTGTGGTGCTCATCTCGCTTTACTGGCCGAGGGAGCTAGCGTTTGTCCGCAGACAGCTTCCAGGTCATGTGGCCAGCATGACTAAGCCACTTCTGGCGAACCAGAGCAGCACACGGAAACACCGTTTACCTTCCCGCCGGAGCAGTACCTATTTATCTACTTGCACTTTGACGTGCTTTTGAACTGCTAGGTTGGCAGGAGCTGGGACCAAACAACGGGAGTTCACCCCATCGCAGGGATTCGAACCGCCGACCTTCTGATCGGCAAGCCCTAGGCTCAGTGGTTTAGACTACATGGGATTAATCCCCATTCATCACAATTAGGTGATGCTTCTGAGTAAACGTGCTATACACAGAGGGTTGTGATGAGTCCAAAATAGGAGGTGGATAGCTTTGACAACTAATGCCCATTGATTATATCCAACCAAGCTATGAGCTGATCTAGTTTCCTAAGGTCTGATTTGAATAGCAACATTCATTACTCATCTAATGGCAGGTCCTTGCTCACAGCAAATGGACTATGTGACTTGTTTATCACGGAGAAAGTCCTGTTGGTTCTCTGTGCCATTGAAGACCCAGCAACCAGTGGTTGTTTTTATTGAATCATGGCATACTGCACTCTTAATTCATTGAAGGACTGTTCCTTCGATACTTAAAAAGCCCCCCTCCCCAAATATTTAGAGAACAGCATTCAGCTTCAAAGCTGACAGACACTTAAACTGTCAGAAAACTGACTGGTCCAGGCATTTCATGCAGCCTTTAGGTCAACACCTGCCCATCATTTACTTGCACGTTTGCACCTAAATAATATGCATAATTTGGGCAGGAGATTATATATTTTGAATCCCATATGCACTATATCTGCAGTCAGATAGTTCAAAATGACATAGAAGCACCACTGATCATTAAAAGATTTGGAGAGGACACATGGAATAAATTAATCATTTCTCTTTCTCTCCCCCCTTAGTATTTCCTTGCAGAAGGTACTGAAACCCTTAATTGACTACAGTCTATAATTATTTTTTTATCCCAGAAAATTTTCAAGTAGATTCACTCCCTTTTTACAGTTGACATATTAATGAGATAGGTCAAAACTCTCTTCCAAGTTCCACTATTCCATCAGACTTCAGAAGAAGTGTGCAAATGACTTCCAAAGTTGAGTCCATGCTGTCTTAGCTGCTAAGCCTTTAAAATGAACTTCTCAGAAGTATGAGCGGTCTGGGGGAAATGACATAAATTTGAGTCTCTCCAATCCCTAGATTATTATTATTAAAAGCATTCTGCCTTTGGCTACTTCGTCTGTAGTTCTGTAAAAAGGAAGAAGAAGAAGCCACAAGAATTGTGCCTGGAGATTCTTATTAGGCACATTTCTCTTCAACCACCAGCATATTCTCTTTTGACTCCCCAGAGGAGTCCTGGATGTGAAAAAAAACCCACTGCAGGAATGGATGACATTGTTGTAGGTGCCTCTGGCTGAGATGCAAGATGCCCCAACTTGAAACATGCCCCAGTAGAGATTGAAGGCCTAATCCACAAACGACTGGAATGATACAATATGACCAACCCCCCAATGATAATGTATGCTTCCTTGAACAACAAGTTGGGAAAGGGGAGAAGGGGAGAAAATCCTTTACTCCGAATTGCATGTTGAGCTCACTGATGAGTAGAGATAAACATCTGCTAACTATTAAAAGTTGAGCAAAATAATAATAATAATAATAATAATAATAATAATTAGATCTATGAAGCCAGTTAGTTCATCTTGTCACACACGAGCTTGCCTTTAATAGATAAGAATGATAATGGATAATAAGGTTTAAGGTGCTGGTTTTAACCTTCAAAGCCCTATATGGCCTAGGACCCTCGTACCTACGGGACCACCTCCTCTGGTATGCCCCACGGAGGACCTTACGGTCTGCAAACAACAACACTCTGAAAATCCCGGGCCCCAGGGAAATTAGACTGGCCTCGACCAGAGCCAGGGCCTTTTCGGCCGTGGCCCCGGCCTGGTGGAACGCTCTCCCACAAGAGACTAAGGCCCTGCGGGATTTGACATCTTTTCGCAGGGCCTGCAAGACAAAGCTGTTCCGCCAGGCCTTTGGCCAGGGGGCAGTCTGACCTATTTTCTTTTGTATAAGAACAAGCATGAAGGAGGCCCCCCCAGCCTGTTCACAGGTCCTTATATGATCAGTGAAAACAGTTGGTCCTGGCAAGTATTAACTGCTCTCAGTCTTAACCTGATAACTGCCATTTGTCCCAATTTTAATTTGCCTGAATTAATTTTAAGATGTATTTTAATTAATTGATGCCTGTTTTTATGTATACTGTGTTATTTGTATGATGTTAGCTGCTCTGAGTCTGGCTTCGGCTGGGTAGGGCAGGGTACAAATAAAATTTATTATTATTATTAATAACAATAATAATAACTCTTTACAAACGACAGCTCCTAGGATTCTTTGGGAGAAGCAATTACTGTTTAATGCAGTATCATGCCACTTTAAATGTCTGGTGTGAATCTGCCCCAAAACTGTGGTTCCATGATGCACATGTACAAGCTAAGTATGCATCTATTCCTACCCATCCCCTCTTTCCCCTAAACTGCATCTTAAAATTATCAGGGGTTCAAAAAAGTCCCTTCGCTGCTAATGCTGTTTAAACCTCAAGGTTCCCCCAACCCTCACATGGGGAGAAAAGGGTCGAACCACAGGGTGACACATTTGAAAAGGACAGAGGGGTTATCCTTGTTATTCAGCGCTGATAAGCAGAAAGATTGCAGAGCGAAATATTTTGAGCTTTTGCCAGGTATATCCTGTGAAGGGAATTTGGAAATAAAGTTTTCAATTACAGACAGCACTACCAAGCCTTTGGCGAAACAACTGTGACACAAGCAATTAGGGAATCCAATATAACAGGCAGTCTTAATGGTTGAGATAAGCTAGCTAAAAATATTTCCTTGAATGCTCACTTGAGTGCCATTTCAGTAGTATTCACTCGAAGCTTCTTTTATCTTGAGAGGTTACAGCACACACACAGGCAGGTAACTAGTGCAATATGCTGTATGGCTAACTTCTACAGGAGATACCCGAACAGCATGTCTACCAAAGTCTCACTGAATTCAGCACAGCTAATTTACAGATAAGTAGGTTAAAAATTGCATCATAAGACTGTCATCACAAACTGGGTGAGAGCAAAAATGCAATTCAGGTTTATATTTATTAAGTTTTTTAGGGATTAGATTTCTATAGCACCCTCCATCAAAAAGATTCCAGGTCTGTTTACAATTTTTTAAAAATAGGCAGTAGGAGCTATAACAATGGATAAATGCAAAACCATCTTGCATCCCTCTCCTCTATCTTTACTTTTCCCCACAAGGATAACTCCTAGGAAGAAGAAGGAGGAGGAGAAGAAGATGATGATGAAGGAGAAGAAGAAGAGGAGGAGGAGGAGGAGGAGGAGGAGGAGTTTGGATTTGATATCCCACTTTATCACTACCCTAAGGAGTCTCAAAGCGGCCAACAATCTCCTTTCCCTTCCTCCCCCACATCAAACACTCTGTGAGGTGAGTGAGGCTGAGAAACTTCAAAGAAGTGTGACTAGCCCAAGGTCACCCAGCAGCTGCATGTGGAGGAGCGGGGACGCGAACCCAGTTCACCAGATTACGAGTCAACCGCTCTTAACCACTACACCACACTGGATCTCATATGGTGAGGTGGAGTAAACAGAATTTCCCTGGCCCTTTTGCTGTAGAGCAGGAATGGCTACCCTGTGGCCCTCAAGATGTTGCTGGACTGCGTCTTCCATCATGCCTGATCACTGACCGTGGTGGCTAGAGCTGATGGGAGCTGGAGTCCAATAACAACTGGATGGCCACAGATTAGCCACCAATACTGTACAGGAATCATGGGCTGTAAGAGTGACCTCTCTGGGGTGCAAGCCTGGGCAATGTGGAAGGAGGTCCTGGGCTGCCCAGACAAGGCTCCCTCTCAGTCTCACTGATGTGATCCAAAGGAAAGCGGAGCAATACGTTTGACACCAGCTTGGCTGCAGGAGTTGCTGGAAGGAGGCATACAAGGTGTCATCGGACCATCTCAGGGTATCCATTCCAGCTTTATGCAGGGTGTACTCCTCAGACTTTTCTTCTCCCAAGATGTCCCACAAGGCAGTGGGTAAGGATTGTTCCTTGGGTTTTGCTCCCAAAGCCGTTTTCATGAACGAGTATAGCCACAAGGCGGAGAAGGTTAAGGATCAGAGTTTTCCTTCTCCTAGATAGGCTACCTTCCCAGAGCCCCATCTGCCCCCATTTCCCCTTCCAGCATTTGACTTCAACCTCAAAGGTGTGCTCCTCTATTGTCTCGTGAGACAGACAGATGCCAACAAGTCCCATGATTCCACAGCAAAATAGAGCAGGTATAGTATCATTCCCAGCTCTAGAGAAGCCCCGGAGGGCTTCCTAAAGCCCAAGGCTGAAAAACATGACATTGGAGGTTGTCCTCTGTGTCAGAAAAAAAATCTGTCCATCTTTAATGCAGATTTATGAAGCTTACAAAGATTTTAAAGAGAGAGAGAGAAAAGGGGGGAAGAAATGGGATTGTTAGGCTTGTTTGAAGTACACATTAAAAAGAAAGGACATCTGCTAAGATTGGTGTTCCCAACACATTTCAATAGTGTCTTTATCAAGGGAATTATGCATATGATTCCTTCATAACTCTGCACAATAAAGTTCCATACTCCCTTTCACTTTTTTGCTTCCTTGTGTTTTTGAAGTACCTAGAATCACAGAGGCATGCCAATTTTTTAAGTACCTAGAATCAGACAAATAAACCATGACATTTTGGGGCCTGAGGCAGATAATCAAGATGCCTTTCCATGATGGTAAAAATAAAACAACAAACTAAATCATTCACAATTTATTGCCATTTCATGGTACCCAAAACCTGCTGCCTGGGGTGGATTGGCTAATGATAGGGAGCCCTGTCAAATATAGCAACAGCCATCTATAATGTATGTTTATTATAGTACTATTAAAATCCGGGCTTCCTCATGACCTTCCCAATCGAGCCACAGTACCATCTGAAGCCTACACACAATCATACACAGACAGACACACAGACACTTTTAACCAGAAATACTTGAAACTCACGTGACTAGTAATTCTTAAAAAAAGTAAAAGACTAGGTTTGACAAGCAAAAATCAAGGGAGCTCTTAGGCAAATCAGGGTAAGATTAAATAGAAATGAGAAAAACAGTGATGAAACAAAGAATAATAACATATTCCTGCACTAGGCCATCACATTTTTAGTAATGATTTCCAGAGGAATAGCCATGTTGGTCTGTTGCATCAGAAACAGTAAAGAAACCTGTGGCACTTCAATGATTTGCAAACTTTTTATAAGCTTTTGTGGACCACAGTTCACTTTAACAGGCATATGAAGAACTATCCTAATGCATCAAGCGTCGTCCTAATTGTTATCCTGTAGCTCAGAACAACAATTTATGCATTTGGTGAACCAGACTGTGATCCCCACAAGCCTGTGCCTTAATGCATGCGTTAGTGTTTAAGGTGCCACAGAAAAAAAATGGTGTGTTTTTTTAATATAATTTTTTTTAGTGTTTCAGAACAAACACATCAACACAGAGGTTAAAACCATACTGTAGTCAGATCTCAAAAACATCAGTCCCATTTCTCCCCCAGCATCTACTGATCCACTCTCCACCCCTTTCCCAGAGAGTGTAATATCATCAGCATATCCAAAGTGTATTCATGATACTTGGTTATGGCAGGAACAGACAGAATGAAGTAAAGAAAAGGGATTCAGGCCTGAAAGAGCCAAACATTGTCTTGGATCCAGTCTATGACCACTTTGCATATTCAGATGTTCAATAAAGGATTACTATGTCCCCAGAAATGGATCTCACTCCCTTTGACCTTTAAGTACTCTCATTTTACAGGTGAGCTTTTCAAATAAATCCACCCTCCACACCTTTTCACTACCAGTAATCCAAATTAGGAAATGTAAAGTTCTTCCAGATTTTGGCTATGGTGGATGAGGCTGCTAATAAAAGATAGGAAATAAAATCCTGGTCTTTCAAGCCCTTATCAGACCCATCAAACAAGCTTAGTAAGGTCAAGTGTTGAAAATTCTGAGACATTTCGCTTTGACCCCCAGAACTTTTGGGTCTTCATGCAGCTGCACCACATGTGGTGGTAGGTGCCAAACCACTGGCACGCCCCACCAGCATAAAGGAACTGTACCAGGCTTCATAAATGCCACTCTTCTGGGCATTAGATACCAGCCATGCAAAAGCTTTAAAGGCAATTCCCTAGATTGTGCTGAGATTGATCTAAGAGGTTCAGAGCCCCTCAGCTTTGACCAGTCCTCTTTGTTTGTCTGAATCTGCAACGTCATTTCCCACATCTTTCTCAACTCTTTGTTGTATTTAGCGTATTTCTGGTTTTAAATAAGGAGCCTTGGATTTAGATGGACACTCAAAAATTACTTTGCACTTTCTTTGTGCTTCTGCTGGCAGCCACTGTCAACACGCAAATAAAAAAAATCTGGCATAAGGTAGGGGGGGAAACATAGCTGCCATTTATATTTGTAGCTTTCCCCAAAGATTGGAAAAGCCACAGTGGAGCACAGTATCATAATTTTCAAAATACTCCTGTATTTTATGACTTTAAATCCTTGAGAATTGCTTTGCCCTCTCACAATATTTTTGCTAACAACATTTTAACCACAAACACCCACAAATTCAACTAGATTTGTGTCAACAAGGGGTGGGGGAATCTTTGAAACCTTCCTATGTTTAAAGTCACAGGACTGTCTCTCGTCTTGTGACATTTCCTCCTCTTATGCCTTTTACAGTTTCTTTGAGTGGCATAACGAAAGTACAGCGACATATGAAACTCTTGCCTTCCCAACATATGCTTGGAAAAATTCTTTACAAGGTCCCCTGTGTTAATGTTACATGACAGGTTGAGATGTTGAATTCCATAGAACAATTTATCAGAGTAAACTGGGCTGCAAATGAAGATACTGGTATACAGTGGTACCTTGGGTTACATATGCTTCAGGTTACATATGCTTCAGGTTACAGACTCCGATAACCCAGAAATAGTCCCTCAGGTTAAGAACTTTGCTTCAGGATGAGAACAGAAATCGTGCAGTAGCGACATGGCGGCAGCAGGAGGCCCCATTAGCTAAAGTGGTGCTTCAGGTTAAGAACAGTTTCAGGTTAAGAATGGACCTCTGGAACGAATTAAGTACTTAACCCGAGGTACCACTGTATATGTGTGGCTCTCATGCTATAGGCACTGGAGTCATCCCTCACGTAAACAATTATCATTCATATCAGCGGTCCCACACCAGCGCATGGTCTTTGCACTCCTGTTGCTGCAGATCTACACAAACAAGGACTGCTGTTGAGGTGTCAGACTGAATAAACAGATTGAATAACCAGGTAGAATAACTTCTGCTATGGCTGTATACAAACAAACAAACAAACAATCTTTATTACGGTCCAGAGACCAACAAAACATTACAAATCAATACAGAGTTCATACAGCCTACCTCCAGGTTAATCAAGCACTTTGTTTGGAATATAGGGCTCATTTGTTCTTTCAACCACCGATAAAAACTTTGCCACTGCCAAAGTTCTAGCTTTTGTCCGGTCTTCCAGTAGGAACCTGACATAGTGAGCCTCTGACTTTCCCGGGAAAGGCACCAGCAAGGGTAGTATCAGTTCAGCCCTGGCCTGCTCATACTTCGCACAATGTAACAAAATATGATTTATGGACTCGATGTCTTGAGCACACGAGCAAAGTCTGTCCTGGTAGGGAACTCCTCTCAACCTACCATCCAGCACTGCAGAGGGGAAGACATTCAGTCTGGCCTTGGTGAAAAGGCTTTGATAGTTAGGTACTGTCAGGTTTTTGATGTAAGGTGTTAACTCAAAGACATACCCATATTGAACTCCTGCTGCCAGTGGACTACAGACTGCGTGTGACCGAGATCGCAAGTCACTGTGTGCATTGTCCCATAATCTTTGCTTTAAAGCCTTTTGGGCGCCTTCATAGCCCAGGTAATACAGTTGGGGGGGAGACAGACCAATAGAGGTGGCTTTTTTAGCCATGGTTTTCTGCCATTTGCTGACAAATTCCTCATTGGTGATATGTTGGTACAGACCCTTCCCTAGATTAAACACTGAAATCCTGAGCCAATGTCTTAGGGCAGCCCACCATGCTCTAGCTGAAATTGGGCATTCACCAGCTTCCAACAGAAGTACGGAGTTGGGGACGCAGTTAGGTACCTGCAGCAGAGATCGTATGAATTTTGCCTGAAAGCCATCTAGCTTTGGCAGGTCCCCATTATGCCAGACATTTGCTGCATACAGGAGTTGGGAAACGGGCTTTGCGTTGAAAACCCTTAAGGCTGCTGGAACATATTTGCCGCCCTTTGTGAAGAAGAATTTATGTATGGCTAGCTTTGTAATCTCCGCCTTTTGAAGGGAGGTTTGCCATTGGCTGTATATAATAATTATATTCGTCTTCTCTTCTTTGGCGATCACTCGAAGCCGAGTAAGATTGTTTTCCATAAACACAGTTTTAACAGTGAGTCCATAAGTGACTGTGGAGGCCAATTCTGGATCCACATGTCGTTCCACAGTGGGGAAGTAGGTTTCCAGGTGGGAGTTGATCATGGTGAGCGTTTGCCAAGCGTGCCTTCCTCTTAGCACGTTTCTCCCTTTCGTCCTGAGTTTGAGCGTCTTCAAAGTCCAGGATACCTTTGGTAGAGGCTGTTCTCCAACTGGAACGCTCGCAGGCCATTGTTTCCCATTGTCGGTGTTTATACTACATTTTTTAAGATTTACCTTGAGAAAGTCTTCATATTTCTTTTGTTGACCACCAGCGTTACGCTTCCTGTTTTTAAGTTCGGAATAGAGTAGTTAAATAAATATATTAAAATGTATCAAACACAAGAAATGTACAATTACTAGGTTCTAGCAAAATGCTCACAGACTTTCCTGCATACTAGGTTGGCTCAGATGGAATGCCAAAGCATGGTTTGGTGGTATGTGAAGAAGCCTTGTAGCAGTGTACTCCCTCCTCCTACTTCCAGTCCCATTACACAAATAATAGCCTGCCCAGTACAGACAAAATGAGAAACTATGGTTTGCCAAGAACCTATAACCAAGGGATCAGTTTGTGTCAAGGGAGGAGGGAGAGCAGGAAGAAAGCCTGTGTCTGAACTAGCCCACTGTCTTCCCTGTTGCATACATAAGCAGGCAGCAAAATATCTTGGGTCAACATTGTTCTCTTGCCTATGTAATAGGTGACTCCTGCTGTCTACCGGCTGCTTGTAATAACTTCTGAGGCTGTAGTAAATTCTGAAGTGCAGGAACTCATAATGACTGCCTCCATAGAAACACCCCAAGGAGAATTAAAAGCCATGGGGTGTTTGTGTGTGACACATACCAAAGAACAACACTATATATACATCATAATACTCCAAATGTATTAGGATCAGCATGCATATTTAGCTGGGTGTAAGCTCCATTGAACTCAGTTGTGCTTCTTTCTTTCTGACTGCAAAGATCCAACTTGTAAAATACATTGAGCTTTAAGGGGGAATCTTTAGGCAGCTGAAAAGCAGCCTTTAGTTTTTAATTAAAAATGCAAATCATCTTGCAATAACGTGTTTCCATTTAAACTGCTAGCATGAAGTAAAAACGCCATCAAAAGAAAAGAAAAAAGAAGCATTAAACCTCTGCTGGATTATTATATTTCACATTCTCTGACTTCTTCTATGTCTGGGGTCTTTAATGTAGCGCCATGGGCAGCATGGTACCCTCAGCTTTCCTTCTGTGAAATGGGCATATTGTGGTGCCCATGACAGTTCCATATACTTACAATTGTTCCCTTTGGCTAAAAAAAAATGTTGGGAACCCTTTGGGCTCTATGCTAATCTGTTACAAAGGAAATTGAAAGCCTCATTATGACTTCAGCCAGTGGCCAGAGCAAAGAGAGTCCTCCACTTACCCTGGCATTTTAATAGATGATCCCTTGGAATCCTCTTCCACTACACCACTGATGAGGCAGGACAGCACTAGGCTTTGTATAGATGAGCAAGTCTTCCTGGATCAGGATAGATGTGTCTAATCTTTTGTATCTCAAAGGATATGCCTCTGAGGCAGCAAGTCAGTGGTGAAGAACCTTTGCTCCTCTAACAATGCCCATCCTCCCTGATCATTAGCTGTGGTAGGATGGGAGTTCTAGTCTCCAGCAGGCATCGGCAAACTCTGGCCCTCCAGATGTTTGGGACTACAATTCCCATCATCCCTGACTACTGGTCCTGTTAGCTAGGGGTGATGGGAATTGTAGTCCCAAACATCTGGAGGGCCGAGGATTGCCTACACCTGGTCTCCAGCAACATCTGGAGAGTCAAAAGTTCCACACTGTTGCAATACCTGTTTAGGGGAATGATGCATGCAACAGTTTTCAGATGGGTACCAATCTTGTCTATGCACAGTTGACTATACAGTCTTACCTTGGGCTACAAACGCTTCGGGTTACAAACTCCACTAACCCGGAAGTAGTACCTTGGGTTGAGAACCATGCCCCAGGATGAGAACGGAAATCACGTGCCGGTGGCGTGGCAGCAGCGGAAGGCCCCATTAGCAAAAGCACACCTCAAGTTAAGAACGGTTTCAGGTTAAGAACGGACCTCCGGAACGAATTAAGTTCGTAACCCGAGGTACCACTTTAGTAGGTCTGCAGAAGTACAGCTATAGTGGTTAAGACATAGCCCATGGGCCATACCTCTTCCCCAAGCAATTTCTGCTACCCCACTCCCCAACAATGTGGTAGCTGTATTGGGGTTTATCATTGTTATCCTTAAAGACACTTATTTATTTTGCTTGTGGCAGGTGGCACATTGGGTAAATGGAGAGATTTCAACATCTCCATCAAGATCAATACAATGAGGGGGATGAATTCTGCCCCTGTTGCTGCTGCTAATGAAATCAGTCCAGCGAACAAACAGGTAGGGAGTGATGTTGAACTCCAGCGTCACAGTGCTGTGTGCAAAATTTTGTCCTCTCCATCAGACGAACCTAACAGTGGGGACATGATCACCACCCGCCCCCTGTTTATCAGATCGATCTGATAAGCAGGGGAAAGTGTTATGCTGAAGTTTAGGTGTCTGACTTTTCTCTTTCACTTATACATACAGAGATTCCCATTTCCTGCTCCTCTTGTGCTTTCCAGGTGAGGTTTTGAAAAGGTAAATAGCACTGAAGGAAGCCCCTGCTGACACAAGTCAGCTGCATCAGGCTGAGGGAACCATGCAAGCCAGAAGAGGGCAAAGAAAGCTCCTGTTCTTTGGCATCCATGTGGTTGTTGTTATTGTTTAAGCAACATCTGCTGCAGCTGCCTTCAGGCAAGTTCCTTGAACTGTGTGCTTGTCTACCTGCTTGCCTGAATGTACGTATCTGCCTGCCAGCCTCTCCTGCTGAGTGTGTGTATGTGTATCTGCCATTCTGTGTGTTAAGTGTGTGTCCGATCTATATGAGTGTTAAATGCTATGTGTGCGGTGACGGTGTGTGGGTGTCCCAGTGGGGGGGGGGAGGCAACATGTGCTGCCCATCTTCACTTTGGCCACGCCAGGCATGTGGCTGTCTGAGGGGTGGTCAACTATGAATTTGGCATTCAGGCTGAAAAAACTTAGCTACCCCTGAGTTAATGGATCTCAGAGGTCTTAGGGAGACTAGCATGGGATATATTTTTAGGGTGCACTAGAAAGACAAGAGGTAGAATACAAATCAGCTCTTTGGAAAGGTAGAGAGAAACAGTTCATGTATTATGGTATAAGATTTGAACACAGTTTCAATTTAATTCAGAATATTGTACAACACTATTACAATTGTATGGTCTGATGCAATAGCTGTTAATTTTCTTGACCACTGTATTGCCAGTCTTTTGGCATTAGAGGGCAATGTCTGCTGGAAGGACTGATCAAGCTATCATTACAATATTCCTCTCTTATGAAATATCAGTGATGAGCAGAGCACCTCTTCTTCCCAGGCTACAAAATTGCTGTTTATACAAATTATACAAATTCTTCCACATCTTTACTAATCTTGCTTGTTTATAAAGGGATTAGAGAGATGGAAGAGATAAAACAGTGCTAAGCTCTTCTTGAATTTGTTTTCAACATTAAAAGTATTCAAAACAATTGGCTATACTGACTGTGGACGCTTTAAGTCTTCGGTATCCTGGAGAGGAGAAAAATTATGCAAGGTATTCATTAAAAGACAATAAAAAAATTGGATGAGGCAGCATTAGATTCTCATTCCGGTTTATCCAGTTTCATGCACAGAAATAGTGTGCTAAATCTTGGCATTACAAATTATTTTTCTCAATACAGCAGAACTACTGAATTACATTAATTATGCCTTCATAACCCAAGGTTAGATTCCATTCCATGTCAATTTCACATGCGTTCATTCACAGAATCATAGAATCACACCCCCTCTGTGCTTTAATCTATATGAAAATGTTATTCAATACATATGTTATCTCAATGTATGTATTTCTGCATGTATTTTGTCCTTAAATATACCACATTTTAATGCATTTTGCTCTGTTGAGCTGAGAGCTGCACGGTCAGAAAGAAAATTACTTTCCAATCTGTGCATTATTCCAGGAGGTGCAAACTAGGTCGGTTTGCTTTAAAAATGTGCAGAAAATGAAAATTATCCATCCATAGATTAGACAGCTGCATTGCACACCATATAGGACCACCCTCAGTTATTCAGAAGTCCATGCTTGGTACAGAACACAATAATTTATTTCCAATAAAAACTTGCACAGAATTTCAGTAAAAGCATTGTTGAAATTTATGGTAATGACAACAACTAAACAACAATAACCTTCCCAGCCCCATCCACTGCCCCACACTTGACTTTGTGGAAATCAGCAGTAGGAAGAGCAAATGTATCTAGCTCCGTTTATTCTGTGTTGTATTGCCTTCTGAAACAAACACAAACTAAGGAAATCAGTGACAAGAACTCAAATCATACACCATCAGTCCTGGTGGAATCAACAGGTACTTGTGTGGCAATCATGAGAGCTATTTATAAGGTCTGAGTTTGCCTCTAGTGAAGGCAATTTAAAAAAAAAAAATAGGAGAGGCAGAATTGGGAATGGAAAAAATATATTCTGGGACAATTCAGTATCTTTTTGATATGTTGTCTCCCCGCTCTCTTTCTCTAGCTTCTAGTTTCTCCCCACCTCACCCCCCAAATAACATGATATTACAGGGATGGGGACCTCATAGTCATCCAGATGTTGCTGGACTCCAGCTCCCATGAGCCCTGGCTGCATGATCATTGGTCAGGGATGAAGGCAGTTGGAGTCTAACAACATCTGGAGGGTCACCACTCCCCAACTCCATGCCTGAACCTTCTCAGAAAATCTTCATATTGGCAAATCAGTCCATCCCAAGCAAAACAAACTACAATACTGAAGTCTGCCGTGCATCCACGTCACTGCAAAATAGACCTGTTAGGCAAAGTGCTGCTGAAATTACAAAAGCTGAAGAGATGGTAATCACAGGTTTTGCTGCATTTTATTTAGGATTGTATGTGAATCAGAGGTGTCCTCATGCATCTTTCTCAACACTCCTATTGCTCAGTTCCTGCTGCCTTATTTGATTAGCATGAGTATCAACATGCTTTTGGCTGTTGCCTGGCCATGGACGGGGACAATTAAGTGTGGTTGATTGGTTTTGCAATTTGGAAACTATCAGAGTGAAGTATAAGTCAATTACCTATAATTAGCCAAGGGCTTAAATCTCATGCACCCTTCCTTGTCAAGCATTGCTGCTACTCACCATTATTTTTTAATTTAGCTAGCAAGAGGATCAGATCTCATTTCCTATTGTACAAAATCTTTCATTCTATTGGTTAAAAGCCCTTTTGCTTGCCATAGAGGTGATAAGTGATGCAAAGCTAACAAGCCCAATGGTATTTGCATAAATTGCTGAGTGAATGCTGATATCCCCTCATGGACATTCAAATGGATGAAGAGTTCTGTGTAACTTGAAAATTTGCTGCCAATATTATAAATGCCATTTTATCCAATAAAAAAACCACCCTATAGGTCTTCTTCTTAGGCACAAAGGTGTGTCTATATGTTTGCTTGCAGCTCTCAAGCACCCATTAAGTGTTTGTGGGGTGGGGTGGGGGAAACAGCTAACACCCCCAAATCTTGAGGAAACAAGTATAAAAGTGGAGAAAGAACGAATACCTCAGTTCTGTATAATTTCCCTAAAATAGTGGGAATGTCACTTAAAGCTATTGATATTTCAATACAGGTCAGACATACCAGTACAACAAACCTTTCCACATACATAAGCAAACTAATGCATACAAACTCAATACAAAGATAATATTGTAAAAAGACAAATCAACAGATGTGATAAACAAGATAGTCAGAGAAATATAAATTGGTAATGAACTTCTATCTTGTGCCTAGTGTTCATTAGAGAGTTGTTAGACATATACATCTTAAGGAACTCAATCTGAATTAGACCAGGATAAAATTAAGATATTGAACCGAATGGAGCACCTTTTCTGTTTAAGTGGCACTTATTTGCAATTAAGGTGCAATAGCTTCTATTTGATATTTAAATAATTCATTTTCGCTCCCATGATTATCTTGCATATTAATGGGAAACCTTTCTGGTAATAACTTGATGACAAGCTACATGAAGCTAAGTAAATGCCAATATATAGAGCACATAGGCAGTGGACTAGAGGAAATATTGCCTGTTATAAGCTAAACATTATTTATATTCTGATCATCTAACTCATGGGTAGGCAAACTAAGGCCTGGGGGCCAGATCCGGCCCAAGGACAGTCCAGGAATCAGCGTGTTTTTACATGAGTAGAATGTGTCCTTTTATTTAAAATGCGTCTCTGGGTTATTTGTGGGGCATAGGAATTCGTTCATCCCCCCCCATGTTTTTTTAGTCTGCCCCCCCCCCCAAGCTCTGAGGGACAGTGGACCGCCCCCCTGCTGAAAAAGTTTCCTGGCCTCTGTTTTAACTGGTGGTGGTGGTTCTGTTGTTAGCTTACACTTCTTTTGTCTAGTAATAGTAAGGGAAGATGTGCAAATGGCTTTAGATACCTATTAGGTCCATAAATTAGCATATATTCAACACAAAGAAACAGCGACAATTTGTTGTTGACAAAGGACAGCTGGACATATAAAGGGCCCCAGTACCTCCAGTAGCTTAGGGCCTCATCAAACCTAAATCCGGCCCTGAGCTTAACCACAATTTTTGGTTGTATCAGAGGAACACCGCCAAAGGCCAAAGGCAGAGGAGATGTCATTGTCAAGAACCAACCAAGGAGAAGCTATTGTACACAGACAGTAAAGAAGAAAAAGAAGAAGAGGAGGAGGAGGAGGAGGAGGAGGAGGAGGAGGAGGAGGAAGAGGAGTTTGGATTTGATATCCTGCTTTATCACTACCCTAAGGAGTCTCAAAGCGTCTCACAATCTCCTTTCCCTTCCTCCCCCACAACAAACACTCTGTGAGGTGAGTGGGGCTGAGAGACTTCAGAGAAGTGTGACTGGCCCAAGGTCACCCAGCAGCTGCATGTGAAGGAGCGGGGAAGCGAACCCGGTTCACCAGATTACGAGTCCACTGCTCTTAACCACTACACCACGCTGGCTCCCAGCACAAGGCAATGACTTCTATTTTACATGTCTTAAAATATTTTGTGCAAAGCATTAAACTGACAATATTTCCTCCCCACCCCAAACCAACACAGCATATGTGATTTTGCAACACGTATGCATCTTGTCTGCATATCGTTTTAAGTTATCAAATTGCATAATGCACACCATGTCTCCTTAATGCTCATCAGCACAGCCTGACACTCATCAATCAGGTCGTCAATGGTTGAGGCGACGTGTCAGCACATCAACACAACCGCCCTATCCAAAGACTGTGCTTCCTGTACACTTTGTACATTTCGAAGAAGAGCTTAGCTTGAAAAAAGATCAAGCTGAATTGGCACACCAGCTTCACAAGGCATGAACAGAGAGAGGATGGAGAGTCATCCAGCTGAAACTCCAGAGAGGAAAACACAATTGGTAGTGTTAACCTTGCCCAGCTTGAGCTTTCATGGCTAGGCAGCTGTAAGTCAATATGTCTGGAACGTCTACATTTTACAAAAATCTAAAGCTACTGCTTTCCACAAGGATAAGTATCAAAGTGGCATGTTGCTCGCTGGTTGTTCTTTGCAACTGGATTTACAATAAAGGCAGTCAGAGTGTCAGCTAATATCTATTCAAAGAGAAGATGGCAACAGTTGAAAGGCACAAATAGGCACTTTGGGAAATTGCCTAATGATTCATCAACACTCAGACCGTGGCCAAACTTTGCAACTCTGTTCATTCTTAAAAATTTTAGAAATGTGATCGTGCTCTATCAGATTATGTGGACCCCAAACTATTGCTCAAATTGTGAGTATTTGCTTAGCAATAATTGCATTTCTACCAGACAGGTTCCATGAATATAAGACAATAGCAATTTTGAACCAAAACTGAAGTATAATTACTCGTTTTATTTTTGTTATTTGAGGGAAGATCTTGCTCTATAATGTCCATATAACTATGTTTTTTCATATACAGTATTGAAAATACAGGATTAACAATAGTTTGGTTTACTCTGTCAGCTCTTTGATTCTGCATACTTAAGAGTTGCTGATAAATTCACAATTTACTATTAATTGCTCTTAAACAACTACCTTGAGAAGGAGACTCTTCCATTAAGGCAAACAATTCACTAAGAAAATTCAGTAGAAAAATGAAAAAGAAAAGTAATGCTTGTGAGTAATATAAAAGAAAAGGAGAATACTTATTAAGTTTCTCTTGGGTCAACACTTTCTAACTGTCCTTCTCAGCGTATTACCACATTGTAAAGAAATGTTTTCAGGATAACATACACCAAGTTTAAATGTTTTAAATAAGGCAACAGAAAATGCATTAATAGGGCTTTGACCCCAGTGCCTGAAAGTAACAAAGGAAGGAGATGGCAGGATGCAAGTTTTTTAAATAAATTAAAAACAAACAAACTAAATAAGTTATATCTGCTCACTTGGTATATCATCAATGCACCTGCAAACATCTATCCAAGTGTAGATACGTTGTCCTTCCTAGTAACTGCTAGTGCTAGTCAGAAAATTGTCAATGTAGTGGAACATGTAAAAAGGTAAAAAAAATACTGGGAAATGATCTAGAATGAGCTGAAAAAAAATGTTTAAACAACCTTCCCAAAAAGACCAGAGTCCTTTTTGTTGGGAATAATTCAGACAGAAGTTCCCAGGTGTCAGAAAAAAATATATATTTATGTATGCAACAACAGTGGATCGAGTTTTGTTAGCCCAAAAAATGGAAAGTAAGGGAAGTCCCAGGCAAAGAGAATTGGCAACTTGAGATGATAGAATATGCAGAACTTGCAGGTTTAACACAGAGAATAAGAGAGTAAGAAGCACACAATTTTAAAAAAGAGTGGAAAATATTTATGGAGTACCGTGGTACCTCGGGTTACATACGCTTCAGGTTACAGACTCCCCTAACCCAGAAATAGTGCTTCAGGTTAAGAACTTTGCTCCAGGATGAGAACAGAAATCGGGCTCCGGTGGCGCAGCAGCAGCAGGAGGCCCCATTAACTAAAGTGGTGCTTCAGGTTAAGAACAGTTTCAGGTTAAGTACGGACCTCCGGAACGAATTAAGTACTTAACCTGAGGTACCACTGTATATGGAGAATAATTGTACACAGCTGAAAGCACTAGCAGTATTAAGATAAAATCAACAGTGTAATTAATGTCTGAGTGATGTAAAAGTGGAGAACTGATTAAAATGGTTATAGCAAAATATGCAGGAATGATAGATAAGCAAAATGAACCAGGGAAGGAGGAGGGAAGTCACTGGATATTTAACAGCATTTAAAATGTTTACTTTGTGATGTAAAACTGAAAATTCAATTATTATTATTTTTTTAATGTCAGTGTAGTGGACAATATATAAGTAGTAGTGGCACCATTGGGCAGGTCAACATTAGTAAAGAAAATTGGATTAGCTATATCATAGCTTTCCACTAATGAACTGAGGAAACTAGCTCTGTGTGCCATGTTATACAACATTAAGTGTTAGATGCAGGTTTTGATGAATGATTTCATTGTACTGAACCCTACCGCGATCTTGTATATATGCCAATAAAGGTTTGAGAATATATGTAGTTCTCTGTGTGTGTTTGCGCAAGCACACACAGCTCTAACAGAAGGGTAGGTATCCTGTGGCTCTCCAGAAGTTGCTGAGCTACAACTTCCATCATCCTTGGCTAGTTGGGGCTGATGGGAGTTGATGGGCCACACATATCTGTTGTTGTTTTTTAGTCCTTTAGTTGTGTCCGACTCTTCGTGACCCCCAGAGCACGCCAGGCACTCCTGTCTTCCACTGCCTCCCGCAGTTTGGTCAAACTCATGCTGGTAGCTTCGAGAACACTATCCAACCATCTCGTCCTCTGTCGTCCCCTTCTCCTTGTGCCCTCCATCTTTCCCAACGTCAGGGTCTTTTCCAGGGAGTCTTCTTTTCTCATGAGGTGGCCAAAGTACTGGAGTCTCAGCTTCAGGATCTGTCCTTCCAGTGAGCACTCAGGGCTGATTTCCTTCAGAATGGAGAGGTTTGATCTTCTTGCAGTCCATGGGACTCTCAAGAGTCTCCTCCAGCACTATAATTCAAAAGCATCAATTCTTCGGCAATCAGCCTTCTGGGCCACACGTATAAGTCTGATTAAACTTCTGTTTCTGGGGTCTCGGATGGTTTGGCACGGCCATGCATTTATCTGCATGAGAACTGAACAAAACTTTCCTCTGGTTCAGATTTGAGACAAGAGTCCTCTCCCCACAGCCTTTACAGCCTTGGCATTCAGGCAGTTGCAATGGTTATGGAAATTTCAAAACTTTTCAGCCTGCTCTACCGATTCTAGAAATGATCCGCTGACAAGCAGCAACCTTCTATCAACCACAGATATTACTGCTGCTGCAATACTGTTCCTGTAGTTGAGTTCAGTGTCGTTTATGGTTTTGTTAAACAAAAACCCAATGCAAAATATAGATCAAGATATACTTAGCGGTTGTATACTGTGTTTCTGTCTAAAAATGGCCCCATTCAACATATAGCCTGGTTGTTGTATTTATTTCCACATTATGTTTTCTGTACCTGTTTCCAACACTAAATGATGAGACTTTGTTAACACTGCTGTTTCATTTATCTGTACAATATAAAGCATCCTTTCAGGGAATTTAATGGCCCGTGCATGAAGGAAAGGAAAGGGAAAACATCAAAGGAGTAACTGACCCTTGGCCCTAAAACAAATTGCAAAGCCTTCCTAGCATTTCAGCTGAAGCATCTCCTTGTTTTGTTTGGGATTCTTTCTTTTTTTAAATGTGTCTGCACTACAAATGAAGATGGCACTAAAAATATATATTAAAAGGATGTACAACCTGGGTGCAGCTGATTAAGGCGTCAGATGTCTGCAGGTTTAAAAGGATGATATAATCAATACCTAGTTCTATATAGAATAAACTGTGTTGATCGTGCTTGAGTCTCTTGATCGCTTGGTGTTTATTTACAGTATATTGATAAGATAGCCTTGATGCGGGGCTGTCCACCAAGACCTTAGTATTAAAGTCAAATGTAAACTCCGAGGAAACTTCCCAGGACTCTGGCTGTTATTTCCAAAGTGTACAAAAATCTGTATGCAAGGAAGCAACTGAAGACTGTCGTCAAGAACATCATTATTCAGATAACATAAATGCAGGAAGTGTCGAGAAAAGCACAGGTCTGGTGTGATGCTAACAGTCGCAAAATGAAAGTCAAACTGAAATTGCACCAAACCATTTCCTGATAAAATCTTTTTTTTACCCTTGCTACCAGTCATAAAGCATCCCTGCCAAGGGTAAAAACGAGAGTCAAGACTATTCCAACTAGACTTTGCATAAACCTAGTATTAATTATTCTGAAATATTGAGAATGAATGGCTCTACATGGTCAGAAAAACGTGTGGTTTTGAATGCAGCTCCCCTCTCAGCAAAAGCGGTATACTGAATGGGCAAAAATCTTGGAAGAGTTTCTATTTTTGCCCCATCCCTTTGTGAATTACAGCGGCACCTCGGGTTACTGACGCTTCAGGTTACAGACTCCACTAACCCAGAAATAGTACCTCGGGTTAAGAACTTTGCTTTAGGATGAGAACAGAAATCGTGCTCCAGTGGCGCGGTAGCAGTGGGAGGCCCTATTAGCTAAAGTGGTACCTCAGGTTAAGAACAGTTTCAGATTAAGAACGGACCTCCAGAACGAATTAAGTTCTTAACCCGAGGTACCACTGTATGTGTGTGAAGAGGGAGGGTTTTGTGCGTTGATGAGGTCATGGGGCCATGCCTCAGGTCCTGCCCCTGATGCCTCATGGCCATGCTTTGCCTCCAGTAGCTGCATGTTGCAGGTAAAACAAGGTAAAGGACCCCTGGACAGTTAAATCCAGTCAAAGGTGACTATGGGGTGCAGCACTCATCTCGCTTTCAGGCCGAGGGAGCCGGCGTTTGTCCACAGACAGCTTTCCGGGTCATGTGGCCAGCATGACTAAACCGCTTCTTGTTCAACGGCACACCGTGATGGAAACCAGAGCACACGGAAACGCCATTTACCTTCCCGCCACAGCAGTACCTATTTATCTACTTGCACTGGCATGCTTTTGAACTGCTACATTGGCAGGAGCTGGGATAGAGCAACGGGAGCTCACCCCGTCTCAGGGATTTGAACCGCTGACCTTCTGATCAGCAAGCCGAAGAGGCTCAGTGGTTTAGACCACAGCGCCACCCACTGCATGTTGAGTGGGGGTGTCTGCAGGAGGGCCACATCCTATGCACAAGCATTATTGGTGCTCTATGCACATGGGCTTCTCTGCTGTAGACACACATGCTCAAAATGTGTGGTTGCTCAAGGGAAGTGCCGGGGAGCCCCAAAACATCAGGGCAGCACCAAGAGTCAAATCTGTGAAGGGGCTTCTGAGTACATTATTGTCAGACCAGAAACTGCAAAGTCATTAATTAATGGAGGGTATAGGCAACAGAATATGGCATGATGTCAAGTTTCTATTATTTTGGTTTGGTTTGGTTTTTAAAAATAATTGTATTGAAACCTACTTTTATGAACCAACAAACTGCAAACATATGGATTATAGCACTCCAGATACAAGAAGAAGAAGAGTTGGGTTATCACTACCCTACGGAGTCTCAAAGCGGCTCACAATCTCCTTTCCCTTCCTCCCCCACAACAAACACTCTGTGAGGTGAGTGAGGCTGAGAGGCTTCAGAGAAGTGTGACTGGCCCAAGGTCACCCAGCAGCTGCATGTGGAGGAGCGGGGAAGCAAACCCAGTTCACCAGATTACGAGTCTACCGCTCTTAACCACTACACCACACTGGCTCCCAGCACAAGGCAATGACTTCTTGGAGGCCAGGGGGACAAATTCCTTATCCCTGATCTAAAATAGCCTTTTGAAGTCCATTTCCTTAAATCTTACATATGGTATCCTTGTTGTCTACAGAAAATGATAGTGCTAGCCTTGACCAGTGATAACTTCTCCCCTTCTTGCCACTGGATGTGTTTTTATGCTACAATAACATATTTTACATTTAATTTTACTCCTGCATGCATATATGAAGTGAAATATTTCCCCACTCACCGTGCCTTACCTTAGCACAAGACAAATCACAACAATGAGGCCAGATGGAAGAAGGGCTTCCCTCCCTCCCCTTAATGACAGAAAAATAGTCTTAAATGATAATTAGTCACAACTAATGGACTCCGTAGCATGCAAAGATTGTAACAACACACTGTGATAATTTATGCTAATATCCCCCTAAAATGCAAAGACATGTTTTAAGAATACAGCACTTTGGACTTTTGATTATGACAACATGCAAATAGGCAGATTTGCATAAAATAACTGCTGCTATCTACTCTCTCAAAATACAACCTCTGTGCACCCAGACTTGTGCATATATGACAGCAATTGTGACTAAGTCTTGTACCACTGCTACTACCATAGCATCTATGCTTGGCAAAAAGGGCCAAGCTATTCTGCTCTCATCTATGTGGCCCCAAATCACCCATCCATATTTCATCCTCCTAGGAATCAAAAAGATCCTCAGTGTAATGCATAAGTCCTATACTGTGACCTCACTCATGCCACACAATCAGTTATCAATTTCGGGGAAGAAGGCTGAACAATGATGGGTGGGTATTGACCTACATTCCAGTCCTACTGCAGATTAACATTTTCTGGTATGGCATAGGCAGAGAATGCTTAAACCCAATTGGAATGAACCTTGACTATATTGATTTGACAGCTAAGGTTTGGCCAGCTTGATAGTACTAAGCTAGCAGCACCCTTCTATATTATAACAATGCATTTGAATTATTGCGCATTAGGTTGTATTTTATGATAGTGTTTAATGTTTCAATGGCCAATGTGTTTGGTGTGTGCAGCCACATCCCGGCTTCATTTACCAATGTACTCCAGTTATCATGTGAAAATGACATTCTGTGAAGAAGTTATGTAGGAAAAGCAACTGCAATAGGATGGTCAGGGCTGGCTCTACCGTTGGGCAGAGTGAGGCAACTGCCTTAGGTGGCAAGTGCTCAGGGGCAGCAGGATCCCATAGCTGTCCCTCCTGAGCTTCTAGCCATTCCACTCTGTTGTCACATGGCTTCTCCTAGGCCCCCTAATCTGGCCTGCTGTCTCAGGCTTGGTGTAGGATGCTAAACTGTCACCAACACTGAAGTAAAATTCAACTGCTAGAGCAGTCAGTTTCTGTATATGGAATTGGGGGTGGCCGCCATCTTGTCCTTTGCCTCAAGCAGCAAAATGTTGTGGACCGAGCCTGACTAGGGTCTTTCCAAATTATAATCTTCATTTTGAGATTGCAGAAACTACCTATAGGTGTTGTATTGATGGACCAAAATAACAATAAAAACAACAACTGCACTTGCTCTACCAAATCCTGCAAGTTCCAGCTCTAGTAACCCCTGTCTTCCCTGTAGCTTCTTTGAGCCAATGTTTGAAACTCCCACTGTTCTAGGCACATTTTGCGACTAGGAATTTCATTAGCACGAGCAGTTTCTGAGTTCTGGGTGCAGTACTGAGCCCAAGATTTCAGATTTAAACTGCAGAGAGGAAGGAAAGGAGGACCTTTTTCTGCCTTCCCACTTCCAGCTACTCTCTGAAGACTGGAGAAGAATATTAGAGGGGTGGGCAGGAGAAGGACCAGACCAGGGGTTGTCAACCTGGTCCCTAACGCCCACTAGTGGGTGTTTCAGGATTCTAGGTGGGTGGTAGGGGGTTCTACGGCACAAGCTGAATCCTCCTTCCATCGAGCACTGGTAGGCAGTAAGGAAATTTTACCATCAAGAAAGATGCATTAGTGGGCAGTAGTTATTATAAAAAGGTTGACTATTTTAGCTACAGTTCATTCATTTTCAGCTTTGTATTCTTATTATAAAAAAGGTGCTCCTGGACATTATGTTGTTGTGTCTGTAACCCAGGTTTAAGGTGCCATTTAGCTCCCAGCTTTCATATCTCAGTTTCTAACACTGTTTTGGGTTTATAAGAACTTATCCGTTGCATCATTCCCTATAACAGAGACATTCCTTTGTCTTAAGTACACAGAAGGACTAGGTCTCCCTTCTTGTCTGTCTCTAACCCCTACAGAAAGAAAACTCTTTAAAGAACTTACAAATCTGGTCAACTAATTAAATAGGAATGGTTCCCTTCTGAAAAACAAAAATTGCTCTGTTACTTCCACCTCTTAACATTAGCGCGCACGCTCTCTCCCCCTCTCTCTCGCAATTAAGAAAGGGTATATTGTTCTACATGGATTACACAGAAGGCTGGATAGTACTAGCTAGGGAAGAGATAATAAAAAAAACAGGAAATAATGGTTGAGTGGGTTCTGATTCATCTCTAATATCATCCATTTATTTTGAAAGTACACATAGTGTGAATCTCCAGGACCCATTCTGGTTACCCTATGAGTAACCTGGATTGTTATTCATATTAGAGCTTCAGATCCTACATGGTAATTCCTCAGGTGCAGAAATTCCTCAGAAACTGCACTTTTGCACAAGTCTGTGCCTGCAGGAGAGCAGGATTTGTATCTATGTACAAAAGTTGGAAGCAATTGGAGCAGGGCCAATTTTTTTAAAAAAGTTGCCTTAACTGGTAATAATTATGAGTGAATTTGGGGGTGGGGTTCTAGGTAGCCCTAGGATTTCCCTTTAACCGGTTCTAGGTAGCCCTAGGAATTCCATTTAACAAAGAATGTCAACTGCCCCTACCCATTCTGCAGGGGAGGGTACAATAACCATTGCATTTTTCCAGCCTGAAATGCAACAAAAAGGAGGAACTTGGGAGTGTTATTCAGTCTTTACATAACCATGTGTGCGGACAATACAGGAATGAAGCTGCCCGTGCCAAAGTCACCAATGAATTACTGTATTTTTCGCTCTATAGGACGCACCAGACTACAAGACGCACCTAGTTTTTGGAGGAGGAAAACAAGAAAACAAATATTCTAAATCTCAGAAGCCAGAACAGCAAGAGGGATCTCTGCACAGTGAAAGCAGCAATGCCTCTTGCTGTTCTGGCTTCTGGATAGCTGCGCAGCCTGCATTCGCTCCATAAAACGCACACACATTTCCCCTTACTTTTTAGGAGGGAAAAAGTGAGTCTTATAGAGCAAAAAATACGGTAGATTTGGGAGAAAGGAGATGTCTGTGCACACACAGCCACCAAAAACATATTTGGCTTTGACAGGCACCTGATTATTCAGCAGCAGTGAATTCTAAAGAGAGGGAAGTTGTTATTGGAAAGGTCCCATAAATTCACATGAGAGGGAGTACCCCCGTTTAGGGGGGCATATTCAAGGGTACGGCTTTCCCGTATTTTCCGAAAGAATTCTTCCCCCATGAAGGAGAATGTGAAGGAGCACTTCACTGCCTCTTCTCCTCATTTCACTAATAGCTGCTCTGAAGGGCACTCTGTGAAGAGTGCAATTATGATAACCTATTTCTACATGCTTTTACGTGCTTTTGTCCAATGTCGGATGTAGCGGTTTATACAAGACACGCTGCCGGCTTAGAATGACCAAACAGTTCTTTATGCTACAAGCATCTGTGACTTAAGAAATGATCCTTGTTCTTTGATACAGGCAGATATGAGACAATTATCTAGAAAGAGGGAGAGGGATTCTTTTAAAGGGGAGGGTGGTGTCCAAAAAAAATAGCGCCAAGATTAATACACAATTACTAGCATTTATCTTAGCAGGGGTCTTTATTCTTATCAAAGAATAAAGTTTTTTATTGGGACACGTGCATTTACAGGGGAGCAATCAGAATGGTTTTTACACATGTTGGTGAAAATGAGTCCAATTATTATGGCAAAGGCAACACTGATCTGCCAGAAATTTGGTGCCATAGCAATTTTCTCACCCTATTCAAGATGGTTGTAAATAGAGGCCCCTTTAGAAATTAAAAGCAAAGCAGAACAAAACTTTCAGAGGAATCTCAGACCAAAAAACATTAAATCTTTTTAAATTGGCTTTAAGGAAGTTTTAAAAACACAGCATGTGTCACGAAGAACAAACCAAGGCACAAACCCAGCTGCCCTGTGATCAAAGCAGCCTCAGCAAGTGCACATAGGATTGTGACCTTAATGATGTTTGCCAGTGTCAGGAAAACGCTTGTTCACAGAGTTAAAAAAACAAAAATGGTCTCTTTGTGACATTCTGTGTTCCCCAAAATGTCACAGTGGAAAGCCCACTTTTCAGGGAGAATGGAAAATAAGGAGAAGTGGAAATACTTCTGGAAAGTATACTTCTGGAGCCCTGGAAATAAGGAGAAGTGGCAACTGAGGCCAATGCAGCCGTGAAGCCAGACACTTGGCACAGTTACTGCTGGGTGCTGATACAATTGGCTAGCCTGGATGTCTTTTTGAGGAAAGGAAGGGTAGAAACGTTTCAAGCAAGCAAGCAAGCAAGCAAATAAATAAATAAATAACAAGTCTAGAACAAAGCTCAAAGTTTGATGAGGATGTTAAGTTGTGGGTGAACATATCAGACGACACAGCGATTCTTCAAACAGCTCTTGTTTATTCAGAGGCCAGAACAGAACTGAACTGAAGGGTTCAGTCAGCCTGCTTATATAGACCTCCAGTACAACGTAACTGTAACAATTTTCTAAAACTATCCAATCACTGAAAGTCACTTTCAATCCCTTATTTGCATAACTATCTACAGTATTCCCCTGCTGGCCCAGGGTGAGAACTTTAGTACATAACGGAGGACATGAGAAAGGGTAAGCTGTGGAGGAGAGAAAGCCAAACTGTCAGGGGTCCACTACCCCAGCAGCCACTCAAGCCTGCACTACTTGGAGTAAGTGTCTGGATCCAGATGCTGCCATTTTGATTTCCCACAATGCTTCAGAGTGCCACCACACTCGTGTCATTATGGGAAATTTAAAATGATGGCTGCTGAATCCAGGTGCCTGTCACTGCTTCCAAGGAAGAAGGAGAGACCACCAGAAGACATTTTGACCAGAGCCCCCCAAACCTGGAACCAACCCCTGAAGATTTGTTTGGGTCACCTTTCAAAAAAGGTATCTAAAACCATCTCTCCCTTTAAATACATCCATCCATGTAAAAAAAGCAACAGGTTGTTACCACAGCCCAGTGTTTCTCAAAGGGCCTGAAACACCACACTGGTGTGGCAGGAAGATTCAAGGACAACCAATATTATATTTTGGGAATGGTTCATCTTCTTATGTAGATGCATTGTTTTATACTTTCTAGAAGTCCCAATGTCATATTATAAAGTTGTTCTAAGCAACAACTCTATTCCAAACTTAAAAATGGAATGTGTAAAGCAAATGTGTGGAATGTGTGAACAAAAGAGGTTTAAAAACTCTCAAGGCAAATCTAAAGAAATGTAGTATAAACACTGACAACTGGGAAACACTGGTCTGCGAGCGCTCCAGTTGGAGAACAGCCTTTATCAAAGGTGTCGTGGGCTTTGAAGATGCTTGAACTCAGGACGAAAGAGAGAAATGCGCTAAGAGGAAGGTACGCTTTGCAAATCCACACCGTGATCAACTCCTGCCCAAAAACCTATGTCCCCATTGTGGAAGGATGTGTGGATCCAGAATTGGCCTCCACAGTCACTTATGGACTCAATGTTAAAAACGTGTTTACGGAAGGCAATCTTACTCGGCTACAAGTGATCGCCAAAGAAGAAGATAAAGTTGTGTTCTTTGTTAAAAATTTAGCACTTGTGGAAGTTGTTTCTTTTTTGTTTTTCAATGTATTTCTTATTTAAAAAACAACAACATTGGTGTGGTGCAAGAAATTTTTTATTCTGAAAGCATGCCCCAGAGAAAAAAGTCTGAGAACCACTCCAGTATGTCTCTTTCCCCTGAACACACAGACAGACAAAGTCACCACATGGGAATAAGCTACAATGCCAAGTCAGTGTTCCATTTACTTCACCAGTTTTGGCTTAGCGGGCTACTTCGCAAAGCCCTTAAGTGTGATGATATTAAAAACTCGTACTATATCATCTTTTCTTGACTTTGCTTCAAATCTCACCATCTACTTAAGTAATATGCATTGTCTGTTTTGTTTTGTTTTTCAATTGCCTCCCATACTGAACCTATTTTAGATCACACTGCTCATTCCACAGCTTGGAAAGGGATTTGGTTCAGCTTGCATTTTAATGTGAACTTAGCCAAACCAAAATCGACAGAATCATCACCCATTGCAACCCGCAAAGCCCTTCCATTCCTATAGCTGTACAGCTATCTGTTCCTTGTCGTGTCAGGACCACGATGTGGGAAACATCTTGCTTTTTTGTGTGGCTAGTTTTTACCTGGTAACATAGATTCAGAGCTCAGTACTCTTCTAGACCCTTCAAGTGTACTTGTTTTCCAGGGACAGTCCCGGATTTACAGAAGCCGTCTCAGTTTCTGATCTGATTCTGGAACATCTCACTTCTCCTTAGGGCATCCCTATTTTCACTGGAGAAGTGGTGGAGGGTATGGACCCCTGAGTCAAGGAGATAAGCAACTAAACTAAACTAAACTAAACAACCTTTAGAAGACATCTGAAGGCAGCCCTGTATAGGGAAAGTTAAATGTTTTATTGTGTTTTTATATATGTTGGAAGTCACCCCAAGTGGCTGGGGCAACCTAGATGGGCAGAGTTAAAGAAAAATTATTATTATTATTATTATTATTATTATTATTATTATTATTATTACTACTACTACTACTACTACTACTAAATAGGATGTCCTTATTTTCATTGGAGAAATGTTGGGGGAGGGGTACGCTCTTATACTGCAAATTCAATTGCATACTCACTTATCTGAAAATTTGCCCCAATGCACATAGTATGACTTACATGCAGAGAAACACATATGCTGTGCAGATCAAGACTTTACAGTACTTTTGATGAGCAAGATGCAAAGTGATTTACAAACTTAAAGTAAGCATTACAGTTTATAATTCACCATGCATTGCTAGGAATAGTGCAAATAGTTTCCTTTTCTTGGGTCTCAAGTTCCAACTGAGACTGTAATCCTGTGAGCACCTTTACCTGGGAGAAAGCTCAATGCAGTAAAACACATACAGGGTAATGCTGTAAAACACCCAGCCAGGCCAGCCAGCACAGAAAATGTTTTGGTAAGATATTATCTGCCAGTAAACAGCTCCCCTGGAAAATTCCCTAGCTTATTGGAAGTAGTGTTTCATGTTAAAACTGAGGAGCCTATAAGAAACCTATTTAACCAACAGAATGATATTATGCAAAGAAGCCAATAAGGTAGTTGGGGGGGGGAGAGGGTAATTCGTATGGAGATATTAATAGATAACCTTCGAAATATGAGAAAACCAGTTACAAAACATTCCCCTGCTCTGCTGGAGCGGAGGGCGACGCTGCCCCTTTAAGTGAAACCAGCTGTAGTAAACCTGCCTAACTCTTCTGGAATGCAAAGTGCTCTGGGATTCTGTCTAGTCAGGGCTCTGGCACCAAGACTGTGGCAGCTTTTTTTATTTTTCTGTGGGCAAGCGGCTTCCTCACATTTCTGTTATTTTATCCTTAAAGATGTTGCCATGGATACTGGCATGAAAATGGCACCTGGCCAGTCAGATTGTGACAAAAGCATGTAAGGGTAAGGAGTCCAGGGCTTTAGGAAAACACTGAAGTTTAGATAGCTTTATTTTAAAACACACACGCACACAAACTGTATTGTGCTAATCTGAATGAAAAATATTAAAAGCTCTTTTCTCTCCATGTCCCTATATAGCAGTCTATCAAGGAACGTTTAATGAAGTAGGTAAATACCAACCATTAAAAGTAATCCATCACAGCTCGTGAACACCCAGTTAACGAGTATCAGGTTGCATAATATCTATTTTCCTGTGCAAATGCTGTTAGGAGTGAAGTTAAAATGACACAATAAATGTAGGTGTTTATTTCCTAGAGCAGACTGATTAATACAAATGTGCTCCAGCCAAATTGCATTCTAGTAGAAACTGAAATAACATAGTTTCCGGAGCCATTTTCTAATATGCAATGTGGAAAGTTTTATTCTTTTTTTCACTACACCCCCACCAAAAAAAAAAAGCCCCCAATCCTAGCAACTCATTGGGTATTATATGCAGAATGAGTGACTTGTGATTTAATTATTCCCATGTTCTCATGAAATTATATAGATTCTAGCTCAGCCTTTTCCAACCGGGTGCCCTCAGCTGTTTCGGGCTACAACCTTATCGTCATTCAGAAAATGTCTGCAGCGCTAAATGAGTGCAAGCTGGAACCCTGAGCATTCAGTTCATGGGGTCAGATTGTGCACATTTGGCAAGGCTTCCTGTGGCAAGCATGCTCTGAACATGCAGGAATTGTTAGCTTCTTACATAGGAACAGTAGTTTTAATATTCCAGTGGAATAATCTAATAATAGTTTTATCTTAGGATGGCATCCTATACCCATTTGGTGGCAAACAAGCCTTGCTATCAATGAGTAGGTTAAAAAAAAGATAAAGGTAATGGACCCCTGGGTGGTTAAGTCCAGTCAAAGGTGACTATGGGGTTGCGGGCGATCATCTCTCTTTCACGCCAAGGGAGCCAGCGTTTGTCCACAGACAGCGTTTCGGATCACATGGCCAGCATGAATAAACTGCTACTGGCGCAACGGAACACAGTGACGCCGGAGGGCAGAGCACACAGAAATGCCGTTTACCTTCCCGCCACAGCGGCACCTATTTATCTACTTGCACTGGTGTGCTTTCAAACTGCTAGGTTGGCAGGAGCTAGGACAGAGCAACAAGAGCTCACCCCGTCATGGGGATTCGAATGGCCGACCTTCTGACTGGCAAGCCCAAGCGGCTCAGTGGTTTAGACCAGAGCACCATCCGCGTCCCTACTTTTGAGTAGACACATAGAGGGTTGCACTGTGAATGCCTAATCAAACAGAAAGGAAGGCCATATTTTACAGGGCCACAATTGTCTGCATAAGATTAACTACTACTACTACTACTACTACTACAACAATAAATAAATAAATAAATTAAACAGCATAAACTATTGGGATTTGTTCACAGCAATAACACTACCACGGAGGGCTCCCCTAAAAGAAACAAAGAAGAAAGACAGAAAAACTTACAAGAATAAAGCAATTTTCCTACTAATTTGTGTGTATGTGTGCATGCACATGCACATGCACACAAACAAAATTAGTGACTATCTACTGTTAAGCTTCACTAATCCATACAAAAAGACTCTGGTATATATATACTTTTCAAGACTTGTGAAATCCAACATATATATCTTCTTTTATTCACCAGGAAAGTGTCCTAAGAGCAATTCATAGGATTTGCCACTTAATACCAGAACATGCTTCCCCAAACTGCTTAATTTAAAGCTGGAATTAAGTCTCTTGATGCTCGCAGCATTTATATGAAGGCACCATAATCCCACAGAGCGCATACAGCAAGCATTTTAAAGCCTGATATTTAATAGTGTTACTTTTTTATAAAGCGCATGCATATATTTCACATATTCTGTTGCCATTTTATTTTCTTGCAATTTTGTTTTTGAATAAAAGACAGAATTCAAGGTATTGGTATTATTTCTAGCGTTAATTTAGAGAAAGGACAATTTACAGCATAAAACATTTGATCTCCAATCTATTTTGCGCTTTACTGGTATGAATGTACACTAAACAAAGGAATTTGTCTAGATTAAAGTATTCGGCAGAGCAATCCTGTGATGGGACGATGAGCTGCTTGTGCGTAAAATGCAAGTCCCTCAGAGTTTGATCAGGTTTTCAAACCTCTGCCTGTGACGGAGCCCCTCCAGCATGGCTGCGTCAATCACTAGTAGAATCCGAAAGTGGCTGCTTTCGGAAACGTTTCCAACATAAAAGCTCCTTAACGGAAACACGTCGTCTGGCCTCTCGGCGTGACAGTTTCCGTCGAGGTGTGGGTGTCCCTATAGGAGGTCCTGAGACCTCCCCACTGGTTTCGCTTGAAGCGTCTCTGAGCCATCCCTCCGACTCACTTTCCCTTGGAGTTCTTGCTCGCCCTCTACTGGTTCCCTCTTCCGCTGCTACTGCTCTCTCAACCTCAGGGAGCCTTTGCACCTGCGGCGCTTTAGATGTCAGTTCCCTGACATCCACCTCCCCTCCAGGGCCCCCTTCACCCCCTCCCGTCTCCTCTCCTACTGGCGGTGAGGAGGTAAAACCCCTGAAAGAACCTCCCTCATCTTCCGACGTCGCGAACACTTCCTTCCACTTGTTGCTGTTCCTACTCTCTAGGTACTCTTCGTCATCAGAGTCCACTCCATCTTCCAACTCCGACTCCGCGAACCCTTCCATTTCCTCTTCCTCATCGGTGGTGCCGAAATACTCCCTCCTAAACCTTGCTATAGGCTGAGGTTTCCTCGGGAACCTTTGGTGGAACGTTTCTGTTAAAACCTCGTCATTGACTTCCTCTGCACTTACCCAGGTGTTTTCTGACTCCGGTTCCCCTTCCCACGCCACCAAATACTCCACCTGATTACCCTTCCACCTGGAATCGAGGATTTCCGCTACATGGTTGCGGCGTTCCCTCTCTTCCAAGGCTGGTCCCCTGACGTGCTCCCCTTCACGTCCCCCCCTGTATGGTGACAGTAACGACCTGTGGAACACTGGGTGCAATTTCATGTGGTTGGGTAATCGGAGTTTGAAAGCTACCGGGTTGACCTGCTGAATCACCTCAAAGGGTCCCAATCTTCTGGGCCTCAGTTTCTTACAACCCCCTTTGAACGGCAACCCTTGGGTTGACAACCACACTTGATCCCCCACCCTTATGGTTTCACCTTCCCTTCTGTTCTTGTCTGCCTGCTTCTTATATTGTGCCTTGGCCCTTTCTAAGTTGAGCTGGAGCTGCTGATGGATGGCTTCCATCTCTTCTACAAAATGTTCAGCCGCTGGAACGCTCCATCTCTCCCCTCCTTCCCCTGGAAATGCCCTGGGGTGACACCCGTAATTAGCCAAAAAGGGACTCATCCCTGTGGACACATTCTCCGCATTATTGTAGGCAAATTCTGCCAACGCCAACTTTTCGACCCAATCGTTCTCTCTGTCATTGACATAACACCTAAGATATTGTTGAAGAATGCCATTTGCCCTTTCCGCCTGCCCGTTGGTTTCAGGGTGCCGGGCAGTTGAAAAATTAACTTCCACGTGTAGCAAGCTCATGAGCTTCCTCCAGAACCTGGAAGTAAATTGTTTGCCTCGATCTGAGATCACCCTCGAGGGAGCCCCGTGCAACCTAAAGATATGTTCCACAAACAACTTCGCCGTTTCTTCCGCTGTGACTGCATGTGAGCATGCTACAAAATGGCACATCTTAGTTAACAGGTCTACTACTACCATGATGGCTGTTTTCCCCTTGGACCTTGGCAGATCCGTCATAAAATCTATTGATATCGCTTCCCAAGGCCGTTCTGGTGTGGGTAAAGGTTCTAATAACCCTGCCGGCGCCCTTCTTTCCCCTTTGGCTCGCTGACATTGGTCACACCCTCTTACATACTCCCTTACATCTTCCCTCACCTTAGGCCACCAAAATTCCCTGGTAACCAACCACATGGTTTTGTGTTGCCCAAAATGTCCCGCCGTGGGGCTATCATGCAACTGCTTGAGTACTCTCCCCCTCAATTCACCTTCGGGTATATACAGTGCCCCTTTGTAATACAATGCCCCATTTCTTTCCTCAAAACCTCCGGGGCTCTCGCCCTCCCCCCTGAGACCTCTGAGCTTATCCTGGGCATATTCATCATTTTCCGTTTCCTCCACCAGTTCTCGTTGCCCCACCATCGCCGCCCCACACACCCAGCGGTCCTCCGGGATGACATGTCTCTCTTCGATCACCCCCTCCCCTTCCCAATATTCTGGTTTGCGTGAGAGCGCGTCCGCCCTGACGTTTTCTGGGCCTGGCACATAACAAATCTCAAAGTTAAATTTGGAGAATTCCTGTGCCCATCTCACTTGTCGTTGGTTGAGCACTCGAGCTGTTCTCCAATACTCTAAATTTTTGTGGTCGGTGCACACTTGCACCTTGTGTTGTGCCCCAATTAATAAATGTCTCCACCTCCGGAATGCTTCGTGAATGGCAAGTAGTTCCCTGTCATACACCGTGTAATTCCTCTCGGACTTATTCAGCTTCCGCGAGAAGAAGGCACACGGTCTCCACTCCGACGCACTCCTCCCCGGTTGAAGAAGGACCGCCCCTACCGCCCGGTCGGATGCATCTGTTTCCACTCTCATGGGTTTTCGTAAATCCACATGCAGAAGTTGTTCTTCCGAGGCGAAAGCCCTTTTCAGTTCTTCAAAGGCTCGATCCGCCTCTGCCGTCCAAACAAATTTCTTCTTGCTGCTGAGACAGTCGGTGATGGGCGCCGTCAAGTGGGCAAAGTTCTTGATGAACTTCCGATAAAAGTTCCCAAATCCCAAGAATCTTTGCACGTCCTTCTTGGTCTTCGGTGTCTTCCATTCCAGTACCGCTTGGACCTTGCCTGGATCCATGGCCAATCCCTTGTCTGACAAGCGGTACCCCAGGAATTCCACCTCCTTGGTATGAAACTGGCACTTCTCCAGTTTCACCCACAGCTGGTTGGCTTGCAGCCTGCCCAACACTTCTCGAACGTCCCTCACATGCTGTTCCTCATTTTCCGAATACACCAACACGTCGTCTAAAAAGGCCACACAATTCTTGTAGAGCAAAGGTCCCAGAACGTGGTTTATAAAAGCTTGAAAACACGCGGAGCCCCCTTGTAGACCGAAGGGCATAACGAGGTATTCAAAGGCTCCCAACGGGGTAAACATGGTGGTCTTCCATTCATCTCCCTTCCTTATGCGTATCAGATTGTACGCCCCCCGCAGGTCCAGTTTTGTAAAAATCTTTCCCTTCCTTACTCTGGTCAAAATGTCATCAATTCGGGGCATAGGGAAAGCCAGGGGCTCCGACACTGCATTGAGGGCCCTGAAGTCACACACCAGTCTCGGTTTGTCTGTGTTCTTTTTGTCCACAAAGAACACTGGGCTGCCCCCCACCGCTCGGGACTCTCTGATGAAACCTCGCTTCAAGTTTTTGTCAATGAACTCCCTCAGCTCCTGCATCTCCCTGTCTGACATGGCGTACAGCTTGCCTACTGGGAGTTGGGCCCCTGGGAGTAGGTTGATTTGACAGTCAAAGGGTCTATGCGGTGGCAGTTTGTCTGCTTCCCTTTCGCTGAATACGTTGCTCAGATCTGCGTATTGCGGGGGCACCTTCCCTTTGCCCATCACTTCCATCCCCGCTAGGGTGACTCTGTCTCCTCCCGAAACCTTCCCCTCCTTGCAGTGTTCTAGGCAATGCGCTGACCCAAAGGAGACCACCCTCTGATGCCAGCCCACTAGCGGATCGTGTAGCGCCAGCCAGCTCATCCCCAAAATGATGGGCGCTCCTCCCAGGATGGCCACATTAAACGCTATCTGTTCGGTGTGCCTTGCCACTCTCATTATCATCGGGACAGTCTGTTGGCTAACTTCTCCCCCCAACAGCTCTCTGCCGTCAATCGTAGTCACCTGCAAGGGGTTACTTAAAGGGATGGTCTGTATCTGGTGCTCAGCTGCAAACTCCTTACTCATGAAATTACAGGAGCTGCCTGAATCCAAAAGCGCCTTGACCTTTAGTGGGTGTCCGTTTGGCAGTTCTAGTAACACCTCTATCACTAAAGCAGGTCTGGGAGGTTCTGGCATGGGCACTTTCATTGCTCTTTGGCCTGGCTGCTGTGCCCCAACGGTGGCAGCCAGGCGTTGGCTTTTACTTGCTCCTTGCTTTCCTCTTCCTTTCCCCCAACAGCTCCTGCCATCCCTTGCCATTCCTTTCTTTGTGGGCAGACTCTGGCAAAGTGCCCTGGCTGTTGGCAGAGATAACATCTCTTGGCGCTCTTTCCCTCCTTCTTCCGCCCTTCACTGGGATTTGAAACTGCGCGCGCCCGCGCTGTTCCAACTTCCATCGGCTCTGCCGGCGGGAAAGATGGCTCTGGAATGTCTGGAATGCGGAACTCCCTCCAACGGTCTCCTTTCCCTTCCCGCCTTTCCAAAGCCCTCGCCTCCTGGCGCGCTCCTATGGCCAGCGCAGATTTGGTTAATTGGTCCATAGACTCCGCCCTGGGCCCCCGGGAAAGCTCATCTTTGACGGTTGAAGAAAGCCCCTCTTCGAAAAGCATTTGGATGGGCTCCGCCGATAGGTCCCACCCCAATTTATGAATCAGCATAGTAAATTCAGTCCAGTACTCACGGACAGATCTGCTTCCTTGCTGGCAAGCCATTAACTGCCTTCGCACCACCCCCTGCTCAATATCGCTGGAAAACATCAGGTCCATGGCACGAAAAAACTTCCTCGTGTCCTTTAAGATCTCATTATTCGCTGCCATCAGGGGTCTAACCCAATCTTTCGCCCCGGATTCGAGATGGCCAATCACATACGCCACTCGCGATTCCTCGTCGGGGAAGTCATCAAACTGCAAGTTTAGAGCGTATTGCATCTCTGTTCTAAAGGCATGATAGTTCCTGGGATCCCCCCCGAATTTCTGCACCAATCCTGGTACCTTTCTGGCGAGCGGGGTGGTTTTCTCCTTTCCCTTTTCTGCATCCTGAGCCCTCCTCTCCTCAAGCCTCGCCGTTTGCAGCGCCAACTGGATCTCCAACGCTCGGTACCTTTCTTCCAGGCTTGGACCCCCTCCAGCTGCTCCTGCACCCCCGGTTCCGGCTGGGTTGCTCATGATGCTTCTCTCTGCACAAGCTGGCTTTCGGTGACTTTCGGATTGCTGTGATGGGACGATGAGCTGCTTGTGCGTAAAATGCAAGTCCCTCAGAGTTTGATCAGGTTTTCAAACCTCTGCCTGTGACGGAGCCCCTCCAGCATGGCTGCGTCAATCACTAGTAGAATCCGAAAGTGGCTGCTTTCGGAAACGTTTCCAACATAAAAGCTCCTTAACGGAAACACGTCGCCTGGCCTCTCGGCGTGACAGTTTCCGTCGAGGTGTGGGTGTCCCTATAGGAGGTCCTGAGACCTCCCCACTGGTTTCGCTTGAAGCGTCTCTGAGCCATCCCTCCGACTCACTTTCCCTTGGAGTTCTTGCTCGCCCTCTACTGGTTCCCTCTTCCGCTGCTACTGCTCTCTCAACCTCAGGGAGCCTTTGCACCTGCGGCGCTTTAGATGTCAGTTCCCTGACAAATCCTATAATATCACGACACTGGGGGACTCTGTCTGTTTCCGCAGTGTATTTTCGCTCCATTGCAAGTGTATTCCACTGACTATCTAGGTTTTTCTATCATGGCATTGGGGGACCTGCTATTCTGCCAGCATAGCAAGGTTTCTGCCAAATCCTATGCCTTCTCAGATGGCAAATACAGGATTGAACCCTTAATCAGTCATAGAATCATAGAATCATAGAGTTGGAAGAGACCACAAGGGCCATTGAGTCCAACCCCCTGCCAAGCAGGACACACCATCAGAGCTTTTCTGTAAAACACTGAGATAATAGCATCTGCCATGTATACTGTACATACTGATCTGTAGGAAAGCAAACACATTTTCTTAGAGAAGATTTTAAGTTCACAATGGAATGCTTACATGCCATTTAAACTACTTTTTTCTGGTGAGGTAAGAAAGGATTTTAAGAGATGAATCCTATGCATGTTTACACAGATGAAAGCCCATTACGGACAATAATTCCTGCTCGAAGTCCTTGCTAAATATATTTAGGATTGTTGCCTTAAATTATTGATTATTTATTTAAAGAATTTATGAAGCACTCACTATTCAAAAAATGCATCATAAAAATATAATAAAAGCAAGATGCAAAGTTAAAACAATAACAACACAGTATATCCGTCTGTAAAACCAACATTGAACAATCTCTGCCAGTGCTACCCCGATATATTTTAAGGAATAAAAAATTATTAAGGAGGCATCACCTTAAAGAGGAAGTTGTTGGTATTGTACCAACAAGAGAGTGCATTCCAGTGTGTGGATGCCAACACACTAAAAGCTGTGCTAAATTAACTTCCGGAGCATATGGCTCCCACAAGAAAGCTTCACTGGATGACCTAAGAACTCCAGCAGGATCATATGGGGAAATGTGATCTTTCAGAAAATCAGGTCTTCGACTCTTTAGTGCTTCATATACCAGAAGCAAAATCTAGGGACTCCACCATTTGTCAGGCACAGTGTCTGGTTCTGCATATTCCTAATTACTTGTATTCCTGAAGAATCTCATTCACAATATGGAGTGCAGGGGACCAAGGGTGGTAACCAGCAATATTGATTTGTTTGCAAACAGGGTGGTAGATAAAGTGGAAGTTGGATCTTCAGTCACATACTCTTATCATTTACTCCAGTTCCAGTGCACTCCCACCACTGGTGTTTGAAGTGACATTAGCCACAATCCATCCCTAGCCTGTAGCTTCTTAAGAAATTCTACTGCTGTTTGATACATTTCACCTCAAACCTTCTTTCATCTGATTGGAAAACACAAGTCACAATTAAACTGAGGTGTGTCCCTTTGAGATAGACCCTTGTGCATGTACAGATTAACAGCTCAATTGAATTTGAGGTTACGTAAGCTTCAAGATGTGCGTGCAGCAAACCCAGAAGTATTTTACCGGGTTTCACCACACGCACATGCGCAGGTTGTGGGAACCTCGGGATCCGACTGGACCTCTGGAACAGATCCCATCTGCAACTAGAGGTACCACTGGTACTAGGGTTGCCATATTTCAAAAGCTGAAAACCCAGAGCTTTTTTTGGCAAAGTTGTTGAGTTTCTGAGCTATTTTTAATTAAATTTGCCAAAATCTACACATCCACAGGCTGATATGTGTCTGGATTTTCCCAGACATTTAAGCGATTTCTGCCCGGATATTGCTAACAAGTGCCGAATACCAGCTATGTCTGGGAAATTCAAGATGTATGGCAACCCTACACTGCAGTTCTATATACTTGATATGCATAGGGTTGCACTATAAACCATTTGTTTTTATTATGAATAAATAAGGGATAAATGAGTAAGCTCAAACCCACATCCCTCCCTTGTATACAAATTATGGCTAGCTGGTTATCTGGCAAGCCTTAGGAGAGAAAAGTTTGTGCATTTTCCAGTGGATCATAACTCCTAACTGATTTTCATGGGAAACCCTCCCAAATCAAAGCTAAGCCCATCAAATTTCATCTTCTGGCCCCTAGCAGTTCTTCAGCTTCTTCGACTTATTACAGAGCAAACAAAACAAAACAGCTCCAGATAAAACAAACAATCCCTTCTTTCTGAGCCTGTGAGATAAAGGTTTCAGGAAGGTATACATGACTGCAAATACAGGATTACAGTAGTAACATGTTCGTGGTGTGTTTCCGGCCCCCCCTCAAAATAAACTATTTGCGGCCACATCTACTTGAACGCTGTTGTTGGATATAATTTATTCTGCTCAAAATCCGACAGCATGTTCAATTCTGTCTATTGTGAACTCTGAAGACAGGTACCAATTCACTGTGTTTTGCACAGCGGAGCCAGGTGCATAGATTATTGGGATTTAAAATATATCAATCACATTCAAAGAGAAAACATAATTTATATATATGATCTAGTGTGTGGAGCCGTTGCTCAAGATTGCAGCCACGCCATTCTATTTCCCGCCTTTCTATTTTCCACTTTTCTCTCTTAATAATAATGCCAGCATCCCATGGCTACAGAGTAGACTCCTTTCTGATTAGGTTGTGGGTTGTGGGTTTTGTTTTGCTTTTGCTTTTGCAATTGTGCAAGCCTCCTGATAACAACCCGCCCCCCCGCCCCCCGTTCTGCAAAGCTGGCACCATTTTGGCTACAAAATGAACAGCACACACAGCCTGGGCATTGGAAAAGTTATGTCCCAGTTAAACTGGAACCTTGGTCCTCTAGGACTCAGTTTGCTTCAGGAACAAGACGAGACTGCAAGTATCTATAGTTGTTGTCTAGACAAGTACAGTGGTACCTCGAGTTAAGAACTTAATTTGTTCTGGAGGTCCGTTCTTAACCTGAAACTGTTCTTAACCTGAGGTACCACTTTAGCTAATGGGGCCTCCCGCTGCCACCGCGCAATTTCTGTTCTCATCCTGAAGCAAAGTTCTTAACCCGAGGTACTATTTCTGGGTTAGCGGAGTCTGTAACCTGAAGCGTATGTAACCTGAAGCGTATGTAACCCAAAGTACCACTGTACTTCTTCATACAATGCGTAGTTAAATTATGGAAACTGCTCCCGCAGGAGGCATTGATGGCCACCAACTGAGATGGTTTTAAAAGAGGATTAGACGAATAAATGGAGGATAAGGCTACCTGTGGCTACTAACTCTGACATACATTTCTACCTCCTTTGCTGGAGACAGTAGACTTCCGAATACGAGGTTGCTAGAAATGGCAGGAGGAAAGGGTGTTATTGCATTCAGTTCCTGCTTGTGAGGTATCTGGTTGGCCACAGTGAGGACAATATGCTGCTCTAGGTGGGCCAATGGCAACAGGCTCTTCTTATGTTCTTTTGACTCTAGTTTGAATAAATCTATGACATCTGATTCAGATGTTTTATCTCCTAAATCTGTACACATGGGAGATGGTTGCAATGTACCTAAAGGCACTCATCTTCAGCCAGATTGCAAAGTTGTTGTAAACCATCCCATGTTCTTTGAGTGAAGGTTAGCATGTAAATCTAATAAATAAACAAATAAATGAAATAAGAACCCTAAGTAAAAAGCATTAACTAATGAGAAACTCGGATATGGGCTTCAAAAACACCTTTCTGGGCTCAATACCACAAAGATGTGTCTCAAATAATTTTTCTGGCCACAATTTAAACAAGCCCTTGGTGGGGATCAAACTATAAAACAGATTAAAATAGTGTATCTATGCTGAATGGTTGCAATTGGGAAAGAGACTGGGAGATGCCATAGGAAACATGTTGATATCAGTATAGTTTTGAGACTGGAAAGTGAAAACAAGTTCCAAGCCTAATTCCATAGTCAATTTAGTCAACCCACATCCTCTCCTTCTCTAAGACCTGATGCAAGCAGATGGGAAAGCAGAAAACTGAGTGACGCATCACAAGCAATGCACCTACACAAGTTTTGCTTACAAGAGAAGCCTTTGTATTCCAAGCTGTATTTATCAATATTTGATTTAAACATCTGTGCTTGCACATTTAATGGACAAAACCAGATGGGGATCTTCAGGAGCACATCTGTATTAATTAAGACAAAAAAGGCGAGCCAGGCCCAGAAACAGCCAACCATGTAAACAAAGGAATAAATTTGGTTGGACTGTAAACATGGTAACCTTGTGTTGCATTTTGTGGCCAGCAACAGGTTTAGTTTATAACACACAGCACTGGGAAAGTCATGTTTTTATAAACTGCAGGCACAACCCTTGTGCGTGTTTACTCAGAAGTTCTATGGGTTTGATTAAAAAAAAAGATCAATTATGTATTTATTTGTTAAATTTGGACCCCACCATTGTACAACATGGTGTTCACTGAATGGGTGCTCAATCACAAATAAGTGTGCACAGGATTGCAGCCTTAATCATTTGAGGAGGGGTGGAGAACACCTCCAGGTGTTGCCGAACTACAAGTCCCATCATCCCCGTCCTCTGGCATGTCTGCTAGGGCTGATGAGAGTTGTAGGTCAACAACATCTGGAGGAAAAGGTTCTCTACTCTGGGTTTAAGCCTACCATTACTGAAAGTACAAGTTCCTTTCTGAAGCTACACTTCATTGATGGCTTTCAGAGACCTTGACTATTAGGTTATCATTAATTTGTGAAGACTACTACTTCATAAACAATGAACCCAGAGAAAGGTAATCACTAACTTAAGTGCCATTGATCACAATGGCGCTAAAGCATGGCTAACCTATTCAGGATCCAAACCACAGATTTTATTTAAAGGTGAAACATTTTAAACTTCAGGGTGGTCTCTACATGTCTCCCTGTTCTTTGTAACCCGAACTAAGCCCAAATGCCACCTGACTTGCCTATTAAAATCCGAAGCTCTCATTATTAAGGGAATATTATAATTACACTGACCAGCATCCCCAGATCTTCTCCCCTCCTCTGCTATTTTCTGCTGAAAAATCTTCATGTACAACCAAAGATTTCTCATTACGCCCCAGCATTATGATCATATGCTTTTGCACGACTGGATTTCATCAAATTTCTGTTACTCCATTACATGAAGTCATCTGATTAATTCTGCATAATTTCCCAATTCTTTTCGGTATTAGTGATGCCTCCCACCCAGTGTTCCCATCATGCATCATCAATATATCCCTACTGGCAACACCCCCAATTAAGCCACTGAATGAATGAATTCCCTAAAATGGATCTTTAAGCAACTTCAAGAGACCCTACAGAAGTCTCAAGGGATTTCTGCTCTGGAATCCTCTTTCCCCACACACAGACCTAGCTCTGTTTTCCTGTAATTTTAGTCCGGTTTGTGTTTTATAAATCCACAACCATTTTACAACGGCTTAGAAAACAAAACAAAACAGTAACAATTTCAAAGTCGAGACTGTCATTTGACAGAACATGAAGAATGGTCACCAGGCAAAATTTCATTTGCTCCATGTCTCAGTCATCTAATCAAATTTCTGATGTCTTTTCTAAAGTTCAAAAGCAGCTTAGGGGTGGGGTGGGAAAGGCAACTGGCTATGCGTTTTAGAATTCCTCCCACCATGCCGTTTTCCTAAGCAAAATGCAGTTTGCCAATGAAACTACTAATAGCTTTGCTGTGGGCAGGGGGCGGTGGGAAGCAAGCATAATATGGATCCCATCTTTTTCATCCCAGCAAGAATGCAAGTGGATTCAGATGGGGGAACTGCACGAGAGGAAGATTTCTCCCAACACTGTGGCCATGAGACACACCCCACCCTAGGGACCATGCCCAGCATCCCCTCAATCTTGTCAGTGCTTCTGAAGGTGGCTAGGAAAGTCATGGAAGTGGGGGAAATGTCCTTCATTTATGAAGGGGTCCTCCATTTACCCAAATATTTTGGGTGCCTCCATTCTCTGCTATGAATGGTCAAATCTGTTAGTTTCAGTTTCTCTGGTAAGCGGAGATAGTGTTCAGTCTGAATGATCTCAGTTTGTGATTTCTAAACCAGGGTTTCTCAAGCTTGGGTCTCTACCTGGTTTTGGACTACAATTCCCATCATCCTTGACCACTGGTAGCTAGGAATGATGGGAGTTGTAGTCCGAAAAAACAGCTGGAGACATACGTTTGGGAAATCATGTTCTGAATCATAATATTGCTACTTTCAACATCTTTTTTCTGTTTAGTATTTACAATTTTGCAGGTGACAATTTCCCTAATATAATTCATTCCCATCTTGTTTTCATGAATATATGCATTTTTTATGTACACTTTCCCCAAATATATGCATTTTTTTGGTGGGAAAACTGCAGCACAAAATTCTGAGGACTGTGAATTGATTTGCCTATTGGTTGGAAAATGCAATGTGACTTAGGTTCACATTATCAGGTAAACTGAACAGCATTTCTCCCCATCCATAGTCTCTGCTGTGTATGTTTCAATTGCACTTAAGTTTTAGTAAAAGACCAGATAGTGTCATAATCCCACACACACTGAAGCAAAATCTCTGCAGAGTGAATGCCTTGTTAACCTTTTGCATTATCTCAGGCTCCCAGATAGGGAAAAGAATACTGATCAACTGGGGAGCTATTGACTGCTCAGCAATTGCAGTTGATGCCACAAAACAGGATTCACATAAAAGCCACAGCAGGTGAAAGAAAAGTAAAAACAGGGCAGACTGCCTGGGGCAGAGCCTCTTTGCCTCACATCACATGGATATTTCCTGAAGCAATATATCAGTCAGGAGTATTATGTGTCAGTTTTGGACTGAAGCAATTTTAGCTCAGATACAGGCCAGCATGACAATACAACTGATGGCCACTGTAGACAGTTTTGTTTTTAAAGCAGGTTTCCCCAGATGTTGTAGGACTAGGATAACCACCATCCCTGACAACTGGTTGGGGATGAAGGGAGATATAGTCCAAAACATCTGGAGGGCACCAGATTGAAGGAGCCTGTCCAACTGACTGGGGTTTTCTCTTCTGCATCATGCTGCTGTTTTCTTGTTGGTACTGTTTTAGATTTGTCACTGCCTTGTTGTTTGTATTTTTATTCTTACTGAAATCTGCCATTTAGATTGTTGGAAATTAAAATGGTTTCTGTGTGGAGTGTTCTATCTCTGAATGGAAAGATTAGTTAAGTTCACAGGAGGTGATGAGATCCAGCAGTAGTGCTCACAGAAGAAAGAGATGGGGTTCCCCCCATCTCCCCTTCTTCCTACAGCTTCCCACACCACGTTTACACACTTTCAAGCCAGCAGCAGACTGAGTTGCAGCTCCGAATGAAGCCTCAGTTTGAGAATAGCTGCTGCTGAAGCAACATGTAAAATCCAGTCTTAAAGAGTCTCCAGCCAGAGCACTTCATGGAGCTCTCCAGGCTACCACAGAAGCGACATCACCTCTGTATTGTTGAGGCTGCCCTCAAAACAGAGATCTGCAGCCTGAACAGCAACTGCAGCAATGCACCAGGTCAACCATACAATCAAGTCAACCTCAGGCAGCAGGATTTACCAGGGAAGCAGATCCCAACGTAGATCTATATTCAGGGCTGTCCCATCCATGAAGCAAGGTAAGGTGGCTGCCTTAGGTGACAGGATTCACCAGGGTAGAAGATCCCAATGCCAATCTTTCTTCCCTGCTTGTTCATGATATAGATTTACCCTCAGGTAACCAAATGGGACGCAGGTGGGGCTGTGGTTCTAAACCACTGAACCTCTTGGGCTTGCCAATCAGAAGGTCAGCGGTTTGAATCCCCGTGATGGGGTGAGCTCCTGTTGCTCGGTCCCAGTTCCTGCCAACCTAGCAGTTTGAAAGCACGCCCAAAAAAGTGCAAGTAGATAAATAGGTACCGCTCCCACGGGAAGGTAAACGGTATTTCCATGTGCTGCTCTGGTTCTGTTGCACCAGAAGTGGCTTAGTCATGCTGGCCACATGACCCGGAAAAACTGTCTGCGGATAAACTCCAGCTCCCTTGGCCTGTAAAGAAAGATGAGCACCAGAACCCCAGAGTCCTCTGCGAATGGACTTAACTGTCAGGGGTCCTTTACCTTTTACCTAACCAAATGTCTTGGGCCAGCCCTGGCTTAGAGAAATCTGCCTGATCCAGTTGGGGAGACACAGCCCACAAATAGCTACGTCTCCCCCAGGTAAACATAGCTGTCACAACATGTCATTTCAAGTCTTGATCCTAACATAAATAGCTACACATGTTGTTGCCGTCACAATTTTGCCTAAAGTGGAGTTCAAAGCTAACTTGGGTTTCCAAAGCCATGCAATGCAACTTGGGGAATTCCTAGGGGAGACAAAAGAATTGCAAAATGTCTCAGGTTGATTTCACTTAGAATCATAGAATCATAGAGTTGGAAGAGACCACAAGGGCCATCGAGTCCAACCCCCTGCCAAGCAGGAAACACCATCAGAGCACTCCTGACATATGGTTGTCAAGCCTCTGCTTAAAGACCTCCAAAGAAGGAGATTCCACCACACTCCTTGGCAGCAAATTCCACTGTTGAACAGCTCTTACTGTCAGGAAGTTCTTCCTAATGTTTAGGTGGAATCTTCTTTTTTGTAGTTTGGAACCATTGCTCCGTGTCCGCTTCTCTGGAGCAGCAGAAAACAACCTTTCTCCCTCCTCTATGTGACATGCTTTTATATATTTGAACATGGCTATCATATCACCCCTTAACCTCCTCTTCTCCAGGCTAAACATGCCCAGCTCCCTTAGCTGTTCCTCATAAGGCATCGTTTCCAGGCCTTTGACCATTTTGGTTGCCCTCCTCTGAACACGTTCCAGTTTGTCAGTGTCCTTCTTGAATTGTGGTGCCCAGAACTGGACACAGTACTCCAGGTGAGGTCTGACCAGAGCAGAATACAGTGGCACTATTACTTCCCTTGATCTAGATGCTATACTCCTATTGATGCAGCCCAGAATTGCATTGGCTTTTTTAGCTGCCGCGTCACACTGTTGGCTCATGTCAAGTTTGTGGTCAACCAAGACTCCTAGATCCTTTTCACGTGTACTGCTCTCAAGCCAGGTGTCTCCCATCTTGTATTTGTGCCTCTCATTTTTTTTGCCCAAGTGCAATACTTTACATTTCTCCCTGTTAAAATGCATCTTGTTTGTTTTGGCCCAGTTCTCTAATCTGTCAAGGTCGTTTTGAAGTGTGATCCTGTCCTCTGGGGTGTTAGCCACACCTCCCAGTTTGGTGTCATCTGCAAATTTGATCAGATGCCCTTGAGTCCATCATCCAAGTCATTGATAAAGATGTTGAATAAGACCGGGCCCAAGACAGAACCCTGTGGCACCCCACTAGTCACTCTTCTCCAGGATGAAGAGGAACCATTGATGAGCACCCTTTGGGTTCGGTCAGTCAGCCAGTTACAAATCCACTGAGTGGTAGCATAGTCAAGACCACATTTTACCAGCTTCTTTACAAGAATATCATGGGGCACCTTGTCAAATGCCTTGCTAAAATCAAAGTAGGCTACATCCACTGCGTTCCCTTCATCTACCAGGCTTGTAATTCTGTCAAAAAACGAGATCAGGTTAGTCTGACATGACTTGTTTTTCAGAAATCCATGCTGACTATTGGTGATCACAGCATTCCTTTCTAGGTGCTCACAGACTGTTTGCTTAATGATCTGCTCCAGAATCTTCCTTGGTATTGATGTCAGACTGACTGGGCGGTAATTATTTGGGTCCTCTCTTTTCCCCTTTTTGAAAATAGGGACAACATTTGCCCTCCTCCAGTCTGCCGGGACTTGAAGTGGGATTCAAAAATAAATCTGGGGAGGGGTTCTCCCTAGGTGAAACATTTGAGGAAAATGAAAAAGAAAAAGTTTCAAGAGATGTACCAATTTCCCCAAGGGACTTCCATACATTCTTAGCTACACCATCAACAGCCCAGTCTTGTTGTATAGCTAGGCATAAGACCATTTATTTCAATGAACTGATCCCTGCATAGGGCTGGAGTGCAAATCCAGTAAAAGAAAAGGCCTGAACGTTTATTAGATAACCACAATATTCACACGGACACTCTTTTTAGGAGAGAGAGAGAGAGAGAGAGAGAGAGAGAGAGAGAGAGAGAGAGAGAGAGGAATCTATTCTCAAGTCATGGAAAATGGGCATAACACCTAACATTGTCCTGAAAGTGACTGATCCAAAACATTATAAGCACCAATAATTTTGAGGGAGATGTATATAATAAAGAATGCAAGCAGCTTTACCTCTTTTAGGAACCTGATTTACCACAATGAAGCTGAATGGTGTGTGTGTGTGTGTGTGTGTGTGTGTGTGTATCCTTCCTTATTTTCTGGTAGGGACTCAAGGTGGGTTACAGCTAAAACAGAAACAACTAAAAACACGGGGGGGACGCTATCATTAAAAAACAATTAAACATTATATAATTGATATTCCCTCTGTATATGTTCTATTAAATATTTTATTAAAACATAAAGACCATTACAATAAAAACATAACAGCACCTACCCTTTGCTTAAAACAGTTAGTTCCCAAAAGCCTGTTGGAAAAAAGAAAGTATTCACCAGGTGGCAGAAGGATAACAAGGAGGGACCCCATCTAATTTCTCTAGGAAGGGAGTTACAAAGTCTTGGAGCAGCCACTGACAAGGCCCTATCCTGCATCTTATGTTCTAGGGTTGCCAGCTTTTTTTTTCTGGCAGAGCATCTATGTTCCTACTGGCTGCTGGACATAAATCTGGCAGATGAACTTCCATACCCCTCTGCCTTTTCTCTGTACTGTGAAGAATATTACCTGTTACTTTTAGTAGCAGTTGCTGCTTGAGGAGCAGCTGTTCACGTTACAGAAATCTGCCAGGAAAAAAGTTGACAATCCTAGAGCTGTTATATATATGCTTCCCTTCGCCCTCCTCACCACTGCTATAGATTTGTGAAGCATGCCACAACGCCAACTCAATAGCTTATCCTCTAGCGAAAAGTAGAATCTCCTCCTTTATGCCTTTTCTATTTTAATGTGCTGTTAACAGATGGGGTCTGCGAAATAATGGACACTTTACTGTTTCCACAGCAGTGGAATTGCTTCGAAAGCTGCCTGAGCTCACTTGAAAACTGTATTTCCACTGGGAGTAGCGCCTGAGATTCTGTCCTGCTGATCCATGTGGATTTGCCTCTTAAGCACAGATCCAGCACTAAGTAGCCCCAAACAGGAAGCACCCAGATTGCCTGTCATTTCAGAAGGAAAAGAAAAATCAGCAGGTGGAATGAAGTTCTTTAGCAGCAGTAAATTCAGAGAAAGCCTGACCTATTACCAGGCTTCAGAGAAAAGCAAAAGAGTGAGCATGGACTTAGAGAATTCCTTATGCACATCAATAACTGGGGTTGACGCGTTTAGGGTGAGGGAAATTTCTAAAAGATCATTCAAGTCCCTCAAGGTGAGATAGGTTTTCCTTGTTTCTTAGGGAAACATATTGGGCAGAAAACAGCTGCAAATTAATTTCCTCTTCCTTTTCTCCTAATACAAATATTCACAGCAAAAGTTGTATGCATGTTTTACCCTTAAGTATAACCCACTGGGCTTGCCTCTACTCTAAATAAGTATGTCAGGTTCCTATGTCTTAGTATAAATGTGATAACCATCTTCTTGGTTGGTATCATGACCACCTCTTCTTCAGCATCAAGAACTTTCAGGGTTGTTTTTTATCTTATTTATCATCCTCATAATCCTTTTGAAATTATACACCAGCTAAACAGGTAAGCAGGGTCCTGAACCCAGATCTTCCACATCCAAACCCAGCACAGCATCCTGAAGCAGCTGGTGGATTTCCAGTTGGTCCTGTTGATTACCAGGAGATAGGGAGGGAGGGGCAAAGTGGTGGAGAGTTCAGTATGGTGAAAATGCACCAGCACAGTCAAATTTGCACTCCTGCTGATGTCTTTACCCTGCAACACATCACTGCTGCCTTCCCCCTTCATCTCTGCCTCCCAGTAAAACAGCAGTGAGCGCTGCTACTCCACCATTCTGTCTGCTACTGTAATTTACTACCAAGACCCCAACAGGGCCTACTACCAACACCTGGCGTAGTGATCTCAGGCAGGCAAGCAAGCTCTGATAAGAATTAATGAGTCTCTGGCAGTTTTATGTACGTTTATTTACAATTTACATCCAGAGAGCAGCTCTGGGCCTGCCGCCATTAGCTACGAGTTGGTCACTCTGAGTCTCTGCCCCGTCACAGCACGAAGGGTGCCAAAGTCCAGTCCTTCCTCTCTTACACTTCCATTGCATTTTAACCCTTTCAGCTCTTCTGGTTCAAGGAGAAGATGGGTGAACCCCCCCCCCCCACTATCAAACGAAGATTCCTATAAACAATGACTGCCTCCTGGTTGCATAGCAACCCCCTCAATATCATCTATCTCCTCCCCTCCCTCTGACTGTCAGCTTTCTGAGTCTGAGAACTCTTGGTAAAGGGGCCCCAAACTAGGCCAATCCTGCTCTGGCTGTGGCTGTAATTCCTCGTCTCCAGAGTCAGACTCTGTCTCCATTTGTACTGGCATTCCTTCATCTACACTACAGGGGTCAGCAGGGGGTTGGTCCACTGTCTCTCGGACCTCGTGGGGGGGCCAGACTATATTTTGGATGGGGGGAAATGAATGAATTCCTATGCCCCACAAATAACCCAGAGATGCATTTTAAATAAAAGCACACATTCTACTCATGTAAAAACACGCTGATTCCCAGACCGTCCGTGGGCCAGATTTAGAAGGCGATTGGGCCGGATCCAGCCCCGGAGCCTTAGTTTGCCTACCCATGATCTACAGAGTCTGACCCTTACCAGGCGTTCTATTCAGCCATGTCCGGACACCTGGTAAAGCATATTTAATTTTCCACAATGATCTGATGGCTCTCAGACCCAGCTGTATGGCACTGCCTGGAGAGGCCCAGCTATGTAGAAGGGGGACCCACTGGAGTGGACTTTGCCCATCCTCGCTCAAATCTGGAGCTGAACCCATCCAAATGCAAAAATCCAAGAGACCCCAGAATGCTGAGTTGCTTCACTTGTTATGCAGTGCCTAATCTTGTAGGAATTAACATGAGATTGCCCTATGGACCACAAGTTGTGATGCTTCCTTTGTGTACACGTTACTGCATGTACAAGCATAGGAAGACATGGTCTGCATGGCGTCCTTTGCAGGACGTGTGCACATTAGATCATCCACCTACTGCATGTGTCATATGTGGGGTTCACATTAACGCCTGCTTGCTAATGCCTCCCCAAGAAACAATACTTAACAGAGGTCTGAAATCTCTATTTAAGCAACCAAGTGGCCTTTCAGAATGTAAGAAGCTGTCTTGCTTGAAGACTAATCACTCATCTAGCCCTCTGTTTTGTTCTCTTTTTACACTGACTGGTAGGGTCATCTCCATGGTCTCAAACATTGGTTGTAAGTCGCTTTGAGATTCATTTGAATGAAAAGCAGCATGGGAATACAATATCAAAGCAAATATGATCACTTGTTCCTTGAATCTTTCTAAATTGAGATGTCAGGGGTTGAACCCGGCCCCTTGTCTGTGTAAAGTGTGTGTTTTCCATGTTGTCTGCCAGATGCCCTCTGCAAGTCCATGCTTCCCGCAAGTAATTATTACACAGCTTAGTTTCTCCGGTACTGGCTCTACGAGCATTAAACTGAGGCGAAAGCTGCATCCATTCCAAACATTTTATGTGGAATCTTTCATTCTGATCACAAAAACTAATCCACTCTCTTCCTTCCCATAAAACGCATTGCATATGCTTAAGTAAGCATTTCTCATTCCAAATCCTACAATGTAGAACTAAACTGACACAAAACCCAATGAGGAATAATGACCTGCGTGACACTAAGTCCTGTTTGTATGCTTACAAGACTTATGATACAAATGTAATGTAAAAAAAAAAATGGGGGGGGGAGAAAAGGCATTCCTCTAACTATGCAGGCACTATCACCGCTTTCCCTCTGTAGCGAAAAACTCTCCCCTTCCTTCCCCATCAAACTGCCTCAGTTCATCAGGGATCTGCCTATCGTATGGCGCTGCTATTATGTGGAGGCAGTATAGATGTAGAGGAATGTTAGATGAGAAGTGGGTGTGCAAAAGCTTGGTTGGCACTAAGGGGAGAACAAGGGGGAATTGAGATCACCCTCTTAATTTCTCCTGAAGTGAGATAGCCGTACTTTGACCCAAGTGTTGCGTGGAATCTTGTAACTGCCCTGTGCACGTAAGCTTATTTTAAAATGTCAGAGATTATTATAAAATATTGAATGTGGAGAACAGGTACAGAGGCAAAAAAGAATCTGCACTATCCCAAGCATATTGCATGTGTTGGTAAAAAAGAAGAAGTAGTAAAGTCGACTATTGGGTGTGACACTCATCTCGCTTCAAGTCGAGGGAGCTGGCGTTTGTCTGCAGACAGCTTTCCGGGTTATGTGGCCAGCATGACTAAACCGCTTCTGGCACAGCAGAACACCGTGACGAGTGCCGGAGTGCACGAAAACACTGTTTACCTTCCTGCCACAGTGGTACATATTTATCTGCTTGCACTGGCACGCTTTCAAACTGCTAGGTTGGCAGGAGCTGGGACAGAGCAACGGGAACTCAGCCCGTTGCGGGAATTCGAACCACCAACCTTCTGATCAGCAAGCCCAAGAGGCTCAGCGGTTTAGGCTCAGAAGACAGAGAAGATGCAGAGAAGGCCAACACCTATGATTTTAGAGCCAAATCTAATGTGGCCTTAATTGTGTGATAGCAACAGTAGGAGCTGTCCAACAGTGGAACAAACAGGCTCCCTCAGAAGATGGTGGACTCTCTTTCACTGGAGGTTTTTAAGTAGATGTTGGATAGTCATCTGTCATGTATGATCTAGCTGAGATTCTGGCATTGCAGAGTGTTAGGCTGGATGACCCTAATAGTTCCTTTCACCTCTACAATTCTATGATTCTATGAGTCTATGAATAGTTTCTGAACTGAATAGCCTAAGGGTGGCGAATCTGTGTGACCTTCAAATGTTTTGGACTTCAACTTCCAGCATCCATGAGACGTACCGTGTTTCTATTTAAATTATAGAAGTGATTTCTAAATTTGCATCTATACATATAAATTAGCATGCATGCATTTTATGCAAATTGCACCATCCTTATTTCCTCTTTTGTGGTGACCTGTAAGTGGCCATGCTGCGGGAAGTGAGCATAAGATTGCAGCTCGTGGTGGCCAATACAGGGAATTCATTCTTCGGGGGGCAAAGGATTTTTAAAACCACTAGAATGGAGAGAGTTAAACATTAGGAAACTCTGAGAGAAATGTCCTAGATTCAGCAATTGAATAAAGGTGTCCACTGCCTTTCAGTTTTTGAAGAGAGAGAAAAGGCTGGACAGACATCTGGCTGCAATACCCTAGGTATAAGATGTCTACCAGACCTCTTGCAGCTGTGCAATTTCTTTTCCTGCTAAATTTTGTTAACAGCTCCAATTTGTACAGCTTGCCGGTTGTTCTGGTAATAAGGTCTATATTTTACTGTTCATCAGTGTACCTAAAAGGTGCATTGAGCCACACACACTCTCTCTCACACACACTCACACACACACATTAATTCACGCCAGGATCTCCATTAGCAATTGCGGAAACACAAGAATGACTTTGTGCTCCAAATGCATGCTTAACTGTGGAGAACAAGCCGAACTTTGCATCTCAAATCTGCCGAGTAAATTTGCACTCTGTTTCCCTGACGGCCACTGATGAAAGCACACAGCTTCAGAATCACGCAGTCAAATAGTGCAATTACCAGTTTTATTTAACTTAATTTGCAGAATTTTCATGCATGCTAATGAACGCACACTCAGCCAACTTTGAACAGAGCTGCCACTTACTTCAGAATACAGCATCTTTCATACGAAAGGTCATGAATAGCTTTCAAAAGAATTTTCTTTAAGGTAACACAGGAGTTCCTACCATTTGCAAAAACGGTAGCAAACTTAGGCAAAGGCAAAGACCTAATGCACATGGAAATCTACATCAGTTTCATGAACGTAGAGGCAGATTCATGCCATAAATTTTGCTGCTTCCCTTCCTCCGTAGCAGCAGTTACCCCACAAAGGATTACTGGCATGGAGGCAACTTATCATCAGTGAATTTTAAGAGTTGTAAGGGACACTGGGGGTCACCTATTCTGACCCTATGATCTTGCAACTACAACATCCCTGACAGGTGGCTGTCCAGCACCAGAGAAGTAGAACCCACCTGCCAAATATTGCATTTCCATTATGGTCCCTTGCTATCTCAATAGTATTGCTTCTTCCTTCTTGAATTATAGAGTTTAATATTCTCCCCTCCTCAAAACTATGGCTGATCCTTAATAATAATTGTACATCTGCTTTCAAGCCACCATATACAATAATACTGATGCACAGCGGAAATGGAGGAGCCTGAAACAGGATTCTGGGTACCAGGATGATAAGACAGCCAAGGTCAGCCTTTCCTAAAAAAAATAGCAAATGTTCTTGGTTGATTAGAAGCAACTTCTACAAATCTTCATTTACTCCCCATCTTTCTGGTTTAAAATAGGTGGCCATATCACCCCTACTTCCTTCAGCAGCCATTGGTGCTACTGTATGAAACAAAATAAATCCAGAAAGTCATAGAAAACTCTCAACAAATATCCATTTTAGGGTTACTCTGTCGTTTTAGCCCTATTCAGTTATTATTTGCATGAAGAGGCAATGTGAGTATAAAGGGGCACAGCCTTTCACCACTGTTGTGTGTTTCTGGAGACAAAGGGGTTAGGATTTCAGGGTGGGTGATGCAAGTGAACGGGGGGGGGGGGGGGAGTGTCCATTCTGCAAGCAGTTTGGCAAGCAGAGAAGCAGGATGCCAGAATATGATGTGGGCTGGCTGTATCAGGCTGGAACAAGAGAGACACAGAGCATGGCCTTTTGCTGGTCTTTGAATTCCATGTGGCACTTACAGAGGAGGTGTGAATGCTCTGCAATCCCTTCATCTAGGTTCAGGACGTATACATGTGTAAGTAAACCATATAGCATAAATCCAGTTACAGATAGGTAGCCGTGTTGGTCTGCCATAGTCAAAACAAAACAAAATCCTTCCAGTAGCACCTTAAAGACCAACTAAGTTAGTTCTTGGTATGAGCTTTCGTGTGCATGCACACTTCTTCAGATACCATATAGCACTTCTTCAGATACCATATAGCATAAAGACACCACAGCCTCTGCTGTGCCTCATTGTCCCAAAACGGAACACAGGTCCTGGTGTCCCTGGACTCTTGCACCGCTGATATCCCTGGACTCTCGCATTGCTCAGCAAAGATGGGGTGGGAGGGGAGTGTAACACTATTAAGTAGATTAATAATTTGATCCCCATGTTGCCTTCTATTTCTACATTAAAGTGAACTGGTTTTTGGAGAAGACTGGGAATATAAAGATCATTGGGAAAGGTAAGGTAAAGGACCCCTGGACAGTTAAGTCCAGGCAAAGGCGACTATTGGGTGCGACGCTTATCTCGCTTCAAGCCGAGGGAGCTGCTGTTTGTCTGCAGACAGCTTTCCAGGTTATGTGGCCAGCATGACTAAACCGCGACAGGACATCATGATGAGTGCCAGAACGCACAGAAATGCTATTTACCTTCCCGCCACAGCGGTACCTATTTTTCTACTCGCACTAGTATGCTTTTGAACTGCTAGGCTGGCAGGAACTGGGACAGAACAATGGGAGCTCACTCCATCGCAGGGATTCAAACCGCCCACCTTCTGATCGGCAAGCCCAAGAGGCTCGGTGGTTTAGACCACAGCGCCACCCGCTCCCAAAAGATCATTGGAGGCACAGTCTAGTTCTAGAAACGTGATTGAATTAGCAAGTAGACTAGGGTGCCTGATCTGCTGTCAAAGGGCTGGATCAGATATGGGTCCTGAGATAGAAAGCAGATGAGTGTCTTGGCCAGCAATCTTACTTGCTCACTCTCTCTCTCTTACTCACTCACTCACTCTTTTGGTACATACAATGGGGAGGGGAAGCACCTGCCTTTCTTCATCATTTAGTTGGAAATCCTTCGGAGAGTCTTCCTTTATCCTTGCATAATTGCTGTATGTTGAAAAGGTTCAGGAAGTGGTGGCAGAGTGAAGGAGGAGGCCCAGGGAAGCATGCCCACGCAGCACAATGGTTTATTTAATTAAACTGATCTATTGTAAAAGTCAATTTAATTACTGGAGAGGGATTCGTTAGATTTTGCTTATGCCCCTAGTTATTTAACCTTGCTTTGTACCTCGCTCACAAGGAAGAGTCAGAAAACGAGGTCAACTTCTTGTGTGCTCTCTTTCTCTCTCAAACACACATAAAATATGTTAGAGGTATGCCCAAACTTTGGGTACATCTGGACATATCCAAGCAAAAGGTTTCCAAAGAAATCTAGACCACTGTAGAAGAGAAAATATATTTTATTCACTAGTATTTATTTATCTGGAGAGAATTTGTATGCCACTTTAGACCCAAGGAGCCTCTCAAAGCAGCTTACTAAACGCATTCTTGCCGTACATCCAGAACAGAGCAGAAGCAACATGGTATATGTAGGGTGCCAAGAGTAGGAAAATGTGAAAATGTACACGCTGATAGTATTTATTATCTTTTTAAATTTACACTGGCAAACTGGTTTCTCTCTCTCTCTCTCTGCAACATGCACTGAATGACACTTGCAGTGCGGGGTGTGTGTGTGCAGTGAATACAATTAAGCAGAGAAGCTCATTTCCAGTGGTCTTACTCCATGAAAATCAGTTGCTGAGAATGAAAGGCCCTGCTTCCTCACAACCATCTACCGTATTTTTCGCTCTATGGGACGCACCCGACCATAAGACGCACCTAGTTTTAGAGGGGGAGAATAAGAAAAAAAATTCTCCCCCTCTCTGCACAGTGCCCCTTCAGCTAAGTGGCAGGAGAAGCGGAGCCCCTTCCATTTCTCCTCCCGCTTCGCTGAAGGGGCGCTGCTCAGAGAGGGAAAGCTGTGCAGCGCCTCTTCAGCAAAGCAAAGCCAGGAGAGCAAGAGGGATCGGTGAGCACCAACCCCTCTTGCTCTCCTGGCTTCAGGGATAGCCGCCTGAAGCCTCTGGAGTGTAGTGGGAGCGCTTCCGCTGCGCTCTGGAGGCTTCGCGTTGCTTTCGCTGAAGCCATGGAGCCTGCATTTGCTCCATAAGATGCACACACATTTCCCCTTAATTTTTGGAGGGGAAAAGCTGCGTCTTATAGAGCGAAAAATACGGTAATTCCCTTCCTCCCCAGTGCTTTTTCCAAGCAATCTGAGACCATACCTGCATGCAGCCAACCTCCCCTCCACCATTTGTTATGCCTCTTCTGGTTCTGGGATACAAGGAGGGGTGTAGCTTGTTGCAGCAGGAGCCGAAGACAACCCTGACCCATCTTCACAAGCCTTACCCATCTCTGCCTCGGCCTCTCCTGATTCAGCTTCTGCCTCCGATTCTGGATTTCTCTCTGCCACAGACTCTCCCAGCTCACTAAGCCCTATTACCTCTTCAGCTTCCGACACCTTCTCTGCCCAGTCTTCCTCTTCTTCCTCTTCCCCCTCTGACCACTCATTGTGGTCAGACTACACCTCACCCACCACTACACCCACCACTACACCTCAGGCTGTGAGCCTTCTTTCCATGGTGGTGCCCCAGCTGGTTCCTCCCACCATTCTTCTGCGTCCAACCAGTCCATGACAGCTTCCATTGACATATACACACAAAAGCATTGGTTCATCAAACCCAGGCTACACCAGGGATAGTGTCTTCCAAGTGTTGTTGAACTACAACTCCTCTTAGTCCTGCAAGACATTGGTTGTGTTGGTTGGGGCTAGTGGAAGTTGAAGGCCACCAATATCTGGAGGTCATCACACTGGCTATGCAGGCAATGGGCTCAGGATTTCAAACAGGTATCTTTCCCCACCCAACCTGGGAACTGAAGCTGGTAACATCTGTTCAAAAAGTGTGGTCCATCATGACACTTTGGCATTTGAGAGGTTCTCTCTCAAGCAACTGGTTTCAGGTCCTTCATATCTAGAGTAGACTACTGAGTAAATTGAGTAAATTTCTCTTCTACACAGGCGTAACAGTTCAGGGCAGCAGAGAGACAGACTTGCAGGCAGATAGAACCTTATTCTACAATGTCCCACATCATAGCGACATATCCAATATTCTGAAATACAAGTTTCCTGTAGCTGCAATAACCGCAAATCCAAACTTTTTAAAGTTAATATAAACTTCTAATAAGAAATATTTGGTTTGCTCTCAGCAATTTTGTATGACAAATTAGTATGAAAAAGTAATTAGAATAAAATGTTGACCTGACGTGACATCTCCTTTTCCTAAATATGAATGTAACTGAATTATACATGCATAACTAATTGCTGCTTCTTTTGACCTATTCGATTCATTTGAGTTTTGTCTTACAAATGGTCTGACATTTAATTAGCTTATCTTATTATATTATGTAAATAATACCTGTAAGAAATAACCAGATCATTCAAATTGGATGTTACCTCCTCTGTAGCTGGCATCCTTCTAAACTTCCAATTGAAATTTAAAATAAATAAATAAAAGTTTTAAAATTCCAGTAAAAATCAATTCAATTAAAAAGAGCACCTTCATTTGATGTTCAAGGGTCAGTAACTCTCTGAAAGCCCTTTCAGATATTTAGAAATAAGACCTGTAGTCACTGCTACTGCTTCCATTTAGCTAAGTGCTACACAGTCATGTATCAAAATTAAACCGAAATGCAGCAAAGAATAAGAAAATAAAACAAAGACAAGGCATTTCCAAGAAACACAAAAAACAGGAGGCACAGAATGCTTGCTTTTCTTCTTTTGGCAATTCCTGTTAAAACACAAAGAGCTCATCAACACTGGAGTTCAGGTAGCAGGATACACTGGGGCAGCAGATCCCAATGCAGATCTTTATTCAGGGCCGGCCCACTCATGAGGCAAGGTGAAGCAACTGCTTCAGGCAGCAGAATCCACCAAGTCAGCAGATTCCAATGTCTGTCTCTCCCTCCCCCTTGTCACTGATATAGTTCTCCTCTTACTCTTCCCTGGCTGGGGGATGCGCTATTTTGGGGTCTACCTCAGGTGTCAAAATGTCTTGGGCCAGCCCTGCTTGATACTGCTAATTGGTCACCAGTACTGAAGTAATAGGGACACGGGTGGCGCTGTGGGTTAAACCACAGAGCCTAGGACTTGTCGATCAGAAGGTTGGCGGTTCGAATCCCCGCGACAGGGTGAGCTCCCGTTGCTTAGTCCCTGCGCCTGCCAACCTAGCAGTTTGAAAGCACATCAAAGTGCAAGTAGATAAATAGGTACCGCTCTGGCGGGAAGGTAAACAACGTTTCCGTGCACTGCTCTGGTTCGCCAGAAGCGGCTTAGTCAGGCTGGGCACATGACCCGGAAGCTGTACGCTGGCTCCCTCGGCCAATAAAGCGAGATGAGCGCCGGCAACCCCAGAGTCTGCCACGACTGGACCTAATGGTCAGGGATCCCTTTACCTTTACTGAAGTAATATTCAGCTACTAATCCAGTTTTCATTGGTACAACAAATGGCGGGGAAGGGAAGGGGCGCCATCTTGATCTTCGTGTCAGGCAGCAAAATTTCTTGAGGCAGCCCTGGGGAAGGAGCACTACCATACTCCTCCCATCGTCCTTGTTTTTAGGAGTAAAAAAGGACACTTAGGATAATGGCTCCCCTGCTATGCAGGTAACACCAGAAAGGCCCCCCAGAAAGAGGACTAATATTGTCCTCTAACCACCAACTTCTGCAGATTTAAACTGATGAGCCTCTCGGGGATCATATATGCTTCATTTATTTGGAGAATATTTAAAGCTTTGTATGAATAAATGAAAATATTACAAGAAGGTTGGGTATAACCGCACTGGAAAGGAGCTGACAAATTTCACCAGCTCTTCTGCATCAAAGTACATTATATTAAACAGACCCCCAAGGCAAACTCCATAAGTAGTTTATCACCACGCGAATATATTCGCGCCAAAGAAATATAGCTCAATCTAGCACAGTCACTGAAATGCCATTTTAAAATACAAAGTCCATTATTCATTGTTTAAAAGGAAGGCAGAGATGAGAGATGAAAAAATCTACACTCCTCTCATACCAACATGCCTAACAGCAGGGCACAATCTTTGTGGGGTGCTTTTCATCACCTTGGTAAACACAAACTTTTTTGTTAAAAGGGGGGGGGGGCGGTATCCATGTCCAACTTGCAGAAATCTTCATTTCACTTAACAGCAAATGAACCAGAAACAGATTGTTCTCAGCGCATTAGAAAGTTGCATTTACAAAAACACAATAAAGACAGAACATAGCAGGAAACGTTGAGATAACTGGAGCACTTGGTGAGTTAAGGGGCAGGCTCTGACCTACTGTGACAAAAAAATTACTGCAATTTCACATATCGTGTATTACCCTCTGAATCACTGGCACTGGGTTAGTCATTCAGAATTCAGAATGAAACAACCAAGACCAGATCATCAGATAGCATATATCAGTGTAACTTCACTACATCCAATGGGGATGTACTGGGCTCAATCAACTCAGTTTAGCAAGAGCAAGCTGACAGGAGAAACAGGCTTGCCGCTCCTGTTCAGCTGAAGGGAAGGGGAAAGGGATGGTATCTAGGGCTAGGCACCCAGAGCCTGTCAGAGGACCCACCATCAACTCAAGAAGCTGCACCCATCTCCCAATGGGAGAAGTACTGGTTGGAAGCAGGAGAAACAGAGTGCAAGAGCCACTTGCCACTGCCTCCTCCAGGCACCTCTCTCACAGGATGATGGGAACTCACTGCCAAGGCAACATTGTGGAGGCACGCTCCCATTTCATGATAGGATAGGGCAGCATCTCTCTTCTGCTCTGCTCTCTCTGACAAATATCCAACACAGGCAGTGGCATGGAGGAAAGAAACCATGGTGTGCAGTTAGGATGGGGAAAGGAGCTACGATGGAGAGAAGGAGGAAGCCACAAAGAGAAGGGGAGAGGAAGGGAGTCACAACGAGAGGCCAGACACTCTGCGCTCAAGGATGCCACAAAAACGTGCAACAAGTCCTGAAACAAAGCAACAGCTGTGTATTGCTCCAGGTGTGTAGGGCAGTTTCTACAGCCTCCCATAGGCTTCCTGAAGAAGCCACCCACAGTCTGTATCATTATACCTGAAGGAGCGTCTCCACCCCCATTGTTCAGCCTGGACACTGAGGTCCTGCGCCAAGGGCCTTCTGGCAGTTCCCTCACTGCAAGAAATGAGATTACAGGGAACCAGGCAGAGGGCCTTCTCAGTAGTGGAACGCCCTCCCATCAGATATCAAGGAAATAAACAACTATCTAACTTTTAGAAGACATTTGGAGGCAGCCCTGTTTAGGAAAGTTTTTAATGTTTGATGTTTTATTGTCTTTTAATGTTCTGTTGGGAGCCGCCCAGAGTGGCTGGAGAGACCCAGCCAGATGGGTGGGGTATAAATGATAGCTTATTATTATTGTTTGGATTGGAATGTGTGGGCTGGTGGGGGGTGTCAGGTACCACCTTCTCTCTCTTCAAGAAACAATCAGAAATGTGAAGGTGTTGACTCAGAACCCCTAACACTGATCTCCTGGCAGTGGGTAAACAGAAGAGGAAGGATCCAGTTTCAGTGGTAGTATATCTTCTTTGCATGCAGATGGTTCAATCCCCAGCATCTCTTGGTAGGGCTAGGAGAGATCCTTGTCTGAAATTCTAGTGATCCCCTGGCAGTCAGTGAAGACTATATTGAGCTGGATTGGCCAATGGTCTGACTCAGTATAAGTTATTTCCCTATGTTCTTCTTCAGGATTCCTCTTTGCCTTAGTTCCCACTCTACTTATTGTGATGTGGACACCTCTGTTTGTGCCAGCAGTGGCCCTGAATCTATCTGCTGCAAGTGCAGTTGTCTATGCTGCGACCACCACTTATAGAGCAGGATCTCAGCTTTAACACTGCTAGAAGGAGCATCTAGGTTAACCAACCCTAGGCTGACATTAACAATGTGGATGGGGCAGGCCAGGAAAGAAAGGGCATTTATGTTGACTTGTGTTCCATTCTAGAGGGGAATGAGAATCAATGTTTTCTCAAGTAGAAAAGGGCAAAATCATAAGGAAATAAAAATGTGTTTTCAAGCTCCCAGTAGGGTATCGCAAAGAATGAAAAACCTGAGAGCAATAAACAATTGCTTGCCAGTGTCTATCTAATTTCAAGAACCTGCCCGTAACTAATATGTATTTGGTCACCGAGGGGAAGTGAGAGGGTAGCAGGCACTAAGAGGAAAAAGGCAATGACACGATTCCTTAGAAGGAAGGGAATGAAAGGAAATGCCTTCTCTGATTGCTACATCTGATCTGCTAAAAAATGCATTCACCATTTTCAATGTCCAGCATTCTTCTTTAATCTGAAAGGTCTGGTGGAAGTTTGCCATCTTTCTGGACATAATTCCACAAATGCTGGGCTCCTCTAAGAGGAAGGGCAGGATATAAATTGAACGCATAAATAAAGGGGAAAGTAAAGTTATCTACAGTTAAAAACAAGCCAATAAAATTGACAATGAAAGTCTATAAGCAGGAGTTGGGGATTCAATGGCCCTCCAGAGGTTGCTGGACTCCAGCTGTCATGAGCCTGAGTCTATACGGCCAATGGTCCAGGGTGATGGGAGATGTAATGCTGCAATATCTGGACTCCATTATAGAAAATAAACCATTAACCAGAGCCAGTGTGGTGCAGAGGTTAAGAGCGGTAGACTCGTAATCTGGGGAACCAGGTTCGCATCTCCGCTCCTCCACATGCAGCTGCTGGGCGACCTTGGGCCAGTCACACTTCTTTGAAGTCTCTCAGCCCCACTCACCTTACAGAGTGTTTGTTGTGGGGGAGGGAGGGAAAGGAGAATGTTAGCCGCTTTGAGACTCCTTCGGGTAGTGATAAAGTGGGATATCAAATCCAAAATCCAAACTCCTCCTCCTCCTCTTCTTCTTCTTCTCAGTACGGTAAGTCCTACTGATTTTGATGAGGCTTGCTCCTAGGTAAGTGGAAAACAGACTACAGACTAGCTCACTGGCAAAACAAAAAGGAGAGTGCTTCTGCATTTGTGTCCTGCTTGTGGGTTTCGCAGAGGCCAGAGGCAGGTTTAGGGTAGCAAAACCAATATGGCCACAGCGGGCGCCACACTGCAGGAAATCCCACAACAATGCTGTAGAATGGAGCACATGAGATTGGGGGGTGGGGTGGGATTGAACTGAATTTTAGCATTGCACAGGGCACTGCTGAAATTTGAGAGTCCACCTAATTGGGCTGCAGAGGCACCTAGTTGGCCTCTGTGAAAAAAGCACGCTGGAGGATTTGATAGGCCTTTGGTCTCACCCAACAGGACTCTTCTGTCCTTACTAGTCTGAGGCACCATAAAGATGAGTGTGACATAAACTTCCGTCATCTAGTTCTCACCTGAGTATGTTCTCAATTGTCAGATATGAAACACACATGCCAATGGAGCAGAAAAATTGTAAACCCAAAACCCACGACATGCAAGAAGAGGTCAATGCTGCAATAAATTTATTAGACTTAAGGTTCTGCAACACATCTTATTATTTTTACGGTAACAGGGTAACACAACTACCTCTTCATAATTACTTTTCTACAAAATAATCAGTTCATCACAGATTGGTTTAATTCCCACCCTCATTCCACTGCTAGCTTCTTTCTCTTTCAGATGATGTGATGACATGGAGAAAATTGTTCAATCTACAGTAGATGCACATGAATGGCTTGCCATTTTAAGGCAGCCATCACGAGAAGAAACTGGAAGTAGCTTCCGAATAGTGCTGGTATTATGTGCTGCAATCTTCAATTAGTTGTGGAGTAAGCAGTTTGAACAGAAAACCACATTATAATTCTAACTCATATAACATGAAAGTGTTGAATGACTAGGCAATCTCTCTCTTTCTCTCTCTAAAATGTAAAGACAACTGCAAACATTACACAGCAGGTGGTGTTGCTCAATGAAGGGACTGTAAGGTATGAAATTACTTACATTCTGAGTGACCCTAATCATGCAGACAGTTGAGATGCCTTTTATAGGAAAGTGTGTCAATAGCAATGGGTATCCTCTATGCCTGTTGTCTTTGTCCATGGAGTTTTGTCCCAGTAGTGATGTATGGAAGTGAGAGCTGGACCATAAAGAAGGCTGATCGCCGAAGAATTGATGCTTTTGAATTATGGTGCTGGAGGAGACTCTTGAGAATCCCATGGATTGGAAGAAGATCAAACCTATCCATTCTTAAGGAAATCAGCCCTGAGTGCTCACTGGAAGGACAGATCCTGAAGTTGAGGCTCCAGTACTTTGGCCACCTCATGAGAAGAGAAGACTCCCTGGAAAAGACCCTGATGTTGGGAAAGATGGAGGGCACAAAGAGAAGGGGACGACAGAGGACAAGATGGTTGGATAGTATTCTTGAAGCTACCAGCATGAGTCTGACCAAACTGGGGAGGCAGTGGAAGACAGGAGTGCTCTGGTCCATGGGGTCACGAAGAGTCAGACACGACTAAACGACTAAACAACAACATCCTCTATGCATTCCGGGCCATCTATGTAGTAAGTGAATTTCAATCATTGTGGACCTTTCCATATCTGCACGACAATGATCTTAGACCCAGAGGTGTTTTGGTGGTCTCCAAGTGTTCTGAGCCGAAAATGCATTTCTGGAGATCCTCCTTGCTGCTGCCACCCCACCCCCGGTTAGTCATCTGCAAGAAAACGTCTACTCTTCCCTCAGGCACATAAGGTAAGGCTGTCAGACCCTCAGTCATCAGCCTTTGTAACCCAGACTACAATACATCATAAACAGAGAGAACATGTACTGCAGAAAGATGTTTCACACCTCTAGATGACTCATGAAATGAGGCCAAACCACATTCTCTAAAGTGGGAGGCAAAAAGAAAAGAAACAGAAGCGACAAAAGCACTGTCTAGTAATATAATCTGGGTAAAAATTCCTACCAGACCCTAACATATATTTATCTAGATATCAATATTACCGTTAGTCTCTGAAAGCAACTAAAATCCATTAAAGGATTCACCTCAAGGAAAATGTGATTAGTCACTGCTCCAAAATGTCAACATCCTTTCCATGGTTTCCTAATGCCCAGGAAAAGGACGTAAAGACCATAAAGAAAAAATGCACAATATTTCATGATCCTGATGAGCCGCAAGTGAAATGCCAGTTATAACAAGATCTATTTCAGTCTCATAACTTATAAAGACCTTTCTTCTTACAAGTAACTGTCTCCAGCCTGCATGTGGCTCCTAGCCCTCTTTTCATCCCATGTGCAAGTCCCAGCTTAGGACCCTCGTACTTACAGGACCGCCTCTCCTGGTATGCCCCACGGAGGAACTTACGGTCTTCAGATAAAAACATCCTGAAGGTCCCAGGCCACAGAGAGGTTAGGCTGGCCTCAACCAGAGCCAGGGCTTTCTTGGCTGCGGCTCCAATCTGGTGGAACACTCTGTCACAAGAGACTAGGGCCCTGCGGGACTTGACATCTTTCCGCAGGGCCTGCAAGACAGAGCTGTTCCACCAGGCCTTTGGTCAGGGCGCAGCCTGACTCCCTCCTTTGGCAATCAGCTCAGAATTTTTGCTTAATGGTTGCCATCAATTTGATTTTAATTAATTTTTATAATGAAATGTTTTTAGAATGTTACATTATTTTATTGTTGTTAGCCGCCCTGAGCCCGGCTTCGGCTGGGGAGGGCGGGATATAAATAAAATTTGTTGTTGTTGTTGTTGTTAGGTTTCTAGTCCTCATTGCCGCAAAGTCTAAAAATGTCAGAGTATGCTAATAAAAGGAGAGAAAACAGAAAGGGATAAAGAATCCAAAAGTTCAGGACCTGACCCCAAATGTTACCAGACGCATAGTTTGACATTTCAAAAGTATATGATGAAGAACATTAACTGAAGAAGAATAAAAGTGTTTGTGCTTGGCAATGGGGCTGTGTATGGAGCAATTCCCCCCTAGGCAAATACTTTCACACCAGATACAATCTGACCATTAGTCCTGCCATATTGCATTACTGTATTTGGAAAGGAGGGGAGGGATTTCAACTCAGCAAATAGGTTCATTTGATTTCTGAATTTGGTTTTTTACTATTTGCTAATGGTGTGTCCCCTTTGAAATACATATTTATCCAGCAGACTACATTATCCCTGAACATGCCTTTTGTTCCAATATTTCGTTCTGCTGCGGGAGTACAATAAAACATGGGCTGCCGTTAATGTAACTTAGTGAATAATGGCGTGCGGCTAATTTTCAGCCATGAATGATTAAACAACTCATACACAGTATATGTGCATAAAAGAGCTACTTCCCCACACTTACATTAGATTTGATTTGAGAAGCCACTCAGGCGAATCTACCCACATGCCAGTACGCGGGCAAGTTACTGTACACGGCCATTATTCTTGAGCAGTCACAACCAAGCGTGGCATACAAATTTAGCAGCAAGGCTGCAAGCCAACACTCCTGGGTGAAACAAAGTACAGGCACTGTTGTTGTGCAGCCACCCACAGGTACCATGTCTCAGTATGCCTCCACACAAATGACACTTTGTGATTTTCTCCTGCAGCACTGCCCCTGTAGAGCAACAGTTCCATATGTGATCAGGCACAAACTTCAGGGCTGCTGGATTAGCAAACCTTTATGAGAGGTGCAGCAATAAAACCGCTGGCACATTTACAAAGCTAAGCAGGGTCTGGTATGGTTTCGAATTGGATGGGGGACTGAGATTCCTGCGTTGCAGGGGGTTGGACTAGATGACCCTTGGGTCCCTTCTAGCTCTACAATTTTATTTTTCTTTTATAAAACAAAAAATATTGGAAAAGTTTTAAAAATGGAAAGGGAAAAGAAAGCCAAGAGGAAAAAAGGAATGGCTAGGAGGATGGATGACACATCAAGTTCAACTACCACAAAACATGATGGATGCAATACGGTACGATTTGTCTAAGTAGGAAAAAGCAAAAGCAAAGAAGGAAAAAGAAAGCATAACATTATGCAGTATTTCTCAACAACTGCAGACTTAGCTGTAATCACTGGAGAGAACAAGCCATTGCTATGGTTTGAATCTAATAGAATATAAAAGGGTTCTGATGTGCAGCTATTCTTGACATAATACATAACATACTAGAAGAACAGTGCCAAGACAGAAAGTACTTTAGAACCAGAATAGTAATAGTGATAATGATGATAATGATAATTTTACAATGAAATGCTTTAAAAAAACACCCTGATTTTGAAAAATACATAGTGAAAGAATTAAGTTATTTTGAAAAATATACACATAAACTTGCAGAATCATTGACAACCATACCTAAATTATTATTCCCTTCATATCAAACAACCAAATACGAGCTGATCTGTGGCTTGGAAGACAGCATAGGGAGGGCATAAACAGATGGGCAATTTCCGCAATCAACAGAGGAAATGACACAGATGTGCACTGGGAGTTTATTTTGTTGATTATATTCACAATCTAGACTCAAGTGGTTCTGTCCACATACAGTGACCGTGTAACAAGACGACAGAGGAGGGTTGAATTCAATTGGTGTGGATTCGGATAAATATATAACCACAACCACAAATATGAATGAACAGAGAGCTACCCGATTTCGTCAGCTCAGGGTATTGTAGCAGTGACCAAGGCAAATGTAATTCTGGTAAGAAACTGTTAGAAAACGAATTCAAATTATTATTATTTTAAAATGGTGTGTGTGTGTTTTCAAAGCGTAGATGAATTTAGAAGACACTTGTGCAAATCTGGGCACCTGCTCATTTACAGAAAGGATGCAGAATTGAGGAAGAACTTGTTGGATAACATCTGGAGGGACACAGGCTTCCCTCCCTTGATGGAGAAAATCTGGCAATATATATTTTTTAAGGCAGGCGCCCCCCAACTCGGCCATCCAGATGTTTTGGGACTACAATCCCCATCATCCCTGACCACTGGTCCTGTTAGCTAGGGATGATGGGAGTTGTAGTCCCAAAACATCTGGAGGGCCGAGTTTGGGGGGTGCCTGTTTAAGGGGAGAGGCATTAACATGATCAAGGTGAAGGCTTTCTGGTGGAGTGTAGCTGCAATAAAACGTGGCCACACCTGGCTCAAAACAACAACACCTGGCCAGGACTAAATGCTGAAGCAAACACGAAGACTTACTTTAAATTCTCTCTCCGGATTCTGCCACAGAATTATTTTACCTCCTCACTGACTGAGCAGCACTTTCTGCCAGTTCCCATCCCAGACTTTAATGCAACAGATCCATCTTTCACAGACGTTCCCATCAAACACAAGGTAACGAGGAAGGCAAACTGTGCCAAGGGATGACAGAAAGGGTTGTGGATGGAAAAGGATTCGAGAGACTTCCCGTGTCAAGAGGCCAGCTCTTTGTCCATGTCTTGCCCAGCTCTTTCCAGAAATGTATCTTTTTTTAAATACACACATACACACCAGAAATCTAATAGGCAAATGAAAGAAACAGCCAGTTCCCAGGCATCATAAACTGGCCAATTAGCCACTTGGCTATAAATTAAATTAACTCCTAATTACCAGAGTTCAGGAGGGGGGAATTATATTCTTGCCAACGTTATTTGCAAACCAAAAACTATGGTCTGAAGCCATCCCCTCCCTCTTCTGCTCTTCCTTATATTCTTGCTATTTTATTTTGTTTTGTTTCTCTTAATTCTTAAAGAAAGCAGAGTATGTGTCTTTAAATCCCAAGCAGCCAGTACATTAACACAGACTCTGAACTATCACTCCACAGCCCTTTTTCCCGATGAGCTGCCTGAACATTTCCAAATTGCCACAGTCTGTTAATTGCTACACAAAAGTTATCGCATTAATGCAACATGGATGCCAAGAACAGTTTAAATGAAGTTAAATGGGTAGAGAAGGCCTAGTACTTTCCATTGTTCATCTTACAGACATTCAGCGAGTTGTATAATTGGGCATTATAGCATTTCCCACTCATTTGATTCACTGCGGTATTGCCCAAGCTTAACAAACATCTGCAAAACAAAAAACCACACACACAACAAGAACTGGGAATGAATGGAGTCAGGAATGCTTCAAGAAGAGAAAGTGGGGGGAGGGTGGGGGGAGAGAAAGAAATAAAGAAACAATGCAGTAATGGTAGCATTTTTGTGTGTGCGAAGTATATCAATCATGCTTCCTCCCGGTGAAACTGAAGTAGGAAGTTGCTTTATCAGATTGGGTATAAACTAGAAATCCAGCTTGCTTTGCCAGGGACTGAGCTGTCTGCTTTTGATCAGAGGAGATGGAGGAGGTGGGGCAATCTGAGCACTGTCCCTTTAATTTTGCTATTGGTTAGACCCAGTAAATATAGTAGCTGCAAACAACTTACTAAATCGCAATGGTTCCCTATTAAACCGTTACTGGTTTCTGAATAGAACTTCTCAGGATTTCTTAGGCTGTAATCCTATGCAAAGGGAAGCAGGTGGTGCTGTGGGTTAAACCACAGAGCCTAGGACTTGCTGATCAGAAGGTTGGCGGTTTGAATCCCTGTGACGGGGTGAGCTCCTGTTGTTCAACCTAGCAGTTCGAAAGCACGTCAAGTGCAAGTAGATAAATAGGTACCGCTCCGGCAGTAAGGTAAACGGCGTTTCCGTGCGCTGCTCTGGTTCGCAAGAAGCGGCTTAGTCATGCTGGCCACATGACCCGGAAGCTGTACGCCCGCTCCCTTGGCCAGTAAAGCGAGATGAGTGCCACAACCCCAGAGTTGGTCACGACTGGACCTAACGGTCAGGGGTCTCTTTACCTTTAATCCTATGCAAACTCAACCTTGGAATAAGCTCCACTGGACTTATTACTAGAGATTACTTCTGATTAGAACCACATAAGATCTTATTTATTTAAATACGTAAACAAGCATTTCCAGGTGACATACAACAACATAAAAAGCAATGAAAGTGAAATCATAATGCAATCAGTAATCCAAATAAATTGTAACTCTCAATAGGCATTGAGAACCAATGAAGGCCAAAGTAAGAAGAAAGTCTTCAGAGGACCCATAAAATTCGTAGCTGCTAATTTATAAACATAGGTGCCAATTTAAAATGATTGCTACAATTTAGACAGAAATACAATGCACCTCATTCTGGTGATGAAGACTGTGACCAGGTGCATCTTCTTAGTTCAGGTACATCTAGTACAGTGGTACCTCAGTTCTCAAATGAAATCCATTCTGGAAGCTCGTTTGGCTTCCGAAACATTCAAAAACCGAGGCGCAGCTTCCCATTGGTTGCAAGAACTTCTTGCACTCAGCGGAAGCCGCGTTGTACGTTCGGGTTCTGAAAAATGTTTGGAAACGGAAGCATTTACTTCCAGGTTTTTGGAAGTAAACGTACGACAATGGAGGCATTCAGGAACCAAGGTTCCACTGTGATATAGATATCCCTTCACAGTTGATGAGCAAACATGCATGAAAACATGAATATTACATCCCTGATACATACGAAATCAGAAGGTGGTGTAATATTAAACTGTGGGAAAACCCTGTGTGTTAGAACTTGAAAACGCTTCCCTTTCCTTTATGAAACTGTGGGCAAACATTTGATCACACCTTTATTGAAAGATAAAATTGCCTCTGGGACCTGAACTGAGCTACAGGTTGGCAGCTGGCCATCCCTAATCTAGAATGATTGTCAGTTATTTCACAGCGCTATGTCTCGCCTCGAAATACTGACAAAATACTGATAAAACAGTAGGTCTTCTTCCATATTATTTGCACAAGCTCATCGTAAGTAAGTATTCTGGAATTATATTGCTATGAACTTGGACTGAGCATGTTATATTTATCTGGCAACATTGTGTTATGACTATTTGCAACAATTATCCCATGAGATAATCCTACTATGGCTAACATTGCAACAACCATGTCAGAATTTTAGAGATTGGCTCAGCCGCATAACAGATCTCAGCCGCGTGGCAGATCTTATAAGAATATTTCCCCAAGAAGACTGCTGTAAAACAGAAGACAACCTTGTCATTTCTTTTCCCTTATGAAAATATCCTAGAATCTCCAGAGGAGATCCTACTGTTATAACTGTTAAGGTGTTTTTGTTTATGATAAATTTGATATTTCATATAAATTAAAGAGTTCATAAGATGAGCATCAAATATTTAAGCAAAGGAGGGGGAAAGGAATAAATGGGGTTGTTTTATTATTTATTTCATTCATACTCTCTTCTATTCCAGTAGCTTTTGTAATATACTCCTCAATTCAAGTACTTAATTAGAATGATTTCCATTCTCCCATTTGCATCTTTATGCATGTGTCATCAAAACAAAAGCAAAAACACCAGTGTAGTGAGAGGTGGCCGATACTGCACTCTTGTAAGCCTTAATGCATAATTCAGGTGCAATTATATCATTTATCAATGGCCGTTTCATTTTTCTTCTTCCAGGTCAAAGGTGGTGGTAGAATTAACAGCTGTGATACATCTGAACTCCAAGAACCTTTATATTTCTGACAGTGTTAATTCCCCATTGTGTTTCTAAATACTTGATTTAGAAAAGACTTTGCAAGTCCTTTGGGATCTTGTTGGGTAGGTGATGTCACATTTTATGCCTCAGAAGAATAGTTTTAGTTTGATCCAACATTCTGTTCATCAGATCACAGGGATGCAGTTGTTTCTGGACAGGCTTATTTTGGAATTTTTGATAAGCAGAAGTGATAGCAACATTTCGGCTGTAAAAAGTTGAGTTCAAAAACATCAAGACTTGGAGAAGCATGGGTGGTTGAGGGTGTGTGGGCCGGTATCTTCTACAAGGCTAAATTACAAGGAGCCTCCAGTTTACAAAAGCTGGAAGGAACAACTTGTTGCCATGCCCAGTTTGAAAGCATACCAGTGTGAGTAGATATATAGGTACTGCTATGGTGGGAAACGGAATTTCCGTGCGCTCTGGCACTCATCACGGTGTTGCGTGTGCCAGAAGTGGTTCAGTCATGCTGGCCACATGACCTGGAAAATCTGTCTGCAGACAAATGCTGGCTCCCTCGGCCTGAAAGCAGAGATGAGTGCCGCACCCCATAGTCAAATTCTACTGAACTTAACCATCCAGGGGTCCTTTACCTTTTCCCTTACCTCCAAGCATCCAATAGACCACTATGGGAAACAAGATGTCCTAGCTAGACCTTTCAGCAGAGTTCTTCTTACGTTAGGTTAACAAGCTAGTAAGTAGCAGTGACCCAATGTCTTTCCCCTTTCTCTTCTCTTTTTTTCACAGCATAAAACCAGTTGTCCAGAGTGCTGGGTCAAGCACGTCCCAAGGGCTCATGTATTCTATACAAATCACAAACTCATTCTCTAATTGTGGTTCCAAAATGGCACCAAAATAGCACCATCCATGTACAAGATAGAGAGAGATGTCAGTGGGTACAGTGGAACCCCAACGTATGTGTGCGAGAGGAAAATAGTTAATAACCAAACCCTAACAGGAGTTGAATCCATAAACAGCCCAGTGATGACTTAGCATGCTCAATGGGCCTGGAATGCTGGTTGACTGTTGGGAGTTGAATGGAGTGTTCTGGGAAAGGGAATGGCTGGCTGGAATCACCAACAAAACCACTCCGAGCTGCAACATTTTATTTGCAGGTTCCACTCACGTTCTGGCATTTCCCCCATAACATTTACCAAATGTGAGCATGATTTCGTCCATGGCTTGAGCTGAATACGGGAGAGAGAAAAACAGAAGCCTTCAATAACATGAATCGTGCGATGATTGATAAAAAGTCTAGATTTAACCCTAGAAGCTTGAAGCTCAACCTTGGGGCCTGTTTCCAGTGACAGAGCTCAGCCCTAGGGGTTCTGAGTCTTTGAGGAGTGCTGTTCCCTCATCCCTTCGTAGACCTAGTGCTGCTGCTGCACACCTTCAATTCAGGGCTAAGAGACCAGAAGATGTAACTTTTCAAGCAGGCAAGCTTGAACTCTGGCGTCTTTCTTTTTCAAAATTAAACACTGGTATAAGTGTCAAGCATGCTCTGCTGCTTTGGAGTAACAGTAATAACAGGATCTCTCAGTCAGACTGCCGAAGAACATTATTCCTCCAACCAAGCAGATACAAGGATCAAGATTTCCGTTTTACAGCAACATGGCAGCTTTGCTGACTAAGTAGATGTTCTGCTTAATCTCCATAGGAAACAGCGGCCAAGAATAGCTCTGTGCCTGTTAAAGTTATGCACTGCACCGCTGCGTTCGTTGGGGAGGGGGGGATACGCAGGGACATCAAAGCCACTCACCCTATCTTATGTTTTAAAATAAATTATTTTAAGATCAACCTGTAGGTGATGTATTGCAAACAAAGGTGTCTCCGTGTGTTTTTTGTCACTTCAGTGCCCTAGGCCAAAGATTCTGGTCTTTCAGATCCAAAGGCACAGGGCACAATCTTACAACTAGTACTGAAGGCCTGGTGTCACAAGGCTGACAGGAAGATCAAGTCATTCACAGATCAGAGAGGAAGACAGGAAGTTAACATGAAGTTAGTTTATTGAACTGGCATACAGCCCCTCCTTCGCTCTGTAGCCTTCTCAGTCAGGGCTCCTCCCCTGTAAAGTCCCAGGAGTCTCTCTCTGTGCCTATCTGGCATGGTGCCTGGCAACATGTATCATCCTTCACGTTCTGGGGCCGGAGAGCCATCAGCAGAGAACCTGCCATGGTGGATCTGTGGGAGACTTTCAGGGTCTGGCTCTCCTCTGTCAGAGCCTGCATCCAAACTGGAAACCTCACCACACTGCCCTGTGCTGAGTCACCTGCCTTCTTTTCCCTCGCCATGATCCCTCAAGCTTCCTGCTTCTAGGACCTCCCAGCTTGACCTCTCCTCTGAGGTGTGCCCAGTACCCCACCACCAAGATCCAGGATCTAAGTTGTCTTCTTCTGTGCCTTCCCTGGAGAGCCAGTGTGATGTAGTGGTTAAGAGCGTGGACTCGTAATCTGGTGAACTGGGTTCGCTTCCCCGTTCCTCCACATGCAGCTGCTGGGCGACCTTTGGCTAGTCACACTTCTCTGAAGTCTCTCAGCCTCACTCACCTCACAAAGTGTTTGTAGTGGGGGAGGAAGGGAAAGGAGATTGTGAGCCGCTTTGAGACTCCTTTGGGTAGTGATAAAGCGGGATATCAAATCCAAACTCTTTTTCTTCTTCTCTTGGGTAGGTGATTTCCACCACTGTTCCTCATCTTGCCAGTCCTTGACACCTAGGAAGAAGTTGGATGGCTGGCTTTTGAGCAGAGCCTCTCTTAGGTGCACTGAGTGGAGCAGCTTCAGTCAACTGCAATTTTAGTCAACTGCAGCAACCCAATGACTGCAAGTGGAAATCGTACAAAAGTATAGTTTAGTATGACTTGAATGAACCAAGGTGAGCCTTGAGCTCAGACGCTTCCTCCTTCTGTCTTGTCTTCTGGCACAGCCACTAGGGGCAGTTTGGGAAAATTTTGCTTTCATCTGTGCTTAGCTTCAGCATCCCATCTTGTCCGCACTGACAAAGTGGGATGACTGTTAACTGTGGTTTGCTTGAAATAATAATAATAATAATAATAATAATAATAATAATAATAATAATAATATTTCATTTATATCCCGCCCTCCCCAGCCGAAGCCGGGCTCAGGGCGGCTAACAACAATAAAATAATACAACATTCTAAAATCATTTCATTATAAAATTAATTAAAATCAAATTGATGGCAACCATTGGGCTAGAGTTCTGTGAAGATTGCCAAAGGAGGGAGTCAGGCTGTGCCCTGGTCAAAGGCTTGGTGGATCAGCTCTGTCTTGCAGGCCCTGCGGAAAGATGTCAAGTCCCGCAGGGCCCTAATCTCTTGTGGCAGAGCGTTCCACCAGATCGGAGCCACAGCCGAAAAAGCCCTGGCTCTGGTTGAGGCCACCCTAACCTCTCTGTAGCCTGGGACTTCCAATATGTTTTTGTTTGAAGACCGTAAGTTCCTCCGTGGGACATACCAGGGCCCACTTGAAATAATTAGGGATGCATGTTACTCCCTCCCCCCCCCCCCGCATCAGCTCTTTGGATGGACCGCTTGGGTGCAAGGATAAGTAAGGGCAGCAGTGCAGGGCAGCTGCTTTTGAAGGGGAGCACTTAGAATCCCATGTGCAATAGCACCTGGCACAAAATGACACAGCGTGAGATGCCCAGACAGCAATAAAGCAACACAACAAAGTGCAACATTAATCTCTGGGCTAATAAGGTTATAAAAAAAAATTAAAGAAATCTTATTTCCTAACAACTTGAAGATTCTGTGTCTGTTCGCTGTCCCAGGCAAGGAAGTTCAGCTGACAGGCAGCTGAATTTATTGTACACTTCTGGCTAGACTACAGTAATTGGCTTCACCCAATGCTCTGAAATAGACCTTGTTGCATGATGCTATATTAAGTTTTCACAGCTTCATCTGGTGTATATTTTTGACATTGCTCTCTCCTTGTTCCCCAGAAGTGCCGTCAATCCATTCCATTCATCCTTGTTTACACACTTTCAGTAAATTACACGGGCAAATCACCCCTCCGCAGTGACTTCGCTGCCAGCATGTTTAGCTCTGCATTTACATAAGGCACGTTGAGTTTATAGACTCAACTGGAGAAGATAAAGAGAAAACTAACAAAGTTGTAAAAATGACTGTTCATTAATGCTGCGACAGTGCTCACAATAAAATATTTACTACAAACATTTTGCCTCCCTCTTGGTTTAACTGATCTCCCCTTCTCAGAGTTTTCATCCTATAACGCTGATTACCTGACGAAGGCCGGTGATTAACAGAGATAACCTTTGGAGAAAACACCCAAGATGAAATTAAACAAAACGGTTTGTAGGCCTTTCCCTAGTAAATGTAACTAGATATGAAAGAGGAAGCAATTGATTTCACCGCTACTATAATCCTGCAGTCATAATTGACTGAGATTGTGAGTTTAACAAAATGTGTCCATAGTCCTATTACCTTTTTAAAAAATGCATATCTGGGCAACAGATTAGATGCCCATTTTATTTACTTAATTGCATTCTGGGATTCCTGCCCCCCCCCCAAATGAATACAACCTGCAGCTAAACAGAAAATAAGTTATCAAGAGAATTGTTCTAACACAGACGGATAAACGAGGTCAACACAATAATGTGTCAAAATAAAAAAGCTGGACACTCAATAAGGTTAGTGTTCTAAAGCAGGGGTCGCTAACCTGTAGCCCTCTGGTCCAACAACATCTGGAGGGCATCATATCTGCTGCTCCTATAGGCATTTTATTTACATTCATACATCAATAATTCCATCCTGCCACAATCAGCAAACCACACAAGACATAAAATCAAGCAGCCCCATTTTGAGACTCTAGCTGAGCTTTTATCCGCAAATACCCTAAATCATAGAATTCTAGAATTGAGTCCCAAGGGTCATCTAGTCTGACCCCCCTGCAGTGCACAAGAATCCTTGAACCACCAGCCTTCCAGTTAACAGCCAGATACACTGACCCGTTGCACCACAGGAGGGTTCGAATGGATGCAAATACATTTAAATGACAGAAGTTCTTACTGAAACGGGAGACTTTACACACACATACGTCTCCGCTTTGTGCAAAACAAAAAACAACACAATAGTGTACCTGGCAACATCAGTTTCATAACCCTTCGTTAGCCCTTATGAAGGAAAAGGCAAATGGTATTTTTAAGGTTTCATAACGTGTCAGGTGCTGGAGAACTAGGACAACACAGGTAATTTGTTTCATGTTTCTTACATTCTTTAAAAAATATTCAGATGTACTACTTAAGTAAATAGACACCTATAAATGAAGTCACCTGTCTAGACATTATTGACAACATTTTGCAATGTACATTAAGACTGCCAAAACAGGCCAATTTGTCCTCATATTTCAAAGCCAGAAATCACAACTTATTTCAGATTCATTTCCTGTCAGAAGAAGTCTCAGTGACTTCAAATTTTTTTAAGCAGAATGAAAACTTTTTTTTTTTTTTTTGTGGTTCCTAATACTGCCTTCTTGGAGGTGGTGTGGGAAGGATAACACCATTTTCCTTGCACCAATAAGCCATTTTAGATCCAAACAGCAACAGAATTATGCCTGTAATCTACTGATTAGCACAGCGCTTAGGATGTGCTGCAGCCAGTCATACAAAATTTATGTATACGATGGTTTGCTAAGGCTATGAAATGCTGACAGAGGAAGTCATGCTAAGCTATTGGATGACAATAAATGGTGAAAATGAGGATAACAATAAAATATTGAAAATTAATAAAACAATGTCCAATTTATTGAGGGCTAAACAGCATGTTACAGGATGCTTACTGTGCATTCAGCTAAGGGAGAAAGTGGGCCATAAATTTGTTTAAAAGGCAGACTAAGTCAGCTTGAGCGGTTTAAATACTTATATACTCTGAGTGTATGGATGTTCAAGGTAGCCTTTGAAAGAAAAATACAAGTGAGAAAACTAATGCCCTTTGGCATTTTTTAAAATAAAGTCTGTAAAACTACAAGGGTGTAGCTGCCAGGATAGATAGCATTAGTCCCAAAGAAGCTTTTCTTTTCAGCAACACAGATAGACAGACCTTAGATTGATTCCATCAATTGGCCAAGCAAGTGGAAAGACTTCTGCCTTCATCAATCTATGTGGCAACTCAATCAACAGGAATATTTCCAGGGGAAACAGAACCTCTGTGGCTTTACATTTACAGTTGTACCTCGGAAGTCGAATGGAATCCATTTCGGAAGTCCGTTCGACTTCCAAAACGTCCAGAAACCTAGGCGCAGCTTCCGATTGACAGTAGGAAGCTCCTGCAGCCAATCGGAACCACGGAACCCGTGTCAGATGTTCGGGTTCCAAAGAACATTCGCAAACCGGAACACTCACTTCCCAGGTTTGCGGCGTTTGGGAGCCGAAACGTTCAAGTCGCAAGGAGTTTGACTTCCGAGGTACGACTGTACTAATATCCCAACTTTACACTGTTACCAGCCTTGGTTTCCAGGTTAATATTCAGGGCTTTTACCTGGCAAAGCCAGGAGTCAATGTAAGACTCAGCAGTTCCACTGGGTGTTTGACTCTCCCCAACTATCAGGTCAGCATGAGTCCCTCTTAGCACTTCTTATTTTGGAAATTAAGCACTGATGGAAGTGCAGAGGTCTCTCATATAACCATATAAAATCATTCCTATTACACACATCATTTCCCACACAATTCCCCCTTTATCATGTGCCTAAGGAAACAAACAGGTGCTGTAGGCACCTAAATGAAACCCCCTGTTTCATTTTTAAAATTTACTGAAGATCTTGTTCTTATTCAATTTCTCAATTTTCTGTCTGACAACTTAGTTAGGTCCTTTCCAATCTGGCTTTTGTACTTGTCACTCCACTGAATCTGCTTTTACTCACATCTTCCATGATCTCTTACTTGCTAAATCACACTCTTTGCTTTTTTAAAATTTGATTTAACTCCAGCTTTTGAAACCATTGATCCAGCTATACTCTCATCATTACGTTCTCTGGGTACATTTTTGGTTTCATTCTTATATCTTTTCCCCCTGTATCTATTAACAGTGATTCTCCATCCCTCCTCACATTTATTTTTTTAACTGGAGTTCCTCAAGCGGCTTTCTAGGATTCTCCTTTTTATTCTCTTCTTCTTGGAGCAATTCTTTTTTTTTTTAATGTTATCAATTGTTATCACTTTTGTGACGATGACCTTCAGCTGTACTTTTATTCTTCTGATCTTGGTCTTCCTTCTCTAATATTTCTACATCTCGTGTTGCTCTATTAAGTGTCAAGCTAAATGTTGGGTTATTATGTTGTCTCCTTTTCTGCACTTTTGTTAAGAAGAAACATCTCTGTATTCTGACACCCTGGGTCAAACTGCAGGATTTGTGAAGATATCATAAGTTATATCTCTCTGCATGAGTAGATTTTACTCATACTTAATCTCTGTGCCATTTTGGGGATCTGGATGTGTGCAGTGGTACCTTGGGTTACAGACGCTTCAGGTTACAGGCGCTTCAGGTTACAGATGCTTCAGGTTACAGACTCCGGTAACCCAGAAATAGTAAGTTGGGTTAAGAACTTTGCTGTTCTCAGGATGAGAACAGAAATTGCGTGGTGGCAGTGCGGCAGCAGCAGGAGGCCCCATAAGCTAAAGTGGTACCTGAGGTTAAGAACAGTTTCAGGTTAAGAACGGACCTCCAGAACACTGCCATCTAGATCTGGGGTAGGAAACCAATGGCCCACCAAGTGTTGATGGACTACAACTCCCACCAGGCCTTACCACTGACCACGCGAGCTGAGCCTGATGGGAGCTGGAATCCAACAACATCTGGAGGGCCACAGGTTCCCTACCTGTCAATCTGCGCCACACATTTGAAGCACTATTGTATCACTTTTAGTAGCCATGGCTTTGTTCCCTTCCAGCTTTCTGATGCTATGTGGTTTGTTCAATTTACTGCTATTTGACTTCACAATGTTTGAAATTATAGTGATCAGTAGTAGAAACAGCAGTAAGTAGCTAAATTTGTAGCCTGCCTTTCCTCCCAAAGGAGGCCAGGTCAGAGAACAGCAAAACAATAAACAATACAGCATTTTTAAAGCGTTTAAAAACAATCAGGTGTCCTCAAAACTAATCCCAAGGTTGCCAGGAAAAATAGCTTTCAGCCGCCAAATGTCTTGGTGAATAGGAACGTTTTAAAATTCTGCTAATCGTGGGGGAGGACAGATGCATCTCATCAGGGAGGACGTTCTACAAGTATGTAACCACTACCAAGAAGGCCCTGTCATGGATCAGCAGCAGCACACAGTGGTGGCACCAAAACAGGCCTCCGCTGCTAATATTAAGGTCTGAAATGCTTGCTACTGAAGGAGGTGATCTTTTAGGTAAGGGGTCAGCAAACCTTTTCAGCAGGGGGCCGGTCCGCCGTCCCTCAGACCTTGTGGGGGGCCAGACTATATTTTTTTGGGGGGAGGGGAATGAACGAATTCCTATGCCCCACAAATAACCCAGAGATGCATTTTAAATAAAAACACACATTCTAGTCATGTAAAAACACCAGGCAGGTCCCACAAATAAGCCAGAGATGCATTTTAAATAGAAGGACACATTCTACTCATGTGAAAACACGCTGATTCCCGGACCGTCCGTGGGCCGGATTTAGAAGGCGATCGGGCCGCGTCCGGACCCCTGGCCTTAGTTTGCCTACCCATGTTTAAGCTACACGGTTCCCAAGCCATTTAGGACTTTGTTTCGCTAGTGCTAACACCTTGAATTGGGCAGCCAGTACAGCATTTTCAGGATGAGCGACACATGGTCCCATTGGGCTGGCCCACTCACCATCCCGGCACTTGCATTCTGCACTAGCTGCAGCTTCTAAACCATCTTCAATGGCAGCCCCATGCAAAGGAGAGCATTCTGTGTCCTAGCTATCATCTATTTTGATTATCCAGTTCATGCCGTGCTTTCTCATCCCCTTCGCAGCCACTGGCAATTCTGGCTGCGGAACAGAACAAAATAACCCCGTTTCATTTTGCTTCAGTTCTAAGCAGCCCTCCGTTTCCACGCCATGAAATATTATTCCATTCAGGAGGTCTATTTCCTACAAGGCTATGTACTAGGAAAACAACCTTAAGTCAAAGAAGGCATCGGAAATGCCGCTTCGTCCCGCATCTGACCTGCCAGCTTCTCCACATGTTATTACCAAACACACTGATGTCTCTGCCATTTATTCTATTAGGGAGGAACCCAGTGCTAAAGAACCCACTGACAACCAACACGACTAGACCTTTTACCAGAGGCTACAGTCGGGTCTGGGGAGGAGGTGGAGGAGGAAAGATGGGGTAGCGGGGGGAACACACTTCCTTTCATTCCAGCCAAAACACACCGAGCGCAGATTTCATCAACTGTTTTGCTGACAGATGTATTGCTGTTTTCTTCACATCCTTGCTTGTGGTTTATGCCTCTAATCCCTAACAAGATCCATCAGGGGCTTGCAAAACTTCAGCTGTTTGCGAATAGCTCACAAAAGACATCTTCACAAAAGGCTTAAACATTCTCCACAGGAAACAGCAAGCTGGGGCAGGGGAAGAGGGGGCGGGAAAAGTGTTACAGGAAACCTTATTTACTTATGGAAAAACCTAGCATGGCAATTTCTGTTTTCCACGAATGGCTTTCAGTAACCTCAGGAGAAAAAGCAGCTACATAGTCAAAGGATAAGGCTTAGTTTAAGGTATACATGGCATGAAATAATCCTAACAAAATTAGAAATTCAGGTTTGCCCCCTTACCCACCACACCACCCTCTCTGAGTACCAGTTTGTGAAGTCAAGCTCTCATGGTTGTGCATTTGACAAGATTATGAATTGAGCAAGTGATCTGCAGCGCAGCTATTTACTTATTTTGCTTATAAAGTATCGCAATAATGACAGTAACGGTAATATAATTGTTTGCAACTCTGGACTGTTTTTCGCCTTCCTGCCAAACTCCGCTTGATTTATACGTAAGGGGAGGGGGACAAAGGGAACTAAAAAGCAAATTTCAGCATCAGGGTATGTGAATTACTGCTGCAAACTATCAACTTATATTCACACATGGATTAAGGTGACTAAAGAGGCAATAAAAATCCATTGCCTTCCTGTATTAATAATGCATATTTTATGTTACAAGTTGATTTCATCGACTTTCACCGATGAAAGTGCATTAGCTTTGCCCAAATACAGATCCTCTCATGCTATTCTTGGGTTTAGAAGCCGGGGGGGGGGGGGAAATCTCATACATATCTATTAGTAAGCAAGCCACTGAGGTGCATAATTATGACTAAACAGATTTGAAAAACATTAAAAACTCATTTTGTCAGCAGCATCATGCCACCAGCTCAATTAGAGCCTAAACTATCAAATCATGTACAAGGGCTCAGTTCATAGCAATAAGTCAAAATGTCAGCGTATACACATGCTGTGTGTGGTATGTAAAATAAACAACTCACCACAGTTCATTATGATGTTAAGGCAGCATGCTAGCTCTGTCAAAAGGCACTAAAAAGCATCCCATTAATAGCCATTATCCTCATGCCCCCATATTGACTACCACTAGCACAGGGTAGCAGATTCAGCCAAACTTATATCAGGTATATACACGCATGGAAAGCTCAGTTGGTTGGAGTGTGGTGCTGATAATGTCAAGGTCACAGGTTCAATTCCTGTATGGGGCAGCTGCATATTCCTGCATTGCAGGGGGTTAGACAAAATGGCCCCAGGGTCCCTTCCAACTCTATGGTTCTATGTATTTGGATGATATTCTTTCAGAGTCAAGTCCCACATGAGCTTTGGCTTTTTAAGGAAAGCATTTGAATGGGTAGAAAGCGGGGGGTTGGGTGGGGGGCTTTGATGCTGCCTGTCAACAGTGAACACCTGGACAGGTATATAGGACACCTTGGTGACAATCTTCCCCACAACTGTTTTCCAACTTAAATTACAGTACTTCTTTCTAAGTTCGCATCTACACATACAAATGAGCACATGCAAAAGTTATGAAATCTATTTTCTCCTTTGTCCCCTTCTTTTAAAGGTGTAACCCTATTTCGTTGTTTTTCTGGAAGTTTTTAATGTTTGCTGTTATACTAGATTCAGGTAGGTGTTGGTATGACACAGTCAAAATAAAATTAAAAAATTAAAAAATTGTCCAGTAGCACCTTAGAGACCAACTAAGTTTGTTCTGGGTATAAGCTTCCGTGTGCATACCCAGAACAAACTTAGTTGGTCTCTAAGGTGCTACTGGATAATTTTTTAATATTGTTATTTATTTTGACTGCTGTTTTGCTGCGTTTTTATATGTGTTGGAAGCTGTCCAGAGTGAATGGAGCAACCCAGCCAGATGGATGGAGTACAAATAATAATAATAATAATAATAATAATAATAATAATAATAATAATAATATCTTCCATTCACTGCACTGCACTGAAGGGCAGTATGGGTACAGTGGTTCCTCGGGTTACAGACACTTCAGGTTACAGACTCCGCTAACCCAGAAATAGTACCTCGGGTTAAGAACTTTGCTTCAGGATGAGAACAGAAATCGTGCAGCAGCAGCACGGCGGCAGCGGGAGGCCCCATTAGCTAAAGTGGTGCTTCAGGTTAAGAACAGTTTCAGGTTAAGAACAGACCTCCAGAACGAATTAAGTTCTTAACCCGAGGTACCACTGTATTTCAAAAACAAGCAAACAAGAGAAAGGAAAAAAAGACTGAGCCAAGAGCACATGCTGACTCTGAAAGCCGAGGTTGACAAGAATCTACCTTCAGAGTAAACTAAGCTCAGGCTCCAACACAAATGATAATAGCCAGGAGATCTGACATTAAGAATGACACACTTTCCTTAACACGCCCCATTATGCCAGGGCGACAGACTCTTTCATTGCTTTCACATAACTAAGTGACCTTTCCTCTGCCGTATGTGCTCCAATACTTCCAATACCTAAGCAAACTAGGGAGAATTAAAGGCAAAATATCAGCCTTCACTTTCAGTCTCCCTCCCCATTATCGGATTCTGTCACAAACATTATGAAGTGGCTGTGCGTGGGGGTTTTTTTTAAAGCACTGTCAAGCTCTCAATGGCCAGTTTGCTCACAAGAAGCCTGTGAGCATTTAATGCAAGTCACGTTATGTAACAGAGCGTAACAGAACAACACTACAGTGGTACCTTGGGTTACAAGCACCTCAGGTTACAAATACTTCGGGTTACAGACTCCTCTAACCCGGAAGTAGTACCTTGGGTTAAGAACTTTACCTCAGGATGAGAACAGAAATCGCGTGGTGGCGGCATGGCGGCAGTGGGAGGCCCCATTAGCTAAAGTGGTACCTCAGGTTAAGAACAGTTTCAGGTTAAGAACAGACCTCCAGAACAAATTAAGTACGTAACCAGAGGTACCACTGTATTCCTAAAAGTCTATCTCCTGCTAAAGGTCTGGAACCTGCTAAAGAAAAAGTCTTCCTCATAATCGAGGGCAGAATTCCTAGTTCACCTCAGTTTACACCTCATTTGTGCCTATGTTTTGTTTGGGCTAGTTTATATTTGTATGCACATCATTGTTATACAGTGGTACCTCGGTTTTCGAACGTCTCAGAAGTCAAATGTTTCGGTTTTCAAACGCCAAAACGCCAGAAGTAAATGCTTCTGTTTTTTAACATGACTCAGAAGTTGAACGTCTTCCACTGAGTGTTTCTCAGTTTTCTCGATTAAATTTGCAGGCCACCTTTTGCGCCTCATTTTTCAAACATTTCAGAAGTTGAACGGTCTTCCGGAACGGATTACGTTCGAAAACCGAGGTACCACTGTATTTAACAAAAAATATGGAAGAATAATGAGAACAAATAGAATCATTTGAACTAAGGGTTGTCTTCAACTAGCATTTACTCAGATTAGACCTATTGAAAAGAATGACCATGACTATCTTAAGTCCACTCATGTCTATGGGTCTACTTTGAGTAAAGGTGGGTTGAAGACAACCCCAAGTAAATATATGACATTGTTATATATTGAATCTATATATGGACGCTGATGCATCCAGCCTGGTCTTATGAGCTTTCACTAGCAGTGAGTTTCTGGGGTGTTAAGCAGAGGTCTCTACTAGTCCTCCTACAGTATGTGAGGTCACTTAAGTCGTGGTGGAGAACTTTTGGTCCTCCAGCTGTTGTTGGACTCCCACCACCCTTGACAACTGGCAATGTGAGTAGCGCTGTGGTCTAAGCCACTGAGTCTTTTGGGCTTGCCAATCGGAAGGCCAGCAGTTCGAATCCTTCGGGGTGAGCTCCTGTTGCTTTGTCCCAGCTTCTGCCAACCTAGCAGTTTGAAAGCACGCCTGTGCAAGTAGATAAATAGGTACCACTGAGGCAGGAAGGTAAATGGCGTTTCTGTGAGCTCGGGCACTCGTCACAATCCTCTGTGTGCCAGTAGCGGTTTAGTCATGCTGGCCACATGATCCAGAAAGCTGTCTGTGGACAAACACCGGCTCCCTTGGCCTGAAAAGCGAGATGAGCGCCGCAGCCCATAGTTGCCTTTGACTGGACTTAACAGTCCGCTGCCTTGCGATGCTGCAAGTTGGAGTCTCATAACATCTGGAAGGCCACAGGCTTCCTGTGCCTGAGTAAAATGTATATCCACCCCCCTCTCTCTTTTTGGGGGGAAGGAAAGTAAGAAGCAAGGTTGGTTACTGGAATCACAAGTCTCCAGCTATTTTGGTGGGAATGTGCTTTCATCGGTATAAGAAGAGCTGGTAAGTGGCTTCTAGCTTTACTGTTCACATTAAATTGTAAATGGAGTGCCCAATAGACACCAGCCCCACTTGTTTCACTCGCTCTCATGTAATCTGATTGCTTGGAAAGATCAATGCAACAAATTATAAGGCATCTTTGAAGTCACTATTTGATCAGATATGAAATATGTCATGACTGGTAAAAAAAGCATCTTTATGTACTACTGCATTTTGTTCTATTAAGCAGCCATTGGCAGTATGAATGAGCCGAGCAGCTCTAACATTCAGAATATCTGCCCTTTGTCTATAGCATGCAATCTATTTTCATTCATTTTCTTTACAGACTTAAATGAGCAGATGTAATTCGGTTTAGATAATGCATCACAGCTGCAGTAGGCAGGAAAGAATAGGAGAAAGTAATTGTTCCTGAAAGGAGGATACAAATGAATCAAATGCGTCGTATTTGTGCAATTCAACTTGGAATTTCTCTCTGTCAACTAGGATGGAGTATGCATAGCAACAAATCTTTCCCCATTACAACTGTGTTTCAGTGAAGTAAAACACAAGGTTGAATGGATGAATGAGTGTCCTTCTCACGTCTAATAACAGAATGAAGGGTGTCCCCCCTGTTTTACCCTTCTATGATTTTTTTCCCTGTTACAGTAAACAGAGCCACATTAATTTCCACTGAGACTGTATCAACCGCTAATCTGTCTAGTTTTTGGATTTGTCCCTGTAGGACTTCAGGTTGCAAGCTGTTTCTGGTAATGTCTTCCTCATGTTTACTCAAATGCAGTGTATTGAAATGCCCTTGGCGTATTTAAATGCATTGCAAAATGCTTCAAGTAAGGTAGGCATCCCCTTGCCTGAACTATGGCTTAGCATGAATGCGCAATGCATGTAGTTTCCAGGCTAGGAGACGATGGCCACAGTGCTCTTCCTTCATTCTCCCGCTGCTGCACTACCATGGTTTGGCTTAGTGTGTCGTCTGAACCTGGTTTGTCATGGCTTGTCTCCTCTGGAAAAACCAAGCTGCAAATCAAGAATAAATCTTAGTTACCGCTTATGGTTTGTACTTTTCCAGACAAACCACAAGCCCAGGTTAGGAGGACATGCTAATCGTTGCAGCATGAAGGCAGAAGGGCCAGGGGAAAAGCAGTAGCTGCGATCTCTTCTCCAGAGATTTGCATGGTCACCTGTTCTCATAAAGGGTTATGTGAAAACTGGGTCATGGTATATATTACCATTCAGCTCCTCGGGTGGTATATCTAGCAGTAAAAGGGGCAAGGTGTGATGAGCAATGCAATAATAAAGAGAGGAGGATTCAACAGTGCTGTGCAAATTATGTACTAGGCCCAAGTCAAATCTTTTGCCTCTTCCTCAGGTGCAATGTGCTTAATCCATTCAGCAGATAACTAAGACTGTCCTCTAAACCAGTGGTAGGTAAGCTTCAACCCTCCATTGCTGCTGCAAATGCCTCTCATCATCCCTGGACATTGGGCTATAAAGGCTTGGGCAGATGTGAGCTGGAGTCAAGCGACTACCGAGCCAAGCAGATAAGTAACTATACAACCTTTAGAAGACACCTGAAAACAGCCCTGTATAGGGGTTTTATTTTGTATTGTTTTTTGAGACGCGGGTGGCGCTGTGGGTTAAACCACAGAGCCTAGGGCTTGCCGATCAGAAGGTCAGCGGTTCAAATCCCCGCGACGGGGTGAGCTCCCGTTGCTCAGCCCCTGCTCCTGCCAACCTAGCAGTTTGAAAGCACAAGGTGCAAGTAGGTAAATAGGTACCGCTCCGGCGGGAAGGTAAACGGCATTTCCTTGTGCTGCTCTGCTTCGCCAGAAGCAGCTTAGTCATGCTGGCCACATGACCCGGAAGCTGTACGCCGGCTCCCTCGGCCAGTAAAGCAAGATGAGTGCCACTACCCCAGAGTTGTCCACAACTGGACCTAACGGTCAGGGGTCCCTTTACCTTTTTATAGGGTTTTTAAATCTTTTAATATTGTTGGAAGCCGCTCAGAGTGGCTGGGGCAACCTAGTCAGATGGGTGAGGTATAGATAATATAATTATTAGTAGTGGTAGTAGAATGGAATAGGAGGTCCCTATTTTCATTGGAGAAATGTTGAAGGGTATGAAACAACACATAGAAGACCGCAAGTTTCCCATACCTGAGTTAAAAGTATATTTATCCCATCCTTTTAAAGAAAAAAGGAAGGAAGGAAGGAAGGAAGGAAGGAAGGAAGGAAGGAAGGAAGGAAGGAAGGAAGGAAGGAAGGAGTGTTGGTTAGTGGCATCGCACTGGTTCGCAGCCAGCACAGCCAGTTTCTGCTATAAAAGCACATCTGCTGTAAACTGGCTTCCCCTGAGCACAGTCCTGGAGAAAAGTTAGTTGCGCAAATGCACTTCTACAAATTATCTGAAGTGCTGGAGGTGGTATGTGCCTCTCAAAGCTAGCTGCTGGGAATCACAAGATGGGGAAGCACTATTGCACTCAGGTCTGGCTTGGGGATTCACCATAGGGATCTAGCCACATGATGGCGGACTAGCTGAGTCTTTTATCATACCATCTTCATTACTCGCAGGATCCTCAGTCTCACCACAGTCCTCTACTTCTTTTCACCACCAGCACCAAGGAAGTGGAGTTCAAATGAAAGCCCAATAGCTGCATTATCCCTTCCTCTTTTGTATCTCTACACAGCTATTAAAATTGTTTGCTGCCTCTTTCTGAAGATAAATCTGCTTTGTTACCTCAGCCCACTTCACTTGTCACATGATTTATTCATCCACTGATATTCAACATTTGGGAACAGAAGGCCATAAATCTAAGCAACCCTACGTAGGAGTAAGCACTACAGGACGTACTGGGACTTACTTCTGAGTAAACATGTTGTATAGAATTGTGCTGTAAAGTCAGAGCAATTTATATTCTGGGTTTTTGTGTGTGTGTGTTTTTAATCAATGAACACTAATAACATATTTGTAGTATTGATCAACAGTTTTCATACTACTGCGGAACGTCAGGAAAGTAAATGTGGGATCATTAATGACAATGTACATGACTAGCGAGTAAATTGCCCGGAAGGAAGAAAAACACAATTGGTGAGTAATCATGCTCCTAACCACCTATAAACACACACACACACACACACACACACACACACACACACACACCTCTGCAATCCAAGGGCTCATCAACTGCATACAGGTTTAACTTCAGGAACACATGGTGCTACAGAACCATTCAGTCTGGGACAAAGCTCAGTTGGTACAGCATGAGACTCCTAACCTCAGGGTTGTGGGTTTGAGCCCCACATTGGGCAAAGGATTCCCGCATAGCAGGGGGTTGGACTAGATGACCCTTGTGGTCCCTTCCAATTCTATAATTCCAATGGGCTCAAAATATACAATATACAGAAGCTGATTCCGTTCAATGGTTCCAGTATTGTGCTTGCTTCTTTGGGAAGCAATCCGTTTCTACAATAGCTGCATATGCCCACTATCGTCCACATGGACATTACGCTCTAGAAGTATAGCCCGCAATGAAACATTGCAGGTGGACTGCTCTTGCTCATGGCTGTCTGGCTAGAAACCTGCTCATTTATAGGATGCCATTCCCCGCTCTGCCCCCCCCCCCCGTTTCCCATTCTCCTCCCAACACCTGTGTGCCTTCAACAGTCAGCAATCGATTGTCCCCAGGCAACTTAGTCGCCACTAGGCTGATTTGAGAGGGTTCCCCTTAATATTCCCCCCTCCCTAAATATTGATGTGTACTTCTGCAAACCTAGGAGTTCCTGAATGCCTGCTGATACCCCCTACTTGTGAGTGGATCTTCAGTTGTGCACAAAACACATGGGTTGTGAAATTGAACCAAATGTTCTCAAGGGAGGACTGAAATTCTCAAACAGTTCAGGAAAACAGTTCAGAAAGAAATTCAAAGATATATCAGAAAATTTATTCTGAGCAATTCAGCTCAGCTCTAATTTATTTAAATTTATGCAGGTTGCGTGTAAGTGGAAGACAAACTTTAACATTCCAATAAGGGAGCTACACCAGCTACCATACTCTTGGAGGCAGCACCCTGTGAAACCACCCTGGGGGTAATTTTATTCCTAAAAGGCAGCTTAGAAATTTATTAAATACACAAGAATGAATAAATAAGATTCTCACAGAGACCAAACTCAGCTCTCCATGCATTTCTCTTTCTCAGCCTTGTTCAAACTGCACTCTCTCTGTTTTGTCTCTTCCTATGCAGACACCTTGCTCACCCCACTCCAGCTAGAGGGAGAATCTGGCTGAATCATCTCTTCTGACCATCTAGCCTTCTTAGCTCCCACAGAGACACATCATTGGAACATCACAAGCTATCAACACTCTTTTATCAGCTCTTAAGATGCTAGCCGGGTATTGCCTGGGGCAATCCACACTGATAGTCTTACTCACAGGAATCTGATAGCAAACCCAAGGTAGCAGTTGAAAGGATAATAGCACAGGTGAAAGTGGATTGATAGCATGCTAATAGAGACTTTAGGTCTGGCCTGAACTGTAGAGTTGCTCTGTTCAACAAATCCTCTGAATGCCTGGAACAGAGGCAGTACACATTTTCAGCATGAGATGGAGAAATCCTCACTTTGTGAATCATACTGACCCATTTGTCGGATATTGCCTTCAAATGAAAGTGACCAGCATTACCTATGTTACATACGGAGCGTTCAATGTTTTATGAAACGTTTTTATTTGAATGGTGTCTCTTTTTTTGTAAGCTGCCATGAGAAATTTCAAAAATAAGATGGTGAACAAATGAAACTATTATTATTATTATTATTATTATTATTTGCAAGATAAAAATAAACCACATGTATATTTAGTTAGAAGTTTCAGCTGTGCTTTAATGGGCTTGAGTAAGCTTGCTTAAGACTGAAGTCTGAATCGTTCAGAACTATCTTATTTGATTGCTCATATGTCAGTGTTTCTGAAAAATCCATTCACACAGGAAAATGGGTGACGAAGCTAAGGACTTCTGTCAGGCTCATCATCAACACCCATCAGTTCTGCACAGAACACACCTTACATGGGGTTTGGGGTAGGTATACATCTGATCTAGCACTTGGGTCAAATTAACTCTGGACTCTTCCCGTTATATTATGATCCACACAAACAAATCATTGAGGAGGGGGAATCACCCCCAGTCTAGCCTCTGTTGGCTTGAGATTTTTTGTTTGCTTACTCAATGGGACTAATTATGTATGTGTTGACAACTGTATTGCAATTCATGTGAACCACAGAAAATAAATAGCCAGTTTCTCTTGGCCCATAGAGGCCAAAGTCAACCTCAATCCCCACTTTTACTCCAACATGAATTTAGAAAACATGAAAGAAAGGTTAGTATAAAGTCAGAGGAAGTCAATTTAACTTTAACATTCCTTAGATGCACCAAAGGTCACACTTGTGTAGTTCAATTCAATTTTCTATGGATTCTTTTTAAGATGTATATGGGAGAGGCTTCATTGAGTTCCCAGCATGAGGCAAAGAAAATGCAGACAATATGAATTGGCGCCATAATCTTGTTTGTTCTTGGAAAACTATTTTCTAAATGTGTAAGTAAACAACAAAGACCCTTAGAGGACCACATGGAATACAATCTATGATCTAATATAAATGTTTTGCTGAGCCCTAGCATAAAAAGAAAATTGTGCCTTGGGATTTCTTTACATAGCTGTAACACTTTCTTTTTTCTCTCCACTGGTGGTACTGGCATTTTAATATCCACCAGGCAAGTCTATAGACTTATTAGAACCAAAACACTAATGATAAAGTTTTACAATAAAGAGATAAAAAGGGAAAGGAGATTATAAAACAAAGGACAAAACGGAGGAGAAAGATTATAATGCATGTGGTATAATACTGGAGGTGGAGAAGCAGTACCACAGGCATGTTTTAATATAATAGGACAAAGCTTTTCCAATAGATGCAGAATGACTTCAGATTTACTTTCAAACAACATTCCTGCTAGTTAATCTTTCAACCCTGTTCAACTGCTAACAGGATTTTAAAGCTCCAAAACAATAATCTTGAATATACGCTTATCTTTTTCTCCCAGGAAAAGCAACCAAGAATTAACAATGCACTCTAAAGTGGATTCAATTGGGCATGTTAAAGGTGCATCTTTTAATTTTTGAGTGTATTTGCTATCAACAGGCAACAGCGTGCTGCACGTGTACAATGAAAGAACAATATTCAATTACATCTTTGCCTTAAGCAGATCAGTAGGAATCTACTGACAATTTCAGCATATAAAACTAATTCCAACTGGAAAGCACAGTAGAGTCCTTTTATAAAATTGTGTTCTATAGATTCCAGTAGATTCTGCATTGAATGCACCAGGTTGCTAATTATAAGGTGTCTTAAAAAGTCCCCCCAACATTTTGTAATAAAACGTATACCCTGACTCCGCAGAGGCAGAGCGATGCGGAATGGCTTTATACAGTGCTTTGGCTCTCTATGGCTGACAGTAATCACAGTGACTTTGTTCCAGGTTAACACCAGAACTTGAAATGAATGGAATGTAAATAACCTGGAACAAACATTTTCCATTGATTCAGTGTTACATAGTCATGACTAACTTCAGCTGAGTTGAGGCAATTAGCCTTTTTCCAGCATGGTGATCCGGTTTTCAGGAAGCACACGGAGAGGCAGCAGTGGAAACTAGTCCAAACTAGTCTCTTCACAGTCCAAATTAGTACGGGTGTTTCTGATGGCATGGAGAAATTTGTGTGATGGCATGCGAACAGCTTGCAGCCACAGCCAGCCATTCAAAGTACCTCATGTTTTGTGGTCCACAAACACCACTTGAATTTTATTGATCGTGATGAAGAGCATACACAAAAAGGCCTCAACCATGAATAACATTAAACAGATTTTTTTCTTCTTCGACATAAAGGATGATTAAAAAGCAGTATAAAGGAATATTACCTGATGTGGCTGTGAACTTGACCATCTGCTATACGAGGGAGCACCTGAAGTCTTGTTGGCTGTGGACTTCTTGAAAAAAAAAAAGAAAAAACGTAATTTTTATTACTACAACAACAATACTTTCTTATACCCTGCCCATCTCACTAGGTTGCCCCAGCAACTCTGGACGGCTTCCAACAAAATATAAAAAGACATAAAGGAACACCAGACATTAAAAAACTTCCCAATACAGCATGTCTATGAAAAGTCATATAATTGTTTAACTCTTGGATATTTGATGGCAGGGCATTCCACAGGGTGGGAACATCTCATGAGAAGCCCCTCTGCCACTTCACTTCTCGCAGTGAGGGAACCACCAGGAGGCCCTCGGAGCTGGATCTCAATGTCCGTGCTGATGCTTGATATAATTAAGCTTTCATAGATTTCCATAGAGCTCTGTGCCCTTACCACAGCAAAAAGACTGATACTGATGAACTGGAAAAATAAAAACGCGGCTCCCTTCTACAATTGGATTGAAGACTTATACAAACATGCAACATATGGACAACGTGCATATAAAGGCAGACTTGCCGTGGAAAAATTCAATGATATTTGGAATCCACTCTTACAAATGCTGTAATAGGTTAAGATCTGGTGAAGTACAATAACAACTTTGTAAAGTAAATAATAATAAAAAAGCTTTCATCGAATTCTTTAATTTCACCACTGTTCTAGGCTAATATAAATCTACAGTTATTGGATCACAGCACACAGTGGATCAAGGCAATATTGTCAAAGTGCTTGTGAAGAGAGGGGTAACCCGTGGGCCTCAACAATATGGAAGCAGCACTCTTGCATAGTCAAGTGCTGTCCTCCTATAACCAAAATATTGTCTTTCATTTATCAGAGACACTAGTTTTGGTTTTGCATTACAGTGGTACCTCGGGTTACATACGCTTCAGGTTACAGACTCCGCTAACCCATAAATAGTACCTTGGGTTAAGAACTTTGCTTCAGGATCAGAACAGAAATCGTGCTCCGGTGGCGCGGCGGCAGCTGGAGGCCCCATTAGCTAAAGTGGTGCTTCAGGTTAAGAACAGTTTCAGGTTAAGAACGGACCTCCGGAACGAATTAAGTACTTAACCCGAGGTACCACTGCATTCCCTTGCTTAAAGTAGATTCTGAAGATAGGTCTGTTGGTGTGGGGGGGAACTGGTAGGGCAGGAATAGACCACTTCACTGAATCTACATGCTCTGTACCTTTTTATAGATGATCAAAACACAAGTGACAGTTTTAATCCACCAAGAGTAAGATTAAGTCATGGATATTTGGAAGATGACACTATGGCCTGTTTTCAGTTTAAACAGAGAGGTGCCTGGTATGCTGGTTGGAAGAGGGAACGAAAGACTCAATAAGTGGGAGCAATGTTATTAAAGGGATAGAAAATAGGGATGGCTGAATCGGTCAGTTTCAGTCCTGCGTTTCTCCTTTTCCCCAATCTTAAATTTGGTTCTCCACATTTCCACATGAGTTTGCAATGTTTTTTATTAATTTAAAAACTCCTCATGAAAATTCACCAGTATTTATACAAATACCGTATAGACATTTCTGTAAAGTTAGTCACCTAATTTAATGCCAATGTTTGCATCCCCACTTTTCCCTAATATGTGCATTTGTAGACACATCACTTAGCTAAAGAACTGCATTGCAAAATCTGGAGAATTTCAAAGGATTGCTGTGTTTTGGTTCACATACTGTTATGAAACATATGAGTAAGGTTTGCCTTTAAATGTGAATTGAGTTTCTCCCCCATCCATAACCAGGAAGCAGGTATAGAACTTGCTTACTAGGTTACCTTATTTCCAGATAAACTGTCTGCCCCACAGCCATTCAGGAATAAAACCAAAGTGTAGCCCAGATACAGAGATGCTTCTTAAATCTCATTACACATTGACTGAAACACATATGAAGGGGTAGGGCGAGAAAAATCCTTGCTCTGAGGCCCTTTTATTGGGGCCATATTTGCACCGTCTATTTAAAGCACAATGACATGATAACACTTTAAACAGTCACGGCTTCCCGATGTTGAAAGTTGTTAAGGAACTCCTGTTCCCTCAGAGTGGTTTCCAGAGTGGTTTAACAGTCAATCCGTCTTCCCAGGGAACTCTGGGAATTGTCGTTCTGTGAGGGGAATAGAGCTCTCCAGTTGACACTGCAAAAAGCAGCAATGCAGTTCCGAAAGAAGACACATTAATCCACTTGTAATAACCTGTTTTCTTGTTGCTATTTTTCCTGAAATTTAAAAAGGCACTCATACGCTTCATTCCATTTTATACCAAGGCTCCATTATATACTGTCTTTTATAAGCACTAAAGGCCTTGAAGCCACTATTAGTGTAAAATACTGCTGTATTACGGAATTATTAATATGGCAACTGCCTCCCTTTAATCCAAATTACTTTAATTAAAAAGATAAAAATTTAAAAAGCTCCAGACAGCTCCTTACTAATGAAACCATCAGAATACAAAAGAATGTTTAAACAGTGAGCTGGATGGTTGGGAAAAAAGTAGATTCCTTCAGAGATAGTTTTAAGAAAATACTGCGGTGTGTAGAAAAAAATGTAACTTCCAGAAAATCAGGAACAAAGGATAGAGAATTCAAGTAACCTACTCCCAACAGAACACATTTTGAAAAAATTCTTCTAGTAACACTTCATATTGTGATTCCCCCCCCCTATTTAGAGTACATTGGTAGCATCAAAGCACAATCTTGTTGAATGTTTTGAGGAAATGTAGATTCCAGGTAAATGCAAACAAGAATATATTCATATTTTTTTCTGACTATGATTTGGTTACCTAATTTATGGTGCAATCTGATACAACGTCTACTGAGAAGAACGTCCCATTGACTTCAGCGGGGCTCACTTCCTGGGAAGGAGATAACACCCAAACTTTCTCAACAGTTAGTGAATTTCTTTTAATCTGTTCTATACTAAGAACTGTGATCAGTGAGTTTCCTTTTTTCTTAATCTGTGGTTTTGTTTAAGGGCTGTGTGGTGTTCTTCCTTTTGGTTCCCAAACAATATTTGAAACAAACAAGCAAACAAGAACAACATCATAATAGAATGGATTTAATTCCAAGAGACTCCAAGGAAGGAGTAGAACACTGAAAAATTAAACCTCAAGAAACTCACGCTAACAACAAGCAAAATAGGATGTGATTGAGTTGTTTCTCCTATGCATTGGAAGGGTATGCTGGTTAGCCGCACCCCTTGCCACCTGAACGTGACTTGTGGAAGTCAGTTGGTGGTTCACCACACCTCAACCAGTGTGATGTATCATCAGAGTATGCAGAACCCCAGGAGAGTCCTCAGAGAATTCCTGCTCCCAGCAAATGGCTTCTTCCAGAGTCCCTGGTTAACGGAAAAACTCCCCTCCCGCACAGTTCAAAGTAAAAAGGTGTTTATTGTCTCCAGACTCAAGACAAACCTAATCGCTGCTATCTATTATAGACCAAGGGAACATGGGTGGTGCTGTGGTCTAAACCACAGAGCCTCTTGGCTTTGCTAATCAGAAGGTCGGCGGTTTGAATCCACACAACAAGGTGAGCTCCCTTTGCTCTGTCCCAGCTTCTGCCAACCTAGCAGTTCGAAAGCATACCAGTGCAAGTAGATAAACAGGAACTGCTGTGGCGGGAAGGTAAACGGCGTTTCCGTGCGCTCTGGTTTTCCTCACAGTGTCCAGCGGTTTACTCATGCTGACCACATGACCCAGAAAGCTGTCTGTAGACAAACGCCGGCCCCCTCAGCCTGAAAGCGGAGATGAGCGCTGCAACCCCATAGTCACCTTTGACTGGACTTAACCGTCCAGGGGTCCATTACCATTACCTTTTACTATAGACCTTTATTCCGGTCTTCAAAGTACAGATACATATGTACAGAGAGAACTACTAACACTATCAGTGTGCTAGCTAACTCTGCTGTGTAAACAACAACTCACAGTATCTTCCCCTAACTCTCACAGATTCAGAGTCAGATCCTGACAACAAACAGTACGGCATCAGGACATGCAACAAGACCTAATGAAAGCAATGCCCTAAAAACTATTATACCCATCTCTACATTCCTGAACCAATGGGAGAGTGAATGACTCAACAAGTCATACACTCAACCTCTCTGGGGTTGCTATGGTAACTCAGTGTACCCAGCCCCCTTATTTCAGAACGCAGTGGATGTGCTCCTCAAGACATGAGGCCAAGCACTGCGTCATTTAAACCACTGTTCACATTGCACCATCATGGCATGCTCAGCAGCCGCAGCTGCCCAAACTACTACTGTGATTTGACCAATGTATGAAGAAGCTTAGCATGCATACATTGGTACACATCTATTTCAGACTTATCTGTTGTATGTAAAGTATTGAGGAGGGGTTAAAAGGAAAAGGTACTATTGTGGGCAGTAATATCAAAGATAACTTTCGTTTTACAGGAATCAGTGCAACAAGAAAAGGCCGGAACAGATACGGATATGCCAGTCATTTTTTAAAAAATCCATTCATTATACTTATTCCATCAAAATTCATCAGTTCAGAGTCTCTATGGAACTGCGGGGATGAGCTTTAATGGTCTGAGTATAATGAATGGATTTATGGGAGTATAGCATCTCATTGGCAATGAATATCTACAGATATGTTATATATCTGTTGAATTTTTTTACCAGCAAATAACCATTGAGATGTTCAAATCATTTATTACTGATGGGATGGGGGGAGGGAGGAAAAAGGAGAAAAAAATCCTTAGACAGGTTGAATTCCTGTCAAGATTTATTGATTAGCATTTCCAGACTTCTGTTCTTTCCTTTCCTTTTTAAGGTATTACATTTTATTTGAAAGCAAGATTATTTAGTACACCATTTTTATTCAAAGCAAAATAGAAAATAAGACAGGAAGTTATAGTGGATGGTCATATTTGTGGATCTTTCATTTCATAAAATAAAACAAAGCTATTGCTATCAGCAGGAAAAGCCCAGGTGGTAGAGCATCTGTTTATCCAATCACAATGCCTCAGGTTCAGTCCCTGGCTAGAAGTCTGGAGAGTCCATCTCAGTCAACAAAGACGATACTGAACTAGACATTTAAGATGAAGGAGATATTAGTTCTATCTCATTTACACTTCCCAAACCAATAAGCAAACTGAAACTGAGGTATCCTTTGACATTCATGCTTCTTCAAATTTTCTGATGCAATTTTCCTACCCAAAAATGTTCACAAAAACACATATATTAGTGAATATAAAGTCCCAAAATGCCATTATACTAGGGGTAGTTAACGGTACTTCCAAAACCTAGGTAAAACTGTGTGAAAGAATTGGTGGAAATGTGCTTTAAAATGCATACACGTTTCCATGAAGATTTTTTTGGGGGGTGTATATGCGGTGTGGATATGGGGTGAACTGCACATTAGGTTGGGGGCAGGAATTGAATTCATCCATTTCTACTAGATTGGCAAATGATTTGATATGAGGGCTGATTTGGTTTAAGGCAACTTCCTGTATTTCAATGAAATTAATTCTAGATCACGTCTGAGTGGCTAAAGGTCAATGATGAAATGTATTTTAGGGTTGAGTAGACAATCTTCTACACTGCCACACTGTCACAACTGGCTACATGAGCCTCCGCAATGATCACATTACAACAATGCTAATGGGTTCTCGTTAAACAGGTAAACGAAGAAGCATCCATGGGGTACGTTCACAGTTAAGAAATAATATGCATGTTTCCTCAGAAGTAATTCAGCAGGACTTACTTCAGAGTAGACATGGATAGGATTGCAAGTGACTAACTCCCATCAGTTTCAATGCCACCTATTTTTGCTGATTGTTCCTCAGAGCCGAACTTGCTTATATGGCCACAACTTTTCCCATCTGCCTTACAAGCTACAAATATAAATAGAACCTCATATAAAATAAGATGGCAAAACAGTGATAGCCCTACTCTGGAGCATAAGACCAGAACCAACGGATTCAAGTTACAAGAAAGGAGATTCCAACTAAACATCAAGAAGAACTTTCTGACAGTATGAGCTGTTTGACGGTGGAGTAGACTCCCTCAGGAGGTTGTAGACTCTCCTTCAGTGCATATTTTAAAGCAGAGGTTGGGTAGCCATCTGACACGGATGCTTTAGTTGAGATTTCTGCATTGCGGGGTTTTTGACTAGATGACCCTCCAAATCTACAACTTTACGATTCTAGGATTCCAAATCTACAATTTTATGATTCTAGGATTCCAACTGATTTTTTTCCAGGACAGTTACACTATCCAGTTTCATTGGGCAGCCTAAAAATTATACATAATACAATTCACTCTGTTTCGTGGCATTCAATTAATCTGAGCAACAACCTGCAAAATGATTTTAACATCAGGTCAATGGCCCATCTTGTCCAACATCCTGTTCTCACAGTTGCTGACCAGGTGCCGGCAAACAGGATTTGAACACAACAGCACCCTTGTCCCTGTGGTTTCCAGCAACTGGTAATTTTTAATTTACAGACCAGACCACCCACCTCCACCCCCACCCTGATGCAAAAAGGCAAGGTGCACTTAGTAGCTGCAACTTAATATTCAACAGACTTCTCACATTCTGCTCTTTTCTTGCAATTTTAACACTATATAAACAACCCAAGGAACCTGTGGAATTGCAGCGTATAAACTGAGACATTAAATACATTGGAAATGGAAGCTTTGTTTCACTGCCAAATATTTTTTGGGCACAATCTGCTGACCTTTCCTCTCATTCAGACGCCATTCAAAGGAATGGAAGCTCCTTGGTGGACTAAGTCCTGGATTCCTTTGCTGAAATGTTCACTCCTTCTATAGCTCATTCTTATTCTCTCCAAAGCCCGTCAAAGAATCTAAATCATGACATGGGGAAAGGTTAGACAGGCATTCAAATTTGTCTGTCACTGCAGGAGAAGTGATGCAATGTAGGGACTGCAGCAGCAATAACAGTGAAAATCTATCATTCTTACTTCTTCAAGCACCCCTCCCTGCAATACGACAGAAATGCATCTCAGCAGTAAATTCTTCTAAGAGCCCCTTAAATCTATCATGCTAATTGCAAATGTGGAGTAGCCATTTGTCTTGTCCTAGAAGTATCGTAAGACGCAGATTTGTGCTTTGAAAAGTTTCAAGGAAGAATCCCTAGGCGGCTCATAGCATAAAACTCTATAGACAGTAGCGACACTGCACTGGACTAATATTTCTGAAAGAACACTGCAGAGCAGTTTAGGGATTTAAAAAAAGAATTAAAGTGAGGAAGATTGGTAGCCACCGAGCATGTTCCTGCCCTGTGTATATGCAGACAAAAATGTGTTTGTTTCATATGACCATTGCGTTTTAGATTCAGGGACAAAATTCCTACCAAAGAGTATTTTTGTGACGAGTAATCTGTTGCTGTTTTTCCAACAATAACAGCAAAACGCACCAGTCTGCACAAATGTGAGGTGCAAAAAATATTCACAATGCACAGTAACCATTTCAGATTACGGTAGTTCCAAAAATATGATGAAAGGCTGCCCTCTTCAGCCAAAAGTTGGGAAAAAAGGTGCCAAGAGGGTCTAAATGTCCTTTAGAGCAAACATTTGGGGAAAACTTTACTAAATAGTCTATATTCCACTGTACTGTACAACAGTTAATTCCGCTGAAGTGGGAAATACATGCATTCAGTAATGTTTGTGTAGTAATCTATATTTATACACAAGAAGTAGGGAAGCTGGTATACAGCAGAAATGGCTTAGTATGCTGGCTAATAAGGATGTAAGACAGCATCAATTTCCATTCTGCCCTGTATTTTATTTTCCATGCGGTTTTTCTATATATCCTCTTTAATAACCACCATGGATTACCTTTTGGTTTTTGTGTGAGGGTAAACTTAGATACTTGGGAGACTCAGGTAGAATTTGAACAAATAAGAAAGGTTTGTTTTACAGCACGAAGTTGATAATACAAAGACTGTGTCAGGAGATATAAAATTCTTTCAGGAAACAGTTATTTATACTGAATATAGTAGATGTTACAGGCTTCTAAACAAGCTTAGTTGCTTACGCTTCAGTTAGATGTTACAGGTTTCTAGACTAGATGGTAAACACTTAGCTCATTTGGACTTATTTTGGTTCAGTTCTTTAATTTAGTTGTTGTATAGGTTTTATACAGCTTGATGCTTTTGTTCTTAAACAAGCTCAATGCACAGCTTAATACTTTGGTTCCTAACCAAGGTGGTTATTTTCCATCAGTTACTTAACCTTTCAATAATCACACTCCTGAGGTACTTCTAGCAGTGTAACAGACCAGGAGTCCCCACACCCCTCTTAACTGGTTTGAAATTCTTCTTTTTCTGAAAGATCTCTCAGCTCCTGACTGAAATGAGACCTAAGTAGACTGTAACCTCACAGCTTCTACTTCTCCCGCTCAAACTCAGCCTCCCAGTTAATATTCTCCCATGACACTGAACACTGTCTTCCAATCTAAGCTCAGACTCCTTTCTCTAGCTGCATGTATTTTCCTCAGAGTGGATGTTGCGCACAGACCAGAACCAACTCACCAACTCACACCCTTCAACTATCTAAACTCTCTCTCAGAAACTGCTCCTTTTATTTTCCCTCCCAAAGTTGAGGCTCCACCCCGCCTCCAGCTAGAACTCTCGATAGCCAATCAGAGAGCAGCTCCAGCACTCTGGCAGAATAGTAGCCAATCAGAGAGCGGCTCCAGCATTCTGAGGCGCTGCATCACCCGACTCTGCTCTAGCTCAGGTGTCCATCACACCTACATTTGTACTCAGTTGTTCAAAGGGGACCGGGTTCCCTGCCACGTAAAAAAATGTTTGAGCCCACAAGTAACCCCTCTCAGCCCATTGAGCTGCCATGGCAGTCATGGGGTATGCTTGTAAGGGAATTAGTAGTGAAGACATTGGGGAAAGCCCAGATAGCCCTTCTTTTCCATACCATTAGAGTGGCCCAGGCATAGTGACTTTGTATGTTCATTATTAATATGCTGTGTTTTTAATGATTGAAAGGGCACTGTCGAAAGAGGGCCTTGATTCTACATTTTTTCTCTTCCACAGTTATCCAATTCTTTTTCGCTCAATCTAATGGCAAAATGTAAACACTTCATTACATAATTGTTATGTCATTGCACACCATTCATTTCAATGCAAAGGAAACCCATGCAAATTGGGAAATAAGGCATTTATTGATTTCTCTTCTAGACATGGACAAATAAGCAAACAACAACAATTTCTGCTCCCCTTTCTGTGTTGTTGTTTTTTTGTTGTTGTTTTTTGGGGGGTGGAATTCTCTGACATCTCTACTGGCTAAGAAGCACAAATTTCTTCGTTCAAATCTTGTCCCTGCCATTAGCTCCCTAGGTGGTCTTAGACAAGCCACTGTCTCTGAACCTCAGGCCTCATCTGCAATAAGGGCAATAATAATACTGACTTTTATTGTGGGATTGTTGTAAGGATGGCAGGACAATAATGAATGTGAAGTGCTTTGAACACCATTTTGTTTGTTTGTTTGCTTGCTTGCTTGTTATCCAAACTGTCCTCCCAAAGGGGTCCAGGGCGTAAACAACAAGCCAAAAAAATAAATAAAAACATACTGAAAACAATTAGAATACAAACCTCAACTTTAAAAGGCTTGTTGAAAGAGTAGCTGCCAAAAAGACAACAGAGACAGTGACTGATTCATTGCTGCTTATTTAGTACGATGACTTATTTAATTGCTTTTTAAAAATGTTTATTAAAAAGCAATCGGTGGTTTTTTTTTTAACTGTATCTCTTTTTAATTTATGTTGTGAGCTGCCATGGGTCCTGCACTGGGAGAAAGCAGGATATAAGTGTGTGTGTGTGTGTAGAAATGTTAAGCATTATTAAGCATAAGTGATGCATTAAAGTCAGGAGTAGGAACTGTGTTGACCCTCAGTTGTTCTTTGATTGCAATTCCCATAATTCCATGCTGGCTGGGGTCAATGAGAGTTGGAGTCCCCATAGCTGAAGCGACACAGATTCCTCATACCTGTATTAAAGGATGCCTGGTTAAGTTACTTCCCTTCTAAATACTCTACGTGAATATTAGTGGGACAGCTAACCATGTGCTGAAATGCAGAGCTGCAATTAATGGAGTTGTTTCAGTCTCTAGTGTTTACTTAAACTGTCATATATCTAAGTGCTCTGAACAATCACGTGAATTTTCAGTAATTGGCTCTTATCACATTTGAATTTGTAACAACTATGATCAGCCTCATTTATTTGAAGCAAAATTGTCATTCTGGGATTTTACAGCTGTTTCTAAAAAAACCTAAAATGACAATTAAATTATTATTCACTTTACATCTATCATGCATTGCCAACATCTATTTATCGCAACAGAACCAGGGGTAGAAGTCAAGCTAAATACAGGCTTCTCTATGAAGCAAATCTGATGCTGCGACGTCTAGTTTATAATTCGCATATTTCAATGACAAAAATATCTTTACAAGCTGACTAGAACTTCTCATTTCAACTTCAGATGATAGAAAAGAAATTTTAATTAAAACAGAATAGAATGGACAGTGGGGACATGTTGTTTGAATGGTCCGGACCTTTTTTTTGTGATCAGGGTGGAATAAGCACTGCAATTTTCTTTTGCAAATATACACCATGACTTCATCTGAAAAAGAAAACTAAAGTATTTTTTAGTCAATTGTGGGTTGTTGATTTCTGTAAGTCCACCCCCGTGTCTCCCCCCCATGTACTCCAGGATTGTACAAGGTGCATAAAAGGTAAAGGTAAAGGGACCCCTGACCATTAGGTCCAGTCGTGGCCAACTCTGGGGTTGCAGCACTTATCTTGCTTTATTGGCCGAGGGAGCCGGCATACAGCCGGCGTATAGCTTCCGAGTCATGTGGCCAGCATGACTAAGCAGCTTCTGGCGAACCAGAGCAGCGCACGGAAACACCGTTTACCTTCCCGCCAGAGCGGTACCTATTTATCTACTTGCACTTTGACGTGCTTTCAAACTGCTAGGTTGGCAGGAGCAGGAACCGAGCAACGGGAGCTCACCCCGTCGCGGGGATTCAAACCGCCGACCTTCTGATCGGCAAGTCCTAGGCTCTGTGGTTTAGCCCACAGTGCCACCCGCGTCCCACTAAAAGGTGCATAGCCCTCCAGATTTTGATGGACTACATCTCTCATCCGTCCCAGCCAGTATAGCCAATGGTCAGAGATGAAGGGAGTTGCAGTCCAGCAATGCTGGGGACGGGGAAACACAGATCTCCCAACCCCTACTATACTCAGGTCTACAGTTCTTCCAATCCAGTATAACATTCACTGCTGTAGTGTGCTGCATGCACAGTGTACAGACACGAATCCATTCATTAAAATGAGAACAGATCAGTATACACCACCAGATAAGAGGCATGCAAATCAGCTTTTGTTTCCTACACCAATATACCGTATTTTTCGCTCTATAAGACACACCAGACCACAAGACCTACCTAGTTTTTGGAGGAGGAAAACAAGAAAAAAAAATCTGAATCTCAGAAGCCAGAACAGCAAGAGGGATCGCTGCACAGTGAAAGCAGCAATCCCTCTTGCTTTTTCTGGCTTCTGGGATAGCTGTGCAGCCTGCATTCACCCCATAAGGCACACACACATTTCCCCTTACTTTTTAGGAGGGGAAAAGTGAGTCTTCTAGAGCAAAAAATACGGTAATTGGAACACTTTTTGCAAGGCAGGGCGGGATACTGTGGAGGATTAGTGCCTATAAGAAACTGATGGGTTGCACATTTATACCTCTGATACAAACTTCCCGATTCTGCTTGTTCATTTGTTTGCTTGCTAGATCTTTAGTTGGGACCAGATGCAAAATGCTGGTTCAAGGGGCACAAAAGAAGGGTGTCCATGGGCAGATTAAGGGTGTGCAGGAGCAGAGCATGGATCCGAAATCCCCGCCCCCTCCAAAATCCCCTGACATGCACCCAAACCTGGAAGAAAACTATGCCCACCCCAGGAAGAAGAAGAGTTTGGATTTGATATCCCGCTTTATCACTATCCAAAGGAGTCTCAAAGCAGCTAACATTCTCCTTTCTCTTCCTCCCCCACAACAAGCACTCAAATAACCCAGAGATGCATTTTAAATAAAAGCACACATTCTACTCATGAATGCTCTGTGGTCCAAAATTAACTACAGTGACTTCTCTGTGATAAGGCACAAGTTTTTGCAGACACTGCTTAGAAATTATTGGTTTTTTTGGAGTGGGAGTCTCAGCTGATAAGTACAAATCTCTTTCAGCTCTGTCACTTTTGTCAATTCCCTACCGATTAAGATTCACAATAGTGAGCATCCCAGGGCTATCTCCCTATCTAGGCTGCCTCAAATGGTACAAAAAATAATAATATATGAATGAAACAATTAATTAAAAGGAAGGCATGTCATTCACAACCATGCTTTTAGATTATCTCTGATAAAATGCCACTCAAATGGAAATAGACTAGGGACACCAAGTATGAAAGAAAACCAATGACAGGAAGATAGAAAATGTTGGGTTTTTGGCTCAGTTGAGCCATTTACCTCTGTGTAGCACATACACACACCATCTGGTTTGCCTTTCGAGCTCAAGTGCACAGGCCAGCTTATATACATTGTTTTACTTGAAATATTTCTAAACCACCCTCCCATGTTCCTTGAGGCAGCTTGCAAAAACTCTTACAACCAAACCCTATGAGGTAGGTTAATCTCAGATATAGGGACTGGCTCAATATCAAATCTGGTGTAGCAGTGGTTAGAGGGCTGGACAAATACTGGATGGTCCAGGATAAAATCCTCGTTCAGCCATGGACCTAGCAGGATGAACTTGGGCAAGCCTCTCTCTCTCAGCCTAACATATCTCTAGAGAAGATTTAGGAAATCAGTTTCTATTAGTTCTAATACAGAATCACAGGCAACGACGTATTTAGGCGTGTCCGAATGACATGCAATTGCACACACGTGAATGGCGTCGAACCCGGAAGTAACCCCCAAACGTCTTAAAGACACCACAAAAAGGGGCAGGGCAGAACGGGCTTACATGCTCTCCACCAATGTGTGCAGGGGTCTGGAACATAACTGTTAGGGAACTGCCATCAGCTCAGAGGCGAGAGGTGGAAGGGCAGTTGTGTTACAGGGGAGCCTCCGAAGATCTTGCAAAGCAGTTCTTCCTCTGGCGAGGAGGGAAGCCCCGCCTCCAGTGGGGAAGGGGCGCAGGGATCAGAAGATGCTAGGGAGAGCCTCAACACCGAGCCTGAGCAAAGGGGAGGGGAGGCAAGTCCCCCTTTGCCAGCACCCACGCTGTGCAGTAGGTTTGCGCGCAGAAAGAGGAGAAGGATGGGGGTCACACGCCTGTTGTGCTGGGGAAGGTATAAGGACCACCCACTCCCAGATTCTGCTAGCGACTGAGCAGACATGGACTTCTGACGCTCTGCACTGTAAGATAGTTTGTACAGATAATAAAGCCTGGAAAGGACAAGTTGGAGTCTTGCCTGTTTGCTCTTGAGCAACCACACCATCACCTGACAATAACCCTCGGGCAAAACAAGGATTGCTTGTACCTCATCTATGCCCATCCCCAACCACTGTGCAGATTGGAATGTTAACTATCCTTTGGTTTTTTTACTTCTCCAAATTTTGTAATAAAATGTGCAGCTCAAAAAAAGAGAAAAGAGGAATATTTTAAAATTAGATATATTTAGAAATGTGTACACTGAGATAAAATATGCAGTGAAATAATATTTTATGATTAGAATGCATTTTAGGTTTGTGTTTAAAATACATATTTAAATACAAACAGAAGGCAGCCCTGTTTAGGGAAGTTTTTAATGTTTGAAGTTTTATTATGTTTTTAGTGTTCTGTTGGGAGCTGCCTAGAGTTGCTGGGGAAACCCAGACAGATGGACGGGGTATAAATAATAAAACTATTATTTTGATTGATTGACTGATTGATTGAGAGAGAGATTCATGCAGAAATGGGGTGGCACACATAATGAATGCGCAGACGTTGGAAATAAACTGATCCACCCATCCCTACCTACTCTTAATAGACTGCTGAGAGGATAAAAGGGAATGGAGAACCATGGGTGATGCCTGCAAGAATAGCAAGATATAAATGAAATGCATAACAATGAGTCACCCATTTGGCATCATTGTAGAGCAGGGATTTGAACCCAGGTCTCCCAAGCCAACACTATCCACGACACCAGAGGTGGCTTCCAGATGTCGCTGGGACTAGAACTCCCATCATCCCCAACCACCGTCCATGCTGGCTGGGCCTGATTGTAGCTGTAGTCCAAAAACATATGGAGGGCAGCAAGGTGGCTGCCCCTATACTTGTTATCGTATTGCCTAGAGCAATGCTATCTCAGGGGTAATAGCAGAAAATGAAAGCAGTCTGTGCCAGCAAGCTATCTGCTGGGATCCCGGCAAATGCCCAAAGATGCTGGCCCTGCCCTCCAGATAGGTAAAGGTAAAGGGACCCCTGACCATTAAGTCCAGCCGTGACCAACTCTGGGGTGGCGGCGCTCATCTCGCTTTATTGGCCAAGGGAGCCGAGCTTCCGAGTCACGTGGCCAGCATGACTAAGCTGCTTCTGGCGAACCAGAGCAGCGCACGGAAACGACATTTACCTTCCCACCTTCCCTACCTCTTTATCTACTTGCACTTTGATGTGCTTTCGAACTGCTAGGTTGGCAGGAGCAAGGACTGAGCAACGGGAGCTCACCCCGTCGTAGGGATTCGAACCGCCGACCTTCTGATTGGCAAGTCCTAGACTCTGTGGTTTGCCTGCCAGATAGCACTAGCCAAAGTAAACTTGGTAGGTGACTGATGCTAAGCAGTTGCTCTTACCGGCAACTTCACCTCTTGAGATTGTGTTGAAACGCTCTGACTTAACCTAACTTCATCATAGGACAGTTTACTTGTTATCACTCATGTCTGAACCAGCAAGAGAATTTAAGTAGATGTTTTGCAGCCACATCTTATGGCAAGATGGGGGAGCCTGTGGTCCTCTGGATGTGGTTGGACTTCAATTCCCATCAGCCTCAGCCAGCATGATGGAAGTTGTAGTTTGGCATCATCTAGAGGCATAGCAGCGGAGGGGGCACAGGGGTGGTTGCCCCAGGAACAAAATTATTAGGAGCAAAAAAATTCAGCACCCCATGCTGCTTCAATAAAGCTGCACACTTCCGTCACTGAGCTCTCTTGAAAACAGCTTCTTCATGTAAACCAGGAAGTGACCTCTCCAGACAATGGAACGACTCTTCTTTTCTTATCTCTGTGGCTACAATCTCCTGGATGACTTGGACACCATTACACAGTTGAATGAGCATACATACTCTGTCTGTTTCCCTCCCTCCCACCTGGCAGCCCTGGGCACTGGCAATCCACGCTATGCCACTTGCAAGAGGTTCCGCATCCACGTCTTATGGCATGGCAATGGAGTGTATTTATGCTGTGCTGAGAAGAGCTGCTACAAGCATACGCTTAGAATTAAAGACATAGTGATTTTGTTGAAGTCTTTCCCTGCCTTCATGAATTTATAATCCTCCACTGGCATTAACCTTGGGCTTTTAAACAAGTCACCTATTCTGAATTTTTGTTTTAGGGGCAGCGAACAGTATATATTAAGTAGTCATACAGAAACTAAATCACGGTTAAAAAACTCTGTGAACAATATAGATCAGATTGTGCTCAGTTAGCCATTACTCTTGGGTGGTAAAGATTTGGTTTGTAAAGGAAGGTGTTAGAGATTGCAAAGCATAGTTATGAATGGGCTAGTCATTTTCTTCACTATATGATCCAGTTTCAAGTACAGTATAAGACAACAATCTTTAAGTCGTGCAAATATATGATGAGCTTCCAAAATATTGGTAATTTGCCAGTGAAGCCCATTACTGCTCTCATATACCTATCAAGACAATGCTTTATTTATGTTTCTCGGGAACAAGCTCCCAAAAATTTGCTGCAGTTGGTTTGATTTCCTAACAATTAAAATATAGCCCTTTTATCTCCTTCAGGTATTCAGTTTGCAGTCTAAAACAAAGATGAACACTGACATCTTAGCTTTTTTCCAGTCAGCATCCCTGAGTATGTTAATTTATCCCTGCAGAGAAACAGAGGGGTGTCCACATTGTTACTCTTAGGGTCTCACACGCTCTTAAATTGTGAAACTGCTCCCACGACGTTAACATGATTGCGTTATGGATTTTCCAAAATGACAGATTATGGGGGGAAACTGAAAATTAAACTTGATGGTGTTCTGCAGTGTGCATATGCTTTTAATTTCTCCTTTCCCTCCCCCCCCTTCTAACAGGGATATTTAGGAGGAGTGTGGTAATGCCAGTCATTTCGTGATTGTGTGCAGTGTGCGAAAGTGAAGTCACATCATTGAAATAATACAAGCAGGTAGATGTGCCATTTTATGAAAACTACCTACCTACCTGTAGCTCGCTGTTGGCATTAACCAAGCAAAAATAGATGAAAGGGGCAGTAATTTAAATGATTAGAAAAAGTACTGCATTATAATCTGAACAAATACTTCCCCATTTAGTAGTCCTTGAAAAGTAAACTAATTTGGCTATTTGTTTGTCATCCGACAAAGAATGTGTTCACGCCATCCTTCTCCCCAAAAGTTTTCCCAGCGCACCATGTAACAATAAAACAACACTTGTCTATTTATTACGTTTTTCTATCACCCTTCCTCCAAAGATCTCAAGAGAGCGTGTACAGTATGTGCCTCCCCCTCATTTTCAGTGTTAGAAATTGAGATACGAAAGCTGTGAGCTAAATGGCACCTTAAACCCAGGTTATGGGCGCAACAACATAATGTCTAGGAGCACCTTTTTTAATAACAAGAATACAAAGCTGAAAATGAATAAACTGCAGCTAAAACATTACGTTCATTTTTCACATGGTCTAGTCCTTCCGCTGCCCACCCCTTAATATTCTTAAGAGGGTCTCTTCTCCAGTCTTCAGAGAGTAGCTGGAAGTGGGGATGCAGAAAAAGATCTTCCTTTCCTTCTACTCTGCAGTTTTAATCTGAAATCTTAGGTGCCCAGAGCTCAGAAACTGCTTGTGCTAATGAAATTCCTAGTTGCAGAATGTGGCTAGAACAATGGGAGTTTTGAATGCTGCTCATATTTGTCCTTATAACAACATTATATCAAGTAAGTTGAGCCAAGCACCATTTCCCAGCCTATGGTCAGCCATCAAGTTTCATGAATGGGTGTGCATCTGGTCCGCTCAGTTTAAGTTTGACACTCTATCCACTATATCACAAGTGGTCTCCCCCCTCTACTGTCCCTGCAACAATCATGTGAGGTTGGTTAGGCTGAGTGTTTATGAACCCATGAGCTTCATGGCTGCATCGGTATTCAAACCCAGGTCTCCTCAATCCTAGTCCAGCGCTCTGCCACTGCACCACAGTGGTAGTGATGGGAATCTCCTTGTCAAAATTGTATTAGAAAAGGCTAATATATTACAAGCAAAATAAATCTGTGGATACAGAGTTACATTAGCGGCCAGCATTTGGGAAGAAGAACTTTCTCATTTATGGCAGATTATTCTCTAAGTGTCCACTCCAGGCCTGTAACTATCTAACTTTCAAATCCCTCCCTCCTTTTTTAAAATCATTGGCAGGATAATAAATTAGATTGACCACCAGCTAGGGAGTTAAATGTTCGTGCTTTTATTACGTTGGCTTCTTTGCAATTTTCAGCAAGTTTGATAACAAAATGTTGCTAACATTCCTTGAAGAACTGGAGTCTCAGCCCAGAAAAGCATGATGAAAACACACAGCGATAGTAAAGTTTGGAGCAGGTCAGTTCAACTAAAAAGGAGATATCAACGCAGCTCCTTGGAAACGAATCCTACCTTTAAAAAAAGGATGAACATGTAGGAAATGACCTCTGCTCCCCATCAATTCCCTAGGATACTGTAGAAGTAACTGAACCACAGCAGAGTACAGGATTCAACTTAGTTCTGAACACAAAACATTCAATTTGTTTTTATCTCAAGAAGTAAGCAAGCAGAAAGATTTGGGCCATGTGTCTTGTCATGCTTGAAAAAACTAAGCATGTCCTTAAAACATCACCCTTTGCCAGTGTCTGACGACAGACGTTGGATGAGCGCTTTCCAGTTTCCCCACAACACAGTAGCTTTTTACAGTCACCGTGAAATCCGATCCGCAGATAACTACTAGGTTATCTTTTGCATTAACACGGAAGGCTTGAAGGGCACATCATCTTGCTGAGCAAAATCTGATCTCTGCAAAATAGCGTTCCCCCAAACTGATGCCTTCCAGATGTTTTGGACAGCAACTCCTATCAACCCCAGCCAACATGGCCTAATGGTCAGGAATGATGGGAATGGAAAACTGGGCAAAGGACTTAGGACATAACATACAAATGGCAGATTGGGAGAGGCAATGGAGAACAGATTTGAAATGCACAGCATGAAAGAAAATTATATGAAAATGATGTACTAGTAGTATCTGACTCCTACTAAGTTATCCAAAATGTTTAGAACAAGCTGAATATTTGTTGGAAGTGTAAAGAAAAGGAGGGTATCTTTTATCATATGTGGTGGTCCTGAAAGATAACAAAGTCTTTTTGGGAACTGATATACAATGGACTGAAAAAAATGTTTTAAATAACATTTGTTAAAACTGACTGGGAGACTCAGGAATCAAGAAGATCATGACTTTTTAAAAGAATGGGGGAAATTTATGATTTACTTAGGAGACCATTGTAAACAAATAAAAATGTTGGCTGGACTTTAAAAATAACTTGTAAAGAAATAAAAAATATGGGTAATTCAGAGAGATGAAAACTGTAGAGAATGGGAGGTTAAGACAGTGCGGCATAATGGTTAGAGTGCTGGACTATGACCCTGGGAGACCAGGGTTCAAATCCCCACTCAGCCTTGGGACAGTCGCCATCTCTTAGCCTTAACAGGGTCGTTGTGAGGATAAAATGGGGAAGAGAAGAACCATATACACCACCTTCAGATCCCTGGAAGATAAATGTGGTATATAAATGTAATTAAAAAATAAGTACCAGATTAGCCCCAAGTTGTGGACTATTAGCACTGACAGAATATTATGAGAGGGAATTTCTACTTTGGGTCGTATCCTGCCAAGCAGTGCAGTGGTGAATTTTACCACCATTAGCACTCTCTCCCTCTGGGCTTGTGTGGGCGAATGAAGGAGGAGGATTGCTATATATTTCAAAAAGTAAAACCCAGGACACCACAAAAACTGCTGACCTTTCTTTAGGAAGACCCCAAAGTTGTTGAACTATTTTTTTTACATCAAAGATGAAAGGGGGGGGGCGGAACCCTCACAATTTTTCAACTGACTTGCCTAAGATCCAGGACAAAGCACCATATTTCAGAAATCCCACCTGGACATCAATTCTGCCTTTGAAATCCCGGTAATGTCTGGGGAAATCCGGACGCATGACAGCCTTAAGTAGCTTGTCTTGCTGCTGTCATAGGATGCCCCTCTCTCTAAAACAAAAAAGGGTCATGAGCACAATAATAATAATTTATTATCTGTACCATGCCCATCTGGCTGGGCCTGTCTAGCCACTCTGGGCGGCTTCCAACAAAGATTAAAAATACATTAAAATGTCACACATTAAAAACTTCCCTTCCGATGTCTTCTAGATGTCAGGTAGTTGTTTATCTCTTTGACATCTGTTGTATCAGCCACAGCCTTTGCTACAGTAGACTATAGGGTGGCTACCTCTGCAATGGGCCAAAAGACGTAAAAACGAGGACGCAGATTTGAATATGCGAATTTATATGCTAATTTAGAAAATGATGAGTACAGTTAATCTCATTGTAACTGGGAGCACTATCAGCATAAGGCAAATGAGGTGCAAACAGTTTTGTTTTGGGTGCATCCTCCTGGAACCTGAACAACATCAGACCATCCCTATTCCGATTTTCACTTGCACAAAATTAAAACACAGCAAGTAATTTCCACAATGATTCCCACCTGCTTGCAGAATGATAATCTGTTTGAGCAATGGGACTTCCAGTTTTTCCTCTCCCTCCAGTCTACTCCAGAGGGCCCTACAATCTTCTGAAGCAGATTTGGAGACTCGTGGGAGGCTGTGAGGGGAAGATGAGGAGGAGAAACTCCTTGTTTCCAAGACCAAGGAGGTACCAGATACAGATTTAAAGAAAATGAGGAGAACACCCCAGACATTCAAATAGTAATTTCTGTAACATGCTACTCAGGTATCTTGTTTCAAAAGGAAGAAGAACTCGCCTTTTAAAAGCCAAACCTTATAATAATTGCTTAACAGCAAACGGTTTTTTCTGGTATGCAAACCCCTTAGGGAGAAAAGCGTCACATGCTGGGGTTCTGCTTGCGCTGGAACTGCTGAAGGCACAGGAGCCTTGCTGGGGAAATACTTGGCAACCCTAGTCATAACATGAAAATTGCTCTCCGATCCGAAGGAACTGAGGCAGCCCCCTAGATGAGCTCCCTTGTATTTTGACAAGTGTGTTATGGTTCATTTTCTCACTTTTCAGTGTTAATCACAAAATCTGAACCAGTTTTCCATAAATCTCTGTAGAAAAATACATTTCAAGTGTGCGCTGAAGTGTTTTGAAACTACTGAAGCACTCAAGTCACCGTCTGTCACTCTGAGTGGCACACAGCAATTTAAAATTACTGAAGCTCTTAAATTAAGTGCTTAAATGTAAAGGTGATCACTACTCTGGGGGTATGAATTGTAGAGCTATCCGAACCATCAGAGCACTTCAATTTTCTCTAAGCAGGTCATTTTGGGGAGTGATAAGGAAACCTTTGATTGCCCAGAATACTCTGATTTAAGGATAGCATTTAAAGTTCTCAATTCATCTTTACAAGCACTTTTGTTTGGGTGCCACATAACTCCCAATCAAACTGACCTAAAGTGCTTGAACTCTAATTTGCCTCCCCCTTTTAATGAACTATTTCCTCCTAATTTTCTTTTCTTGCAAACGAAAGCCTGTATTTTAAAGGGATTCTGCCAAGTTTGCCTGCAGACCATAACTAGAAGACATGCTGGCTCAGGAAGGTACCATGTCAACTGGTGGCCCATCGACATGATGGCTTCCTTCATGATGGAAGCAGCAGTATCCCAGTGCCCCACCCCCACCCCACTGTTCAGGTAACATAGGAATTGGACTTCAGGCAAAGGAGCTTTTCCAGCCTCCTATTGTTTTCCCTCTCACAGGAACATTCAGGCCCAGTGCTAGCGGTCAGCCAGGTTGGACACTGGCCAAGGGCCCTAGGTTTTTGGAATGAGTCCTCACTGGTCCAACTGCCCTCCCTGATGGAGCCCTGGTGTCTTTTCAACAGTGGGCAGAGTAAACATGTGGTGGCTACTGAAAGCAGAATGTCGGCATTGTGCCAAGGGCACCTTGGGAACACTAAACCTGAAAGAAGAATTTGAAAGCAGAAAGTCTTAAGAAGAAGAAGAGTTTGGATTTGATATCCTGCTTTATCACTACCCTAAGGAGTCTCAACGCGGGAGGCGCTGTGGGTTAAACCACAGAGCCTAGGGCTTGCCGATCAGAAGGTCGGCGGTTCGAATCCCTGCGACGGGGTGAGCTCCCGTTGCTCGGTCCCTGCTCCTGCCAACCTAGCAGTTCGAAAGCACGTCAAAGTGCAAGTAGATACGGTAAATAGGTACCGCTCCGGCGGGAAGGTAAACGCCGTTTCCGTGCACTGCTCTGGTTCGCCAGAAGCAGCTTACTCATGCTGGCCACATGACCCGGAAGCTGCATGCCGGCTCCCTTGGCCAGCAAAGTGAGATGAGCGCCGCAACCCCAGAGTCGGCCACGACTGAACCTAATGGTCAGGGGTCCCTTTACCTTTACCTTTACCTTTAAGGAGTCTCAAAGCAGCTAACAATCTCCTTTCCCTTCCTCCCCCACAACAAACACTCTGTGAGGTGAGTGAGGCTGAGAGAATTCAAAGAAGTGTGACTGGCCCAAGGTCACCCAGCAGCTGCATGTGGAGGAGCGGAGACGCCAATCTGGTTCACCAGATTACGAGTCTACTGCTCTTAACCACTACACCGCACTGGTAGTTTCCATTAAACCCTTCTTTTGTTACCCTCTCAGTGCCATCAAAAGGGATGAAGCATTTCATTCAGTCTGCATAAACATGCAGAGGCAGGTCAGACCTTTTGGCCCCCAGTGCAGTCCCAATCCAGTTTAGACTTCCCATGGATCCTTCTTTTTAAATGCAAATTGCAAGTAAGGAGACTATAGCAGGGGCATGCATGTGTGTGTGTTTGTCTCCACAGAAATCTATAGCTAGCTAGATAGATACATAACAACCAAAGGTAGGCTCCGGAGGACTGAGCAGAAAAGCTGCAGACGGGAGTGAGGGGCAGATGGGGCTCATCAACATGGGAAGGTAGCCCATCTAGGAGAAGGAAAACCTCTGTGTCACGGTCCGGTCTGTGGGCAGTCGAAGTCCCGGCTGAGGACGTCAGGACCGGGGACAAGATGGCAGGGTGGGAGCAGGAACTAGAGTCCAGAAGCCAGGGGTCCAAGGGTCAGGAAGCAGGGAGTCACAAAGTCAAGGGTCCGAGGGTTGAGAAGCAAGGAGTCAAGAAGCTGAGGTCCGAGGATCAGGAAGCAAGAAGCCAAACGCAGCAAGGTGGGAAATGAGTTGCTGTGTCAAAGAGCTGAAGGGAAATGCTGACCTTCTATCCCTTCCCGGCTCTTGCCACCAGGGGCTGTGAGTTACCAAGCGGCCTCCCCTGTGTGGCCGTGCCTTGCCTCTCCAGAACAAACTTAGGAAGGCCCCAGTCCTGCGAAGCCCTACCGGTCACAGGGCCTGGCTCCTGCACGCACTCCTGACGCTCTGCTGCCTTGCAGGACATCTTCAGGAGAAGAAAAGGTAAAACAGTAAACCCTATACAAATCTGGAGTGGAGTCCCTAGGACAGTTGGATGGTGCCTTGTACACCTCCTTCCGGCATCTCCTGCAGCCAAGCTCGTGCCAAACGTATCGCTCTGCTTTCCTTTGGACCAAACCAGTGAGGCCAAGGGGAGTCTTGTTGTCTGTGCTGCCCAAGACACTGCCCAGGCTTGCGCCCAAGGATGGTCGCTTCAGTGCTGCTAACACAGCAGTTTGACTTCAGATGGATGCCAACCATAATATAAAACCACACACATTGCAGGGCTCCCGTCTGGATTGGTCTCTCAGTCCCTGCTATTTGCATGGAGGGAGGGCACTTCTCACTGGAGTGAATGGGGCTTCAGCCCCAATGCAAACTGCAGTGAGATCATGTTTATGCACACACATGGGAGAGAGGCCACATCAAATTTTGACTCTGGCCATAGACGCCATTGGCATGCAGACCCAAACACATTACGCCTTTGAGGAGGGAGAAGGTTTCCCACCCTCAGTTCAGACAATACTCAGTACTAGATGGAATAATGATCTGATTCCGTGCACAGCAGCCAGGTTCCCATGCTGAAGTTCAAGTTTCCAGCTGGAGTGAAAACACAGCACAGTGCAATGCTTTTTTGTCACGTCAGAGAATCTGTAAAGTGTGTTGGGGAAATTCTGGCAGGAGATCCCATCCAGAGAGTATCGTCCAGTCCAGCCTTGGCTGCAGGCCCAGAGAGGCCCCAGAGACAAGGTTAAACATTCAGCCATACCTTAAGACCTAAGTGCAAAGCCCAGAGTCTTCCTGAATTCTCAATGCCTGTAATTCCCTGGGCATTGTTGCATTTGCAGTTTTCTCCTGCTCTTTCAAGGTTACTGCAGCTCAATCGTTTGACTGCTCTGTATCAAGTTCTATTGCTTTCAAGCACATTATTTTTACACCCTGATTTCCACTGCTCCTGTATCACATACTGGCTACAGTCCTCCTTCACACACACAACAGGCACACTTGGTTTTGTTACATCGTGACACAATAACCTGTTAAACGCAATATTATATTTAATATGTTTGTTGATTTTAAACTTGAGCGGGGCATGGTCAGGACCATCAGGGTATTATATGAGGGATAACCAGCCAACATGCTGAAGTCTAATGAATGCATAAAGGGGTTAATACCATAGAGTAAGCTGTCCTGCCAGCTTAGTGAGGTCACTTTGGCTTACCTTAGGTGGAAAGGGTAATCAAGCATATGTTGTATTCAGTCACCTGAGAAGCTCAGCACATGAAGAGACAAAGCTGGAGCACATGGCTCTCACAAGCCATGCTTCCTATACCAATAATTTAGGAACATCTACCAATGTAACATTTTGCTGTCTGTACAACTTTAGCTGAATGCTATAAGGAAAAGCACATGAACCAGACCTTTGAAGAGTTTGTAAGTAAACCAAATTTTAACTTAACAAATGTTTGATCTTCTATGCTGCCGAAAGAGGGAAGTTCTGGAACTCACAAGGGCATATTTTAAAAGTCTAACAGCCTATATTTATGTGCTCTATTTTGCTGCATATTTTGTGATTTTAAATCTCTGCTGGGGTTCTCTCACCAAAGAGTATGTGCCCCAAACATGGATATGGCATCCAGAAATTCTTCCCTTTTACACCTATCTTATTTTATTTTTTCCTTTAACCAACATTATATCCTTTCCCCATGACACTGTTCCAACAACAACAACAAACAGCCCCTCATAGTATTGATTATCACTGGGGGCAATTTTTTGTTGTTGAGCTCATGCCATTGAGAGAAAGGGTTGACCACTCTACCTGAATGCCTACCACTACCTCACAGCTGCAGTTTAAATATCCAACTACTAAAACAACAACAAACAGATGTGTTAATTGTATGCATATCTTTTGCCACAGTTCAAAGGGGTGGTAGAACTGAATCACGACACATCACATCACTTTTTCAGTGTCCTGATGAGCTCACCCAAGCAGGGTAGAAGTGAGGGTGGGATGTAGTTCCTGTGCTTCTTCCTTATCCTTTTTCAAGGTTTTGCTGGCTCATGATGCCCCTCCTCCTGGAAGGGACATTCACTATGCCCACTCGAGGGACATAGTTGCATCCCTGAATAAGAGAGAGTGTTAGGGGACTGAGGCGGCTATGGATCTCCCCTATCTCAGCCTTTAGTGGCATCAAAGAACTTAAGAGCATAGCACAAGTCCTTCTGGACCAGACCAAAGGCCCATCTAGTCCAGCACCCAATTCTCACAGTGACCAACCAGATATGTTAAGTGAAGTCCACAAGCTGGACATGTCTAAAGGACTTTTAAAGCCATCCAAGTTGATGTCCATTACTACATCTTCGGGTAGTGAATGCCATTGTTTAGCCATGTTCCGCCAGGCCTTTGGCCAAGGCACAGTCTGACCCCCTCTCTCCTTCTGTAATCCTCATAGAATTCTAACCCACTGGTTGCCATTAATCTGATTCTGAATTGATTTTAGAATGTATTTTAATTAATTGACTGTGTGATTTTATGTACACTGTGCTATTTTTACTTGTTGTTAGCCGCTCTGAGCCCGACTTTGACCGGGGAGGGCGGGATACAAATAAATTATTATTATTATTATTATTATTATTATTATTATTATTATTATTATTATTATTTGCTATCCTTTTGACTGTCCTGAATCTTTCAATATTCAGCTCCATTGGGTGACTTCTAGTATTACGTGAGGGAGGGGGAAACCCTCTCCTATCCACTTTCTTAATACCATACATAATTGTAAACACTGCTCTCATGCCCTTGCTTACTCACCGCTTTTTCCCTAAACTAAAAAGTTGCAAAGCTTGTAACCCTTTTTTTTCCATAGAGGAGCTTTTCCAGCCCCAGGACCATTTTGGCTGTCCTTGTCTGAACCTTTTCCATCAGTCTGTGACATTGTTTTCGAGGTGAGATGGCCAAAAACACAAGCAGTATTCCAGATGTGAAAACACGATAGATTCGCATAACAGCATTACAATATTTGGAGTTTTATTTTCAATCCTTTTCGTAATGATCCCTTATACAAAGTTCACCTTTTTAACAGCTTCAGCACACTGGATCAACATTTTAACGGAACTATCCACCAGAACCCTAAGATCTCTTTCCTGATCAATTATTACAAGTTAAGACTATAAGTGTGTGTGTGTGTTGCACCAATGTGTTAAAAAAGCACCATAAATTGCATAACAATGAAATATAACATAAATTCTGAAACTAATTTGAACCACCACAGAATAAAATCAGAGAAAGCCAATAGCAGAGGACAGCAGTGCAAGCATCTAAAAAGCACCAGCATGTGTGTGTGTTTTGCTGAAAAACTCCTTGGAGAATAAGATTTTACTATTTCTTTGTTTAGATAATTTATATACTGTACTGCTTAGCATTTTTCCCAATAAAAAAATCTCTTAGTGGTTTACAAGTATCACAAATTGTTACCAAAACAAGTCAGAAAACAACAAAGACATTCTAAAATGTATCCCTTGAAAACAACACAGTCAGCAGCTGAACAAGATAACCTTTCCAGAAATTGGAAAATTCCTGAGTAAAAAAAGAAAATAAGTTTTTTTTAACAGACATTTAAAATATCCAACCAAAAGGAGATTCTAGAATCTCTTTTAGAAGGGTGTTTACAGTTGAAAAGGCCTGTTTGCTCAAGGTTTCAAGATGTCAGAGTCTCTGAGGAATGCAAAGATAAATGTATCCTATTGCATGGGAGGCAGTGTGCTAGGTACCCTTGTTCTGCTAGGTATTCTTCAATTGGGGTGCCACTACTGAAAAGGCTCTCTCCATAATGGCCATCTGCCTCACCTGATTTGGTGGAGGCACCCAAAGAAGGGCCTCAGGAGATGATAACAACAATAACAAATTCAAATCCTTGCTCAGCCATAAAGTTCACTCACTGGGTGACCTTGGACCATTCACCATTTCTTAGCTAACAGGGTTGCCATGAGGATCATGTGTGATAGCCCACAACTATGCACATTGCCAACTAAGCTCACTCAAAGAAGGGCGTTACACAGTTTGATATCACAGTGTGATTATTAACGACGATGATGAACCTTGTCGTGTTACATATGTATCATTCAGTTAGCACAACGCCATATATCCTTCCGTCTGGTGTGCAAATCAGAACTTCAGAAGGCACGCTAGCAATGTTGTCAGGTGGAATAAAAGCACAGATAAAATACTGGCTTAAGAGATAAAGATGGCTGACAAGTGTTAGATATAAATCTAGTTCACTCCGGAAGCTAGGTACTATATTAAGTGATGCAGCTGGATAGTATTTAAGAGGGGAACATCTCAACACACAGAACCATCTTATATTTACTATGCTCTTATAGCTTTTTCCAAGTACTATCATCAATTTTCCTGTTCCCGTCAAACCAAAGTCTTATTCCACAGAGCTTACGTCATTTGTATCTCATCCAAATGGCAGCAGTCTTGTGAGTCAAGAGTTGTCTGTGATCTGGCCATGTGCAGTTTCACTGTGTTTGGCCAGCCAGCCTCTCATTGCATCACCTTCGTTTTATGTACACATCTTGTTAGATGTCAACGTAGGCTATCCCTCATTTTGCACACATTCATGTTGAAAACCACAGGGTTATATATCATGCCTTTCCAAGTTACCTGTTTAAAAGAAACAGGCAAAGAGGTCTGATTAATTTTTAGACCGTCCAGTAGGCCATGTCTGAAATCTGGATCCTGGCCAAAGCGTTGCAGCTTGAGCTCCTCTTCTCCACTTGTAACTCATCCAAAACAGAGGTGTGAGTTACATTGCTGCTGGATCTGGCATATGAAAAGCCACCGCTTTTGACCTCCCACCCAGTGGTCTCAAGCGGGAAACAGAAATGCTTAATTTACAAGAGGATCACATCTGGCTTATTTTGCTTCTTGGCTCTGCACATATCACACTGCTGCAGGCAGGTTCGACAAGGACTCTGCCAGTGTCAAAAGTGGGAACAGTGGTCTGGGCAGGTATTGTTTCATAAATTGGGGCTGGATGAATCCCTAGCCGGAATTAAGATTGCCGGAAGAAATATCAACAACCTCAAATATGCAGATGACACAACATTGATGGCAGAAAGTGAGGAGGAATTAAAGAACCTCTTAATGAAGGAGGAGAGCGCAAAATATGGTCTGAAGCTCAACATCAAAAAAAGGAAGATCATGGCCACTGGTCCCATCACCTCCTGGCAAATAGAAGGGGAAGAAATGGAGGCAGTGAGAGATTTTACTTTCTTGGGCTCCATGATCACTGCAGATGGTGACAGCAGTCACGAAATTAAAAGACGCCTGCTTCTTGGGAGAAAGGTGATGACAAACCTAGACAGCATCTTAAACAGCAGAGACATCACCTTGCCAACAAAGGTCCGTATAGTTAAAGCTATGGTTTTCCCAGTAGTGATGTATGGAAGTGAAAACTGGACCATAAAGAAGGGTGATTGCCGAAGAATTGATGCTTTTGAATTATGGTGCTGGAGGAGCCTCTTGAAAATCCCATGGACTGGAAGAAGTTCAAACCTATCCATTCTGAAGGAAATCAGCCCTGAGTGCTCACTGGAAGGACAGATCCTGAAGCTGAGGCTCCAATACTTTGGACACCTCATAAGAAGAGAAGACTCCCTGGAAAAGACCCTGATGTTGGGAAAGATGGAGGGCACAAGGAGAAAGGGACGACAGAGGACGAGATGGTTGGATAGTGTTACTGAAGCTACCAGCATGAGTTTGACCAAACTGCGGGAGGCAGTGGAAGACAGGAGTGCCAGGCATGCTCTAGTCCCGAAGAGTCAGAAACGACTAAACGACTAAACAACAACAAGCTCAGTGGCAGAGCACCTCCTCTGTGTGCAGAAGGCCCATTGTTCAGTCCCTTGCATGTCCAGGTAGGTCTGGGAGAAAAAAATATCTGAAATCCTGGCGAACAACTTCAGCCAGTGTTGCCAATATTCAGCTAGATCAGTGTCTCCCAACTTTGGGTCTCCAGCTGTTTTCGGGCTACAGTTCCCATCATCCCTTGCCGCTGGTCTTGCTAGCTAGGGATTATGAGAGTTGCTGTCCAAAAACAGCTGGAGACCCAAAGTTGGGAAACACTGAGCTAGATGGACCAAGGATCTGACTCAGGATGAAGCAGCTTCTTATGGTCCTTTAGTACCATAAAGATGCTGAAAAAAGTCACTTTAGACCAGGTTGGACTATTTATTCAGCTGGCCCAGAATTATCGATTCTGGCTGGAAACCACTCACTAGGGTCTCCTGCAGAGGTCATTCATATCACTTGCTACCTGAGATGTTAGAGATTGAATGTGGGACCTACTGCAAAGAAGAATGTTGTCTACCACTTAGCTACAGTACCTCAACAAAATTTCCAGGTTTCTTGTGCCGTAGCCATTCTTGCATAGAAAATAAAACTTAATATCTCTCTCTATCAAAGTAAACCTTTTTTGGGGGTGAGGGACCCTGAGTTGTTTGAATTCACTGTTTTATTACCTTGCATTTTATCAATAATAAATAATAATAATAAATTTTATTTATATCCCGGCCTCCCCAGCCGAAGCTGGGCTCAGGGCGGCTAACAACAATAAAACAGAACAAAAGTCAACTCCCAGTTTTCACCTTGGTTTTTAACTGCTCGTTTCCTCCTGCTATTTTCCTGCTGCAGCTTCCCAGAGAGTAGCCATGTTGAACTAAAATAATTGCCATCTGCAAATTTGTTCTTCTGTTTTTAAACATAATAATAATAATAATAATAATAATAATAATAATAATAATAATGATAAAGATGAAAAGTCCTTGGGCAGAACTAAAAGCCATGCAGTGCTTGTCTGTCACTACACTCAAATTCCTCTAACCAGCTCTTAATCCATCACTATATGATCTCATTGTCATGAGTTACTTGGCCAATTGCTTTTGAAAGCCTCAAACTATATAAAAATGCTGGCTGTTTATTCACTGGAATTGTTTAGTTTGGATCCTTCACACGCAAACGCCTTTGTATTACAACGTATGGGATTTCTTAGCAACAAGAGTTTCCACTAATTAGATGAGCGCTCTCTCCCTCCTCTCTCTCAATCTCTTCCTCAAATTTTGCTTTGAGAAACAGCACATCAGGCAAATGCACACAATACATTGCTTAACATGAATGTTGAGAACAAATACAAGAGGGGAGCAAATATGCTAATGCTAGCCACACCAAGAGGCTCTCTTTGGCATGATACCCTAATTAGTATTTTAGGCAGTTCAGAACAGGACTGGATTTTACTCCCTCCTCCAGTGTCTTTGAAAGGAAGCATGAATCAAAAAGCCAGAATCTCATTTTAATCAAATTGCACTGATTATCTGCTATGGATATGAGGGAGGGAGGTTAAAGAGCTCGCACAATGGAAATATTTCCAGATTAATCTGACAGTGAAAGAAGAAAGCTGTAATTAATAAAAGCAAATGAAATTACATTGTGGTAATCAGCAAAGGGCTCGGATAGGGCATGCAGATTACAATAACCAAAAGGTTACTATGGACTGGGCTCTTGTTAATCACCTAAGCCATTCATGCAATTGCACCTCTATCTGTAACACACCCGTGCCTCATTTTTGCCCCTGAAAACATTAATAATGAAGTAGGCGGAGATTCCCCCATTTAAGTGAGATGCGTCTCACGGTCACCACACTATGCTGGCTGTATTTACAGCTGCAGTTACAATTGTACGTGGTGGTATAATGAAACATGGCTTACCTTTGTCGGCAAAACAGTTTTTTCCTAGATTGTGCTGCCATCACCTTCATATAATTCTAAAATATGACCTTATGGTCCAGTTTCAATTCATCTTCCTTGCTCTGTGTTCGGGAGCCTTGATCCCTCCTCCCTGCCATTCACAGACCTGCTCCCTGCCTTGCTGGCCTTGCAACACCTGGCCTGGGAGGGTGGGGCGCGGACTGACTCCAGCTACAAGGCTGCTGAAGACACCTGAGACTATCTTGGCTGTGAGTCCTCAACCGTGCCTTGCAGGGCTTTTCCCATCTGGCCTGGTCTTTGTTGGAAGCCGCCCAGAGTAATAATTTGTTGTTGTTGTTATAGAATGCCTATCAAAAAGGACTGTTCATGGTTCCCATTCTTTCCATTTGTGTTCAAGGGGAAAATGTGGATCTAGACCAAAATTAAGTCATGATTTACTCCCAGTGAAACCTATGGGGCAAGTTAGTCACAACTTATCCAAGCCTCACTAATTTCAGTGGCACTAGCAAGGGACTAACTTGGTTGGAATCTCACCCAACCAAGTTTCTCTTCAGCTTTGTTTAATTGTACTCAATTTACAATACGATGAACCACTGCAATGTATCAGATAAGATGTGTTTTGATTGAGACCAGAAGGTGGTGACTTGACATCTCTGTTCACTATAAAGCTCACTGTCTGACCTTGGCCAGTCACCATCTCTCAGCCTAACCGACCTCACAGTTTCTGGGGATAAAGTAGTGTGAGGGATGACAACAATGTAGGATATTCTGAGCAGCATGGAAATGTGATAGGAGTGTGACAACTAACATTAACAATATAGTGATGGTGACACCAATGTTATTGTTTAGTAGTGTCTGACTCTTCATGACCCCATGGACCAGAGCATGCCAGGCACTCCTGTCTTCCCCTGCCTCCCACAGTTTGGTCAGACTCATGCTGGTAGCTTCAAGAACACTGTCCAACCATCTTGTCCTCTGTTGTCCCCTTCTCCTTGTGCCCTCCATCTTTCCCAACATCAGGGTCTTTTCCAGGGAGTCTTCTCTTCTCATGAGGTGGCCAAAGTATTGGAGTCTCAGCTTCAGGATCTGTCCTTCAACTCAGGGCTGATTTCCTTAATAATGGATAGGTTTGATCTTCTTGCAGTCCATGGGACTCTCAAGAGTCTCCTCCAGCACCATAATTCAAAAGCATCAATTCTTCGGAGGGTAACACCAATACTTCCAAGCTATAAAGGAAGATGGCTGGCTGTGATATTTGTCAAGATTATTGATACCAGCCAAGCAAGTGGCCAAGTTTCATGGCTGTGTCCTGAATCACCTGAAATTATTATTCATGATTTCCTATTCCTGGCCTGGCAGCAGATGGCTTTGTAATGCGGTACAAAGTCTGCCATTACATTCTCCTTTCCTAGGGCTATTAGTTTTGTAGGGGATTTAGATTAGAATTCGTGAAAGTGCAATAGGCAAAGGCAATAAGTACTGGGACAGAAGTAAAATAAAGCTCGCTTGAATCAATGGTAATTTCCCTGCTTCGTGAGCAAGCTGACAGCAGATGTGGCACAATGCAGATCAAAAGACGAAAGAACATCTGAGAGTTCAGATAGTTTAGAAGCATAGCATCTGTTGCTTATGATGTGTCTCCCCCCGCCCACGTCCAACACACAATAACATACTTCACAATGTACAGTAGCTTCAGTATTGTGTAAGCAATAGTTGCCAAAGAAGATCTTTTAAGAGCTCTGCAAGTCTTGGTTTTTTAAGCTTCACACTACAGAACTGAAATTAATTTTGGAAGCGTGAGAAACTGGGAGAACTGAAATTGACAGATCCCTTCTCAAGAGGTAAAATCGGATGCAAATAACAATCATTACACCAAGTCAATTCTGCAACCCTCTGCTGCCCCAAGGGCTCTTACTTTCTTATTACAATAATTTTCCTTTCCTCTACTTGCTGCCTAGAATTTCCTCCCAGGGAATTTATTTTAAAAAAACACACACACATTCTTTTCAGTCAATGAACAAAAAAAATCTAAACAGTAACAATAAAACAGAAAAATAAAATAAAATAAATATACAGCAATCCCTAGATCTAAACCCAAATCATAAAGTCAAAGTGTGAACATAAAAACCCCAAACCCAAATAGCTACAGGAAACGACCAACTAATGCACGTCCAAAAGACGCATGACTGTGCATGCATGCATAGTGCTGAACCTGGAAGTGACTGAAAATGTCAACCAAAACGCAATGGAAAGGGTGCGCTTATATGTACTCTGCCGATGCATGCAGAAGATGGGAATGGAAGCCCCATGCGAAATGGTCGTCAAATGTATAATAATAATAATATATTTATTACTTATACCCCACCTATCTGGCTGGGTTTCCCCAGCCACTCTGGGTGGCTCCCAACAGAATATTAAAAACACAATAAAACATCAAACACTGAAAACTTCCCTAAACAGGGCTGCCTTCAGCTGTCTTCTAAAGGTCAAATAGTTGTTTATTTCTTTGACATCTGGTGGGAGGGTGTTCCGCAGGGCAGGTACCACTACCGAGAAGACCCTCTGCCTATTCAAAAACATCGTTTATTTTAAAATTTCTGATAAACAAGCAAAAAGAAAGAGGCAAAGACTTTTAACTGCCATGACTTTGCATAAGAACCCAAGAGGACCAGGATCAGGCCAAAGACCCTAGTCCAGCATTCAACACATCTTGCTCTCAGAAGAAGAAGAAGAGGAGCTTGGATTTGATATCCCGCCTTTCACTCCCCTTAAGGAGTCTCAAAGCGGCTAACATTCTCCTTTCCCTTCCTCTCCCACAACAAACACTCTGTGAGGTGAGTGGGGCTGAGAGACTTCAAAGAAGTGTGACTGGCCCAAAGTCACCCAGCAGCTGCATGTGGAGGAGCGGGGAAGCGAACCCGGTTCACCAGATTACGAGACTACCGCTCTTAACCACTACACCACACTGGCTCTCACAGTAGCCATCTAAAGGGAAGCACATAAGCAAGACCGGAGTGTTGCTCTGTGATTGCCATTGTGATTCAGAGGCATACTGCTTCCCGTTGGGGAGGGGGAAACCATGGATTGCCAATTTGGATGCTGCACCAAGACCCTGTTAAAGTTCACACATTGTGACTTGGCATGATAGTTGAACTGAGCCAGAGGAAGGAGAAAGGGAACTGGGTAGGGTGTTTTTCATCCCTTATTGATGCAGAGCTCTTGCTGATTTATCTGTTGTGTTATGATTATAAATTAATAAGGATAGGGGGGACATTAATTTTATTAAGTTTATGAATTTCTCAGTCACTGGCTCATTGTCTGCTCTTTCTAATCTCTGCATTGTGGAACTTCAAAATTTATGTAGTGTACACACAATGTGTGTGCAATGTATTAACTCATCTGGACACATTCATAGCAAAATCAATTAAAATGTTGAGCAATGTACATTATGAAAGGAAAGCAATTTCAAGTGAGACCTAAATTACCTATTTGTTAGCAAATTCCCAGTTATTTGTATTTGCTTAGAATCCTCGTTCTTTGCCCAAAGCAATCAGACACAAACAGCAACAACAACAACACCCCCCGATGTGCCTGTTTCTTCTCGTTTCAACCACTGTGGTGTTATTCTCTGTGTCTTTTAGCTGAATTTTCTGAATTATTAGTATTCCTTGTATATTCCACCCATGCACGGTGCACACCAGTACTCTATGTGGAAAGAGGTCCTGTTCACGTATTGGGTTGTTATTATTATTTCATATTAATATGAAGCAACTCGATCCACACCACCTACTTTAAAAGGCTGATAATAACAATAATAATTTATTATTTATACCCCGCCCCTCTGGATGAGTATCCCTAGCCACTCTGAGTGGCTCCCAGCAGAATAATAATAATAAGCGATAAAAGATCATATATTAAAAACTTCCCTAAACAGATGTGCCTTCAGATGTTTTCTAAAAGTTTAGTTGTTTATTTCCTCAACATCTGATAGGAGGGCGTTCCACAGGATGGGTGCCACTACTGAGAAGGCCCTCTGGCTGGTTCCCTGTAACTTCAATTCTCACAAGAAGGGAACTGCCAGAAGGCCCTTGGAGCTGGACCTCAGTGTCCAGGCTGAAAGATGGGGGTGGAGACGCTCCTTCAAGAATACTGGGCCAAGGCCGTTTAGGGCTTTAAAGGTCAACACCAATAGTTTGAATTGTGCTCGGAAACGTACTGGGCGCCAATGTAGGTCTTTCAGGACTGGTGTTATGTGGTCTTGGCTAACAGGATCCACAAGGATGTGCTCTACGGGGAACTGGCTTCAGGCACCAGGCCCGTTGGCAAACCAACTCTGTGTTACAAAGATGTCTGTGAACGAGGCACGAAGGCTGGCAACATCAACCCCACTGTGTGGGGATCGCTTGCAGATGACCACAGTGCCTGGTGGCAATCAGCGAGGTTGTGTATCCACAGCATCCATTGACCCTCACAACACGGTGCGCTGAGAGACAGTGACTACCCCAAAGTCACCCAGTGGGCTTTGTGACTGAGTTTGGAGATTTGAACACTAATCTTCCAGGTCCCAGTCAAGCGCTCTTACCACTGCTCCCTACTGATATATATCACCAATCTGATGAGGTCTATGAATGTGCCACACAGTTTAAGCCAATTCAATACGAAATGCCACAGGTATGGTAAGATTAAATTGATCCTCCCTGCCTCCAGTTTTTCTGCAGCCATATCATATGAAACACACACAGCTCAACACTGAAACCTCACATATCCTGCCCCATACTGAACCCACAGATGAAGAGCCCCAACATCACATTAAATACCCTCCCCCCACCATATCCATACACCCTAAAACCCTAGATTTCTCCCTCATGTGGAGACTCTCCCCACTCCCTATCTCACACTCCAATTGCCCCCACATATCCTACCCCACACTAAAACCCATTATACACACTCCACCACACACACACACGACTCTGGTTTGCCTGGATGGAGAGAGGTGTGATTCTGCAGACAATGGCTTTTGCATAGTTGGAAAATAACCTACCATATAAAGGTACGTGTCACGTCTGTTGCCCCACCCACCAGTGACACGAAGACTTGCTGAAGGTTGCCCATGAGACAATGTGGTCCTTGAGCTAAAAGATTCCCCACACTTGCTTGTATCATTGCAAGAGGAATCCTCCCATGAAGGGTAAGGAAAGCAGCTGAGGATCTTGCTAAAAGTCAACTTCTACAGTTCTCCTTTTTAAAAGAACAACAAATCCATCCTCCAGAGCTCTTCAGCAGGCTGCCTCCTGGCCGGCTGGCCCACCTTCTTGGAAAGCCCTTTTGAAGATGTCTCCTTAGATAACACCTTCCAAAACAGCATTTCAAGAAGCTTGGTCTCGGTCCAATATACCTGAAGAAGCGGCTCCACACCCATCGTTCTGCCCGGACACTGAGGTCCAATGCCGAGGGCCTTCTGGCGGTTCCCTCATTATGAGAAGTGAGGTTACAGGGAACCAGGCAGAGGGCCTTCTTGTTGGTGGCACCCACCCTGTGGAATGCCCTCCCACCAGATGTCAAAGAGAAAAACAACTACCAGACTTTTAGAAGACATCTGAAGGCAGCCCTGTTTAGGGAAGCTTTTAATGTTTAATAGACTATTGTATTTTAATATTCTGCAGCTGGAGAAACCCAGCCAGATGGGCAGGGAATGAATGAATGAATGAATGAATGAATGAATGAATGAATAAATAAATAAATAAATAAATAAATAAATAAATATTATTATTATTAAAGCTGGAAAGTCAACGAGAAACTGCTATAAAGGAAAAGTGCAAAAGCTAGAAAATGCACAGCTAAGCCATCTCATTGAGCTTTTTAATGTAAGTGCAAGAGACAACACCTTCACACACACACACACACACACACAACCCCATGCAAGCCCCCATGAAAATGCCATCCACGTTCTCCAACTCGAGAGAACATGGGGGAAATATCAGCACAGCAGTACCCAAAAGTCTGGAGGTGTGTGTGTCCCTGCCAGATGTAGAAGTGTGTATCAGGCCATTTCCTCTTCAACAGCATCCACACAGAACCTCCAATTGTGTTCAACGGATTCTCAAAGTTAAAGTGCAGATTTCAATTTGGAGGAGACAGCTCCTAAGGAAATGAGAATGAGGAAACCCATCCATCTCTCCTAATTCCTCCCTTCCCGCACATCTCCTCCTGCTCCTAAGCTCTCATAACTCATGTTCTTTTACACTTCCAACTGATTCCTCACTTCTGTTCAGATATGTCGAGGGAATCGTGGTTATTTTTAAAGTTACAAAATGATTCTTATCACTGTCACTAGCAATATTTGAGATGGAGAGGAAGGAGGGACTTCATTATCTCGACAACGTCGGCAGTGAGTTGTCAGACAAAGGAAGGTTACTTGTAAAATAAAATTTTGGAAAAACAGATTCAGCAACTGCACATCGTTACATGGCTATGAAGCTCATCCTGGGGGAAGGGGGGTTGACAATTACATATTTAAAGACCATAATAGGACTGCACATCTATCGCAAAGCCGTGATACAATTGAATGTAGATGTCTACGCAGCCATCTGGGGAGTTTGATACATATAATAAAAGAGTCCCATTTCACAGGCATGCTAAGTAATGGAAAGACACAGAGTTTGCCCATTCATCGCTATTTCCAATTTCGCGAATGTCACTGCGTTGTTGCACCGACGAGAAGGGGGAAATTGTAGCAATTACACATGGGAACCAAATTCCTCTCTCTCTAGGAAATCCCACTTTGTGTGCCAGCTCTTTTTATTTGCTCACTATTATATTGCCAGCAGTTGTTTCTGCTGTTATGGAAGAAGGGAATGACCCAACTCGCTTTAGGAGGCGAGAGAAACAAATTATCATAGAATACAAAAAGAGGCAAGTGCTGGCTGGCTCAATTGGCCTTCAAAAATCAATCAAAGGTGAGAAATAAGTATGATGGAATTCGTTTTCCATAGGGAAGCTGGTTCTACAACACTGTAAATGTGTGAGCGTGGTGGTATCTCAAAACTCTTGAACGTGTGAGGAAACCTTTCTCAAAGTGACTACCTCCTGGAAACTGCAAGTCCTGGGTGTACAGTGGTACCTCAGGTTACATACGCTTCAGGTTACATATGCTTCAGGTTACAGACTCCACCAACCCAGAAATATTACCTCAGGTTAAGAACTTTGCTTCAGGATGTGAACAGAAATCGTGCTCCCATGGCGCGGCGGCAGCTGGAGGCCCCATTAGCTAAAGTGGTGCTTCAGGTTAAGAACAGTTTCAGGTTAAGTACGGACCTCCAGAACAAATTAAGTACTTAACCCGAGGTACCACTGTAATCTGAAAGGATCTGATGCAGCAATCTTGCCGAAGTTAAGCTGGTCTGGATCTAGTCAGTGTCTGGATAGGAAGTGACCTGGGAATCCAGTGAACCCCACCTTGAGGGTTGCCAAGGAAGGAAGGCAGCACAGAAACAAAACTTCTGAAAAGGAAGATCGCTTGTCCTAGAAGTAGAAAATCCTTCTTGATCTCAAGAGACAATGCTGTTATACTCACCTGCAGTTGTCTTCTAGTGGCATACTGACCAGAAGGGACTACAGTTGATCCCAATAACATTTTGCCTCATGAACCAGGCGCTATGGTGCAGCCTTGGGCTAGTTGTGTTTTTTTAAAGTATGTTTCACAAACACACAAAGCTAGGATTTGAACCCAACACTTCCATGGTCCAAGCCCAACGAGCTCTACTTGACCACTCCATACACATACGTTTGTGCAATCATCATTTCCTAATATGGGTGTTAGGGGAGGGGCAGAATCTCTGGTGTGGGACACGTCATGCTCCTCCCGGGGTAGTTTATCAACCTTTGGTCCCCACCTTGCACTCAGCTCTCATTTGTGGCTCCTAGAAGCTGCCAGTATGTGACAGTGGCCACACCCCAGGAACAGCTGCGATTGGCCAGATAAACCAGGTGAGAGTATCCAATAATGGTCAGGGCAGCAGCATCTGCCTGTGCTGAAGAGGGAAGTGAGGGGCAGACGGGGCTCGTCAACCTGGGAAGGTAGCCCATCTAGAAGGAATACTCTGATCCTAAATCGCTGCTGCCTTGCGGGAAATCTTTGGCTAAGGAGTAAACCCTACACAAATCCAAAGTAGAGTCCCTAAGATGGTTGGATGGCACCTTGTATGCCATGTATGCCAGCGTGGTGTGGTGGTTAAGAGCAGTAGACTCGTAATCTGGTGAACCGGGTTCGCGTCTCTGCTCCTCCACATGCAGCTACTGGGTGACCTTGGGCTAGTCACACTTCTTTGAAGTCTCTCAGCCTCACTCACATCACAGAGTGTTTGTTGTGGGGGAGGAAGGGAAAGGAGATTGTGAGTCGCTTTGAGACTCCTTAAGGGGAGTGAAAGGCAGGATATCAAGTCCAAATTCCTCCTCCTCCTCCTCCTCTTCTTCTTCTTCTTCTTCTTCTTCTTCTTCTTCTTCTTCTTCTCCTCCTCCTCCTCCTCCTCCTCCTCCTCCTCCTCCTCCTCCTCTTCCTTCCGGCAACTCCTGCAGCCAGGCTGGTGCCCATCGTATTGCTCTGCTTTCCTTTGGATCACATCCGTGAGGCCGAGAGGGGGGTCTTATCATCTGGGCATCCCAGGACCTGCATACACACAGCCCAAGCTTGCACCCCAGGGAGGTGACTTCAGTGCTGCTAATGCAGCAGTTTGACTTCCCTCTTGGATGTGCGCTCCACTGTCTCTCGAGTCAGGCAAATGCCAACAACAATTTCTGAACAAAAACGCTATCAAGTAGGCTGCAGGGATAAAAGGTATTGAGCCCTCCAGTTCTCACCTATTAGTTCTTATTCAAACCTTATGACAGGCAACATAAGGCACTTCAACATTCAAACTGCTTTAACACACTGTATGATCTACATCGCAATTGAGATGCATTACACAAAATGATTCACTGTCTATTTAGCAAGCGTAGCATTGATCAGGATGCCAATTAAGTGGATTACAGTCCATCAGCAATTATTTTAAACTGAATGTGAGCCTATTACTCTTTAACCAGGCTTATTATTTACCAAATGTGTAAGAAAACTATAAAGGTATTGCTACCCATCCCTTCTATGTATTCCTTGGACGTACCGTATTTTCCCGTAAATAAGACGCCCCCATGAATATTTTGGGGGACTCCAAATTAAGAAAACACCCCTCAGAACTACCCATGTATAAGACAAGCCCCAATTTAAACCTAATCTTTTGGTTAAAAAAAAAATCCTAGTCTTATACACGGAAAAATACGGTATATTATTATTGGAATCTAATGTAATAATGCAATAGCAATGGAATCTAAGGGAACCTGGATGCAGGAAACACAGGGAAGTGCTGAAAAATGTTTGTCCATCAGAGTGGGGATGGGGGGCCCCCTCTGGTTTCTCAGAGATGCTCCCCAGTTTGGCTACCCAAGATCTCTGGCTTCCTTTATGAGACACTATAATTTGTTCTCCTAAGGGTAATGGGCGTGGAGTCGCCATCACTCAGTGCAAGCACACAAGTTTTGCAGAATAGTTTTAGAAAGCAACTACATCTCCACACCTATCTATAGATGAGATAAGCAAATAATGTGATGGAAAGATACAGCTGGGTAGTTTGCCAGATACCACTGATGTATGCTGCTGCGATTCCACTGAACTCAGAGACCTGATCCAGAATTTACACAAGCAAAATTCAGAAGTTATCTCTGCATGGCTGTCCTAAGACGGGAATTCTTCCCTATGTATAAGGATAGGTGAATATGTCAATTTCTCTAAGTTTCGTGGGTTCCCCCCCCCCCCATATGAAGTTCAGTCTCCCACATTTCCTGTTTACAATTTTCTTGTTGTTTTTAAAGTCATCATGAAAATTAATTAGGACTTCATTGTGAACTTCTCTTAATTTACACATTTTTACACAACAGTTCTCTGTACTATGATGCATTTTTGTAAGTCCCGCCCCCCAATGAGCTAGGAATTTATATGCACATGATATTAGTTGTATATATTTATATGCACACTGTGATTCAGTGGTTCAATAGATACTGTTTAGGATCATTTAACGGATAACGAACATGCCGTTGTTTGCACTATTGCTTCACCTGGGCTGAAAGAAAGGAGAGCCACACAATCAGTAGAAACACATGGCATGTTTCTTGCTGGACTATTTCAGTCTGTTTGAATGATTTCCACATATGTATTTTTTTAAAGCCCTGCTCATGGCAAGTGAGCATTTCAGGGGAAAGGATTCTACCATAGTCTGCTCCATGACTGGTTAGATTTCTTTGCACAGGGAATTTACCGTATTTCATTCTGCTTATCATGTAGATCAGGATGAGAGAAAGGAGTCTAAAACCCCGAATTTTCCTGGAGTATAAACACTCCTACCTCTAATTCATCTTTTATGCAAATAAAGAGATTGAAATTAAGTCTGTTGTTTTTAATTCCTATTTATTTCTGGAGTATAAATTCCGTTGCAGGCAATCATTCCTGCAGATTTTCAGAATCACAGATTAATTCTGTTATTGGTTATAGTTTTACTTTATAAATTTCTTACAATTTGTGCTTTTTTTCACCGCAATATTTTTGTATCTCATTGTGGACAGACTATAAGTACACACAGTGAATAAAGGAATAAAACAATGAAAGTCGGTAAAGACAGCTTTTACAATCCTCAAACTGAGAGACAGTCATGTCTGAACAAGTGGCTTTGTGTTCAGTGGAAGAACTGTCAGCATAAAATTATGAAAATGTTAAAATAAATATTTTTCAGTATTTAAAGTACAATAATAAAGATTAGTGCCCTATTGTACCAACTGCCTTTTAACATAACAGCATTTCTCTGTTTCCACGAAGATTCCTAAATCTGCTCAGAGACTTAATGGATAACATAATTCATAATTAATAATCGAATTGTCCACTCAGAGAAAACCTCTAAAGAAATCATAACGCCTGTGAGAGAATTTCTGGGTAGAATGTTTTGTACCTCGCAGCCAGAGTTGGCACAAACATCTTGCCAGTGGAAAGACTTTCCAGGCTGGATTTGCAAACACATTACTTGTCTGCGTAATTGACATAAATGAAGCTAACTAACAACATAATTTGCATCAATTGAACTAGACCGGTTAAAGCACTATAATCTAGCAGCACCATTCAGTGTGCCGTCAAAATTTCGCAGAATTTATTTATTTATTTAGAAAGCGATTCACGCCCAGCAGTTTGCAATGCAAGGCAAATCTGTCATATTGGGATAACGTCTCTTTCCATCGAGTAGCCCTGCAGGAGGGGAGCCTTTTTCAGCCCATGCCTTTTTGTGGGGAGCCTTCTCGGGGATGCATACCAGTAGTGGGTCAGGGTAGAGGCAACAGTGGGCGGAGCAATGTTGTCACTCAATGTCTTTGCACGCTTGGTGACATTCCAGCCACACAAGTGTCAGAGGTACAGACATGCATTCCCCTTTGAGAGTTTACCTTTCCTTTATATGTGGAGAACCAGTCGATTCCCCTTCAACCCACTGCCACCAAATTCCATTCCTTTCCATATATAACTATGTTTTTTTCTTTAACAATCATGCTAAAAAGTGGGGAAGTGGGGATCGTCTCGTACATGGGTAGTGCATAGAGTGGACGTTTGATTGGTTGCGTGCGTGTTATTGGTTGCTGCGTTAATGGGTGATGTTGATTGGCTGACGCTCTGGCAGTTGGGCAGGTGATTGGCAGCTGGCAGCTTCTGCCGGTGATGGGACAGAATGGAAGTGGATTTCGTGATGCGTGTGGGTGAGTGATTTTCGGCAACCCCCTCAAAATAAGCTCAACAACTCTGTGGCATCTCCCCTCATTTTATTAAATTTGAGTCCCCAAAAATAGAGGGCGTCTTATACATGGGGGCATCTTATAGATGGAAAAGTACAGTATACTATACTGCTTATTGATGCTTTTAAACATATCGATGCTTTTAAATATAGCTGTGGTATTTTAGTTGTGATACAAAACCAGCCAGACACACTTCCACAATTAAATAAAAGTTAACAACATATTATTTATTATGAGACAGAAATGTAAATGAGGTAAATGAAATGTAAATGAGGTACTTGCAATTTGTTTCTGTTTCTGTAAGACTCATGTTTGCACTAATACGGTTAATATTTACAGTCAAACCTCGGCTGTCGAACGTAATCCATTCTGGAAGACTGTTCAACTTCCGAAACGTGCAACAACCGAGGATCAAAGGGCATTCGGCAATGGAGAAAAAGAAAAAGAAGAAATACCCCGGAAGCCATTCAGCATCCGAAAATCATTTAAAAACTGAACAGTTACTTCTGCGTTTCTGGCGTTCAGGAGCTGACACGTTCCAAAATGGAGGTGTTCGAGAGCCAAGGTTTGACTGTATTTAAATAAGAGTGACAGAGGTTTTAAATAAGACTGGCTGGTAAAGTGTAGTTCCTAGCCCTATTTAATTTACAAGCCGTTTTCTGGTCAGCTCCAGATGCTCCTTGCTAAATTCTCCTCACAGCTTAGCATCCTTATATGGTCTCACTGCCAATCATAAGCCAGAGATTTAGCTCTTTGGGGGCCAGGGAACCTGACCCTCTCCAGCTGCTTGATGAACTACAACTCCCATCAACGCTGACCACTGGTTATAATGGAAGGGGCTAATGGGAGGGTCCCATCCTTTTAGGGGGGAGAAGTAAAACTGATTCGCAGAGTTACTAGTCTCCTGCCAAACACCACTGCACATAGCTAACATTTACTGTAAACACATCAGACTGACTTTCCCTGAGTGAAGTCGTGGACAGAAGACTGTACATATGAGCGAAATGATATGCTTAAGTGATACCCTGGGTGCCCTGCTCAAATTATGGACATCTGTACACACCCTAAGATATTATCTTATCTAAACGTTGTTCACCAAAAACCATATTAGCTGAAAAGTAATCCCTGGAAAAAAGACAGAGATCATGTTGTCGTTCAACCAAACCGATGTTTTGAGCTAGATACAATCTGGTATAAGTAATAAACAGCAGACAACTGCTCATACTTCCCAGGTCATTGTGAACTTTAAAGAAGCCCAGTTCACTGATATTTCTTTAGAACACAGAAAAAGCAACAGGAAGATGTGCACGTTCAGCAGCTTTACAAAATTCAGCCAAAGGCATTTGGCAGCAGACAAAATAATAATAAAAAAATAAGGTGCAAGCTAAGTTGCATGCCAGTTGCTGTACAATTATGCAAAACCGAGAGCTAGAAACCAATTCCTTACAAAGCCACAAAAGGGAATTATGGGAAATAGGCACTTAACCTTGAAGTCTCCCCACCCAATCTTTGAAGGTGTCATAATAGCCCTCTGCCCAGAAAAATGCTTTCATAAATGGGAATAATTTCCTGCCGTTGCTCATTCTCATGATGTCACTGCAAGCTTTGCAAAAAGTGAGACCCACACAGAAGGCCACATTCCCCACAGCCAAGGAACAACGTGAGGGATGTCATTATTTATTTTTTACAACATGAAGCGTGGTGGATGTAGTCAGCAGTCCGTTTTGTCAAGCAAGATCCATCGATATAAGCAGGTCTTTGGGTTTCAGGTGTACTTGCTAGACTTTTCTAGAAGGAAATATTGGCATTGCTTTGTGGCTCACAGGCAGGGAACTCCTGCACCCTTAATAGTTGTAAAGGTAAAGGTAAAGGGACCCCTGACCATTAGGTCCAGTCATGGCCAACTCTGGGGTTGCGGTGCTCATCTCGCTTTATTGGCCGAGGGAGCCGGTGTACAGCTTCCAGGTCATGTGGCCAGCAAGTCTAAGCCACTTCTTGGTCAACCAGAGCAGCGCACAGAAACGCCGTTTACCTTCCCACTGGAGTGGTACCTATTTATCTACTTGCACTTTGATGTGCTTTCAAACTGCTAGGTTGGCAGGAGCACTTAGAAGAGAGAATTTCAGGTGTAGTTTTTCATGCTATTAAAGATGAAGGAGCCCCACCCAGCCCCACAGTCTTCTTTTGCATCTGGTCACCCTCTTTGTGACACGTAAAAGCAGCATGAGAAGTGGGGGAAATCTGTCTGGTTCTTTCTTTACCAGAAAAAAAACAACAATATGCTGGTAGCAGCTATTTTACTTGTAGGCTGAGAGTGGTTGTTTGTATACTTTGCTTGTACCATGACCTGAAATTAGCACCCTCTCTATTATTATTTTATTTACACTCATAATCACTTGACATTTTATCCTAGTATCAATAACACAAAACTGCATCCAAAAGGGAGGAAAGCATTAAAATTAAGATGCAGGACACATCTTACCAGCTAGATGTAAGAAATTAATTAAGGAAGATATAGGATGAAGCGCAAGGCCTACACCTACAGCTTTCCTGCTAAAATGACACTGTGCTTTTATAAAAAAGCATCTGAAGGATACAAGAGATATTGGTATTACTTCAATTCTAGATGGCAGGTGTGCGATCTCCTTAGAGACAGGACACATTCTGTCATCCTGATGCTTAGAACGGCTCAGCTCTATAGCCTTTTTTTAAAAAAACAGGCACAGCATCACTGAAATGCACTCATCTTTCCCCAACAAAGCCACCCCATTCATTGCAACAGAGCCAACCAATCAGTATGTGCATTTTTTGGGTGGTGGGCACACATAGCTGAAACAAAAGGAGTACGTGCCACTTGACCTCAGCAGATACGACTGAAAAGCAGCTATTGTGCAAGAGATGGAAGAAGACAGCTTCAAAGTTAACTAGGGAAATATAAAGGAAATGTGTTTTATGACAACTGTTAAATTAATTTATTCAGGAGTAAACTGAAGGAGGACGAGTCCTGTCAGAATGTTGAACTCTTAATTTGGGTGAGGAGGACTTCCCTGAAGGAGGACAAATGCCTGCTCCCACAGGAATTGGCCTCATATGAAGTCAATGCAGCAAAAGGGAGAACGGGGGGAAGGGGGGAGGCTGCGAGAAGGGAGGAAAGAGGTAGGACGAAAAGTTTAATGTCCAAAGTATTCTGAGTCTTCCAGGTGCATCATCAGGGAGCTTGAAAAGTACAGTGGTACATCAGGTTAAGTACTTAATTCGTTCTGGAGGTCCATTCTTAACCTGAAACTGTTCTTAACCTGAGGTACCACTTTAGCTAATGGGGCCTCCCGCCGCTGCCGCGCGATTTCTGTTCTCATCCTGAAGCAAAGTTCTTAACCCGAGGTACTATCTCTGGGTTAGCAGAGTCTGTAACCTGAAGTGTCTGTAACCCGAAGTACCGCTGTACATCTCCACTTTTTTATACCTTCTACCGGGGAGTAGACAAAAGACTGAACTTCTGCATTTGAAGCTCCCCAATGAAGGACCTGGGAGATCCAAAACACTTTGGATATTGAACTCCCCTCCCCCCACTCTCATACCCTCCAACATTTCTCTGATGAAAATAGGGCTGTCCCAGTCCATAATGATAATTTTACTATTTATACCCCACACATCTAACTGGGTTGACGCAGCCACTCTGGGCACCTTCCAACATGTACATATAAAATAATAATCCATTAAAGATTTTAAAAAACACCCCGAGATCTCTGGGTATAGGGTGGTATATAAATTGAAACAACAGCAGCAGCAGCAGCAACAACAACAACAACAACATTTCCCTATACAGGATTGCCTTTAGATGGCTTGGGGGTCAGATAACTCCATAAAGGTAAAGGTAAAGGGACCCCTGACCATTATGTCCAGTCGTGGCCAACTCTGGGTTGCGTCGCTCATCCCGCTTTATTGGCCGAGGGAGCTGGTGTACAGCTTCCGGGTCATGTAGCCAGCATGACTAAGCCGCTTCTGGTGAACCAGAGCAGCGCACGGAAACGCCGTTTACCTTCCCGCCGGAGTGGTACCTATTTATCTACTTGCACTTTGACGTGCTTTCGAACTGCTAGGTTGGCAGGAGCTGGGACCGAGCAAAGGGAGCTCACCCCGTCACAGGGATTCGAACCGCCGACCTTCTGATCAGCAAGTCCTAGGCTCTGTGGTATATGCCACAGCGCCACCCACATCCCAGAAAACTCCATGCCCTCCAGCATTTCTCCAATGAAAACTGGGACATTCCAGGATCCAATCAGAAACTAGGACAGTTTCTCCAAATCTGGGAAGTCCCTGGAAAATAGGGACACTTGGAGGGTCGGCACTCTGCATACTGTTTTTATACAAAGTCAAACCATTGGGACAGCTCTGGCTTGGTGCTATCTACATTGCATGGCAATGACACCTCAGAGTTTCAGGCTAGCTTCTTTTTCTGGCCTTGGGCATTATAACCTTCTTCAGAAACCCTACCTTTGGTGGGCGATGGCAGGGAGAGCACCTTCTCAACAGTGGCACCACATTATGGAACATCGACCCCAGTGAGGTCCATTTGGTGCTTTGCTTGTTCTCCTTTAGCTGCCATGTCAAGATCATTTTGACTTTATCTGCTCAATTACTTATTTTATTGTGTTTTACTGCTGCTCTTGTTTTAAAAAATCCCTCTGCTTTAAGATGTTAGGTTGTTTTTTTATTTAACATTTTAAGCGTGTTCTATTTTGTACCACATTTATCAGGCTGATATTCCTCAATATTGCAAGTGTTTTTCCCCTTATACTAATGATTTGTGGTTCTACTGGATTATTTGATGCATACAAATGTACAGCTGCACGTGCTTGTAGCCCCAAAAGAGTGGCACTGCTGTTATTCTAACAGTGCCATCCTATAGATATGTCTTCTCATATAGAAATCCCATTGAGTTCAGCTAGATTTTCCACCAGATAAAAAAAAAGGTAAAAGGTAAAATTAAGTCCAGCCAAAGCACTCATCTCGTTTTCAGACCGAGGGAGCTGGTGTTTGTCGACAGACAGCTTTCTAGGTCATGTGGCCAGCAGGACTAAACCACTTCTGGCACAACAGAACACCGTGACAGAAACCAAAGCACACGGAAACACTGTTTACCTTCCCGCTGCAGCGGTACCTATTTATCTACTCGCACTGGTGTGCTTTCAAACTGCTACATTGGCAGAAGCTGGGACAGAGCAACGGGAGCTCACTCCATCTTGTGGATTCGAACCGCTGACCTTCCAATCGGCAAGCCCAGGAGGCTCAGTGGTTTACTGGTGAAACTCGAAAAATTAGAATATCGTAGAAAAGTTGCTTTATTTCAGTAATTCAACTTCAAAGGTGAAACTAATATATGAGATCGACTTATGACATGCAAAGCGAGATCTGCTTCTACTTCTCAGAGGTCCAATCTTGCTCGATTTGGAATCCTTGTTTTGCTGATTCCCTTGAATATTCTAATTTTCTAAGATGGTTAATTTGGGGTTTTCATCAGCTGTACGCCGTGATCATCGCAATGATAACAAATCAAGGCTTGACATATCTCGCTTTGCATGTCACGAGTCTATCTATCGCATAGATTAGTTTCACCTTTCAAGTTGGATTACAGAAATAAAGGAACTTTTCCTTGATATTCTAATTTTTCGAGTTTCACCTGTAGACCACAGCAGCACCCACATTATCCTCCAGATAACTGTGCTTAGCACAGCAGCCTTGCAGCACAACCCTATGCATGTCCACTCATAAGTAGACCCCATTAGGTTCAATGGAGATTACTCGGGTGAGTGGGTATAGAATTTACCCTGTGGATCTCCATAAAGACAATGTTTTGCAAACTGAGAGAAGCGGGTTGCACATATTTGGAATGAAGAAATATAACATACTAGAAAATAAGGAACAGCTGGTTAATACATCTTTCTTACACCCATTGGTTGTGCTTTCTTAACGACACACCTGGCCATCTTTGTTTCCATCACAGTAGGCAAGCTTTCCCCGGCGTGAGGATGCCATGATGGGGAACGCTGCATCTATTTAATTTCTGCTATTCATGTAGCCATTAAAAATGCAGACCCTCTCTCGCGGAAGAAAGGGAGGGAGAGGAAGGAGTGCAGCTCAGTAGCAAATTATAAACTTTGTACACAAAAGGTCTCAGGTCTCAGCACTACCAGGTGGGAAAAGACTACTGTCTGGTACCCCAAGGAGTCACTGCCAATCAGTGTCCAAAATACTGAGAGCTAGACAGACCAAATGGTGTGACATGGTTAATAATAATAATTTATTTATATCCCACCCATCTAGTTGGGTTTTCCGGGCCACTCTGCGTGGCTCTCTACAGAATATTAAAAACATGATAAAACATCAAACATTAAAAACTTCCCTAAATAGAGCTACCTTCAGATGTCTTCGAAAGGTCAGATAGTTGTTTATTTCTTTGACATCTGATAGAAGGGCGTTCCACAGGGCAGGCGCCACCACCAAGAAGGCCCTCTCCCTATTTCCCTGTAGCTTCACTTCTCGCAGGGAGGGAACCGCCAGAAGGCCCTTGGAGCTGGACCTCAGTGTCCGAGGCTGAATGATGGGGGTGGAGACGCTTCTTCAGGTATACTGGGCTGAGGCCGTGACACTTTGACTTGTGCTGATAAATTACTACCCCTTCTTAATTGGGGGTGGGGGGGGAGCTAGAATGCTGAAAAATTGGTAGCTACGCTGCTATAATGTTTGGCAAAAGAAAGCAACACGCCATAAAATTTATGCAGCCCTCCTGCTTTTATGCTCCTTGCAGAAATATACACCATGCCTAACACGGGGCTGCTGGTCCAAATATGTTGTCAACAATACGTGTTCCAGTGTGTGCCTGAAAATGAGATGGGCCGTGCACACAAGTTCTGCATTCCTGGGCACATTGTCTGCTCTTCAGATTAGCACAAAGGTCTGAAGAGGGTTTTGAAGTGCAAGCAGTCATTTAGAAGCTTCTTCTGCATCTGAAAACCCTAAGGCGGCAAGGTTCCCTCTCATGAGAGCCAATGTAGTATAATGGTTAGAGAGTCAGACTATGACCTGGAAGAGCAGGGTTCGAATGCCCACTCAGCCACAAAGCTCACTGAGTGACCTTGGACCAGTCACCGCTTTACGGGCTAAGTTACCTCAATTAGGTAAATGCAATTAACAAACATTTTGTATGCACTTTTCCCATTAAATGTGCATTTTTCAATGCATTTCAACAACGACAATAATTTTATTATTTATACCCCACCCATTTGGCTAGGTTTCCACAGCCACTCTGGGTGGCTTACATAGCATATAAAAACATAGTAAAATTTCAATGCTTTTTGACACATTTATTTCTCCCTAAAATATGCTGTCTGAATACTCCCCCCCCCCCCGCAACACACAGAAAATTCCTATTTTTCTTCATGTTTTGGGGAGACTTAAACTGCATTGCAATATCTGGAGCTTGCTTCTGAGTAGACATGCACAGGATCGTACGATAAATAGATGTTTATGACTTGCAAAGGAGACCATCAAGTTGGAATCATTCCTAAACCTTGAAAGTTCCATTAAATATTACAAAACAGTTCTGAGACCAAAGATGGCATTGAAATGTTCTCTCTCCTGCTACTAAAAGTTTTCATAGCCTTTTACAAGGAATATAATGAAGATGTAAATTATTTTGGAGCTAATTAACTCCACCTGTTTATTTCCTTCAGTGTTGAAAGGTGTCACCCCAGGTAATAATTACTGAAAATTGCATACTACTCTTTTGCTATAATGGAGGGAAATTGCTTTAGGAGATTAAGGAAATGGAAACGTCATTGAGAAAGTTTTTTTTTTAGTTAAAAAAAATCTTAGTTTAAAAGTACAGTTGAATTCGTGGTAATGATTTTTGCTGTAATTTGGTAATTATTTAAAATGCATTTGCTGAGTCTCCTAAATATCATGCATTAAAATTGCACACAAAACTAGGCCTAGGAGACGCTTTTGAATGCTGAGTGCAGACAGTGTGTGCAGTGTTTTGTGACTTATGGCATAATTCAATAGTAGAACTCTGCTTGAAGAATGTCCCAGTTTCACTTCCCGGTATCTCAAGGAAGGGCTGGAACAGGCCTTGTGTGACTAGAGAACTGCTGTCAGTCAGTGTTAAGGAATATTGAACTAGATGGACCAATGGTCAGACTCAGTACAGTCGTACCTCGGAAGTCGAAAACCTTGCAAGTCGAACGTTTTGGGTCCCAAACGCCATAAACCAGGAAGTGAGTATTCCGGTCTGCAAACCTTCTTTGGAACCCGAACGTCTGATGTGGGTTCCATGGCTTCTGATTGGCTGCAGGATCTTCCTGCAGCCAATCAGAAGCCATGCCTTGGTTTCCAAACATTTTGGAAGTCAAACGGACTTCTGGAACGGATTCCGTTCAATTTCCAAGGTATGACTTTATGAGGCAGTTTCCTATCCTCCTATTATTCATGGTCTTATTGAGTACAATGAAGCTTCTTACTTTCTGTGATATTATGCTGTCAGATGAGGTGTTACAAGTGAAAAGTGCCTGCTGAAATACAATTATTTCATGCAGTAAATTTTGTGATGCCTACCAATGGCATCACAATGGCACCAATGACTACCTTTCTTTATTTCAACGCATTCGTAAGCTGCTCAATATTTTTTAAACCTCTCAGCGGTGTACGTATAAAAACAAGATCTGTTAAAATGAAACAGGAAATCACACTAAAGTTGCTAAAACCAGTGCTAATTTTCTAGAAAAACAGGTGAGGGATGAACTCACCATGAACACCTCCCTTGTTCCCTTATAATGGCAATGGTGCCCACCTGAGAGGTGTTGGAACTGAGTTCTGGTGAGTTCTGGCTGGGAAAAAGCCCAGGCCAAAACAATATAAAAACAGAATACAAAGGCAAATAAAACAGAGATTCAGGGGGGATTCATAAACATAAATCAGGGTCCAATTCAGGTAAAACTTGGGCAAAAAAATGAAGTATTTGCAAAGTACCTGAAGCAACTGGCGGTTGTGACCTTCACGTATGACAGAGGGAAGGGCATCCCCTTTGAACACATTGGCAAGCTTTTAATCTGAAAGTGGGTCTGGAAGGGTAACAGGGAGGATTTTTTTTCCAAAATAAGAAACAATATTTGCCTACAAACTGAATACAACTGAAGGTCACATGTTCAACTCTGGACATCACCAGTTGTTCATTATTAAATTAAATATACCACCCTTTATCCAAAGATCTAAGGGCAGTTCACAACATAAAAAGGTAAAAAGGTAAAGGACCCCTGCACAGTTAAGTCCAGTCAAAGGCAATTATGGGGTTGCGGCGCTCATCTTGCTTTCAGGCCTAGGGAGCTGGCGTTTGTCCACAGACAGCTTTCCAGGTCATGTGTTCAGCATGACTAAACCACTTCTGGCACAACGGGACCTCGTGACAGAAACCAGAGTGCACGGAAACACCATTTACCTTCCCGCCACAGCAGTACCTATTTATCTACTTGCACTGGCATGCTTTCATACTGCTAGGTTGGCAGGAGCAGGGACAGAGCAACGGGAGCTCACCCCGTTGCAGGGATTCAAACCGCCAACCTTCTGATCGGCAAGCCCAAGAGACTCAGTGGTTTAGACCACAGTGCCACCCACGTCCCTTTCACAACATAATACAGGGTAAAAGCACAAAATAGTTAAAAACAAAACAGAACAATAACCGCCCTCCTAGAAACACATTTAAAAGGCTGTAGGATATTAATGTTATTGAAGAGGAATGTTTTCTCCTGACGCCTAAATATGAAAAATGAAGGCGCCAGGCAAACTTCCCTGGGGAGAGCATTCCACAGACGGGGAAGCCAACTGCAGAAAAGGCCCTTTGTCATGTTGCCACTCTCTGGACCTCTCACGGAGGTGGCACATGAAGAAGGGCCTCAAAAGATGATTGCAGAGTCCAGGCCGGTTTTATGGGGAGAGGCGGTACTTGAGGTATTGCAGTCCTGAGAGCCATTTCAAGCTTTATAGTGTCAAAGCCGGCACTTTGAATTGGGCCTGGAAGCTAATTGGGCCAGGATCGGTGTAACATGCTCAAATCATCTTGCCCCGATGGTGAGCAACCTGGCCACCAAATCTCTGCGCCAACTAAAGTTTCCAACCTGTCTTTAGGAAGTGATAGGAAAGGCCTAAGACCCTGGATGTCTGCTGCCTGCTATAGTAGGCAATACTAATCTTAATTGGCAAGTAGTATGACAGCTTCTTATGTTCCTACAATTAATATAGACCCCACTTCTGATGAACCTCTACTACAGCCTTCATCAACCTGTAGCCCTCCAGAGGACACTAGACTGGCAAAGTCTGCTCCAGGTATTATTTGGGGTTTTCAGGGTGCCTATTATTATTATTATTATTATTATTATTATTATTATTATTATACACAACCAAAACTGATCTCTCTCAATATTTTAAAAAGAAAAAAATGTCATAATCATATAGACAAATGTTCACCATGTTACCTAACCAGGTCGGACGATACTGCTAAATGACCAACACAGTAAGTACAATATTTCATGTTACCTTACTACTTTCTTGGGTGTCAAGTATCAGAAAATGATTGATCGTAAGCAACTCCTTACAGCGAAAGTAATACAAGTATCCTCATGGAAACAGCTTTATTTGAGTATTGCAAGAGGGAGAAAGAGAGAGCGGACTGACAGGTACACAAGGTGGGCAGGTAAAAGTATAATGCGTTTTTGCCTCTACCTCCTTTCATAAATCATGATATTCTTTCCAACAAGGTCTGGTTTAGGGGGAAATTACACTTTTTCTCCCTCCGAAACAGGAATGTTCATCACCGGAGTTCCAATCCCATGAAAAATTATCATGGGGGGGCATGGGCGGGGAGCATAATTCACAACTGATTTATGGCAAAATTGATAGAAGTGAGGGGTTCCAGCCAATCGCTTGCTTCAAAATATCCTCCAATCTCACATCCTGACTAAAAGCTTTGCTCAAAATGGCTTGGGTAATTTAAGTACCAAAACAGAAGGCATTAACCCAGCACACCCCATTAATCATATCAGTTGCTAGGCTAAGGGGAGGCCAAAGGAGGGGGGGAGGAGAAGCACGACTGTAATCACACCTGGAATAACCAGAGAAGACCCTGGGTTTGTTGCGGATGCAACTTTTAACTTCACTGCAACTATCATAACACTGTGTACGTTTCCAAAGCACATTTCAAAGTGTTGGTGCTGACCTCTAAAGCCCTAAACAGGCTATGGCATATTCCACTGCAGGATGCAGCGATACTGATCACAAAATCAGAATGCTTTAAGAAGGGTTAGGCAAATTAATGGAAGATAAGGCTACCAACAGTTACTAGTAAGGTAAAGGTAAAGGGACCCCTGACCATTAGGTCCAGTCGCAACTGACTCTGGGGTTGTGGCGCTCATCTTGCTTTATTGGCCGATGGAGCCGGCGTACAGCTTCCGGGTCATGTGGCCAGCATGACTAATCTGCTTCTGGCAAACCTTTTACACTGAAGCGGTCCCTATTTATCTACTTGCACTTTGATGTGTTTTCGAGCTGCTAGGTTGGCAGGAGGAGGGAGCGAGCAATGGGGGCTCACCCCGTCGCAGGGATTCGAACCTCCGACCTTCTGATCAGCAAGTCCTAGGCTCTGTGGTTTAACGCACAGCGCCACCCGCGTCCCATAACAGTTACTAGTACAGATTGCTATATACTATTCCAGAACCAGAGGCAGTAGGCCTCTGAATACCAGTTGCTGGGGAATCCAAGCAGGAGAATAATATCGCTGAGAATGCCCTGCCTGGGCTTCCCAAAGGCCTTTGGCTAGCTAAGACGAGGACAGGATGTTGTAGTAGATCGACCTTTGGTCTGATCCAGCGGCGGCGGCAATCATTCAACAGGGTTTATCTCCCTTCCCACGCTTTATAGAAGTCAACTCTCCAAGCGGGTGCTTGAGGCCGAAAATAGGAAGTAGCTCTACTGAAAAACCATCACTGATGCGACACGATACGCTCACGGTGTGCGATTTCCCATGACGACTATTTCCTTTGCTGGACCAGGTTGCATGAACAAAAGCTGCCTTATTTCTAGGTTTTTTGGCATTGCCGTATCTGCACTATAGGCCTCTAGGTCACTTTGATTTGCATGTAGACAAATAAATTAACTGAAGCACACACACACACGCACAAAGCCAGAGCACCCAAACACCCCACAAGATGGAACAGAGTGGCACAAGATGAGAAAGCTGATGAAATATGCCAGACAGTTATACAAATGACTAATTTCCCCAGAAATATGACGAGAGAGAAAGAGAGAGAGAGAGAGAGAGAGAGAGAGAGAGAGAGAGAGAGAGAGAGAGAGATGTGTGACTTTGAAATGACAGGATTTTGTGCATATGAAAGCAAGGAGAGAGGGGTGAGTGTGTGGAAAATGAGCAATTACTGGAGATGAACTGATTTCCCTAAACTCTGCAAAGGCTGGGTATGCAACAGCTGCAGCTGTCATCTCTTTAGATGAGGGAATGGAGAAGTGGTCCTTAGTGAGACCCCTTTTTTTAGCATCTCTTGCATCTTGAGATGCAGCAGGGTTAGGGGTGACTGGGGAACAAGTGATGGAGGTGGCCCATCCAATTTGTGGAACGTCCTGCCTAGGCTTCCTAGCGCTGATGCAGATGTCCTTCTGGCACCAGGCAAAACCAGAAGATTTTAATCCCAGAATATCATGGGTTGTTGCCAACAAAGTTTTACTCAGAACAGACCCATTGGAATTAACATGTTAGACCCATGCCGGTCATGTCCATTATTTTCAATGGCTGTTCTCTAAGGATAATTAATGCAGCACACAACACCATTTTTTATTAACTTCTGGTTCTATTCTCAAGGGTTTTAGTTGGGTTTTATCCAGGTTTGTGTTTATACTGCTGCGATCCAGTTTTCATTATGTATATTAGGCCATCTTTCGTATTTTTTGGAAGCTGTGTAAGACTTTTCTTTTTGAGGGGAAGGCTATACACTTGCACATTTAATTAATCTCACAGTCAGTCAAATGGTGTTTTGCTGTTCAAGTGTGAGATTATCAGGTATATCCCCAAACGACTGCCTCAAAAGGATTTAAATTAAGCCTATTAAGGGACCAGTCCTATGGTCCCTGGGAAGGACATCCCAGCAGATTTCCCCTTCCACCTGTGGAGGAGAGGCGGTGTACTTGTGGAAGCTTCCTTATTGTGGAAAACTCTGCAGTCATCTCCATCTCCAGTGGCACAAGGACAAAAAAAGAGAGTGTGTATTGCTATGATGCTTGGATACTAAAGGATCCAGTGCCTCACCATTTCCTTGGCATGCGCCCAGAAAGGCAAAAAAAACACGAAAGCCAACTGAAAGATAAATTGGAGGGGGAGGAGGCAGCAGCACCAAAATTATCTGGGAGGATCCAGCCTCTTTCCATCTTCCGCCCAGGTAATCTTAGATATGGTAGTTCCTCCACCACAAATTCTCAGCTCCTCACTATGGAGAGACAGCTCTGAGAGGTTGCCATCCTACAGCCACTTACCTTATCATTTCCCTTCAAGGGAGTTCAAGGTGCCATTTACAGCCGGCCTCACAACAACAATTGGTATGGTAATAGGTTAGGAGCGCAATCCAAACCCCTGGGCCTGGAGGCAGTTGGTGACTTCCACCACGTCAACAGTTCTGCTGCAAAGGCCTGATGGGGTAGAAGGTTGTGCAGATGGGGATGGAAAAGGCCTTTGCTGCACCACCAGAGGCTGGCAGAACCAATCAGGATTGAGCCAAAGCCCTGCAGCATGCTGGAGTTAGGCGTCCCATACCATCTTATATATGTCTACCTCAATGAATTCAATGGGACTTATTCCCTGGTATCAGAGAGCAGGGTTGCGACCTAAAGTACTGGAATTAGAGCGACAGAATATTTCAGAGTCACTCTGTCATACTTGTGTGTTTGCTTTTCCTTTAAAAAAGGGGAGGATATTTTGTTATCTGGATCTCCATACCTTGCAACTCACATCTCAGGTAATGCTATATCTGTATCCGGCATTTGATGAAGCAAGCTGAAATGTTCAGGCCGCTATGAACCATTTCAGATCCCAGTCTTTTTAGCTCTACTGGAGAAGTGTAAGTGCACTTTACAACTAAAAACAAACCCTTTAAAAATATGCAGCAGGTCTGAACATAGGCCTGTATTTTATTCTTGATCTCTATAAATTTATATACACACACACTACTATATACAGTCGGTTTAGAACAAAGATCAAAATATTATTAATTTGGGTTATTTAACTTGATGCAGTTGTCTCAGATGAAAGAGGAACACTGGCTTTGTAATGCGATTTTTCATTTGACAATATTGTAAAAAATTTAACATAGCGTTAGATGAAACAAATTGTACGCTACAAGAGAATAAAAAGTTTCAGAGGATATTGTCCACTTTTGGTTTCCTGATTTTAACACTTGAAACAGGTTGGCAATATATCCCTGCACGCCTGGTCACAGGTTTTGAAATTCTTCTGGGAGATATTTCCAGTTAGGGATCCTTCAACAATATTCCTGAAAGAGAAGAAAAGAGAATGGAAATGTTAGTAAAGTGAACATATCCATCTCTCTGCTAATCAGAATGAATTTACAGCAGAAGAACTGGCTAAATGTGAACCCAAGAAAGGATCTTGGTGGGGTAAAAGCATGTAAAGTCAGAAATCTGGAGAAGTATGCAATTTCAGTGGGTTGTACCCAACGAAGTCGTGGTGTGAGTGTCTCCTCCCACCTCATGCTCCCTGCAGCCCTAAATCTGTTTCTCAGGACTAGGGATCCTTCAGATCCTCGGTCCAGTATATCTGAAGGAGCGTCTCCACCCCCATCATTCTACCCAGACACTGAGGTCCAGCACTGAGGGCCTTCTGGCGGTTCCCTCACTGCGAGAAGCCAAGTTACAGGGAACCAGGCAGAGGGCCTTCTCGGTAGTGGTGCCCTCCCTGTGGAATGCCCTCCCACCAGATGTCAAAGAGAACAACTACCAGAGTTTTGGAAGACATTTGAAGGCAGCCCTATTTAGGGAAGCTTTTAATGTTTGATGTATTACAGTATTTTAATATTTTTTTGGAAGCCGCCCAGAGTGGCTGGGGAGGCCCAGCCAGATGGGCGGGGTATAAATAATATATTATTATTATTATTATTATTATTATTATTATTATTATTATTATTATCATTATTACAGATCTGGACTGGGGAGCATATGAGGGAGGAGAGGGGAAGGGAAGGGAAGGGAAGGGAAGGGCGAGTGGAAGTTGTTCCACTCAAGCAATGGCTTTGTTGGAAATAACACTATTTTCTTTTGGGAGGGGAGAAAGGGGATCTAAGGATAAATTGAGGAATGCCACTGTTTGCTAGCAGAAAACAGTTACCTTACCAACACACATTCTTCCACAGCAGCTACAAAGCAATGAGCAAGCTGATATGTACCAAATCGAATTATTTGGGAGCTTTAACAGAACTGCAAAAGGCAACTTGCATTCAGAAAGACTCATAAACTGATTTAAAAGCCAGTTTCATATTGGGGGAGAAATACTTCAATGGGAAGTTTCCACAAGTTTATGTCCAAAGTGCATTTGTCTGACTCCAGAGGAAGACCAAAGGGCAGGGTTAGAATTTCAGAATGATTCTGCCAACATGGGTAATTTGGGACAGTAAGTGAGGAATGAAATTCTACGAAAGGAAAATACATAAGATGGTCAGAGGGAACAGACGACAGGGATGCTACACTTTTAATAGTTGTGTAGAACTGCACAACTATTAGGGGGCAGGAGCCCTGTCCTCTTTTGCACCTGGCACCCTAGAGACATAAGAGTATATTACAGATTACACCTGTGATGGGGGAACTGCCGATCAACTACAAATTATCTGAAAGACCACCTGCCCTTTTATAGACCTGTATATCATCTTATATCATCTGGGGAAGTTTGATTCATGGTACCACACCCGAAAACAGGCATCTTCTGCTACTGACTCTGTACTGTACCATACCCTTCCTTCTACCATATGTGAAACATCATCCATCATTTGCTTCAGGCATCTTCTAAGTACATATATTTTTGCTCATAAGATTGGACCCTGTTACCAAATTCCTATTTTTAATTTTTATAATACTGTTTAACTGGCTTTTTATGTTGAATTTTTTTTAAATAATATTGTTCATTGTTCCATGTTTTATTTTTGTACACTGCTTGGAGATTTTAAAATATTAAGTGGCTTAGAAATGCTTTTAGATAATAAAAGTAGTATTATTACACTTGGGGAAGAATAAACACCCAAGTGACAAATGAATGGTAAAGAACCAAGCAGAGCTGTTGGTCAAAAGGATGCAATGAGGCGCCGTGAATTGCAAACAGGAGTCCAATATTGGAAACATTGCAAGGATGGCAAATGCCCTCTGCCACAAATTTAGCAGAAGCATCATCTCTAACAGGCAGATTGAGGAGCTAGACTGCTCCACTTGGCAGTGATTTGGTCTCCATTGGAGAAATGTCTTCTCTGAAGCTAGATCTGAAGAGGTTTTGAAAAGCTTGTGCAAGGCATAAGAGGAATCATTAAAGGCAGGTATGACCTCCCTGATCAATTCTAACCTCATTAAGGTGATTAAACACCATCAGCTGATCGCCCCTTGCTCCACTCCCGCGATTACCCCATCCTTTTCTCTGCTCCCCTAATATAATCTATGCCAGGCACAGGCAAACTCTGGCCCTCCAGATGTTTGGGACAATTCCCATCATCCCTAGCTAACAGGACCAGTGGTCAGGGATGATGGAAACTGTAGTCCCAAACATCTGGAGGGCTGGAGTTTGCCTATGCCTGATCTATACAAAGGCTGTGTTAACTTCAATAGTAACCTCAGTGCCTCCCCCACTTTTTTTCTTTTTTGAGTGGGAAATGAAAGGATGGATGTAAACAGTAGCAGTTTCTTGTTCAGCTAAAGAAAATTTCAAGGAGACCCTATAAAATAATAATAATAGCAGACACTGATCCTGGTCTAATTGTGCACCAGTCTCTCAAATAACAATTAGTGAACACAAGAAGGTGGAAAGGAGTTGCGCTTTTGGTTCAATTTGCAGAAAGGCAAAATCTGGGTTGCTAGATGATGGTGATGATGGGTAGGATTTGGATCATTCCATGCACCCAAAGGGGCTCTGGACTCAGATTTCATGAATGCCTTTGCTCCAACCACCATTCTGAGACGGCTGAAGTTGACCAGAAACTTGGAGAAATGTCAAAAGCAGCATGTAGAATGTCACAGGGGCTGTGCGATTCAAGGTGGGTGGGGAATGGCAAAAGTCCCACTGGGTTTGCACAAGCTTTAGGCATGCCTAAAGCAACTATTTTGGCCCTAGTCATTAATTACAAATGGGCTTGGGGGCGTTTCAGATGAAATAAGCAAAATATGGAATTAGGAGCAGTGGGGATCTGTGGCCTGGGATCCAAAGAGCTTCTTGGTAGCGTGGTCACTTAAGTACTGCCCCCATGGGATGAATTTTTTTAAAGGGGGAAGGTGCTGATTTGCATATAATGTGCATATCCTGATTAATCTGCATAGCTGCAGTTTGGAAAAAATTATTTAAACCTAAATGACAGTACAATGCACCTCACCATAAGTGGTGGGAAAGGTTGTGACCGGGTGACCCATATTCCACGGGGTTGGCCCAAGATATTTTGCTGCCTGAGGCAAAGAACAAACTGATGCTCCCTCTTCATCCCACAAGCAAGGACTGGCAGTTTAGTTTTAGTTCAACACTGGATAGTTTGGGAGTGGGTAGGACATATGGCAAGTACAGCGCTGTCCTTCAACTGACAAGAGATGCCCAGGGAATGCTTAGAAAGAAGAGCCAGGGAGCTACCATTGCTGCTGTCCAATATTTGCTGCCTGAGGTGGTTGCCCCACTTTGCCTAATGGCAGGGCTTGCTCCATCTACTGTCCAGGTGTTGTTGATGGGGAACTCCCAATACCCTTGTGCTGTCCCCTTCTAATGGTTCTTCATCTTCAAGCTGGGCATAGTCCAGACAGTCCCTCAAACATAGGGCCTTCCTCAGGCAGCCCTTCAAACAGAAGACTGCAAAATTAGGAACTATCGCTCTAGGAAAGCTGGTTCCCCGGGGCTCTCAGTGATAGTAGTTTCACAGTGCTTGAGCTCATAGAGAACCAAAACTTTCTAAAGGGAAAGAACAGAGAAGGGGAGAGACCTAGGACCTACCACACCAAAGGACCCCAGAGGCTGCTGATTTAAAACACAGTGGTCAGATCTCTAGCAATGAACACACAGCTTCTGAATACACATAGCCATCAGGTGGATATTTCAGGGCTAGTTCTCAAATACAGCCATGGCTGAAAGAGACCTACTATGCTATCTTAAATGCTATACAGTTGTAGGAAAAGGACAGCAACTCCCAAGCACAGTTCAAAACTAATTAGTGGAAGTTGTTTTAGTGTTTCAGGCTCATAGCTTTAAAGAAAAATCCAGCTGAATGTATTGTATGAATGAGAAAACCCCACTGTGGGGAGCTGAGTCGTTAACTTTGGAAGCCCCTTTGGAGATGATGCTCTACTGACATTGTGAGAGGATTGCTATATTTTCCTTTCAAAGGGAAACTTGCAAAGGAACTCCCATGTGAAGCTTTCCCCGGCACAAATCCCATGCTAAGCAAGTCTGCACTCACTGCATTTCTGACTGTTGCGCACAGAGCCTTTGTCAGGGAAAAAGCCAGCATTAAATGTTAAATGTGCAGGCCACATTTGCTTTAAATAAGCTACTGTTCTGTGGACGTCACCTGCCACCCATCTAACTTTCCAGATGACCAATATCCTAGTCTGTGGACCTCATATATGGCATGGGCAGGGAGAGACTCTGGCTTGAATAAGGCCAAGTAGGTGTGTGGAACCTTTGGCCCGCCAAAGGCTGCTGAACTGCAACTCCCATCAGCCTCAGCAAGCATGGCAAATGGCAAGGGATGTTGGGAGTTGCAGTTCAGCAACATCTGGAAGGCCAAAGGTTCCCCATACCTAAGGTTCACAAAAGGATGGATAGGTGAGATACTAATGGTTGCACCCATGTTTCAATTCTTGGTCGGTCAAAACCTGTGTGCACACACACACGCATGGATGTGCCTGTCCTTTACAACCAGGTTGGTTGGTTCTTCGCAGAATAATACAATTAAATTCCTGGCTGAAATTAACACCAGAACATCAAGTTCAATGTAAAGGCAGCAGGTGTGCCTCTGTGATAAATCTCTTTAGAAAGGGGCACAAAAGCTGTTGAACAGATGCAGTAATCACAATAATTAGAAGAATTGTGTTGCACAGGAACTGGAGGGAAAACATGAATTGAAGTCCAAGTTATCCTACTGAGCAGAGACAGGAAGGCAGGAAATCTCCCGAAGGAAGAATTCATGGGGGAGTTTTCTTCCTAAATAATACAGCATCCATTCCATAGGAGTTAAGTAGGAAGAAAACAATGACATTTGCTCATACCTGTACACTTTTATATACCAAGGTGCTTTATTAAAGGTTTCATATTTAGGTAGGTCTATTATGCAGTCATGTAAGATACCTGCTGATAAAGGTTTTGTCTGGCTTTTAAAAATAGCATGTGTTTGAATGATTTAAACAGTAATTTTAGTAACTAGCAATGCAGACTTAGACATGTCTACTCAGAAGTGCCATTGTGGTCAATAGGCCTTATGATCAAGTAAGCGGGTATAGGTTTGCAGTCTGAAATCTGTATTTTCAACAATATAAATAGCTTGAAGACAAAGATTCATTTTATGGTCTAGACCAGGGGTAGTCAACCTTTTTATATCTACCTCCCACTAATGGATCTTTCTTGATGGTAAAATTTCCTTATCGCCCACCAGTGCTGCAGTAACATGAACCCCCAACCACCCACCCAGAATCCTGAAACACCCACTAGTGGGCGGAAGGGACCAGGTTGACTACCCCTGGTCTAGACAGCGTAGATACAGACCAGGCATTTTCTGATTCAGAGGTGGGGAATCTATTGACTTCCAGGTGAAGCCAGACTACAACTACCTGACCACCCTTGACTGTTCTTCCTGGGACTGATGGAAGATGGACCCCTATTGTATCTACAGAGCCATGTTTCCTAACACCAACCTAATTTCTTCCAGCACGTTCATCTGCTTTGTCGAAAAGGGCTGTTAACTCATCAGGAAAATGGCATGATAATTTTTTCAGACATGGGGCTAGCTTGGTGGCATCTGCATATTAATATTAACAAAGGAACGCCCTTCATCAGCATTTCTCAGTGGGGGAGAAGTAGCGAAGGGACAGCCTCAACTCCCACACTCCACTAGATCTGACACAGCTGGACACAAGAGGATGAAACTTGGCTGCCAAAGCAGCCTAAAGATGTTGGCTCGGTCCCTGAATGCAAAGGAGGCAAGGGGCAGGATGGAGGAAGGAGAAGTCGGGACTAACTGCAACAGCAGCAGCAGCAAATGATGGAGTTTTCAGGGGAACTTCACAGAGGCAGCAAGAAAAGCAAGATGAGGGTAGATGCATGTGGTTGTTAGTCTAGCAACTGCACAGGCCTGGAGACATCTGAGTGCAAGAATAGATGTATGTAAAACTTGGTATGGGAATTAAGCCTCGCAGGAATAATTAAGCCTCAGGGGAACCTGCATGATGAGATGAGATTCAGATCTCCTCCAACAAAGGAGAAAGTGTCTCATCAAATCTCCTCTGCAAAGTTGGATTCTGAAGGGATCTTATCACTCTGTTGTGTCCTTCAGGGAGTATGACGCTTGCATGTCCATAAAACTGACCTCACGGACCTACAATTGCCAGTACTGTTAACAAACTACAGTTCCCAGGATTCTCCAGGACTGTTAAAGTAGTACGAGAATGCTTTAAAAGTATAGTGTAGATGTGAGCCCTAAATAAAGAGTTCTACTAAACCATTACATTTAAAGGGAAGCTCTACAGGAGATAAAGATTGCTAAAATTCAAGAGCCATTTTTTAAAAAACAAAAACAAAAAACGGTTGTTATTTTTGCTCATTACAGTTTTATAAAGCCTTAAAGGCAGCAGTAAGACCAATCTTTGGTCCATGAGGCCATTTTCCCCAAATCGTATCCAGGTGTAATGAAATAATATGTAATGTCAGGTATGTGGCAGGTGAAGACACATCTGCAAAAGGAGGAGGAGGAAGAGCCTTAAATTGTGTTCCTGGTTGTCCCTAGAAAATGCTGGGCTCACATTTGGCATCTTTTAAATTTGGCACCAAACACAAGCCCCACTGGGACTGGTTCCAACACAGGATTTCCTGACTGGAGCTCTTGGGTGCAGCAGATCCGTGGCGAAAAGCAGTGCTGACTGCAGCTTCTGCTGGGATCAGCAAAGGGATCTTCCTTTGCAGCCTGCCATGAATTCAAGCCAGCTTGCAAAGAAACTTTTTGCAGATTCCGCACACTTATCTCCAAGGGTATGAATATAATGGAATGGGCCCATACTTGCTGGCTCCATCCTAGCCTTGTGCTCCCGGGGGCAAAGGAAGCTAAAGGACAAAGAGCCCTGAGGCCAGTTGCTGGTTTTGTTGCAATTGTTGTATAGTGAGCTGGCAATCCTAAGCGGCCGGGGGAAGGGGCGTTCCTAAGAAATACTGGAGAGTGGTCTGATTTTCACACACTGATTTGGCCTAAACCAGGGGTCAGCAAGGTTTATCTTGCCTGGGCCGGATCGGTCCCGCGGAGATCCCTCCCTGGGTTGGATCGTGCCTATTTTTGGCGTCTGCACATGCGCAGACGCAATTTTCGGTGTCTGCATCTGTGCAGATGTGATTTTCAGCGTCTGCGCATGCATAGACGCAATTTTCGGCACCGCAGAAGCAAGTCCCCGCACTGCGCTGCACCGGTTTAGCACAGCGCACAAGCTGGAAACTCGGTTCAGGGGAGGCTCGGGGGACGGTCAAACGACCTCCACGGGCCGCTTCTGGCCCATGGGCCTTAGGTTGCTGACCCCCGGGCTAAACAATCAATTTTTAAGAGCTTTGGGTTTTTCAGTTGTGCTACAAGCAGATTTGAATAGGGGGAGTAAATGAAACTGGTGTGATTCTGGTGCTGCTCTCCTGATACCCTGTAATACATGTTCAGCTATACTAAGTAGATTGCAGAACAAAACAAAGAAATCCTAAGCCTTCAAATGAGGACTTTTGAGTCTATAAAAAGCTTTCTGGATTTCCGACAGCTCAGCAAACACAACGCCCCACGATGAGAGCGGGGTGTGTATATTTCTCCAAATATTTTTTTTTCTAGCAGCACGGCAATGCATTGACCTACTAATTCATATTCAGATTGCTAGTCCTAGAAGCACACACCCAAAACACAAAAGCTGCATGATTATGCTTGATGAAGAAGTGCCAATTGAAAACTGAAATGGCTTATGGAAATGCAAGCAAAATTCCCCAGGTTTAAGCCATTTCTCATTCATGTCCAATAGCCGAAGCAGATGATTTTAATGTGTTTACAGTCAACTCATTAGTTGGGAGGTACAGTATATGGAGGGGCAAAAGAGAACTCTAGCACAGAAACATGTATTGAATGGTGGTCATTTCTTACCATAGTCAATGAACTCCTGTGGATTTCAGTGTGAATCTCTGAAAAAAGAGAAAAAAAGTTTTAAAACCTTCTTTAGCTAATTAAGAGTTTAACTTTTTTAAAAAAAAAAACTATTGGCAACATAATTCTATATGTTGAGTTAAATAAATGAATACTTATCTGATTGTTTCCTGGGATCCTTTTGTGCTTGTAATTCTTGAGTTAAGAGGAATTTTGTTTTAAAATGTGTAATTATGAAGATTTGGAAAAAGGAACTTGAGAGCAAATTACAGCTTGGCTTTAAGAAGTGAAATCGTTCAGGGTTCAACAGTAAATGCTGGTGCTTCAAGTCATACAGGAAAAGTACAAGGTAAAACAAAAAAAAGGATAATGTGCATTATGTGGCCTGTAATAATATTCTGTCTCAGGTTTATAGTGCAATGTGGCAACTCTGGTTGACAGAAGGGAGAGAGCATCCTCAATCACTGGTTAATGAAATAATGAACATGTCTTGGTCAAGTATTTTCTGACAGGGTTTTTTAAAAGCTTAACTGCAGATCTTTCAAATGCTCCTAAAGTACAAAGGTTGCAGAATATAGCCTTTTAAGAGGTGCATGTTACAAAGCAACACCCATTCCCATCAATCCCTGTTGTCAAGGTCACAGCAGCCAAGGCAAAAACTTCATTGCCTTTCTTCAGCAAGAACAGAGTAAGAGCAGGAAACTCTTGACTTTTCACACACACACACACACACACACACACACACACTACCTCAAACTATATACAGTGGTGCCCCGCAAGACGAACGCCTCGCAAGACGAAAAACCCGCTAGACGAAAGGGTTTTCCATTTTGGAGGCGCTTCGTAAAACGACTTCCCCTATGGGGTTGCTTCGCAAGACGAAAAAAATATTGCATCCCCCCGCGGGTTTTTCCCGCTTTTTTCGCCCTTTTCTTAAGCCGCTAAGCCGCTTATCAGCTGTTCCGCTGATAAGCCGCTTAACAGCTGATCGCTGGAAGCCGCTTGACAGCTGTAGCGCTAATCCGCTAAGCTGTCAATGGGCTTGCTTCGCAAGACGAAAAAACCGCTATACGAAGAGCCTCACGGAACGGATTAATTTCGTCTTGCGAGGCACCACTGTACAATACTGAATAACTGGTGCAAATTGATCCAATTTGCATTGCTCTTGCTAACCAGATGGAGGGAGGGACTGGAAGGGACATAAAGTTGCACCCACTGGTCACAGGAATCTCTTGACTCTGAGATTTCTCCAGTCTCTGCCCATGCGTCCCAGTTCTTATGGTTACAAAGGAACCCAGGTTAAGGCAACAGGTATCTCAAACTAAGGAAATGTCATGGACTTGTTGGACGCAGAAGAATGGTGGGAGGAACCAGCTGGGGAACCACTAAGGAAAGAAGGCTGAGGGCCCAGATAAGCAATAAGTTCCCCTTCCCCTCTGCCTCCCAGAACCAGAAGAGGCATCAAAAGGGTGGAGGAGAGGTTGGCTTCACGTAGGCGCAGTCTCCAATTGCTTGGGGGGGGAACCCTGGAGAGGAGGGGATGGTGTAGGGAGGTGGGGACTTTCAGTTTCAGCAACTGAGCCATTGGGGCAAGACCTAGGGATGAGCTTCTGTGCTCATTAGGCCTGACACTCCTCCAAGTCTGTGTAGATCGTGTTCTTGCTAATGAAGAGTTAACTCCAACTTGCAGTGTGATTTACTGCTGGCTACTTCCTGTCAGCAAGGCAAAGGATCCAGCATAACACTCAAGCAAAGAAAGCTACTGACCTGGTATCTACAGCTCCATTAAAAGTGGGCAAGCCTCTTCTAAGACAGTGCCTGTGATTTGCATTTCTTAATAAGTACATGTATTTAAAATAAGTATTATTTATTTAAAATAATGTGCTGCCAACTTAACCAGGGGCACCTTTTTAGTGGATCAAATGTTTTTCAGTTAATTAATCTAACCAGCTAATCAACTAAACGTTGCAACCCTGCTCAGCAGATACCACGACAATAGATTAAGAGGAAGCCTATCAAGCAGGAATACCATTAAGAGTAGACCAGGGGCTCCCCACATTTCAGAGCTTTGTAATTGTTCCTCTGTAGCACGTACATGCCTGGCAAGCTCACAGGTTCTATGCACTGAATAGCTGTAGTTATAAACAAGGAAATCAGCTTGCGTGGCGGCACATGCCAAGAAAGGCACAAGTCCCTTAGCTTAAGAAGAACAATGCCGACTTAGCCCCTTTTAATTACGAGAAAACCCAGAAAACCACTGCTTTTTCTGCCATTTAATTTCAAAACCCATTATTATTGTCATCAGTATTTCTAAGGACAAAGCTATAGCCTGTTCTGAAAACCTCTTTCTCTGCCTTGCAGAAATAAATTCCCCCAACCTATAACTGAAATGGAACATGCTACGTAGGAATTTCACACTTCCTGTAGGAAATGCATAATGTTTGAAGCCATCCTCAGTGGATTACTGGGAAGGGCACTCCGGCTTCAGCTTACAAAGCACTGCTAGAGCATGTAGAGTTATTGATTTATCTTACAGAATTCTGCTATGCAGTGTAGTTCTTTCTGATTTAGCTTTTATAGCACTGCGGGGATCATTTAATATTTTTTTTTCTCCCCAAAAGACCTCTGATGTACTTTATTAATCAGAACATGTACCTTGCATCAAGTCAAATTTTAAGAAACAATAACCCGGTTCGGATCTAAAATACCGACTTCTGGACACTGCCCTTTGCTCGTATTTATTGACTCCTCCCTGTTCATCTTCTCTCTCTATCTTGCTTTAATCAAGTAGGATTGCAGCTTCAGCTAAAATTTCCTTCTGAAGAAGAAATGCACTGATGGTCAAGGTCGATGGAAAATTGACATTTATGACCAGCCATGTATTTCCTTCTAATGCCTATGCATCTACAATTCAGGAGACTTTCTACAGGTGGGGCTATAATTATGGTTCTCCAACTCCCATCCAGCTTCTTTCATCTTTTTGTTGTTGTTCTACAATTCAATGTAGTTTTGTTGTTGTTGTTAAGTCTTATGAAAAGGTGGTGTCAGGTTAAGTGACAGGGTAGAGGGCAGAGAAAGGGCTGGTTTAAACCAAGGACAGCCAACATGGCCCCTTCCAGATATTGTGGATTACAAATCCCATCATCCTTCAACCATGCCCATCCTGACTAAAGGCTGGTGGGATTTGTAGTCCTTCTAGAGAGCACCGTGTTGGCTACCCCTGGCTATCTCTTTCTTCCCCAACAGCCATTTTGTGCCTCAAATTCCCATACCCCTGGTTCCTTTTCTCCCCCCAAATGTGAAAGATACATGGATCTCTGTGTTTCCATCCGTCTGGAAAAAGAGCAGCTAGGGGAATGGATTGAGTAGACAAATGGCTGGGAAAGAAAGAGAAGGTGTGTAGAGCATAAGGTTTGTATCCAAGAGGCACTGGCCAGGTTCAATTCCTGGCATCTCCAGGTAAGGCTACGAGAGATCACTGTCAGAAACTCTGGAGAACTTTCACCTGTCAACATAGATGACACTGAGCTAGATTGACCAATACACCAACACAACCTTGACCTTCTTGTATTCTTGCTGTTCTAACATGACCAGAGCAGAGTGGGATGAATCCAGGGGGAGAATGTCAACTTCCTGATACTTAAGAGCTAACCTGTACCTTCTTGAATCTACCTGCACATTTTTCTCTTGGCAGAATATCACATCATACGCCCATTCTCACCCCCACACCCCTTCTAATGCAGTATTCATAGTGGCCTCTGTCCCTTCTTGCACCTTCCTGCGGATTTTCACACTATCAGATCTCCCAGCTTTTAGTAACAACACGTACAGAATTGTTGTAGCACTCCATTATGCACTCATTAAATTTAATGCATTCTTCTGAACGACTTTCCTAAAGGAATTGCATCTGACCCTCTCTCTTGGCCTTTTCTAGGGCATCTGTTTCATGCTGTTCCCAATATCACCACATCTTCCTATCCCACAATTTCAAGAACCATCCCATCTGTTAAACCTGTCACTTCTGAAAAGGAGCCTTTAGTCTCTGCCTTAACAATATGCACCACAAAGTACTTCTTTGCCTGTGATTATCCATCGCTTTCTTCTCCTATTCAACACTTGCTTCTGCATGGCCCAAACTAGCCTAAATACCGTATTTTTCCATCTATAAGATGCCCCCATGTATAAGAAGCCCCCTATTTTGGGGGACTCAGATTTAAGCAAATGGGGGGGGGGAGATGGCCTCATGTATAAGATGCCCCCTAATTTTTGATGTGGGTAAAACCTCAGTGCCTAGGACTTGCCGATCGCATGGTCAGCGGTTCGAATCCCCGCGGCGGGGTGAGCTCCCGTCTTTCGGTCCCAGCTCTTGCCCACCTAGCAGTTCAAAAGCACCCCCAAGTACAAGTAGATAAATAGGTATCGCTTTATAGCGGGAAGGTAAACGGCGTTTCCGTGTGCTGCGCTAGTGCTGGCTCGCCAGAGCAGCTTCGTCACGCTGGCCACGTGACCCGGAAGTGTCTCCGGACAGCGCTGGCCCCCAGCCTCTTAAGTGAGATGGGCGCACAACCCTAGATTCGGACACGACTGGCCCGTACGGGCAGGGGTACCTTAATTTTTGAAATCATTTTTTAGGAGGGAAAACTTAGTCTTATGCACGGAAAAATACAGTATATGGGGAGGGACTCTGCCCTACAACCACACATCAAGGAACTCACTGGTAGCAACAACAACAAAATATTATTACTTGTACCCTGCCCATCTGACTGGGTTGTCCCAGCCACTCTGGGTGGCTTCCAGCAGAATATGAAAGAACACACAATATATCTGACATAACTCCCATGTCTACAGATTGTTAAGCATGTTGCACAAGCAGCATACATACCTTTTGAGGCAATTGATGAGGGCTTAGAACACATGTGACTCTCCAGATGGCACTAGATTCCAATTCTCATCAGCCCTAGGTCAGCATGGTCAATGGCTAGAGGCAATGGGAGTTGTAATGCTGCAATATCTGCAGGGCCACAGGTTCCCCATCCATGTCTTAAAACATGGCTTCCCAAACGGGTCTCCAACTGTTTTTGGACTACAATTCCCATCATGCTGACCACTGGTCCTGCAAGATAGAGATGATGGGAGCTGTAGATAAAACCTGGCTTAGAACTTCATCACTTCGAAAGTCTTTCCACATAATTGCCCTCTGAGGCAGATATAAATGTTATTAAGTACTTCACAAGTTATGTCTCCTACATCTTTTAAGACTATGACAAAAAGAACATCTATGTTTGTATTTGCTATGAAGAGAGACACATTATATTGACCTTAATTTTCAGCTGCCACCAAGTCCTGCTTCCATTTCAAAGCAGATTATTGTAGTTTACACTTGTGAGCAAATTACCAATAACAGGTGGTTGTTGTTGTTTTAAAAAAGAATTGTACAGAAAGGCTGGAAGTCACTGAGAATTAATAATTATTACTGTTGCTACTCAGTTGTGCTTTTGTGCATCTCCTTCACACTTTGTTAACTTTCAGCTTTCTTTATTATCAACTAGTGTAGGTTTTAAATGGTGAGATATGAACCTCAGAGTTCTTATTCTGTGTGGCAACCAAAGTCATATATTTAATAAAGCAAAACTTTAACCTCAATCTTGAGTTTTGCTGCAGTTATAGCTTTTTGTTATCAGGAAGCTTCAAAAGGCCTGAAGTGCCGTAAAACCTTGCTAAGCTGTGTGTTTTGTTTTTTAATATCTATCTATATCTATATATTTTAAAGGAGCCATGATAAATAAGCCCACGTCATGCATTAAAAGAAGAAGAAGCCTTGTTATCCTCAGGGATTGCTTTATTTTTCTAGTTATTTCCTTATATGTGTGTGTGTGTGTGCGCGCACACACACACACACACACACACACAGTGGTACCTCTGGTTGCGAACAAGATCCGTTCCGGAGGCCCGTTCGCAACCTGAGGCGCCATATTTGTGCAGGTGCGCGAAGCGCAACTTAGCGCTTCTGCGCATGCACGAGCGGCGAAACCCGGAAGTAACCCTTTCTGGTACTTCCGGGTCACCGCGGGATGCAACCTGAAAAAACGTAACATGATGCAAACGTAACATGAGGTATGACTGTATAGTCTTCATATTTTAAACTTTTGGTTTATGAAAATGCATATAACAATCCCATTATACCTCCCCATATTTTTATCCCACCATTCAGCCATATATCGTCACCAAAGAATGGTTTGCATCAATAAAAAGAGAGAGGGCGGAGCAGATATACAAGGAAAGGGGAATGAAGTCGTTGTTAAAGAACAGAGACCCGGTGGGTAACACTGGAACAAAGTGGTGAGTTGTAAATGAGCATCTATAGCCACCTGGCACCAGGTAGGTATTCTCATAGTTGTACAAAGGTGCTGCAGCTGACTTGGCAGACCTTGCTCCTCTGATGGGCGGCAGAATAAATTGGATAATACCTCCTCCTCTCACTTCTACAGTCTGACGGCAACCCCTTTCGTCATTTGCCATGCAGCGCCACTGTACATTGCAGAAGATGTTAAGATGTGTTTGGAGTGACTGCCACACCTGTAGTGCCTCTCACCTTTGCCATATGTAACCTGGAAGGATGTCAATGCATTCGCACTACCTTGGAGATGTGCACACTCCGGGAGAAGATCATAGGAGGCAGACAAAGGTAAAAGGTAAAAAAGGTAAAGGACCCCTGGACGGTTAAGTCCAGTCAAAGGCGACTATGGGATTGCAGTGTTCATTTCGCTTTCAGGCCGAGGGAGCCGGCGTTTGTCCACAGACAGCTTTCCAGGTCATGTGGCCAGCATGACTTAACTGCTTCTGGCACAACGGGACACATTTACGGAAACCAGAGCAGTGCATGGAAACACTGTTTACCTTTCTGCCCCAGCGGTACCTACTTATCTACTTGCACTGGCGTGCTTTCGAACTGCCTTTAAGGTAGTCCTTTAAAGCGCTATGATACCACTTAGAACAGTCATGGCTCCCCCCTGCCTCCCCCCAAAATGGGAGCTGTAGTGTGTTAGGGGTGTTGAGAGTTATTAGGAGGCGCCTATTCCCCTCACAGAACTACAATATCCAAGGTTCCCTGTTAAACCACCCTAGGACTTCTGCTGGTAGCTCTGTACTCCTTTAATTGGTGCTGCTCTGCACCCTCACTGAACGTTTCTGCCTAGCTGTATTACAACGCTGAACTATGATAATGCTTCTTGTTTGTCTGGAATGGAGAATACAGAGAGAATGTGTGTAGAAACTACCCCACTGTACAAAGGTTAATTCGTATTTGTTGCTCTGCTCCTGCCTACGGCTTGCAAGAAAGTTGCTCAGAAGGGGCTCCCAGGGTGAAAATGGTTCTCCATCCCCGATGTAAAGCTAAAAAAAGAGCAAAATTGGGCAGGTGGAGATCGGCCTTATCTTTACCTTTCTGGTACATGGACAGAAAGAAAAGAAAAACACACGCTAGGCCACCCCAGCCACCTAATGGTGGCTTTTCCTGGCATTGAAGGACTGTGTGGGTGCAATGACGCTCTTGGGTTAATGCACAATGCCATGCCTTAACTCTGCAGAGGTACAACCACTGCGTCCAATCCTAAAATGGTTAATACGGCAGCAGTGTCTGGTGTTTTTTTTAATTTAAAAAACTATTAACTATATTTTGATGATTATATGACATCTCCTGTTTTTAAGGTCTATTTTATTGCTATTTTTCATAAATATCTCATGCCCTTTTATGCAAACTGCGTAGATTTCTAAAAGTTAAAGCCAGCAAAGGAATACATATACGAAAATCTACCCCAAAAATGGCAGCCTGCGTTCACTCACGCCGAGTAGAACCAGTGCTTTTCTTCTAGGAAAACAAAACAAAACAAAAGGTTCCAGTACTGCGTACCCTTGAATACCCCCAGGAAAAAAAAGTACTGAGTAGAACTGATTTGTAGAAAGGAGCTTTCATGATTTGAAAACAGAGACAGTGTGTGTACTTTTGTAACCCAAGAAAATCTTTAATAATTTTTTTTAAGTACATTTTAATTAAAAGCGCAAGAAAGCATCCAGATTTGATAAGATTTCTCTGGTGAAAACCACAATGCAAGGAATTATTAAGGGAAACGGACATTTGTCTTGGATTCCCCCGGTTCTGAAAAGCGCAAGTTATTTCAGGTCAGCATAGATGTATGCTTTTAATCAGAGAACTTTGGCTGCTTTTCCTGGCACTGAGCAAGGAAACACACTATAATAATCCCAACAGCATAGGCAGTGGAATGGATCAATGCATTGGTTAGGATAATAACTTAAGAGCACTTGTGCCTTATATGAGGCCGCAAGCTTCTTCCTGCTCTCCGTGCTTCCAATTAGAATTTAGGCCCTCATTCCGGCTGGATACAGCGGCAAGCCTTGCAGACACCTAGGGCTAAATAAGCCAACCAGCAGAGGCCAAGAGGGTTGTCAAAGTAGGGTACATTTAATATATTGAGTTGACAGAGAGCAACCTCATTATTGCTGAAACGTGCTCTCTTCCTGCTAACCTCTTTGATCCTCTGTCTCCCGTGCCTTTTCAAACCCCCTCCCCACAGCTCAATAAGGATTATTCTCCCCTGCACACTCATAAGGGTTTTTAAAGCCTGGGTAGTTGCATTTTAAGAGCTCTACCTTAGTCATAATAATCCCCCGGTGCTGAACGAGATGCTGGAAAGGCGGATGAGTTGTTTATTCATAAAGCTCCACAGCTCCCACCCACAGGGCTTTCCACCGGGTTTCTGGCGGGAGCAAGAAACCTAGTTGGCTTAATGAGAAATAACTGCATAGCCCTCACTATGCAAATATCTACATTCTGACTCGCTGAAATAAAGAGGCGGGACCATGCAAGGGTCAGGAAGTGAGGTTCTCCATTGCAAACCTTTTGCTATGCAATGGTCTTTCTTTTCCTCATTTAACTTGGAATGGCCAAGTCTGTCCCTTTTGAATTCCCTTAATTTCTCTGTTTCCCAGTCTTTAATTCAGTCCATATTTCCAAATCAGTTTGCAATCCTCCACCCAGCACCAAATCCTTGCAAAAATCACCAGCACTTTCCTGCACATCTCTTTTCATATACACAGGATGTCATTTTAGCTTAATATACACATTTCTGTCAGCACGCTCCCCCGTTGTTGTTTTTTCATTATTAATGGCATTTTCACCAATGCATCCATCCATTTCAAAATGCACATTTCCCCCAAAGTTAGGTATACAGTGGTACCTCGAGTTAAGTACTTAATTCGTTCCGGAGGTCCGTTCTTAAGCTGAAACTGTTCTTAACCTGAAGCACCACTTTCGCTAATGGGGCCTCCTGCCGCCGCCGCGCCGCCAGAGCACAATTTCTGTTCTCATCCTGAAGCAAAGTTCTTAACCTGAAGCACTATTTCTGGGTTAGCGGAGTCTGCAACCTGAAGCGTATGTAACCTGAAGCGTATGTAACCCGAGGTACCACTGTATTTCTTTGGCTGGACAACTGCACTGCAAAATTTGGAGAAGTGCACATTTTGAAGGCTAGTCATGATTTGGCTTGTATACTGTTCGGGGAAGAGTGAATGAAGTAGGTTCGCATAAAAATGCAAATGAAACCGAATTCCTGCCTCCGCCCCTACATTTGACATCTCATAATGAGGTTCAACACCCTCCCACTTTCTCTTTTGCATTCCCACAAACACTCCCAGACACTCCCTCCGAAGAGCGTTTTAGATATTCGTATTCAGAACGTTGGCAAAACAACAACAAGCGGGGAACTCATCCATCAAACCGAATTATGCACTCACCTGATCCGGCAAGTGAGATCTGCATGCAAAAACAGGTTTGCGTGCCTGCAGCTGATCCATATTGCATCCAGGGCAATGAAATGTTGCTCAGAATCACTCGGTTCAATTTCTCTGGGAATGTGTGAGTGAGTGACAGTGACAGAGAGAGAGAGAAATGACTTGCACGTGACTAGGGCTGGATTGTGGCCCCTGGTAGCTTTTCAACATTTCAAAAATGATATTAATGCAAAGTCATACTCTAACTTTTGTTTGTTCTGCTTTTGGTTTAGAATTATAACCTGAAGTCATAAATTATATACCATTAATTTAAATTATATAATTATCAGCACCTTTCTGGCTACTAAAAGCTAGTCAATGTAAGGAGGCTATAAATTGCCAGGCCTTGCTTAGAGAAGTCTCACTGAAATGAATGAGCATGAATATGTTAGGGCCATTAATTTCAGAACGTCTAACTCTATAAATACAACTTAAGTTAATAGCACACTAAATCTGGGCTTTGGAAAAACACAAAAATAAGGGATGCACATTTGTATCTCACTGATTACAGGGGTTTTGGGGCCCAGTTTATACTTTCAGTGCAGCTTAGTTAACTATAGTCCATTTTCCCAATTAATTGCCAAGTTGGCTTGCATTTAGACAGAAAGGTATTTAATGCATATGATGCCATAAAAAGCTCAAACCTTAACAATAACCCAAAACACTGTGCTACAGTGCAATAATGAAGCCAGCAGTGGTAAAACCAAGCAAGAAACTGACCAGCCAGTAAACAGAAAAGGCATGGAGAAAAACTGTAAAAACATTACTGGTGCATGGTTCAGCTATTTTTTTCTGAAGCATGTTCAGCAATTGGGACAGAACAACTGAGAAGGCCCTTTCTCCCAGAACCGCTCATCTCATCTCCAATGACAGAACAGTACCTTTAATGAAGTTCTCAGCAAACAGGCAGATTTTATAACCACACTACATATATAACTAAGGGATGCAGGTGGAGCTGTAATGTAAACCACTGAGCCTCTTGGGCTTGCCAATCAGAAGGTTGGCGGTTCAAATCCCTGTGAGGGGGTGAGCTCCCGTTGCTCGGACCCTGCTCCTGCCAACCTAGCAGTTCAAAAACACATCAAAGTGCAAGTAGATAAATAGGTACCGCTCCGGCGGGAAGGCAAACGGTGTTTCCGTGCACTGCTCTGGTTTTACCAGAAGCGGCTTAGTCATGTTGGCCACATGACCCGGAAGCAAGATGAGCGCCGCAACCCCAGAGTTGTTCGCGAGTGGACCTAACGGTCAGGGGTCCCTTTACCTTTACATATATAACTATGTAGCATCAGTGGGCATCAGCCCAGCACTTCTTACAGTGCAAAGTAATACAATACAATAATTGTATTATTGCATTGTATTGTAAAATTTTGGGAATCTGGCACTGGGGTTCTTGCTATATTGAGGGACTTGGCAATGGTTCAATGATGCCAACCTTCTGAGAGAACTTAGAAACATATAACTAATCACCCCTAACGCTGAATGCCCATTTTTGCACTTGACTGAGTTCCGAACTATTACACCACCAGCAACCATAGTCAGTTTAAACGATGCCACCTCTCTATGTGAACATCCCCCCTCGAGCATGTATAACCTTATTGCCACTGAATCTCAACAGCCATTCTGCCAATCAAACGCTGACAAAAGGCTTTGACCGAAAGTAGTAAAACACCTGTTTGAAGATAATATTCGGGAAAGATTAGATAATCTTCAGGGGGGAAATTGCACCAGTTAGCCTGCTATTCATTCAAACTCAACTGGCTTTACAGCAAAAGCAGTGATTCAGCGATACATCCCCCCACCCCTTCCCGAAAGGTTCTTACTCCTGGCAAAGTCTTAGATGCACATGGTCAATTGCACATCAGATTTAGGTAGCTTGTGCATGATTTTCTCTGCTGGATACATAAATCGCTTTCCAGGAGATAAAAATCAGGAAGGGATTAGCCAGGGATGAATAAGTGATACACACACACACACACACACACACACACACACACACCCCTTCTGAATTTCTATGAGAAGCTCGATATACACACCCCTTCTCACATTACAAAACATTTGATGGAACTCGCTACTACGTGTGTGTGTGCGTGTACAATTAAAAATCAGGAAGGTTTGCTCCTGAGAAGGGAAGCTGACATGATCTATTGATCATGAGAACTGCTCTCTAGTCAAGTATCCACTTCTGTGGCAATGGATGTGCTTCTGAGACAAGGGCGAACAATTCCCTCTAAGAGCATTGCTTGTGTTTGAGACAAAACAATACCTGTAACGTATCACTGAGGACCATTAATGTAACAAAGTACCTGGTAACATTTCACCAGAGGATAACGGGAGATTCCTGAGAGGAGCCGCCATGGAACGAAGGCAACTTTTCAAATCTATTTATCAACCACTCAATGTTCTGGTCTTTTAAACTCAAGGAAAAACAAATGGAATACAGGAAACAATGACAGGCAATCAATAGACAAAGACAAATAAATAGAGCTGAACGCAGACGTCTGATGCTGGTGCTGTGTGGCGCATAAAAGCAGCCCGGAACAATTTGAAACCGAATCAAGAACTAAGACCATTTGGCCCAAGACAGTTTGCTTCCAGGCAACCCTATTACATGTGCAGAGGCCAACTGGACTTGCAGCTGATGGTAACTTCAGCTAAAGAGGGACAGGGATAGATCAGGCAGAGGTAAATGGCCTGGTGGCTCATGGGAAAGGCTGGAGGGGCTCTCACTGTTCCCTGAACCTCACAACCCAGCAAGCAGCTGTTTCACTTTGCCTAATGGTAGGGCTGGCCCTCTTGCAAACTAAGCCTATGCGTATGAGGTTCATGCAAGTCATCTCTTTCTTCCTTGCTGCTCATTACGCCTAGAAGTGTCGCCCAGGAAATGTGTTGCCACCTTTCTTGTTTCCTGCAAATCCTTCCTCAAAGCCCATCTTTTCCATGAAGCCTTTATCCCAGCTCCTTAGTCCCCGTTAGGACTGGGAAGATCGGTATATTTCCAGTCCATGATATAGCTTCACATGCACTTATTCATAAGTCTGTTCCATCCATGGGCTGTGCATCCTGGAAGATCTGCTGCCTGCTTTTCAGGTTTTTTTCCACCTCGCCTGGGAAAATTGACTCCAGCTACAAAAAGGCTGGGGAAGAGGGTTGCTGTTGCTATTTTGCAACTTTATTTTAGATCTTCTTGCAATTTATGTGGAAATGGTTCAGTTTGGTTGTGCATTTTTTAAACGTTGTAGTTATTGTTTATGACTACTTTTGTTATGCATTTTTTCATGTTCTAAGCTGCACTGAGCATGGTTTGAACTGTGGAAAGGCAGCACACACTCACCACCTATTCCTTCTCCTGCTGAACTAAATGAACTGCAGAAATGCTGCCCTGTACTCCCAACAAATTAGGAGCCCCTTTTAGAAGTTTAGGAGGGTGTTCTAAATACTCAGGGAACACATATATCTTAGCACCTGACTTGATAGGTGTGTATATGTTAAGGGGAATGAGCTGAGCTGAGTAGTTAATAAGCATAACAATGAGCCAGACCTCACAGAGAATGTGCACACAATTCATCAACGAAGAGAGAACTGTGCACATTTCACAGGCAACATGCATTATCTTCAGCAGGCCATGGAGAATGTTCACATTTAGGTGGAATTTTGTACTGGTCATTATGCATAATCCCCCTTAGGTCTTGGGGAATGTGCACATCTTGGCTGCGTTTTGTAAATTCTACATAATCTCCAAAACGCCTTGGGGGGGGTGTACATTTTGTGCATTCTAGGCAATATGCACATTCTTCAGTCAGTATGTGTTGTCTCCAAGAAACATGCCTTTTTTTCTTATATGTGGTTGAGAAGTGTGTGATCCGGACCCCCTGGGCTGCTTCTGACCCACAGCCTAATCTTACAAGGCCTGCAACATACCCTGCACAAGGGGGGGTATAAGATATAAAACATACAATTCTGGGCAGTCTCATAGCGAGATGTTGAAATTGTAGCAGAGTCGTAGACATCAACACCAAAACATTCAAACACAGGAAAGAGAGTTATTTCACACAGAATATTTTTTTCTGTTTTGTATTAATTTACATTGTGTTTGTTCTATTGTAGTCCAAATTTTTGCTCGTTCTAATCTTTACGGCTTTCCCATTTTATACTTAATGTAACATCAGTCAATGTCAGTTGTTGGGCAGTATAAAAAAGACTGCTAATAAATAAATAAAGCAACCAATCCTAATTCGGTAATGCAGCTGTCATCACTGCTAACGGAATTTATCAAATGCAGATTCAAGGACTTTTAAATGATGAAGACAGAAGCCAACATATTTTAGACCAGTCCTGAGGCTGCTCTGCTATTAAAAGGGAAGAATTGAGTCCAACAGAGACCAAATTTAAGCTAGGGGAGGCTGGCACTGTGTCATTACATTGCTATTAATACCACTCAAATGCACTGAAAATGTACTGAATGGTACCTGATGATCTAGTGTGAGCAGATATTAGTGCTAGATTAGGAATGCTACTCAGGCCCACTAAAGATATTGGAACTGTATGGTCTGTGCAGCAGCACTCTAAAACAGAGAGGGAAAACTTGAAAGAAATTTGGTATTTGTGTTTTCTCTTTTTTCTTTTCTTGCTGTATCAATTAAAAAAGAAAAAAGAAGTCATACCAAGCAGCAAATAACACAAAATATTAAACTCTAGGGAAAGTAAGAGAGCCATATTAAATCACAGCACAATACAGGATTAAAAGTATCAGATTTTAAAAGTCGCTGAGGATAAAAAAGTCTAGCACCAAAAAGACATTGAAACAGACCACAGGCAAGCCTCTCTGGGCAGGATATGCCATAAACAAGGGGCCACTGCTGATAAGGCCCTGTTTTTTTGTAGGTACAAGGTATGCAATATCAAACCTTACGGAGGCACTCCGATAAGGCTTCCACTGATGATCTCAGGGCACCCACAAGGACATGCAACAAGAGGCAATCCTTCAGATACCATGGTCCCAAGCCATGACTCTGATGATGATCTATCTAATCTTCTAATCTAATCTAACCCATCTAATCTTAGAGGAATCTTTTACATTGTTTTTAGCTCTACATTTAATGGTATACTTAACGTATTTTACTGTGTTTTATGTGCTGTGTTTTCTTCTTATCTTCTCTACCGGTCATTGACCAAAATAAAATATATACATTTCCACATCAGTTATTTTAAAATCCCCGTGAAAAATGTTAAGCATTTTGGTTCTAATTCCTAATTCACATGGGTTAATATGCAATTTTGCCTAATATACACATTATTGCAATGCCAGTTCTCCATTACAGTGCATTTTGTATGGTTCTTTTCACTAATATATGCATTTTATTGACACTTTTGTACACATTATTGGCTGGAAGGCTGCTTGCAAAATTTGGAGAAGTGGGAATTTCAAAGGCTGTTTCAGTTCTATTGATTCGGAAAGTGCAAATAAGGTGGGTTTGCTTTTAATTAAGAACTGAATTAAAAATCCCCCTTCCTTACTTAAGAGTAGACATGTACAGGATTGTGCTATAAATCTCTCACCAAAGTCATAGCTCTCCCCCTCCTCCCTCCCCAAATATAAAATCCGATGCAATAATATTTCTTGCCCTTCCTCACTTTGTTATTAAATCTTCCTTGAATTACTGTTCTGTATTTTTGCCTTGGGCCTTGAAACTGATGCATAGTGGTGTTTTGGCAGGGAAAGAATAATCTGCAATATTTCTAACAATATAACTTCTAATTAAAAAATGGCTACATCTGCTAATTAATATGTTTCCAACAGAGAATCATATGTGCATATGCTCCGGCACTTAGAAATACCTGTCATTAAGATTGCAAGAGTTTCGATTCTATTTAATCCTCAGACAGAATCTAAACCTCCACAAGGACAAAAAGCAAGGCGGGTGGGGGGACGACGACGACTGGGCAATTATCTACAATAGCTCTCGATCCAATAACTGGGAGAACCCAGCATGGGGTGTAGGATATATGATATATTGCTGCATCTGCAACTAAGCACGACAAGGACTCATTAAAAAAAATTAAAAATTATGTGAGGGCAAATGTTCTTTTTAGGCATTTCCTGGACCAGAATGATTGGCTAAAAATGGAATGTAACCATTCCTAAAGATTATGACATGAGTTAAGTATTGGGAATTTAGGAAAACTGTTCCGGTTGCCTCACCTCAGGAAGGGGATCGTAGAGCTGGAAAATGTTCAGAAAAAGGGCAACCAAAACGAGGTTGGATTCACCAGGTTCCTTCTTGTCCCCATCAGAAGGTAAGAGCATCCCACTCCACACAAGGGACTCAGCTACATTGGTAAAGAAAAACTGCTTTACATGCGTTATAACAGATGGCGCTGTGGAGCCCCGTCTTTCTCCAACGTGATTTCCCTTTATGAAGTTTAGAACGCATTTTCCTGAAACGCGTTTTTGATATGTCTAGATCAAGCCAAGGTGGCTTTTACAGAATGGTCTACTGCAAGGTTACCAGATTTTTTTCAATGAATCCGGGGACACTTTTCAACTTCCTACTAAATAGATGGATTTATGGGGCTGTCCTCAGGAAACAGGGACACCTGGTAACCTTAGTCTGCTGTTTTACAGAGTTTATTGTGCTGCTTTTTACTGGTTTTAATTATTGTTGTTTACGAGGTTGTTTGAATGAATATGTAATTTGAATCGTGTGTGTGTGTGTGTGTGTGTGTGTGTGTGTGTGTTTTAACTTTGGGTTGTATCCAATGCAAGTGCTACTCAAAGAAGCCCCACTGAAATGAATGAATCTAAGTCAGGGGTCACCCATGCTTCCACTTGTCCCCTGCCTAGAAAACATAGAGCTGTGCAGCTTTCCACTTGCCCTGTTACTTTCGCAGGGAAAACCCACTCTTTAGAGCTAAATCGAAGCAAATGTCAAGTTCAAGAAAACAGAAATTGCCATTTGCTCCGAAAGAGTAATAAAGAGGGCAATGCAATGGGACGAGAGGAAGTGTGGATAACCCCTCTGTCATGTCCATTAACTTCAATCAGCCTGCAACCCTATATAATTTATTTGGGGGGGGGGTTTACTTCATTGCAAGTTGCTTTGGTTGTTATTTTCACAATGAAGTCTGATGCAATTATTAGCAATGCTTTGTTAAAGTAAACTAGCCAGGGACTCTCATCTCCTGCAATAAAACAATGAAAGGAAGGAGCTAGTCAAAGCTGTAATCAGTTGTGCTTGCAGCAACTGACTTTTCAACGCACCCACCCACCCGGTTTTACTGGCAACTGCAAATGGAGAGCGGTGCACTTCATTAATGTCTTGATCCCTATTATGATCACATGGCATAAAGCTTATTGCAATTACCGTTCCTTGGTTGGCGGAAGCAACCACCATTTTAAATCGAGTCACTGAGTCAGACAGGGTTTCTAAATTATTCTTATTGACTATAATTTTCAATTAGAGCAAATAAAAGCATTAAATGACCTTTAACCTGGTTTCTGCTCTAACAGATGAGGGCTAAATTTATTGTGACAGCCCCTAATCACAGGCAGCGCTGCCTGTGATTCAATGGGTATCTCAGCCACTGAAGGCTGAGATGGTTAGGCTGTTGCGTGTTCAGACCCAGAAACCTCCCCCCCTAAAGAAATTCACGCGTGACTCAAAGCAAAAGCACTCAGGGGCCAAAGGCCCCGTGAGGCAAAAGCCCCTCTAAAGGGGAGGAAAGGAGCAAAATTAACAAAGGAGGGCAAAGGAAATAAATTGGATTTGGGAAACAAGGGAAAATGGAAAGATATCACCAGGACAATCCGTCAAAGGTAAATCTCTCTCTCTCGGCTGCACAGAGGACATGCTGTTGCTGTTCCGAATGCACGCGCCGAAAGAGGAAGCTCTGGGTCACATGCATGGGTATATATAGGTCCCTCGATCCGTTTGGACTGCGCCCCATTGGCCAGATTGAACCCAGCATCAAGGAACCTACCAATCGGGTGTTGTGGCTGACCAATCTTACCCACCCACAACACAGGGGTTCAGTTTCCAGGTCTCACCACAACATGTGCCCTCTTTAAGGGAGGACACAATTTACGGGAGGAGGTCGTATTAGAGAGGAACACTTGCTAGTTTTGTAGGGAGTGGAGGCCTTTTCCGGCGACAAAACTGACACTGCTGTTGCACACAGCTTTACTATTGCCTCCAAAATAATTGTTCACACTGAATGCACCATTCTCCAAGCCTTAGGGGGAATGAGATGTCACGAGAGACACAGCACAGCTACAACCCATTAGCTTCTCAACTCCCTCGCAATGTCTGGTTCCATGACTGCCAATGTGCAGCAATCATTGTTATGTTCTTGGACTCCAAAACCTATCAGCCCCAGCCTGCATGTGCAATACTCAGGGATGATAAGATTTGTAGTCCAGCTACATCTGGAGGGCACTATGTTGGCTGGCCCTGGTCTACTTTACCCCAGACATCACGTCATTGCACTGTATATTGTTGCAAACTCCTACTAGCCAATCATACACTGCGTAGCACAACAATGCTGTCATGTTATGGCTTGTGTTAAACTTAAAATATTGTCAGATAATGACAATGTCAGATAATGTATCATATAAGTTCCACTCTTACTGCTTAGTGTAGTGTGAATATGTATGTGTATTTTGGTGACTGTATTATTATATGGCAGGGGATTGCAATGTTTGTGAGATTTTCATGACATACAGTGGTACCTCAGGTTACATACGCTTCAGTTTACAGACTCTGCTAACCCAGAAATAGTGCTTCAGGTTAAGACCTTTGCTTCAGGATGAGAACAGAAATCATGCTCCAGCAGCGCAGCAGCAGCAGGAGGCCCCATTAGCTAAAGTGGTGCTTCAGGTTAAGAACAGTTTCAGGTTAAGTACGAACGAATTAAGTACTTAACCTGAGGTACCACTGTACTGCATTTGTGCTGCATTAGATGTATTTTGGTGGTGTTTGTTTTGTGGTTCTGAGTTGTTCTACTGAGGAACATTGTTCAGAGGCATTTAATAACAGCTACTTAAAATGTGAGAATATTATTATTATTAGCAGTAGCATTCTTTGATTCTGAATGTGAAATTTGCATTGCATTTCTTCTACTGCTTCTCTTTTTTTGTGGGTACAATGTTATTAGCGTCTAAATTATGATTCGGCTTCCACATGTGTCTCAAGGAAATTTACAAATATATCAGAAAAACAGCTAAAAATAGTTTTGATGCGAATGCAAAATAAAAATTAAACACAGATTTTTACAAGGAATGCAGAATGAGCACCTACAGCACCTAAGACGTTTTCCTCCAGCTGGAAACGCTTGTCAAAGCAAAAGTGCAATGTAAACATTGCATTTGTAAGGTGCTTACGGATTTCTGTTGAAATATATACAGTATACATTAAGTAATTAAATATATAAAACAATTATCCTTGGTAAAGCCATTGTATTAAAGGGACACAAGCTATAGAGAAAAATGTACCATGTGTCAAGCTCTTTATAACACACACACACACACACACACACACACACACACTGGCAGCACTTTGTTCATTTTTAGTTGCTCAGCTGCACATTTTATGCACCTGTCACTTTTTGTTCATTTTGGGACATCGCACTGTGCTGTATCATAGATATATAAAAGAAATGAAAATGATCATCAAATAAAGAACAGGAAACAGAACCACAGGAAATATTTCCTGTCTGAGTTAACACAGCCTTCCTGATAGCATTCCTGTACGGTGGCCAGGGTTGGTAGGAGGGCAGTGCAACTAAGTGATAAGCCCACTGTACCAATGCCATGGGATACAGGAATGTGGGGAAGGGGACAATGGAGATGGAGAGCCGACAGGTGAGCCGCTAGAGGGAACAGCTGACTGGCTGCGGAAACCGTGGGTGGCAGGCCGGCTCTACCATTAAGATCAGCCTTGGGTTTCATGCACCTTGACTTGCAGAGCACGGGAGTGCCATTTGCAGCTCTGCCTCAGACAACAAAATGTCTTGGTGGCCGTCATGCTTTTCTGGAAGTTTGGCAGGAGAGCGGGGGGGAAGGAGTCTGGGGCTACAGGCAGCAGCGCCCGAAACATTTCCTCAGCCAGGAGCAAAGACTGAAACCCACTCGAAAAGAAAGGCAGAGTCATGAGCAAGAGCCCACTCAGTAGAGTGTAGGGATTGGAAAAGGAAATGGGAACCAACTTAAAGGGCTTCCTGTAAGAGGCATATGGAGAGTCTCCTGAACTGCTTTCTCAGCAAAAATGGAAGCATGAAGGAAAAGAGCAATAGGTGCTTCTTGACTTCTGAAATCTTGGACAACCAACTAGAACGTGCTGTGTGAAGAGGGTTCTTTTGAGGGCTGCAAGGTTACACAAACCCTACAACGTTGTCTATGTAGATTTTATAGGTGCCATGTTTTGTCATACTCCAGCATGGTGCAAAAACAAAAACCCACAATTTATGCAGGTTGAAGGGGGCGGAAATATGCAGATATGGGAAGGCTTGGTTTTCAATGGCTCTCACTGGTTTTTCAACAACCAAAGTGAACAATATGCAGTGGATAGAACCAATTTGGCCAGAATTGTCTAGCCAACTCCACCATTAGGCAGACAAACACAACTACCCCGGACAGCAGATGTTGAGGGGCAACATCAGCCCCCAGGCACCCCTCTCTGTTGCCATGTGCAGCCTCAGGGGCGGTGGAGGACACTAGGTGAACAAGTAAAAATTAGAGTGACAGTCCAGTCTGCTTCTGTACACAGAGAGGGGATGAAGCACCATTTTGCCCTGTGTGCAGGCAGCAAAACGTCTTCAGCCGGCCCTGTGAAAGTCTCTAGTTACATCCAGAAAAGCCATCGCTGCCTTTTGACTAATTCAGCACTGCATGTTCAGATGGAGTGTCAAAGAAAAACATTGCGCTGTCAGTGCCTACAGAATAGAAATTACTCACTTTATAATCTCCCGAATTTCTCAATTTGCATAAAAATAACGATGCTGTTGCCAAGGTTTTCAGGCTGAAATACTAAGTTAGATAGACCCGCTATATATTATGGCAGACTGATTATTGAATATAAGATGAGCTCTGAATGCACCCCATAAATTCAAATTTAGGAGAAATCCCTGTATACAAATTAGAGCGGAGCTTCACCTGTGCTTGGGAGTTTTTGCTTCTTACAAAGCCTGGGTTGCCACCTATGTAGCCATACTGAAATTATAGACAGCATGGGTGTGCATTAACAGCAAGATCCTGTGTAGAGGTTTGCTCAGAAGTAAGTCCCCCTGTGTTCTGCTTATTCCCAGGGAAACGTACCCTGAAATGCAGAAATGGATATGTTGCAACAATTTCTAAAAAAATAGGTAGACACTCATCCAAAAGAGGTGCTGGAATAAGAGATTCCCTAGGCCCAGAATGAATGAAAACATTTGACTGAAATGTATATATGTATGTATTTAAACTGTAATATTGTTGTGGTCAAAGGAATCCGGCCTCCTGTTCAGATCCCTTACCAAATGCCGATAAAAGAGGGGTTTTCATTTCCCGCAGCCTGTTTGATATACCACAGACATTCCCGCACATGACATTAGGGCACAGCGTTGAATGCACATTAATTTTAAACATGTTAAACTCGGTGCAGTACATCAATATCGACATCTGACATTTTATATGACCCTCCTATGCAAAAGGAGAAAGTACTCGGAACATGAAAGAGCTTATTCTAATGGAAAAGCTTTTTAAGACACATCACTCAAAAATGCGCTATTTCTAGTGACAGTTTCAACTTCAGAACATGGTTCCTTATTCTCCAAGGCACTTCAAACACCTTATTCCTTTTGTTAGGCCAATATGCTGTGTGTGCTAATGACGACTCCTGTAACTGGCTGGAGACATTTTGCTGCAACTCCGCTTCCATCCCACAAGTACGTCCCCGCTTCCATCCCACAAGTACGTCCAAAGATGCATTTTAAAAAATAATTTAGAAAAAGCTTTGATGCAATACAGAGAAAGAGAATGTCGAAATACACCTCATTATTGTACACTTAAATAAGATCAAAATGCTAAAAATGGAAGACAAGCAGCTAAGAGTGCGAAAAATGACTCTTGGGGAATTGTTCCCTAACAATGCTCCCACCAACCCCATTCTGCATTGAGCATCTGGATTTGCCATCACTCCCAGCTTCAGCGAAAAGGTGGGTGTTATGTACTGAAGTTCTCACCCTGGGCCAGCAGGGGGATACTGTAGATAGTTCAGGTCCACATATGCAAATAAGGGATCGAAAGTGACGTTCAGTGATTGGATAGTTACAGAAAATGGTTACTGTTGCGTTCTAGTGGAGCTCTATATAAGCAGGTTGGCTGAACCCTTCAGTTCAGTTCTGTTCTGGCCTGTGAATAAACAAGAGCTGTTTGAAGAATCGCTGTGTCGTCTGATATGTTCACCCACAACTTAACAGTGGGGCTGTGGCTGCATATCAGAGCACATGGCTGACATGCAGAAGGTCCCGGGTTCACTCCACATCACGGCCAATGAAAAGGAAAGGTAGCAGAAAACAGGTCTGCCTGAGACGCCGGAAGAATGCAACCAGTCAGAACAGACAAGCTAAGCTAAGAGGACAAATAAGCTGATTGTCAATATTTTGCGGGAGGGATCCCAACGCACAGTGGAAATTCAGGCTCGTGCAATTAAAGTGGATGAAGGCACTCTATCACCCTAGCGCAACATTTTGTTTTTTTAAAGGATTTCCTGTGGTTATACACTAAGAAGTGCAGGATGGACAAATGATAAATAGGAAAATGTATATACACTTGGAAAGCTAACCAGGATGAATGTCCATTGTCATATAACATCCCTGCAAAACAAATCAGGACGAATGCTCAATACAGAGCGGGCAGAGTCTTAACTTTGCACAAGCCTTTATGCAAGCAAATGAGGATGAATGCTCAAATAAGCAGGTTGTCTGGAGGCAACTTCTTATGTTACAAAGAGGTGTGCAAAGAAAACTAGTCCAGAGGTGGTCGGCGCAAAAGCACTTTGACGGAAAAAGACCATCTCAACACACACCTGGTAGGGTGGACCTTGTTTAGTCCTTATCACAGAGCTTGACTACTCCAGTTACAGAAATGTGGGTGGTAGTTATTGCCAATAGGGGTTTTGTTGTCGTTGTTGTTTAGTTCATTAAATTTATAACCTGTCTCTTCCATTTAAATAGCTCAAGGCGGCTTGCATCAAACAACCCACTCCAACGGTGCAAGCCTAAATTAAGATTACCAGCAGAAGCTATAAAGTGCCAAAGCCTGTCTAAAGAAAAACCTACAAATCTCTAGAAGCCCATCTCAAGGGAAGTAGCTTAGGCTTTCAAAAAAGCCTTCACCAGGCTGTTTTTCACTGTGGGTTTCTCTAGAGGAGGCAATGTGATAGCACGGCCAGGGCCACAATTCGGAAGTCTTCCCACAAAGTAGTGCCTGTGGCGTTTGCCTATTCCTTGTGATTATGTTTGTACAGGGGGGTGGAAATGGTTAATGTAGATTGACCAATGAGAAAGCTCAGAGGTGGAGCCTACCTGGTTTTGAGGCTCAGCCCAGGGGTTTACCAGGGGGAGATAGAGGAGTGAGAGTCAGACAAGAGGCAGTAAAAATTGAACATAGTGGTTGTGACAATAGAGTGAGAGACAGGGATAGAACTGAGAGAGAAGAGTGTGACAGTGTGAGATAGTGCCACATCTAGTTAAGGACGCACATTTGAGAAACCGTTCTGAACATATTTAAAACTTGTTTGTTCTTCAGTAAACTTTAATCTTTGTTGTTGACTTTACAACCCGACTGAGACCCAGTATTTCACCTGAAGAAACCTGGTTGGTGGCAGTGGATGAATAAAGCAGTAGTGTACAGGTCAATAGCCTGTGAAACGACCAGGGGCCCTGTACGAACGCCACAGTGCCATTCAGATGTTTTGGACTACACATCCCATCAGCCCCAGTCAGCATGGTCAATAGTCAGAGACGATGGGAGTTGTAACCCAAAACATCTAAAGAGCACCAAGCTGGATGGTCTACAAATTTCAGTTCATAAACGAACAAAAGCTCCAAAAGTTGCATCTCCTTTTTACTGTAGTTTGTATTTTTTATTGTGCATACGTGTGTGCATATATGAAAAGAAAAAGGAATGTGTGTGTGTGTGCACAAACACACATAGAGACAGACAGACAGACAGACAGACAGACAATCATGGTGTGGTGCCTTCTTCCATGAAAGCAGAGGTGATGACTGACCCTACATCAGCCCTTCCTGAACCCAGAGGTATCTATCTATTTAAAATCATTTATCATAAAATATATCCAATTTACCTATTTTATTTATTTCATAAAATTTACAAACCATTTGATTCTACCTCAAAGCAGTTTATCAAAAAGGTAAAACAATAAAATCAAGGGAAGATGTTTGCTGTTAAACTAACAAGTTTGCTTAATGGCTTCAGACAGATATACACACAACAACAATTGACTTAATATTTCCGTTTTGCTCTGTTTACCATTCATCACCATTTGTACACAAAGCAGAATGAATAAAAGATAAATATAGAGGGAGAGTATATATATGTTTGTTTGTGTGTGTGTGTGTGTGTCTCACATCACAAGGGACAAAGGTGTAAAACTGCCAGAAGACCCAGGAATCCAAACCTTTGATTCTCAATCTAAACATAATGTATGAGATTTTGTGAAAGCATGAGGCTATGGGCTGATTGTAAAGTAGGGATGAAGAAGAACCCGGTGCTCTCCTGCTGTAAATCAAACACAACTCCCATCATTCATGCATTCATACTGAACTTCCATAATCCCTGAACACTGGTTTTGCTGGCTGGGTCTGATGGGAGCTGGAGCGTAACAATATCCTGAGGACCACAAGTTCCCCATCCCTGACCAGATGGGAAAAGTCTTCCTCCTTTCTCCTTCCATCATAGAAAGGAATTCTTTCATCAGAAGAAGATGCTTCTGTTAGAAGAAGGGAACCTATCCTACATATATAGGCCCCATACTACTAATGAATAGCACTCACTCTGCAAAGCCTTTCCTTACCACGGGATATCAGGTTCACCACGTTAAATACTTCCGTTTGTCCCTGGGATTCTCTAGCTGAAGGAAGGAAATATGGCCATATATTATATTTCGTGCGGTTAGATCTACCGTTGTATATTCCTTACACATTAGTAGCAGCATTTAGCCATGATTTCTCAACTCCCGTTCCCTAAGCAGACTTTTGTTCTTGAATTCCCATGGAAGGCAACACGCTGCAGTCGGTGACAGCGACAACCCCGGACTGCAGCTTCCTTGCCCTTGCTCAGCTGTGCATCCTGCAGGCGTTAATGGGTTTTATTTCCACTCACTCTGATCTTGGGCCACACAAAGAGTCTTGCTACTGACAGCGCTGAATAGAGGATCAACCTCTGTGTGGATGAAAATCGTACCCTTTTTTTTTTTTTGCACTAGATAAAGAAAGATTGCAGAGGTAGACATGAAAGTAATGAGCTACAGTGGGGCACAATGTTTCGCTCCTAAGCAAGGCAGCGCTAAAATGCTCACTAATAACTCCAGTCATCACTCCCTCTGGACCTTATACTCCTGTGCCTTGACATAAGTTATAGACTCATTTGGCCACTGAAAATTAGAAACATGGGAATCTGCCTTATTCCAGGTCAGACTAGTTGCCCATGTAACCTAGTACTGCGCATTCTGACTGGCAGCAGCTTTCCAGGGCTTCAGGCACAGGTCTTCCCCTTCCCTCCCTACAGGATTTCTCCAACTGGGGTAAGGATTGAACCTGGAAGTATCTGGGAAACACACTATGACCCTTCCCCATACTAATGATCCAGGAAACCAAAATGTTTGTTTACAAAGCTACTGTACTACCAACCTTACTGTATGCTTGCGAAACATGGACCACTTATAAACGCCAGCTCCAACTCCTCGAAAGATTCCATCAACGGTGTCTCTGAAAATTTTTACACATCATTTGGGATGACAAGTGAACTAATACCAGTGTACTGAAAGAAGCAAAGATCACCAGCGTCGAAGCGATGATTCTTCAACATCAACTTCGTTGGACTGGTCATGTTGTGCAGATGCCTGTTGATCGTCTTCCAAAGCAGCTACTCTATTCTGAACTTAAAAATGGAAAGCGTAATGCTAGTGGTCAACAAAAGAGGTTTCAAGACTGTCTCAAGGCAAATCTAAAAAATGTAGTATAAACACCAACAATTGGGAAACAGTTGCCTGCGAGCACTCCAGTTGGAGAACAGCCTTTACCAAAGGTGTCATGGGTTTTGAAGACGCTTGAACTCAGGATGCAAGGGAGAAACGTGCTAAGAGGAAGGCACGCTTGGCAAGCCCTTACCATGATCAACTCCCACCCAAAAACCAATGTCCCCACTGTGGAAGGATGTGTGGATCCAGAATTGGCCTCCACAGTCACTTACGGACTCATTGTTAAAACCGTGTTTATGGAAGACAATCTTACTCGCCTGTGAGTGATCGCCAAAGAAGAAGAAGACGACCCCAGATGAACCCAGAACAGACAAATGCTCAGCAGGAAAATGGCTTTGCTATATTTTCACAGGCAGGTTTGGAGGTTTTCTGCATGAGAAAACAATTGCAAGGATTACATGCAGAGAAGCATGAGCTTCCCCCTTGCACGCACACACATATTAAGAAGCTTTTGTGTATCTCTTGAGTGAGTAGGGGCAGACAATGGACCGGATTTCCCTCAATATCTTTATCAACATTGTATCTTCACTTCCTTTGTATTGAATGATGACACCCTATTGAGCAACTCACTCTTTGGGAGAAGTTAAAGCACAGTGATAAACATACTTCTCTCTCCCAGACAGAGATCCACTTGGCATCATGCCTTTGTCTTGGTTTGAAGTTGTTGGGGGGGGACAGTTTATTTATTATCTGGCCAGACACACTCTGCAGAAGTTTGAGAATCCCACAATTATAAAAAATTCAAAGCAGAGGATGCTGCATGCCACACAGGTATTAAACACACACACAAAAATATCATAGAAGCAGTGCTCCTGCAGCCAGAGTATAGGAAGATCTGAGTAGTAAATTATTTGTTTTCTTTTGCAAATACCTACAGCAGTTACTGAGGGACGCGGTTGGCGATGTGGTCTAAACCACAGGGCTTGCCGATCAGAAGGTTGGCGGTTCGAATCCCCACGGCGGGGTGAGCTCCCGTGGCTTGGTCCCTGCTCCTGCCAATCTAGCAGTTCGAAAGCATGTCAAAATGCAAGTAGATAAATAGGTACCACTTTGGCGGGAAGGTAAATGGTGTTTCCGTATGCTGATCTGGTTTCACCAGAAACAGCTTAGTCATGCTGGCCACATGACCCAGAAGCTATCTGCAGACAAACGCCACCTCCCTCAGCCAGTAAAGCGAGATGAACGCCACCACCCCAGAGTCGTCCGCGACTGGACCTAACAGTCAGGGGTCCCTTTACCCTTTACACTGATTACTGGCTATTGCATTTCCATGGAATGATAAATATCCCAGCAACACAGAAGCAATATGGAACCTAGCAACACCATCCCAAACGTTACTCAGAATTACGGTCGGTCCCACTGAATACAAAGAGACTTGCTCCCATGTAAATATGCTGAAAACTGCAGCCTAAGTACATTCTCACATGTGATACACTAACAGCACAATCTTATGAATTGGGCTATTGGGTTGTTGTTTTAATTTTTATTACGTATTTTGTGGTTTTATATCTTGATTTTATTCTGTGAACCACCCTGAGGACCCCCCCCCAAGGTATCGGGTGGTATATAAATTCAATAAATAATAATAATAATAATAATAATAATAATAATAATAATAATAATAATAATAACAACAACAACAACAATAATGTCTACTCAGAAGTAAACCCTCCTGACTTCAGTGGTATTCTCAGATAAATGTGCATAGGAGTGCAATCTATGAAGCACATTTAAGACACTTTCATTAATTTAGCATCACAAATGAATGCTGTACATACAGGAGGAAATTTAGAAGAAAAACTGAATATAAATTCCAACGAATAGCCTATTTAAAACATTGCTGATTTAAACCTCAGGTGTGAAACAGATCCTAAGTTGTTCAATGCAAGCACAAAAAACCTGAAATCTCTTCAGAACTACAGAGCAACATTTTCAAAAGCATTAAACACTAATTGGTGTCCATCTGTTCCAAGCTGGTGGACAGCTCCTGTATTCTAGTTCTTTACTTTGGAAGATGAACTGCACTACTTTTATCAGAAATTATATTAGGAATATGCTCATATGTATTAGCGAATGTTCAAGAAGGAACTGAAGCATGCTGTTTGGACCGGAATGTAATTAGTCAAAGGCTCTCTGGCATGAAAACTCTGTCCACAAATCTCTGGTGTGTGTTGTTATTCAGAAGCAAACTACCTGTGGCATTAGTCACTATATATAAAATCACCATGTATAGTTTAGCAGTAACAGGCAGGCAAGCCACAAATGATCAGGTGACCCTATGCAACTTTGCACAGAAATTAAGTCCCACTGTGCACAGGATTGCAGATGGTTGAATTTATTTCACAAATCACGATTCCACCCTTCAGTAACAGGTAGCAAGAGCAGCTAACAAGAATGAATTAAGAAAACATTCTAATAAAATCATAAAGCAGCAGCAACAACAAAAGCATTGTAAAAACAGAAGGTATAATTGAGGCCTAAACCATGGGTAGGCAAACTATGGCCCGGGGGCCGGATCCGGCCCAATCACCTTCTAAATCTGGCCCGCGGATGGTCAGGGAATCAGCATGTGTTTACATGAGCAGAATGTGTCCTTTTATTGAAAATGCATCTCTGGGTTATTTGTGGGGCATAGGAATTCATTCATTTTTTTCCCTTCAAAAAATAGTCCGGCCCCCCACAAGGTCTGAGCTGCAGTGGACCAGCCCTGGCCTAAACAATCAAGTTGTGGGAGTTCAAAAGGAAATCAGAAAGAGGTTGTTGAAAAGGTGAAGGCACCAGGTGAGCTTCTCTGGGGAGAGTTTTCCAAAGACACGATGCCACAAATAAGAAAGCCCTCTTCCCAGAATGTTCCCGATACACGTCAGACAGTGGGAGGCACCAGTGGCGACAGGTAATCCTTCTACAAGCCAATTCCTTCCCCAGTCAGTCCACCGCCATGCCATGCAACACTTGGGACTGAGGTTGTGGAACCCCTTCCTCTTGGTTGCCACTCAGTGGAAGTGGCTGGTACTGCAATATACCCCAACCCACCAGCCATCACTAGCGCATCACACAGCTGGCTAAGCAGAGATATGAAATCAGAACCTGCAAGGTTTTCAGAAGGTAATACTTGGATGCCTGTACAGAGATACATTATTTTTTCCGTGGCAAAAATTCCTGGGAGTGAAACTTACTTGTTCCTGCTCCTATTGCTCTAGCCTTGATCAGCACCTTGACAACAGTAAGAAGAAAATTGGGGAGGGGGGGATGAAAACCCTTGCAAGGGCAAGCGTCTATGAAGGCACAGTTATTCTCCGTAGCCTGATAAAATCAAAATGTGAAGTGAAATGGACTAGCGAAGATCAAGAGCAGCTTCTGGTCTAGTTAATTTCACTCTGAATGAAAACTAGGCAATTTTTTCTTGTAAATCCACACATTAAAAATGTCAAATGACATTTCAAATGTAAGTCTCGTGTTATGGAGGGGACTGTGTTATTCACCTTGGACATTATCCATGGCAGACACATCAAAATGTAGTAGATATTTTGCAAAATGTGTATTGGAGCAGAGATTTATTCCTGCTTTTTTTGTAGGGTATCTGACTGACTGGAAAAAGGGTGACAATGGGTTGGGCTGCAGGAGATACCACAACACCTCCAAGTTTCTAAGAAGCAAGTATCTGCAGACACTCAAGTAGAGGTTGAAGAGCTGGCATTTGTTCTATTAGTGCAGCTGAATTCAGGGGAGACAGACATGGTTTTCTATTGTGGTAAGATGTGCCCTTTAAAACAATGGACATCTGGCAGCCCCTACTGAATTATACTGGAAATATCAGACTTGCTTCAGGTGCAGAATGCTCAATGAATTATTTGGTCGACATTTTTAAGGACCTCATCGGCACTTCCTGGACTAATCAAAGTCCAGCTATCCTTTAGTTTTCACACCACCAAATTTTGCAGTAGAGTTATCAAGTCAAAAACGTGCAAAAAAAAATAGCAGATAAAATGTACATTTGTTAATAAATTTTAATAATATTTTTTATTATTTATACCCCACCCATATGGCTGGGTTGCCAGTAGTTAATATTCACACCCAAATGCCTATTTTACAATAAAATGGATACAAAAGTCTATATTCTAGGATAAGATGCATCAGACAAAATGCACATTTTAGGGTAACACGTACATTGGGGGTAAATAATACACATTCCTGGGTCATTTAAAAGTTAATCTACAGACTGACGCATAAACAAGAGAAAACAAGAGTTAAGAATGAAAAAATGCAAGACCGGGTATAAGCCAATCCATACACCCTTAGCTCCAGGGCATGAATATAAAAGCTCACGTGTTAATAGACAAAGCTGTAGTTACATAAAATGTGTGTTCTAGGGCATTCTCCATGTGGTCTCTTTCTTGTTCATTATTTCTAACTGTGCAAATGTTTATATAATCAATCTCTGCACATGCATACAAACACTCACTGACACACCTCACTCCACTCTGTAATCGCCTCTACTCAAAATAGTACCTATTTTAATGAGATTCCCCACCCCCACCCCATTACAATAGCATTTTCTGCACTTGCCCCAGGAATCATCATCGGTGTGAGTGGCTTTTCAAGCTTCATCCACTTATTGATCATTTGGCTGAAAAAAATTCAAACAGCTGTTCACGCTCAGTATGCTTCCGCAATTCTTTTCAGCAACCAAGTAATTTTAAAAAATAGTGTATTTATTAGTCCCTTTGCAGAATCCCCCAACATTGCATGAGACTTGACAAAGCCATTATGAAGTCGAACCAAAGGCTCTCTCTGCTAGTCTGCAGCATGAGCTCAATTTAAAATAATTCAGAAACGGATTCTGCAAGAACCCTCTTTTGTTAACATCGTTTCTCTGCATTTGGGAGAAGCTGACGAACCAACTTCATTAGACTGAGCAAAAAAGCAATTTTGAAAAGGTAACGGAAAGACAGTGCATGGAAATAGAGAATATAGAAACAAAAGATGTCCTTCTCACAGGAATTAACTTGAAACACAGAGGTAATGATTTCCTACTGGAGATCTAACTTTCCCAGGTCTTAATAGGCTTCCAAAAGAAGACACATGACAGTGTCCACTGCAAATTGTCTTGGTGATCTAGAGTAACCAGAGCTTACAGGTCAAGGAAGGCATGCTCTATTCAAAATAGGAAATACCCTTCCTCAAGTATTATGGATTAGTAATTGTTTTGCTCACTATTTGACACAAGCTTCAGCTCAGTTCCATACTCATAGTGAACATATTTCAGTACAACCTGAACACCAGCCCTAGCCTAGTTTTGGTTGTGTTTCATGGTTGTGTTGCATGGATAGATTAGAGAACAATGTTGGTATGAAGTCTTGGAAGCCTCTAACCCAGGCACCCCCAACCTGCAGCCCTCCAGATGTTTTGGCCTACAACTCCCATGATCCCTAGCCAACAGGACCAGTGGTCAGGGATGATGGGAATTGTAGTCCAAAACATCTGGAGGGCCGAAGGTTGGGGATGCCTGCTCTAACCAATGGACAACTATTTAGAGACCCCCTGTAAGACTCTGGGAGGGTCAAACTAGCGACTCTGGTAGTGGAGCCCTGGTGCCTTGCTACCAGAGGATCTTCCAGTAGCACACAAGGGGGAACGCCAGATTGACTCCGCTGGTGTGCCATGCAGCCCCTGTAGCCCCCCCCCCCATCCAACTCACCCTCCCAGCTGACGCTGCTGCCAGGAGGCTATTGCTATGACTGCCTCATTGGGTGAGCCCTTTTCTGTTTTAACTGTCTCTACTTTCTTTCTGACAACTCTGTTTAATTCCTAGCAAGCTGGCTACTGTCTACTGCACTGTCAAAGAAACAACCTCCCTGAATTACTCTTTGCTGCTTCCTCCATGGCCATTCTGCTGCCTCTGAAACAGCTCTCCACCTTCTCTCCACTCAAAACCTGGGTTTGTACGTTTCTGCTTCAGCACCTTTCTCTTCCTACCCATTAAACAGCTCACTTGATGTTTCCCATAAGAGAGAGTTCCTTCTCTCCCCTGCCCATCATCTCTGTTGGGGTACAAGGCCTGGTCCCCTTCTAGTCCCTCCCTATCGTTTTCTCTTCCCGCTGCCAGACTTTATTCTGTATGATCTGCAAGGCAAGAGTGATGCTTCTAATGCTTATGCTAACCTGTAAAGTACGTACAATTCGGAAGATTTTTTTTAATGCCTGGGGAAGTTTTTGAAAACTACAGAGTTCTGATGAAATGCCTTATAATGAAAGGTGTTGTTTTCTTCTGTTTAATAGTTTGAAGACCCCTTTAATCATTGATGAGCCACTTTTTGAGATCTGCCTGAAAAGAAGTACAGTGGAACCTTGGTTCTCAAACTTAATCCATTCCGGAAGTCCGTTTGACTCCCGAAACCATTCGAAAACCAAGGCACGGCTTCTGATTGGCTGCAGGAGCTTCCTGCACTCAAGCGGAAGCTGCGCCAGACATTCAGCTTCCAAAAAATGTTCAAAAACTGGAACACGTACTTCTGGGGTTTTAGTGTTCAGGAGCCAATTTGTTCATCAACCAAGCCGTTTGAGAGCCAAGGTTCCACTGTATATAAATTCTTTAGGTATAAATAGATTCTTATCTGTTTTTAGGCCAGCTCTAAGACTGGAGCATGTTCTTCAGCTTTCAAGCCTTGACTTGAGAATCACAGAAAGGCTGAGTTGGAAAGGGACCACAAGGGTCATCTATTATAACCCCCTGCAATGCAGGATTTTTTTGGCCCAATGTGGGTCTCAAATTCACGATACTGAGATTAAGAGTCCCATGCTCTACCAACTGAGATATCATTCTACAAATCAATAGGGTTCACAGATGTTTTGAATATGCCTCCTGAAATATCAACAAATCATTGCAGGTTGTACCACTATAGACTGTCTGGAAACCTTGGCAGAAACTGCAGAAATACTGTCCTGCCTCCCAGCTGCCACCTTTGAAACTACCACCACAACCGCCCAGCTTGGAAAACCAACATTCACTCCCTGCAAAGAGGGAAACTATGGAATACTTTCCTGTAGAAAGCCAGCTCTCCAGGGAGACTTAGTTTTGTCTCTCTCCAATATACTGTTTTCTACTCTCAAGCTTTGCTTTGCTTTTTACATGAGAAGAATTCAAAAACATTTTGCAGGATGTTGCCTTGCTCCTTAGACCTGGATTTAAAGCCTGGCTTAAGCAAAAGTTAACCTCGTCTTACGCAAAGGCAGTATTGCAGCACATTCCTACAAATGTACTCCTATGTAAATCCCACTATTTTCACAGGGGTTTACTCTAGGAAAGTATCTGTAATATTGCAGCCCTACTGACTCACTTCACAAGATAGCTTTGAGCACGACTGAAGTGAGCATCGCACAGATTTCACACTAAGAGTGCTATAGAACAACTAAGTATGCAGCGTTTCAATACAGTGAAGAGAGACTGTGTGTGTATGCCCATACATGTGCATGGTGTATCAATTTGGAAAATGGTCGGTTTAATATTTTGAAATAAATAAAACAGAAGTGATTTAGTTGCTGACAATCAGTGGTATTCTTAAAGAAGACCTGGAACAGTTTAGCACTGGTGAAAGCACTGTAAACCCATAATTGATTAGTAGTTCCCTTCTCCCCACCCCCAGTCCCAGAAACAGACTTCTTCAGGCAATAAATAAGGTAAGTTCAGCTTTGATACCGGGCACCAAGAGGAATGCTGTCATCATGTTATTTGAAAGGCAACACCAGAGGGAAAGCTGTACTGTTAACTGTGTCAAGAATTTGCTCACAAACACAACAGAAAACCCATCTCAGCGGAAGGCTCAATTACGTATGTTTTAATTAGCTATGAATCTCGCCAAGCATCATCAGTGTCGTCTTTTAACCTGCAGGCACACATTATTTGACTTCCTGCTACCGGCTGCTAGTAAAACATTAGGCAGAGTGCACAGTACATCTAGAAGTAACTACTGATCACTGATTTCTGCTGATGGCATGCTTTTGAAATGCTGAAGGCGTTGTTTGGCACAGCCGCCAAACATTTCAGTAGTAGCTCTCGCTGTATATTTAATTAATGCGTGCAAGCTAATATTTGAGGAATATGCACAAGTTGGAATGGTTTTGTAGGCCTGAACAGTCAAAAATTTACTAGCACTTACTAGAACACAGGAGACCTTAGGAAGCTTAAAAGCAAGAATGCAAAATTGGCATTCCAGGTTTTTTGAGCGTGGGGAGGAAAGAGATCTTAATATTAGTAGTAATAATAATAGCAGCAGCAATGTTAGAAAGTAACCAATACAAATAGAGGCACAAGAATTAAATGTAGTGTTGTCAACCAACAGCCTCTAGTGTGTGTGAGAGAGAGAGAATTCAGTAGGATGAGTATCCTTTTCTGTTGACGATAAAAATTAATGTCCTATATAGTTGGTGCATAATGTTTACTTATATAGCACAGCAAGGTGGAGGCACTCAATTGACACAGATCAGAAAAGATGTAATTCCAGGTGCAACTGGAATTTAATAAGGAGTAAAGGATCTGTTGCTTCATAAACACTACTTTATTGAAGTAACTGGATTCTCTTTCCTTTGACCCATGTATAAATTTTTGTGGCTGCTATCCGTTTCTCCATTGGTTGGTTGAGTGGTTCTTTCCTTATACATCTTTTAATACAAGCATCAGAACTCTCCCATGAATGTGAAAACTACACCATGAAAACACACCAGTTCCCAGGATAGCGTAGCCATTCATATTTAAGAAGGAAACAACCTACTACTAACGCCGCAGTCGTCCACAGCGGATAGGCAACACACGAACTCCAATGGAAGGTTAGTCAACTTTTGCAGCATGCAAATATTTTCACTCGATCAATAATCCACATTCACCGTTGTAGGCAAGCTTAGGCCATTGTGAGCATCTCTGCTGCAAGCACACCAGTCCTTCCATTTATGAAACCCATGCTGGGAAACATTATTGGCAAGGCAGGCATACCTACAGACAGGAGGACTGATCAATGTGTTTCGCTAGCATTATCTTTAGCAGGGACATGCTCCCCTCTCTTTGGAAGCCTGCTTCAGAGAATTCGCAGAGCAGAAGATCTATCAGCACCACCAAGGAAGGCAAGGCTGACCCATTTCTTTCAGTTTGCCAAAGGATTCTTGCTCTTGATACAGGATGAAGCAGCCCATCTACAATGACACAGCAAGGATGTAGCAGCAAAAAAACCCAAAACCGTGCAGGCTTTCCTCCTCTCCCTTTGATATCTATTCAGCACATTCTAGGCCCGTGTTCCCTATATGCCAGAGGAGACACTTCAGCAAGGGATCTGCTGTTAAAGCAAACTTTTGAGCCAGCAGTTTTTCCTCCGTTGTCGTTGCAGTTCGTAAAGCGCCCCACCCCTCACCGCGCCCTCCCCACTGGACCCAGAACAACGCTGCTGAAAAAGAACCACAATCCTTTACAGAGAAGGGTCCCACCCTTAACAAGTGGCTCTTTCAGACTTCTTAATCTTGCCTTGCCCTTAAACCACATTAGGACCGCCCTTGTCTGCGCCGATTTGGGGAAGCAAGGAAAGAAAAGAAAAGCATCAAACCGGGTGGAGAATGATAAGAGCACTTCTAAAACATAAGTTTTTGAAAAAATGCATAACAACGCATACATTTAGGCTTAATATCCAAGGCACCATTTCTGCACGGAGAGACGTAGGGCTCTTTTTTTTTTTTACTCCCCTTCCTCCCCCATCCACGATCATTTGCTTCCTATATCCAGATTGCTCTCCCCCACCCGGCTCGACCCTCCCAGTTTCTCCAAGGCGGCTTTCCCCACCCCCACCCCACCCCTCCCGTGCGCGCTCGGCGATTTCCGCCTCGGCAAAGGGGGAAGGACGCGGAGTTGGTGGGGGAACCTACCTTTTTGTCTTCCTTCTCGCCGCTGTGCCTCTTCTCCGGCTGCTGCTGCTGCTGCGCGCTGTCACCAGCGCTTTCCCCTGCCTGCCCATCCTGCTGCTGCTGCCGCTGCTGACAGCCTCCAGACCCCTGCGCGGCGTGGGGGATGGGCTCCGGGCACGGAGAAACTCCCCGAACATCCATCTCCATCTTCCAAGCCGCCGGATTTGCAAACAAAAGCAGCCAAGGAGAAAGAGACTTTCCGCCAACCCGGCGTCTCTCTCCCTCTCCAAATCTCTCTCTCTCTCTTAGGATTTGATTCCCCTTCCCGGGTTATTGCGCGTGCATTTATTTGGCATGAAGAATAGGAAGCCGAGGAGCACACTCACATGGTTCCTCTCCTGCACCGATCCGGCGCCTGCGATCTCATGCACAAACACACACTTGAGATCCTCCAGACTTTTGCAGCCAACGTGTGCGCCTCGCTGTCTTGCCGGCGGCGGGTACGGTGGCCTCCAGCCGCCCCTTAGCAGCGAAAACGCCCGCGAAGCGCGCGCGGTCCCCTGCCAGACCCAACTCCCACCGGCCTCCTCCTCCTCCTCCCTCGGCGAGGATTAGAGACTTGGTGGTGGTGCTACTACCGCCAGCCGGGGCTTCCAGGCCCGGGCAAGCCTTTTGCATGGGTTGCTCTGACTGAATTTACCCCTTCCTCCTCCTCCAACGCTTCTCCTTTCTGTTTCTCTCTCTTTTTGGTTAGGGGAGCCTCTGAATGGAGAAGTTCGAGGCGGCGTGAGGGAAGGAGAGAAGCCGCCGAGGGGCTTGGGAAAAGGGGAACTCGGGGGTATCCTGAGGAGAATGTCGAGGAAAAGTTAAAACGCCTCTGGCGCGCGCAAATGCACCGCGCGCGCCCCGCCCTGTCGCCACAAGGACCCCAGGCAGGCGCGCGTAAAGGGAGCCGCTGGTTTCAGTCCCGAGCGGTGGGGAAGAGGCTGGTTTATGAAGGAGACAGCGGGCCCCCCTCGCTCCCCCCACCTCTTCCAAGCCTCTGTGTCTCCCTGATGCTAATCTCCGCGCTGTGCCCGCGCGCGCGCTCCTTTCTCCGTGTATCTATACATATATGCGCAAGTGGAGCTCCCTCTCCAGACGGCCAGCGCAGCGCATGAGGAACTGGAGTAAAGGGCGGGCGTGGAGGAGGAGGGGGGAGCGCGCGCGCGGGTGAGAGAGAGAGAGAGACGCCCCCCTCCCCGCGCACGCGCGGCTTGATGGGCTCTGCTGATTGATTCTTCAGATTAATAGTTGCTGTTTCTGAAAAGAAGGGCGAGCCCAAGCTCAGGGGCTTCTTTGGAATTCCAGCTGTGAAAATGTGGAGTCATCAGGATGGGCGCCTCTGGGCATGTGCAGAGAGCCCAGAGAATTGCTCTGATGTGGTCTTATACCTACACTTTAAAACCTTCCGTTTTACAAGTGTACCAAAAATAAAAGTGAAAGAAGCTTGTATGGTAGAAAAGGTAAAATGGGATGTGGGTGGCCCTGTGGTCTAAACCGCTGAGCCTCTTGGGCTTGCTGATCAGAAGGTCGGTGGTTCAAATCCCCGCGATGGAGTGAGCTCCTGTTGCTCTGTCCCAGCTCCTGCCAACCCAGCAGTTTGAAAGCACACTGGCGCAAGCAGATAAATAGGCACCGCTGTGGCAGGAAGGTAAATGGCGTTTCTGTGCACTCTGGCTTCTGTCAAGGTGTCCCGTTGCGCCAGAAGCAGTTTAGTCATGCTGACCATGACCAGGAAAGCTGTCTGTGGATAAATGCCAGCTCCCTCAGCCTGAAAAACGAAATGAGTGCCGCACCAAATAGTCGCCTTTGACCGGACTTAACTGTCCAGGGCTCCTTTACCTTTACCTTTTTACCTATGTTAGAAAAGAGTGGGGAGGGAGGACAGTAATTGTTTTTAATTTGGATGGGCAGTTGCGCCTGGAACAAACATCATCAATATCACAGCGTGGATAGCTTCATTGGTGCTGATAATGCCAAGGTTGCCGGTTCAATCCCTGTATGGGACAGCTGCATATTTTTGCATTGCAGGGGCTGGACTTGATGACACTCAAGGTCCCTTCCAACTCTGCAATTCGACAACACATTAACTCTGCCAACACATCACCGTGGACAAATTTTACAGTCCAGTTGAGGGGGGATGACATTGACGCAGGATGCTTGGATAGGAACTGAGCTGGGTGCTCCAATGGAGATTTGTCCTCTGGGTTTTTCAGCAACTTGAAAAGTACCTGTGTGTATGATGTTCCCAACAAGCCAATAAATAGTTTTAAAGTGTTCTCTTGAATGAAAGCCAAGCTTTGATCTGATCATTCTTAAATCAGGACTCTTTTATCAGGTGACTAGGCTGCGTTTCTAAATATAAATTTCCAAATATAAGCTAACATTGCCTTAAAGAGCTGCCATTGCTGCTTTGGATGTTACCTGGAAACATACACCGACAATTTTTAGCATACATTTTTTGAAAAAATCCACAGTATGCATGGTTCTAAGGAGAAAATGTCTCATTCCATGTAGCTGTAGAAAATTTTCCCGGTTCATGGAAACTCGCACGCAACCCTGTTTGCATCAGCTGATGCCCTGACCCAAGGATATTCTGAGAAAATGCTCTTTGTGTAGCATGACATGGAGCCCTATGGAACTTTGCCTCTAGAACCAGAATGGCTAAAATGGTTTGTTAGCTTGCATCTACACTGGCAGATCTTGCAACTGAAATAGAAAGGAAGACAGCCAGGGACGAAACATTAGCAGTGCCCCGCTCCTCTATCAAAGATCCATCATAACCCACCCCCCCCCCTCAAAAAGGCAAGCTGCATTTAAAAGAGAAACCATTCACCTTCTAAGAGCCCATCAAAATGCCTGTACTTCTACTTTTCCCCATATAATTTTTATTAAATTTTCTGTTTTACATTTTAGAATATTCATTTAAACAACCTTAAAAATATCAGTGACTTCCTTTCTTCTCTTTCCATGGTTCATTTTACATATCATAAATCCCTGCATATTTTACAAAAACTATGCCATTCAGTATTCCATTATTACATCCTTCAAAACTTATTTACACTGTTGAATTTATCTTAATGCTGTCCACGTTTTCAAATAAACACAGTTTCTCTCCATATATTCAGTAAACATTTTCCAATCTTCTTTAAACATAGGTTCTTCTTGTTCTCTTATTCTTTATGTTAGGTCCACAAGCTGTGCATATTCCAACAGTTTAAGTTGCCATTCTTCTTTAGTTGGGACTTCACTCGATTTCCATTTTTGGGCTAACAAAACGCGAGCTGCAGTAGTAGCATACATAAATAACCCTTTTTGACACTTGGGAATTTCCATCTAAATTATCCCCAACAAAAAGGACTTGGGGTTTGTTTGTTTGTTTGTTTGTTTGTTTGGGAAAGGTACTTTTAAACATTTTTTTCAATTCATTATGGATTATTTCCCAATACTCTTTTGCCCTTTTACAGGTCCACCACATATGATAGAATGTACCCCCAGTCTCATTGCGTCCCCAGCAAATATCTGATTCAGTCATATACATCTTTGCAAGTCTACTCGGACTTAGATACCATCTGTAAATCATTGTCAGGTAGTTAAAATGCCTGTACTTGAAGGCTTCCTCTTTCTGCTTCAGCTAAATATTGAAGGTCTTCCTAAGTGTGTGCATGTTCCATGAGCTTTGTACTTAAGCACAAGACACCAACTACAATGAGTCACATGCAGGCAGGCATTGGAGAGGTGGAGCACTCTGTCCCTCCTCTGGACCCAGAATACAAATACAGGGAGCTGTTGCAGAAGTGATAGAGCTATACCTTCTGTGTTAGCCTCTAGCAGGTCAGTAATGTTTTTCTGGCTAGTAACTTTTGTGGGTTTCTTAATATTTACAAGGCTGATTCAACACATAAAGGTAAAGTGACCCCAGACCATTAGGTCCAGTCGTGACTGACTCTGGGGTTGCGGCGCTCATCTCGCTTTATTGGCCGAGGGAGCCGGCGTACAGCTTCCGGGTCATGTGGCCAGCATGACTAAGCCACTTCCGGCGAACCAGAGCAGCGCACGGAAACGCCGTTTACCTTCCCACTGGAGCGGTATCTATTTATCTACTTGCACTTTGACATGCTTTCGAACTGCTAGGTTGGCAGGAGCAGGGACCGAGCAACGGGAGCTCACCCCGTCGCGGGGATTTGAACCACCGACCTGATCGGCAAGTCCTAGGCTCTGTGGTTTAACCCACAGCACCACCCGCGTCCCGATTCAGCGCATACATAATGTTTAAACCTTTTTTTTAAGGTGATCTTTTTAAAGATCATTTGTTACACTGCTGTCATGCCCTGAACAACAACATTTTCTTTCTATATCCCCATTTAAATCGTTGTTGTTAGGTTGTTGATACAACTATCCAGAGAATCCTCTCTTTTTTTCATACAAGCATGATAATGTCAAGGTTGCAGGTTTGATCCCCATATGGGACAGCTGCATATTTCTGCATTGGAGGAGGTTGGACTATTATATTATTATTATTATTTATTCAACTTATGCACTGCCCTATACCTAGAGGTCTCAGGGTGGTTCCACAACAAGACCACAAGACTAGATGCTCCTTAGGGTCCCTTTCAGCTCTGCAATTCTATGTAGAACATGAATTTGCCAGCCGCTTAACAGCTTTTGGTCTGTTCACAGTTTCTTCTATAGACTTGCATCAGAGGAGTTGTTTAATGTCTTACTGTAAATATTCCTTGTTGGGTGCACCCGGTTCTGCCACCCTAGACCTAAATTGTGCTAATATGTGCAGCCTCACAAACATTAGCTGGGTGACAGATTGTGCAACTAATACCATTTTAAAGCTAATTAAAAGTGTTGTCTTCTTTGTTGCTTTATTGATTTACACAGCAACTTTTGCCATAGTTGCTAGCCACTTGTTTACAAAGTTAATAAAATGATAAATTACACCCAAGTCTCTCTGTAATGGGGGGGACAATGAAGAATTGGTGTCTTCTTGTTGTTAGAAAATAAAATCAGACCCAAATTCTCCAGCCCCTGAAGCTAAAACTAAAACCAGGAAAAGGGCTGAAATAAATATAAACATCTTACCGTATGTGCCTGAACTTACTGGAGTCGGGGTTTGGCAGAGTGCCAAGGCAAGCCCATTCCAAAAGCGTGTACCCACAAGGAAGGAGGAGTCCTCAGTTGATCCTGAAACATTTAACCCCAAATGTCAACAAGGATCTTCTGAAAAATCTGGGTGGTCCACACACAGTCAGATTCTAGGTCCCCGCCCCCCGTGTTTATGTTTCAGAGGATAATGATATCTAATGCTAACTTGGAAAAGACTTCTGGTCTGCATTGTCTAATGGGTAGGCAAACTAAGGGCCGGAAGCCAGATCCAGCCCAGTTGCCTTCTCAATCTGGCCCGCGGACCGACCAGGAATCGGCGTGTTTTTACATGAGTAGAATGTGTGCTTTTGTGGAAGGTAAATGGCGTTTCTGTGTGCTGCTCTGGTTCCCCAGAAGCAGCTTAGTCATGCTGGCCATATGATCCAGAAAAACTGTCTGCAGGCGAACGCCGGCTCCCTCGGCCAGTAAAGCGAGATGAGTGCTGCAACCCCAGAGTTGTTCGCAACTGGATTTAACAGTCAGGGCTCCCTTTACCTTTACCCTTTTTATTTAAAATGCATCTCTGGATTATTTGTGGGGCCTGCCTGGTCTTTTTACATGAGTAGAATGTGGGCTTTTATTTAAAATGCATCTCTGGGTTACTTGTGGGGCATAGGAATTTGCTCTTCTTCTTTCCACAATATAGTCCAGCCCCCCACAAGGTCTGAGGGACAGTGGACCTGCCCCCTGCTGAAAAAGTTTGCTGACCCCTGGTCTAATGCTTACTGTACATTTCTTTAGCAAAGACCTTGACTTATAGCAAGCATGGCTAACTTCAACCCCTGCTAATGCTGTTGAACTCCAGCACCCAGGAACCCAGCAATTTGCCCATTGCCACCCAGTGAACTGTATGGGTCACTGAGGGTGTTAGCCAGAGTTTCCTATGTCTTAGCCCAATCATACCACACTGGTTCTTAACGCACAATGTGAAATGTCAGGCAGAAAACATTTAGTGTTCCATGATCTATCCTCAGTATTTGTGGTGATAAATTTGGAGGAGCTATTTTTCAGCACTACAGCTTAGAGCTTGTTTTCTTTCTTTTTTTTCTTTTCCTATACTTTACATAAATATTCCATCACACTTTGCAATCCAACCTTTCAGAAGTGGGCGTAGAGCCGAAATGTGAGACTCATAGTCTTTTATCAGCTTGTAAAACATTGGCTGCCTTTGCAGCTCAAACATGGCAGGCAATTGGATGGAACCCTTGGCTGTGCCATTTCCAAAGAGAAAACTGTTGTGGACAACAACGACTGGCTTGTCACATGAACGGAGAAGTGGAAAAATGGGAGCACAAGCCAATTCAGCTCAATAGTCCGGCGTCAGCTGAACAGAACTGTGCAAGTCCATGACCTAAGAGAATCAGCTTGGAATACTTCTCCCTGTCTTGGTCCAAGAGAATGAGACAACAGCTGCCTTTTATTGGAACAACATGTGTGGGTGAAAGAGCATGTAGGCATTCCAATTCAAGAGAGATCTTTGTAAGTCTGCTGCTGCATTCAGATAGCAATTTATTCCTGACATTTCCTTACCTGTTAATTTCTGTGCTTTTGTTTGATCTTTCACACAATGCAAAATCCACATCTGGAAATCTGGCAGAATCTAGCTGGTGTACGCTAGGGGAAAATTACATACAAACACATGTATATTATTAGGAGGAATTTGCACTAAAATGCTTATGAATTTTCATGAGAACTTCCCCCCCCCAAACTGACGTGAACTGAGCTTAAGAGTGGGAAGTGAGAAATTCGGCAAAAATGGAATTGAGAGGTTTGCCCACTGCTATTTTTCTAGAAAAAGAGGTGCCGGAACTCACCTTGTTATCTTAGAATGGCAATGGTGCCGTTTTAAATGTCATTAGGATGATAGTAGATACAGTGGTACCTCGGGTTACATATGCTTCAGGTTACATACACTTCAGGTTACAGACTCCACTAACCCAGAAATAGTGCTTCAGGTTAAGAACTTTGCTTCAGGTTGAGAACAGAAATCGTGCTCCGGCGGCGCAGCAACAGCAGGAGACCCCATTAGCTAAAGTGATGCTTCAGGTTAAGAATAGTTTCAGCTTAAGTACGGACCTCCGGAACAAATTAAGTACTTAACCCGAGGTACCACTGTATAACATTCTATAACCTTTAACATACATTTTCCCTTTGCTAGTGGCTCGCTGCTCTGCAGCGCCCTCTGGTGTCACATTTTAATAAGACATTATTGACGTTATAAATCACGAGTGTAGACCCGCCCCCATGTGAGTTCCAGCTGGGGGGGGGGGAGCCCTGGATTTGCCCATCCCTAGCTTTGTGCAAAAGCCAAATCCCTTCCAAAAGGAAGAGGGTTAAGGAACATCTCACAAATTGGGCCCTTACCTGTGAGGCTGTGATGGACTGTGCAATTACGCAGGAATGCCAAAATAAAAATTCAGAATTGTGGTACTGCTAGCAGAATTCAACATTTGAAAAACTGGCTGGGTTTTTAAAAGCAAATTTCTAGTTCTCGGTGCTTTGAGGACATGCCTGAATCTATGTGGCCAATGTTTTGTAATGGCTTCAACTATGCAACTAAATGCTATTTTGTAAATGTCTGCTGAATCTCAGGCTCCAGAGAGATTACTAAAATAGATTTCTGGGTTTATTTGTTTTATTTATTTATAGCATTTGTACCCCGCTCTTCAGCCAAAAAGACTCCCAGAGCGATTTACATAAAACCAAGACCAGATACTCCGTACCCGCAGGCTTACAATCTTTGTTTTTTAAAAAAAAAGGTTGCATTTGGACTTCAGTGCTATACAAACTCTCTGTAATTAACAATCCCAAATGTTATGGTACATAACAGTGAGAACGTGGGTGGGGGATTAAACCTTACTTAAAATTGCTCAGTTTGAATAATTTTAAAACTTGGGATTTTATTTTATTTGTATTGGTGGAGGGGTGGGGGAATAGCACTGTAAAGTACACACAACCTTTCCTTGGTCTTTAGAACGGAAGGCCTTCCTCACATCTTGCCAGGTACAGTGGTACCTCAGATTAAGTACTTAATTTGTTCCGGAGGCCTGTTCTTAACTTGAAACTGTTCTTAACCTGAAGCACCACTTTAGCTAATGGGGCCTCCCGCTGCTGCTGCGCCGCCGGAGCACGATTTCTGTTCTCATCCTGAAGCAAAGTTCTTAACCCAAGGTACTATTTCTGGGTTAGCGGAGTCTGTAACCTGAAGCGTATGTAACCCGAGGTACCACTGTATGTGGCAGAAGAGAGAGAGGCATCAAAAGACTGGCCAGTCTGGGAAGGGGTCTCAAATGACGCAGAGGCACTTTTCAGCCTCCCAGTTGGTGCCTGAGTCTCTATGCCAAGATTTTTGATAGACAGTAAAACCAAGTCTCTGGTGCATCGCTGGCAGCAAGGGCAGCTTCTGAGAGCTGCTGACTCTACATGGCTGATAGAGGGAAACATTTTGTATCCGCACGAGAGAAATACCATCTACAAAGCAGCCCTTCATCTGGCTACAAACGAAATGCTCTGCCTTTCTGGTTATATTTGTTTGTTCATTTTGATTTCTGTACTACCCTTTTATCACATGTGGGCCTTCTGGGGGCATGGGGGGGAGGCAAGTATTAAACTAAGGTTACCAGATTTTTTTCAATGTATCCGGGGACACTTTTGAACTTCAACTGATTTTGTATGGGGACGGATTTGTAAATCCAGGGACTTTCCCCGGGAAACGGGGACATCTGGTAACCTTACGTTAAACCCAGGCGCTTCTCCATTAACACCGTGAAAAAACAGTGTAGCAAATTCAAAACCAGATTAAAATAAAACCAAACTGTACAACTGGCAGGCATACTTCTGTTGTGTTGGTTGTATTCGATGGGGCTGTCTAAACATAGACTATGAAACCTTCTTCAGAGTTTGCATTGTGTCGCAGGGTGTAGAAGCCACAATGGGCATTTGAATCGCTTTGACCTTTTACCACCCTCAAACAGTTTAAATCAAAGACTTCCTCGTGTTGATTCAAACTCCTTGGGGCCTCCGTCAACGCCGCCATATCTGTCAGCTGGCGCTCCCAGCTCTTGCAGTCTGGGTTGTGCAGGGCTGCTTCCTCAAGCACAAGTCGGCCTTATCGATAATTCCCTCTGTACTATACATTTCAAAGCAGATGACACAGATGTACATCGAGTCGTTTCCCCATCCACCGATCTCGGCTCCTCTGAGGGGCTTTCGAGCAAGCCCGCAAAACATCCAGCAGCCCAGAGGAGACTGTCATGCTTGAGCTTTTACATACAGACCTTCCGAGATTTGCCTTTGTCTACATTTCCAGACTGCTAACCTGACAGAAATATCCTGCAGAACAACCCAACTCTACCAGGGACAGGGGGAAAGACCACCAGACTCCTTTACGCAATTCTCACAGGGGGCAAAGACTTCGGATTTCTTTTGATGTGAACGATACCAGCCGCTTTAATTCATGTTCAAATTTGTTTTGTTTTTTGAATAGTACATCTGTGAAGCCTCTGCTCATTTTTTTTTAACGGTGTGATCTAAGGCTTTTAGCATTTGTATTGTGTTTAGCAGAATAACTCAAGGCCAGCCCTATCCATGTACAGTGGTACCTCGGGTTACAGACGCTTCAGGTTACAGGCGCTTCAGGTTACAGACTCTGCTAACTCAGAAATAGTACCTCGGGTTAAGAACTTTGCTTCAGGATGAGAACAGAAATCGCACAGTGGTGGCACGAAAGCAGTGGGAGGCCCCATTAGCTAAAGTGATGTTTCAGGTTAAGAACAGTTTCAGGTTAAGAACGGACCTCCAGAACAAATTAAGTTCTTAACCCGAGGTACCACTGTATAAGGCAAGACAGTTAAATCAGTGCTGGTCATTGTGGGGCAACGAAAGGATGAAACCCACAAGTTTATATTCCCCCCCTCTCCTTTTGAGCCAACTCTTACTTGCAGAATGCAGTGATTTCTATGCTGCCTTTTAGGGCAAAGCCTTCAGAAAAGGTAGCTTACATAAAAACAACCATCAAATATTGCGTCATGTAGCAATAAAACCAATAATTCAAGACAGCATTCGAAAACAATCCACAGGCTAGAACATAGGAAGATCTTAATGAGTTTGAATACGAATTACAGTTTTTAGAAGGTACTTCATTTGTAGAACTGAAACATTAGGGTAACTTCAGTACTTACAGATATTAAACTATCACTTAGGTGGCATAAAAGCATGGCAATAGCCTGGGATGATGGATGTTGAAGCTCAGTAACATCTGGAAGGGCCAAAGTTTCCCCACATCTGATACTGAGATTTATTTTTTAAAATATAACAAGTTGTGTTGATTTTTCAAAATACAGGATACACAAAAGGAAAGTTGCTACAGATACAACAAAATTACCCTTATGGAACAGATTTTCAGTCTACTAGGTCTTACCAAAGGCAAGTTTGTGAATCTGGTGGCTGCCATTCATCAGTTCATTCATTTGAAAATTTTATAAAGGGCTCCCCAATCTCAATGAAACCATCCACATCTGATACAGAGAGATGTTGAAACTAAAAACAAATTGCTGAGACAGAGGAAGCATATATTTGAGTACATTCTGCACGTGGTGAGCATCTGTGAGAGTTATCTTTAGCAGAGTTTTAGTTCCTTTCAATTATCATTGGAGCATGTTGTACATGTTGTACATGTAGCCGCTCTGAGCCCGGCCTTGGCTGGGGAGGGCGGGGTATAAATAAAATATTATTATTATTATTATTATTATTATTATTATTATTATTATTATTACTTTTGTTAATGGCCTTAAGGTGCAGGTAGGAACTTTCCCTTCTCTTTGTATTCAGCAGTTTTGCATTTAGATTTTTGTATAAAGCGGGGTTTTTTATCCTATATATTAAATACTGGAACAAAAGCTCATGTCTTGCAGAAGGCAAGAGTTTACCATAGCAACGCATTCATTATTTCAAATGACAATGCACATAGGGTATGAGTTCTTTACAATATTAAAATGGATTTGGGATAGTGTACCTTTAGAAATCCTGCTTAATTATAAGCAAGTTGATTTATCAGTTAAACAGGGATAGGAAAATGGAGAGGCATTCATGCAACTTAATTGAAAAAAACTCAACTGCCCTGATGTTCTGAAGACGCTTCGAGCATTTTTGAAGGCTTGGGCTTTTTTGAAGGAATAGTTGAATCACATTTGGCACCTTCCTTTTCAGATGCCTGCATTAATTTGTACCAAATATATTCTAATTAAATGACTATTTTTATGCTGAAGTAACTTTTAAAAAACAGCACTTCATAGAATGCTGAAGTAACTATGAAGTTGGTGTATATGTGGTGAGTAGTTTTGAAAAACTTTCCTCCCTTCACTTCTGAGTTATGTTTAATAAAAATAAAAATATGGCATACTGTCTTGGGTATTCTAATCTTTTTCGTCGCTTACACTGGAGGAATAGGAATAACACCTCTCTTCCATTATCAAACATGGAACATAATCCACAAGGACAGCCATCGGCAACCTTTTCTCGGCCAGTGGGCATGTTTTGAATTTTGAAGAAAGTGCCATGAAGCCAGTCACAAAATGGCTGCCGTGGGGCATGGCGTAACACAAAAAGACTGTCACATCTAAACCAGCAGAATATGCAGGACACAAAATGGTGCCCGCATGCTCTCCCACCAACCACCCAATCAACAGGTGTGTGGGGTTTTTTAAGGCATTCACATCAGCCACTGCTGTGCTCACTCACAGGCAGAAGCTCTTTGTACTCCTCCCTTGTTTAGAATAGATGGGAGGGAGGGTGTTCACTTCAGTGGGGCTTATGGGATGGAGTGGTAGCCTAATCTAGTTTGGTAAACAATAGCCAGTGGATATGTGGGGAAAGGATCTGAAGTGTGACCCCTTGCTCCCAAATTACAGATTGGCTGGATGTGTGGAGAGTAAGCAAGGACAGGGATTCTGGTAATCATGAATCACGCCAGGACCCTTTGTGATCCAGCATCAAATGATGTACTCACAAATGATATCTGAACCTGCTCTAAGGGATAGATAGCCTAAGGGATGATTTGCTGATAACGGGATGTCTCATGGCGACTCCCAGTACAAAGAGCTTCAGCTGTCTGAGCTCTCTTCAAAAAGCCAACATGGCACCCGTTTGATTTTCAGCAGGAAGTGTCAGAAACGTTTTCCTGTAGTAGATTATACACTAGTCGCAATCCATTCCCTCAGCAAACCTACCATCTGCTCTACATATTGCCCACATCAGATGCCTCTGCCAAGAGCAGTTTAATGAATACAGCAACCATACACTACCTAAGACAGCATTAGAAGCTCTTATCTGTGCAGGAAAAAAGGCGAAGAAAAGCAATAAGGGCCAAGAGCAGATGAGTTCAACATCTGCTGTTGTGCACAATCTCCTTCTCAGAAGCCTGAGTGTGTCATCTGTAAAGCAAGGCCCACAGGGATCTATCCTATGGGACAGCAGTCAATATAAACACAAGGAACAATGGATACAGTTTGCACACTGAAAGTCCATACATAAATCTATTAGGCAGCATGGGAAGCCTGTGGCCTTCCAGGTGCTATTGGACTACAACTCCCATTATATTTCCCTGTTGGACATGCTGGCTGGGACTGATGGGTATTGGAGTTCAACAAGATTGGGAGGGTCATTGCGTCCCAACCTCTGCTGTCAGGAGAGCTAAAGTTCCATCCATTCACCCAGTCCAGTCCTGATATTTGTCTCCTACAGTAGCAAGCCAGATGCCTTTGGGAATCTGGCAAGCATCCTGGTCTCTTCTTCTCCAACTGTTCCCTCTTCTGCAAATACCTGGATTGAAGAGTGAACATTTTATAGCAGTCTGTGTTTGGGGGAGGGGGAGGGTGTCTGTATGCAGTAGCCAAAGTGTCAAGACTAGATGAAAAAAATACCAGTTTGAGTCCCTGTGCAGGCATGGAGTTGTTGGTCTGCCCTGGAAAAAGTCACTATGCCTCATCTTAAAGTTCCCATTTTTTGAGAGTGAAACAGTGCTCCTTGGAGGATGAGTAGGAGGCAAACATATCAGTATTACATGCAAATCAGCATCAGCATCACCATCTCTTCTCCAGCCACTCTGCGTGGCTCCCAACAGAATATTAAAAACACGATAAAACATCATACATTAAAAACTCCCCTAAGGTTGCCTTCAGGTGTCTTCTAAAAGTCTACCTCTACTTCTCAATCTAGAATATAGATGTTTATTTAAAGCTATCATAATCTGGGGCTAGATTATTCTCCAAGCTGAACCACAACGAGTGATTTATCTTATATGCCTTCTATTACCTATCTGAACATAAACACACTCTTCACATATTTTTCATTAAACGTATTGCTCATTCAGGGCAGTTTCTTCCAACATTTGTTCAATTTATTTCCCCTTTTAGATTTGCCACATTACATCTCATTGTTATTTCTCCTTGGGCAAAATGGTATGTGCATGGTAAAGAGGTAATGCATACAGTTAGTTAGGGAATACCTAGTTTGACTAGGCTGCTGGAGCTTTGCAGGTTCAGTCAGAAATCAGCCCCGTTCAGTTCAATGTGGCTTCTGCCCTAGTAAACTGGTTTAAGATTGCATCCTCAGTGTTCCCCAGGCACTTCTAGATTTTATCCCAAGACATAAGAAAAAAGGCACCATTTCTCCTCCTGGTCTTGTAACACCCCATCACTAAATGATAACCCATAGAGAGCAATGATAGATAAGTACATAGATAGATGATAGATACATACATACATACATACATACATACATACATACATTTTTTTAAAGACATCAAACTGGCATAAAATGAGAAAATAGAGAGTGAGACACACAGCAGGTGCATCATGATGCTGGGGACAAAATAGATGGGGTGTCAAATGTACATTATATTGACCCAAATATAGGCTGCATGTCTAGCCCCCCCCCCAAAAAAATGGCTTACAAGAAATGTAAGTGCAACCTATATTTGAGGGCAACCTGTATTCAGATCAGTGCAATTTAACTTGCCTTTTTCTCTCCCTTTTAAATTACAGTCAATAGGGAGAGTGATCAGGCCAGCATACAGCGAGGGGCTTAACTTATGGTAACCACCCTTTCCCTACGTGGTCCCAACGAAAATACTTTCTGCCCTGGGTTGCTGTTTGCCCTGGGAAGGAAGATGCTGGCGGGCTTTGTATTTCTTAATGGAAAATGTTTGTAGCCCTTACTGTGCAGGTGGGGAGATTAAAATGTGCATGTAGGTTTTGCAAAAAGCAAAAAAGCGTGAGCTTTTCGTGGTGGTGTCAGTTGTTCTGCAAACTGTGCTCAATGAAGTTAATTTAAGATAATTGCAACAGTTCAGTGCTGAAAACTCATCAATAGCTTTGAGAGCCAGTGCCAAATGTCAGTCAGGTGAAATGAATGACAAAGATTGCTCCCCTGATCTTTTCAAAGCCCCGTGAGTTATCTCAGAAAACAGTGTTTTAATTTTGAAGGATTTTTGTAATCCCTGAGAAGCAGGTCCCTACTCCCTAAGAAGTTATATGGAAACAGCCCGGCTAACTAACCAAAGACCAGGCATTTTGAGGACAGATAGAATGTAAGCAGACAACAGCAATGGACATAAAGATCATAAACTGGAAGTGAAATAAAAAAATGCAGGTCAAGTGCAATTAAATGGGGCATGGCACTGTCAGCTCCCTGAAAGCCGTAAGGGTTAATGCTCAAACTCACCTTTCCTTTTATAGGATGCAAATTGTTCACACCGACAGAGTTTTGTTCATTCATTACTCTTTTACTAGCAAGGAATCTATACACACAAAAGCCAACTCACACATAACCCAATGTCGATGGACACGTGCAGGTAAGGTAACCTTGGCTGAAGCTTGTGGCTAGTGAAGACTAGGAACTGGTGCTTCTGTACATTTCAGGTGCTCAGTTTTCCAGTCGGAAATGAAGTACTCCACATTTCTGTAACAATTAGCAATAATAATAAATCCTCATGGAAATTCATCAGCATTTTAGTGCAAATTTCTAACAATAAACACATTTTTGCAAAGTGATTTCCCCTAATATAATGCATTTTGCACGTTATTGTCACTAATACATGCAATTTTTACACACTTTACCCTTGTACATGCATTTTCGTACACCTTACTTGAGCGGCGAACTGCACTGCAAAATTCAGGTAAGTGAAAATTTCAAAAGATGTCTGCTTCAGTTTGCATTTCATTTCCAAAGGCATGAATTTGGTAGGTTTGCCCTTAAATGGGAACTTAACTGAATTTGTTCCCTATCCCTAGTGAGGGGATAGGTTCCCATGAATCCCATTTCAGATAGCACGCTAAGCTAAACTGTGGCTTAGCCCAAACCAATATAGCAGAAAACTAAGAACAGAGAATTGCAATGCAACTGCAACAACCTCTCTAGGAGTTGGCATATTCACATGGTCCTGGTAAGCTATGTCTGACTTACCATGTCAAGTGAGCCAGCTCATAGACAACATTGCAGCATAAGCCTTCAACTGTCAATGAATATAAGACTCAACATAGCAGCCCACACAGTGTGTACTATGACCCCATTAGAAAAAAGCCTGGTGAAAATTGCATATTATAGGTTTCTATTTCCCACATTTGCTTATAAGCAGCAAATTTAGAGCTATATACCTCCATTTTTCACTCACTTGTATTGGAGGCACATTCTTTTTTTTCAAAGGAAAAAAAGCAATACATGAAAATTGAAGCCTAATAAAACAATTGAACAATACGATGATCTAGTGCATTTGACTTCATTCACGTAATATGAGAGAATTGCCTGGAGAGCAGGAGAGAAGGAGAAATGGCTGTTATTGTAAATTGCAGGGGCCTGCATTAGCCAGAGGATTGGTATGGTGGGGGAAAAAATCTCTGTTCTGTTAAAGCAAAGTATCAGAGATTACTGGCAGCTTTGAGTGGCTCTGCACCTTATTGATTTCTCACACAAGGCCAGCGTGCACTACACACACACACACACACACACACAATCTTACAAGTTCTATGAAATCAAGTTGGCAGCTCCTTTTATTTTTCCAATGCGGCACATTCTAGCTTAACTAAGTGGATGTATTCATCGGGATGTTGCAAAATGTCTGAAGTGTTGAGTTCGGAGATGGATTCAGACATATCTGGAGGAATTTGTTTTGTTTTTTAAAAGGTCTTTCAGGAATTTGGCTCCAAAATTTCCCAACTGCAAAAAGGAAAGCAAGGCTCCTGGTCCGGCAGTAGTTCCAGAAGCTACTGTGTCTGTTAACGAAAAAATTCAAAACTCCCCTGTCTTTATCTTATCTACATGCATAGGATATTAAGGGTAATTCCCAAGATCTAGACAAGAACATTAAAAAAATTAATATTATTATTGGTATGGGGCTACTATGGGTGGGAGAGAAACATGATTCAATTTGCATTTAAAGGCAAACCTCATTTGCTTTTTCATATATGAACTAAAACTGAGCCATCTCTTGAAATTTACACATCTTTGAATTCTGCAGTGCTGTTCTCCAGCCGATAAATGAGCCATGAGGTCACAGTTTTCGCCAAAACCCCAATTCACTCAAAAACGGTGCCAAACAACTGCAAATTGCCCCCTGCAGTGATCAGTGCAGGAGGCACGTTCGCAACCCGCAGTGTTCGCAACCAGCAGCGCCGCGTCTGCTCACGCGTGGGTCGCAATTTGGCACTTCTGCGCATGCGCAAAGCGTGATTTAGTGCTTCTGCGCAAGTGCCAAAACCCGGAAGTAACCCGTTCCAGTACTTCCGGGTTTGGCGCAGTGCACAACCCGAAAACGGGTAACCTGAAGCGTCTGTAACCCAAGGTACCACTGTATAACAATTTACCTCTTAACACACTTTCAATCTCCATTCTAACCAATCGGTAAGTATTAGAGCACATCCTTTGCAAGTAGGACATCCTAAGTTTCAAGCCCTAAGTATCCCCAGTTCAAACGATCAGGTGATGTGAAAGACCTTTGTCCAAAACCCTGAATAACTGCTGCCAGTAACTATAAGCAGTATTGGGGTCGAACGTGTGTCTGCTTTGGTTTCTTATTTTTCCAATCTGAAGTTCAGTTCTCCACAGTTCCACACAGTTTGTGATTTATTTATTTTTTAATGCTCTCGTGAAAATTAATCAGCATTTTAATAGAAACATTTGTATGCAATTTGCCTAAGGTACACATTTTTGCAAAGCAATTTCCCCCAAATAATGCATCGTTTTATATCATTTTCACTAATGTGTACATTTTTTATGGGCACTTTACCCCAGTACCTGCCTTTTTGTTCACAGCGGACTGGAGACCTGCGCTACAAAATTAGGAGAAGTGCAGTTTTTGAAGGACAACTGTGTTCTAGTTCTTGTATGGTTTTGCAGCATGTGAGTTAAGCAGGTTCACCTTTAAATGCGAAATGAATCAAACTTCTCTCCAATTCCTGGCTGGGGAAAATAGCCTAATCTGGTATGAAATGTTCCATTTAGCATTAGGACCAGGGAAGGCACCTGCGTGCTGCCTTGATGGTTGCGGGAAGAGAATGCTCTGAATAGGCAGAGGACGTTTAGAAGTCAGTGTTAGAAATAAAGGAAAAGGGAATCAGAAATAGAAGTAGCAGGGCAGGGTAAACATCAAGTCACAGCTTTGTGCCCGTGGAACGAAGTGCCAAATTAGAAGGATGGAACAAAGCCATAGGTTGTCAAAGAACAAGGTAGGTTTTGAAACAGGAACAGCTTGAGAAATTAGCTAAGGGAGGATCAAGGCACAGTTAGGAGGCAAGACTGGATAGTTTTCACGAGTCTGATCTAGTCAAAGAACATTGGTTATATCTGAAGCACATGGCCTCAACAGTGCAATCCTAACCATGTCTGTCAGCAGTTGCAGCCATGACTCTTTGCAGTAACAGCTGGGTTTTCTTATTTAGTCGTGAATGGTGGTCGTGCAAGTAAATAGATCTATTCTGCCTTCTGGCTGGTTTTCTCATTCTAGAGACTATATGCAACTATTCTTTAGCATAGGCTTTCAGAACCTGTGGCCCTCTAGATGTTGCTAGACTGCTGTTCCCATTGGTCCCAGACAGGACGGCCAATGGTAGGCGTGATGTGAGTTCAGCAACCTCTGGAGGGTCACCTTCACACAATCCTAACAAACCTGAGTAAGGAACAGCACTCGATTAGTTCTTCTCTGCTTTAAGGTAAAGGTACCCCTGCCCGTACGGGCCAGTCTTGACAGACTCTGGGGTTGTGCGCCCATCTCACTTAAGAGGCCAGGGGCCAGCGCTGTCCGGAGACACTTCCGGGTCACGTGGCCAGCGTGACATCGCTGCTCTGGCGAGCCAGAGCCGCACACGGAAACGCCGTTTACCTTCCTGCTGGTAAGCGGTCCCTATTTATCTACTTGCACCCGGAGGTGCTTTCGAACTGCTAGGTTGGCAGGCGCTGGGACCGAGCAGCGGGAGTGCACCCCGCCGCAGGGATTCGAACCGCCGACCTTTCGATCGGCAAGTCCTAGGCGCTGAGGCTTTAACCCACAGCGCCACCTGCGTCCCTCTTCCCTGCTTTATATTGTGTTAATTTAGTGATCTAATTAGGGTTCAGATTTGCACATTAGCAACCTCAATGGGTCAGGAAGTGAAGACAACCAGTGATAAAAGATCACTGATTCACAGACTGTAATTGAAACAAATCAGTTGGGTTTGTTGATTTACAATGCTTCATTCAAATCATATTATTATCTAAGACAGCAATTTAGTCCTTAGAAAATAATATGGATTAGAAACTGCATAATAGCAGCATAATTGCATTGACAAAGTAATAAAATCCATTTGAGTGAGAATTTTGGGCTTGCTGATTCCTATTCTAATGGAAGACATGGTCATATAGTTTAGCAAACAGACTTTCTAAATTTCACAGCACGTCCAAATTTTTAAGTTCCCTATGATACATAGCATTTTAGAAGAAAGCTCATAATTAACCATATAGAGCTGGGGGAGAGCAAGTGAAAAAGAGCTGGATAGGCAGCAACTGGGGAAAAAGAGAGGAAAAATTACTCCCTGTATACCCGTTAATTGATCAGGGACTAGAACATAATTTTCCACCCTTTACGTCAATGCTCCCATAAGATGCAGCCTACGAATAGCCATGATGTAACTGGGGAAAGGAACTGGGATCCTTCTTTTCTGGTATTTCTGTATTTAGGGCATAATCACTTAGAAATATTCCAGCATTTTCTTTCAAACAGTTCAACAATGTTTATAATTCCACATCCATTGTGATGATGTTGGGTATTCTTTATAACAGTTTAATAGGAAGGGCTTTTTTTCTATCTGGAACTAACCAGAACTATGTTCCGGTACCTCTCAGGTGGGCGCCATTGCCATTCTAAGAGAGGGCGGTGTTCATGGTGAATTCCAGCCCCTCTTTTTCTAGAAAAATAGCACTGTTAATAGGCATTATTTCCCTTTTTCCTTATCATCAAGTTCTAATCACCTCAAGATGCCACAGTTTCACACAACCGTCATTTAGAGTTAGAAAGAGCTCCAGTTTCCACAAAATAGCATAGAGACAGTGGCGTAGCGTGGGGGGTGCAGGGGGGGCCAGCCGCACCGGCCGCAACATCTGGGGGTTGGGGTTAGGGGGCGCAAATCCACGGGTTGGGGGCGCAAATCCACGGGTTAGGGGGTGCAAATTACTTGCCTTGCCCCGGGTGCTGACAACCCACGCTACGCCACTGCATAGAGATGTACGTTTCCATCATGATCCATTAGAGGATGATTCCTTAGTCCTAGCAGGGTCCAAATTAACCTATGACAGAAAATTGGCTCCTGTTCTATTTCACACAGCTAAAAAATTAACATCACAATTTGGATAGGAGACCTCCTGAATTTAGCCAGGCATCCTGCATATGGAGACATGTTCAGCATTTAGCACTGTTTCAAATCTTAATAAACCTGATTGAAGAGGATGAATACCAAATGATCCAAAGTCCTACACCCTTTGATTGGCTCCTCATTCCCTTTAGTCCACAAATTAATCAGCGTCTATGGCACATGTTATGTACCCCTAATAGAAACAACTCACATTATCCAGATTATAATGTTCCAGGAATAGGTGTGCAGTTAAATGACTGCATAATTCAATATATAGTTCAGTGAAACAAAATCCTTTTCTGGACTAAATACCCCACTATGCTACTGCCTTGGTACCCTTAGGTTCTCCATTGGATTCTGTTGCACTTCTGTAAGGAAATGATCATACAACATTGGCTTTCACTCATGCCCAGTTGGGATAGGGTTGTGGACATGCAGGTCAACAGGTATCGTCTGAAGGTCTTTGTGCTCATTATGTATCACTGAATGTCTCCTTAGTCCTTTATTCCCTCCCCACACACTTCCCAGACTCCTGTTATTTGACTCAAATTCTGTTATTTGTTATTTGACTCAAATTCTTCCCCAGTCTTGCTTACCTATCCTCCAGCTCTGGCTTTCTCAGTCCAGGTCCTGCAAAATTTTGCCTCCCAGATCCTGATGTTAACAGTGGTCCAGCTCTTCTTTTGCATTCTGGCAGATTCCTGGCTCCTGGTTGCTTTTGTTAGGCTCATCGCGATACTACCAAATTCCTTTGGTATGATACACTCAGCTTGGTCAACTGCTTCCTCGCCGACTCGCCTCTATGCTATATTTTCTATAAATATCTGTGGCAAGTCATTAATCCTGTAAAGACCATTTGTACTATTTATCTTTTTAAAAGGTCTGAAGCAGCTTAGGAAACTAACTCCTTATTTTCGTGAGATGTAGACCTATTCACAACTTATAGGCTCTGGCATTGGTTTTTTTGGTGGGGTGGGGAGGTAGGAGCTTTAAAATATTGTGTTGTTTTTTTCTTCATCCATAAGTGGGCTCCTTCAGACATCCTTTTTATTGCACATTCATGATTTGTGCTTATAATGCTACCAGGATGGTCACACATGATCCTGCTTTTAATACTGTTCGTGCCTGCAAAGGTTTGGGGATGGTCACACAGTTTTATTTCAAATTAGTGTATATCACATTAATTCCTGTTGAAATCCTGACAGCAACAATGTGGTAGCACTGGGGAAGCATCACCGAATAAACTAAAGTAGAGGAAATCCACCATTAATGCACAATTATTGTGCGAAGAATATATTGCAGAATGCAACCACAGTAAAACACCAGTCTGGAGAGGCCCAGTGACTGACGTGTAGATAGCTCATGTGACCGTATTTTGTGTGGTCTAGTCTTCACGAATTGATGTCTCACATAATGAACTGATCCTGTGGGTACTGTTATATGTCATTACATCACAATTCCCTTCATCTTGGCTTAACCTATTTCTGAATCTTGTTAGCTGAGTCAAGTGATACATGGAGTTGCAGATCGACACATAAAAAAGATACTGTGAATTTACCTATAGTTCCTACTTATAATACCACAGACAATTTGTCACAGTCATTACTATGTATCTTTTAGCATCTATCCAAAATGTAAAGCATGACTACCATTTATGAAAGGACACATCTTTAAACAAAATATTCAGCCTCCAAGGCTGTGTTGCCTACAGATGAATCCCACTGAGAACAACCCAATTGTAATTATATATGTGGAATAAAGAAGGCATCAGTGGTTCATACTAAAAAAGCCATATGGCTGAGGATGTAAAGCTGAAATTTCCAGCTAAAAATTCCTAGAAGATATTTTTATATGACTTCCTGATGAGTTGCAAACAACTCTTATTTTTTGGAAAGCCTGAGAAATACAATGCTTAGAATCTCTCTATATTCAAGTAAAATAGCTCTTTATTTCATTCTGATTTATAGAAATCTACAATTTGCTTAAAGCCAGAGAGAGAAAATAATTGTCAGGGGAAGACATCTAAACGTGCATGACTGTGCTATTGGATTCCACTTTTTAATCTGAACACGGACTAAGTTTGATATCAATTTTATCAATGAGCAGGCCAAAAAAATTTGTTAAACTTCACAGTAACTATATTGTTGAACTGCTGTTAAGGATCTCCCTCTATATGTGAAAAAGAATGCACTCTAAAGCTGTAAATAGTATAATAGGTTCTCTCTTATCAGCGCTACAAGCTGTCTTGGAATTCAGCCATTAAAGACTCTATTTCCTTAAATCTGTCTGTTATACTCTCAATGCACTCTCCAGCCTTGAAAGCTTTTCCATCAATTATAATACAGTCCTCTTGGGCGTTGATTTCCATTGGCCTTTTTTCAGTATACTCCAGGCAGAAGTTAGCTACCTAAAAGGGGGAAAATATTCGTATTCTAAAATTAAATACAATTTTGCAACAGATAATCTTCACCTGATACAGGAATGGAGAGCTACCAGCAGAAGCAGCATTACACATGGAACACCAATCTGAATGCAGTTGTTTATCTAGTATCAGCTAGTAGTGCTTTATTATTGTTATATTATTATTATTATTATTATTATTATTATTATTATTATTATTATTATTATTATTTCTTCTTCTAACGCAGATGGGAATTACAACTCTTCTTATTCAGAAGCTCTTCTTCCATTAAAGTTATAATCAACTAGTGCTGGATCAAGGTCATTGGTTCCTAATTTATGTTTTAAGGTAAATTAACCTTCAAATCTCCATACTGTAAAATGTATGGAAGAAAATTGGGTGAGGGCCACAGCTCAGAGCACATTGTTTGCATTCAAAAAATCCCAGATTCAACTTCCAGTCCTGGGTTGGACAGACTCCTGCCAATTAGTGGCAGCCACACTGAGCTGGATTGAGAAATGGTCTACACCAGCTTCCTATGTACCTAAAAATGTGAGTTCATGTTTACACACCATACATAGCTGTCAACTTACAGATTTGAAAATAAGGGACCAGCAGCCTTGAAAATAAGGGACCAACAGCCAAAATAAGGGACCTGAAGCCTCACCTGTTCCAGGCACTCCAGTCTTCCTGTCCTCCTGCAGTCTGGTCAAACTCATGCTGGTAGCTTCGAGAACACTGTCCAACCAACTTTGTAACCAGAGGTTCAGCTGAATAGAATCTGAATCACATGCACCACAAGGCCTATGCAGCCTCAACTTAAGATGGCTCCCCGCCCTGGCTTTGCACTGCAAAGTTTGCAGCAGCATGTGCAACAAAATGGCGTCCAGCATTCAACCCCCCCCCCTCAGCTTGCATTAACTAGCCACACACAAGACATGCAAGCTCCACCCCCCAGTTGTTCTTAGACTTCTTATTGGGTGAGCAACACAGCCAAGCAACACAGTTGGAGCCTCCCACCTCCCTGGCTAGCAGGGAGGGAGGGAAAGGAGCTGCTTCCTTTGAAATTTAAAGGGACATCATTTAAGGGACATTTAAGGGACATCCATCAATAAGGGACAGCAGTGGGACATGGCACTGGAATAAGGGACTGTCCCTTCAAATAAGGGACACTTGACAGCTATGACACCATATGCAAACAGACATTAAATCTCTCTCTTTCTGTTTTTTTTTTAGAAAAGTGGAATGCTATTTTTTAAACCTTTCACAAAACTGTCATGTGAACAGGCTGCAAATACTGATTGATGGATTGTTATACATTCACACTGTTGGATAACCTTATGTGAGTTATTGAAGGTCAACGGGGGGAAACGGTTATAATCCCTCCCTTCATTTCATTTTCTGATTCAGCATATTGGATGGATTAACGGCAAGAAAGATAACTGTGGGCTTTGCTGGGAAGTGGTACACAAATGTAACTAAGAAACAATAAGTAAAAATTTAACTGCAAACTCATACTAAAAGGTTGCTACTTTCCTGGTTCTGGATAAGAAAGTCGTGCAAATTTCAGAACAAAATTCAATGGCATTGTATCATGTTTGATACATACAGAGGCAGCTATAGGGCATAGCTGAGGAGGGCACTTTCTCAAAGCCTGGTGCAAGCACTTGCCCAGCTTCAAGAAGGAGGTGCGAGGCTCTGACAGGGTCCTAGAATCATCTTGCCTCCTTCCCAAAGCTGGGCAAGCACTTACTGGGCTTTGGGATGGAGGTAGGAGGGCTCTAGGACCCTGCCAGAGCCTTGTGTCTCATTCCCAAAGTTGGGCTTAAGCCAGTGCCAAGAGGGCTGGGAGGAGGGCGTCAAATGTTGGTCTAGCACAGGGTGGCATAATACCAAGGTCCACTGCTAATCCAAGTCCTTCTATGACCTACAACATAATTTACATTTTCTGTGCGTTCTTGGAAACAGTCAGAACACTTTGCATGGAGTAGCTTTTGAATGCGTGCACTAGGCTGAAGTTGCTAAAATGCTACATAAGTATCTAAATAATTGTAATGTTGCAGGTTTGTTCTCTAGCATGCCTGGAAAATGTTCAGGAATTATATTGCAGCAATATCAACAATAATAATTATAATTTATCTTATATTTTACCCTTCCTTCCTCCTTCCATAAAAACAAAGAACTAAAAATTCTCAGAGTGCCGTAAGTTCCTCTAGCCCTTTAAAAAATATGGAACTTGGTTTGGCAGAGGAGTATTATAGTAGTAGCTGTTTTGCCTGTTTGTATGCAGATATATGCAATACAAATAATAACAAGGTTATCAGTGATTGCAGCTTCCCTGGTCTGGGATCCCGGTGATAAATATTTCAAAAATGGTCTTGTTAGATGCATGCACTTCTACTTATTGCAGGGTGTACACTTTTAACTATTTCATTTTTCAAACAGTCTTATAATTCCCTAATATATAACCCTTTAGCGCCTGGTGTGGATGCTTTTTGTAAGTACATTAAAAGATAAGTAGATATTTCAGGTTGTGTTTCTAAGCCAAAAATAAGGATTCTGCTAAAGTGGTTTTTCCAATCATTCGTAATTAGTAGAGAAACTATGAATAATTTATACCTCTTCTCTCCCATTATTGTTCTCTCCATCCACAAATGATGCCAAAGATGGGTAGGAGGGGGCAGCAACATGCTTGAGAATGTGGTCCAATTCTTTTAGTATCATTTCTGTCTCAGAAATACCTAATAAAAATGGCAATATTTTAGCTTACATATACATTGTACATTTATGCAATGCTATTTATTGTTCAGTCGACTGCTTGGACTACAAGTGTTAAGTGGAACGGGCAAACATTCTAATTCTAGATACGAAAAGAAAAGTGTTTCCTATGACATTACAGTGGTACCTTGGTTCTCAAACGCCGAAAACCTGGAAGTAAGTGTTCCGGTTTTGGAACGCTTTTCGGAAGCCGAACGTCCGATGCGGCTGTCAGCTATTTTTTCCAGGGCACCTGCACCAATAAGATACTGAACCTTGGTTTTCAAATATTTCGGAAGTCAAACGGACTTCTGGAACAGATTGAGTTTGGTGCTTTTGTTTTTGCTATTTATTTTGCATTTTTGTTTTTGAGGCTTTTTTGGTTAACTTGTTTTTGTGACTGTGTTGAACCCAGTTCAGCTACTGGTGGATTGATTGTGCGACTGCGGAAATGGATAACCCCCCCCCCCCATTCAAATAATGACTATCATCAGTGCAGGCAAGGAAAAAGAATCAATTTTAATTTTAATCATCTACAATGCTGTCTTATTTATTTTATAGTACAGTACATCATAGCTGTCAACCTTTCCCTTTTCTTGCGAGGAATCCTATTCGGAATAAGGGAATTTCACTTTAAAAAAGGGAAGCTTTCACAGCTATGCAGTACATTGATTATTGCTTTCATTTTATCGATCAATGGTCTTGTTAGATAGTAAACTTCATGCTAAATTGCTGTTTTAGGGGTTGTTTTTAAAGGTCTGGAACAGATTAATCCATTTTGCATTACTTTCTATGGGAAAACGCGCCTTGGTTTTGGAATGCTTTGGTTTTGGAACAGACTTCTGGAACGGATTAAGCTTAAGAACCAAGATAGCACTGTACTCCTATGCAACAAAATGAAATCAAGTGCTCTGACTGGGGTCAACCTGACTGGCTTCTGGTGGAAACCCCATTTGTGCTAATCACTTAACAATTTAAGGATGCAATTCTAACCTCACTTATCTGGGAAGTAAGACCCACATAATTCAACAGGGCTTACTTTTGACTAGACATGGTTAGGATGGCCATGTGAAAGACAGATCCTACAACTCAACCAACTGAAGCAAATAGTTAGATTAAATGAGTGCATTGGTGCCAAAATAGAGTTAATGAACATTATTCCAACTGTTTCAGTTAAAATAAATTGCAGATAGAAATTACTAGTAATTACAATCCTATTTATTTGGAAATGTAAACAAAAATAGTAACTTCTTATCATATTTGGCAGACACACAGCATGTAATTTTGGTCTGATATTAAAATAGCAACAAACAGAATGATCTGATTTGTGGTAGAGTTAATCCAAATATAAATTGCACTAACTTGGGTAAAAAAGACAAAATCTTTTGTTGACACAGTGTGAAATGATTGCATAGATGATTAAAATGGGTAGAATAATGTACACAAAGTATTGGAGGACAGATAACATCCCAAGCATGAATAAAAATAAATTATGAATGTAAATTTTCTGTAAAATTAATTAATTGCATTTACCGGTAAGTTACAGATGAAGATTATGGGGGGAAACTCCCCCCCCCCACAAAAAACCCCTAAAATAATTTCCAAAACTATTGGGTCGCATCCAACTAACCTTTACTCAGAGTAGACCCACTAAGTTAATGTAATAATAATAATTTATTTATACCCCACCCATCTGGCTTGGTTTCCCCAGTCACTCTGGGTGGCTCCCAACATAATATTAAAAACATGATACAACATCAAATGCTAATAACTTCCCTAAACTGGGCTGTCTGCAGATATCTTCTAAAAGTCAGACAGTTGTTTATTTCCTTAACATCTGATGGGAGGGCATTCCACAGGGCGGGCGCCACTACCGAGAAGGCCCTCTGCCTTAGCCTTGAGATCTAATTATGTACATTCACCTGTAGCCTCTGTTAGTGCAATGGCACTTCCAGTTTCTCCCTCCATCCTCCATTCTCCCAGAAAGATAAATCTGTTCTGAGGGTTCTCAAAAATACCAGAACAGATTTTGGAGTTAGGCAGGGGGCTGGAATGGGGTGGAGAGGACAGAGAAGTGCTAGTGGATACTCCTTGTGCTGTGCTGGATCATGCCCATACACAGGATTGTGCTGTTAGTCTGAATACAACCCTGTGTTTTATTTATTATAATTATAATTGTTAATCTTGTCTTGTTTGATTCTGCCTTTGCATATCTATTTTTCTGATAAAATATTGTCTAATTTGTCATAATCATCACCGCCATCATTTCTTTTAAAAAGATAGAAAGAAGGTTCTATCACAGCTACACTCACTTCTTGCCCTCTCACCAATCCATCTTTCTTGTGTACAGTTTGAATCTCTTTACTTTCCAAACTTTGGTTTCAAGTGAGGTGAATGATAACCATGTTCAGTGTGTTTGGGGTAAACAATATTCTCATTATGATACAATTAGCTTTTGAAATTTTCAGAAGACAACTATATTTGAAGTAAAAGCAAACAAGCCAAATAAATCAATATGAAGATAGAAAATTATTCTTTGTAACTTTACTGGTCAAAATATAAAGTCTCAGTTGTGTTCTTAGAAGCCAGAGTTAATTAAGCATCAAATAAAACCTTACAGTTAGGGTTAGATACAATCTAATCCAATTTTCACTGGTGTCATCCTTTAAAGTTACCTTAGGAAAGCTTTAGATGTGTTAGATATCTAGTCAATTTAGTGCATGACACTCAGAAGCTACTGATAGCAGGCTTTACACTGAAAAGGTATTTTTTATGGCTTATTCAGCTGGTACTTATTGTGTTAACCTCTATGCACTATTAGTCACACTAGTTACAAGTGTGTCAAGGTATGGCTTCCATTTACTGAGCAATTAAGAATGGTAGGTTATGTGCTCTTTTCAATGGAGATGTAAAATTCTGTTTCTGGAGATTCACACAAGCTCAATGCTATTTTGATATCGCACTGAAGAAGTGCTTCACAATTCTTTTCACTATAAAAACGAATTATTGTCTTCTTTGAAACCCATCTGTCAATTCTAAAATCCAGGCTTGAAGGGAGGGGGGAACCCTTGTCCCCATACTACATTTCTCTCAATAAAAAGGTAAAGAGACCTCTGACCATTAGGTCCAGTCGTGGCCAACTCTGGGGTTGCGGCGCTCATCTTGCTTTATTGGCCGAAGGAGCCGGCGTACAGCTTCCGGGTCATGTGGCCAGCAGGACTAAGGCGCTTCTGGCAAACCAGAGCAGCGCACGGAAACGCCGTTTACCTTCCCGCCGGAGCGGTACCTATTTATCTACTTGCACTTTGACGTGCTTTCAAACTGCTAGGTTGGCAGGAGCAGGGGCCGAGCAACAGCAGTTCACCCCATCATGGGGATTCGAACTGCCGGCCTTTTGATTGGCAAGTCCTAGGCTCTGTGGTTTAACCCACAGCGCCACCCGCATCCCTTTCTCTCAATATCCACTGCCTAATAGCTTTCCCATCTAGACTCCTCCTGCATAATACAGGCACAGGACAGAAAACCACAACTATGTCATTTATGGTTGCCAGAATTCTTTAAGCTTTTTGCTACGCCAGATTTTCCAAAACCCACAGAAATCAACAGCATAATCTGCATGCCTTTTAATGAAGTTGGATGGTGCCCTTTATTACTAGTCATAATATCAGAACCAGGAATTTTTTTTAATGGGCAGCCAAACCCAGAATGGGAAGTTAGAGGGAGGGAAATGGGCAGTTCAAAAATTCAAGTCGTGTAGACGCTATTTTATGTTAAGTGATGCAAAAAGTGTCAACAATATGAAAAGTAAATTAAGTAGTCCAGTCTCCCCTAGGACTCCAGACGCTGATCAGGCATACCAATTTTTCCTCTCCCTGCCAAAGGCAGTGTCCATATAATCCAATCCTTCTCTCCACAGAGTATTCCTAATATGAAAGCAATCCTTCTGCATTAGAGCTGTCAAAATCCAAGTTTGGATAATTTTCTCCCAATTATTACGAAGGAAAGCATGTGTGTGCACACAAGGAAAACACACAGGTGTGTTGTAGTGGGACATGCATTGCCTGCGAATTATATTCACATACCACTGGGCAGTTCCAAATTTTCCTTTTAAAAAGCTCAGCCTTGAACTGATGGGGAAAGTAGAGAGGAGTTAAGGCTGTAAACAGAACTTTAATAAATGTAGTCAGCAGATACTACTTCTGTCTGCTTTAATGTTAGCTAATACCCCTACTGCTGTGATTTAGAAGAACTGGGGCAGCAGGAAGCATTTAATTTACAGGAGCCTCTTGTAGTTATTGCAAGTATGGCTGTCAGCATACTAAGCAAACATTTTGTACACCATTAAAAGAACCTAACAACACACTTTTATTTTGGAAAGACGGGGAAAATCACAACAACTCTCATGCTAGCTAGCAGAATTAAAAGTTCTCTTGAATGTAGAATATCCTAAACAATCAATATAATGTAATTTCTCACAGTAATAGGATGCCTTGCATACGTGGATTATTTCAATCATCATGCCCTACAAAGCTTTACTCCCTCAGTCACTATTGTTTACACGTTATACATATTTAAAAGGTATCTAGAAGTCAATACATGGCTGTTTTAGACTATCAAGCCATTACGTGATAATCATTATCACTGTGTAAAATGGCTATGTGAATCCACTAGGAAATACAGCTTGTTTGCAATAATATATGAACTTGCACCTAAGCCAATTTAGAGCATTACAGAAGACTCACATGGTAGAATGAAATCAAGACTGAAAGGTACCTTTACACTATCCAGAATGTACAAATTGACAACTTTCAAAATGTTGCATATATCTCAGAATGTTCATGATTATAATAATTTGCAATATGCTTCCCAATGTTTTATGCACGTAGAACTGGAAGGAAACTCACTTATAGAACATGAAGTATATCCTTTACTTGAGAAATATTATTCCTGCCTAAAATTTCCCTGACAGATTCCAGATATAGGATTTTCTGAAAGGATCTGAGAAAAGAAATTCAGCTTCATTCCTGGGCAGCTTGTTGGATTGTTAATCATTTATTAAAGTTATGATGCTTTCCTAAGAGTTTAACGTATCTATAGTTTATGTTACCTGTATCTTTTATCTATATTTCACAATTCCACCTCTGAACCATTTGTCAATTGTCAATATACTACCTAAATTCTGTCAGCTAAAAAGTGAACATAGCATTATTAAATCAGTATTTTAAACCTGTTCTGAATAGACAGCTTCTCTTTCACTTTCTCTCTTTCTCCTCTTTTTTATTTTTTGCTATCAGGCTGCTCATAATATAACCTGATAGCACAGTATTTGTGTGCCACAAATACAACATTGCTGAATCATGTTCAGTTTGCTATTATCTGCACGCAATCACAGCAATGCTGCTGTTGACTATCTTTCACCTTGTACATATTATTTCTCCTCCCCCTTTTCTTTTATCTCTGTCCCTGCATCTTTGTTAAAAATTCTGCCATCAGGAGAACAGCTAATATCTGGTCTTTGATACCGAGCAGAGAAGAATAGGCAGAAGATATGCAACTGTGCATGTTTTACTTTAAAAGAGATGGGTTGTATTTTTAAAATAATGTCTAGCAATACATGCTGTGATCTGTATGTTTCCATAGCTGGTAACAGATGTAATAGCCTGGGAGCTCATTATGAAGGGCCTGCCTTGCAGTATGGATCTCATATACCTTAGATACATTAGGCAGCAACTACACAATAAAGTTAAAATTGGACTTGTCAGCATTGAAATGGCTTGGATTTGCAGCAACTCAGAGGGCGTATTAGAGAATTTGCATTGAGCTGACAATGGAGGGAAATGTAAACATGATCATGGTTAAACCTTGGGATTGGGGGAAATCCTGTATAAGCAGTCTACAGGCTGGCAAACAACTTCATCTTGCCAAGTGTACTGCTCTTACCTTTTCCCAATTGAACACAGCTTTATAATAAAAGTCTCGGGTGATACAACAGCAGCTATTCCTTTCCCTGTTCCCTTTCAATGACTTTGTTCCTTGACCCAACTGAAGATGTGCCAGTTCAACAGGGACCAAAGATAATAAATGAAATTTAGTAATTGATACTTACATGGGAGTAGCTAGGATTTATGTTAGGGGGGCAGAACCTCAGTTAGTTAAGTATTTTTATCGATTTACTTGGTTTAGGGGAGGGCAGCTGTCACTCTGCCCCGCCTTAGCTACAACCACGAATGCTTAGATATTGGTATTTCATGCCTCCTAATTTGAAGTACAATATTAGAAAGCATTCTCTGAACTTTGTAGAAAGCCAGCTTTAGAATCAAATCTGACTGCAAAGCCCCTTTAGCCCGACACATTTACGTTAACTGTTTCGTATTATTTGAGAGGTCCCCTATAGGCCTGGTCCCTGATTCAGGTCAATCACTTATCTGGTCCACTAAGGCAGGCATAGGCAAACTTGGCCCTCCAGATGTTTTGGGACTACAACTCCTCATTATCCCTGACCACTGGTCCTGTTAGCTAGGGATGATGGGTGTTGTAGCCCCAAAACATCTGGAGGGCCGATTTTGCTTATGCCTGCACTAAGTTCCTATGCCCCTTAATACTTCCCATAATAACCTGCTACCACCATGTACTGATTTACAAAAAGCAATTGGACTCCCCTTCTGTCTACTTAGCTATATAATCCAAAACCAGGATGCGGAGGTGAGATCTGCTAACCTAGGATTGTATCCACAGGCAGCAGTATCCATGGGCAGCACTCTGCTTGCACAAATTCACAAAATCACTTCTCCTTCTGCTTCCCCACTGAGCTACTGTGATTCCATGGAATATTCAAGTACATTTTAATTTCTGTTTGCAAAATACTTACTTAACCATTTTTGATTATTTGCAAACAACGTGAAAATGTTACTGTCTATGTACACTTCCCAGTTTCTTTCCGTATAACCACACATATATGGCTGACATAATACTATATTTCAGAAACAAGAACTAGTTTTCACAGTGAAAAGTACATGTCCTGTATCCTACTTAGATATGAATAAATTCTTTGAAAATATGACTGTCCTGATTTAATATATTGCTACACATTTATACAAACCTAGATTTTCATCTGACAATACATCTTCTGAGCCCGCTATTTCAAATGAACTTCTTAATGTTATTTTCCTAAAACACACACACAGAGAGAGAGAAAGTTGATGTATTTGTTGTGAATATCTAATCAAGAAGAATCAGATAATATTTGAAACATATACTTCTATATGCAGAAAGCATTCTCTTCCAAATCCTGCCTTTATACGAGAAGAGTATTGCTAGGTATTTGTGAAAAGCACCTCATCTTTAAAACCTTTTCGGTTACTACTTGTAGGCATAATTTATCACAAACCACTTGATCATTTATTAATAGGATTATGTCCCTTTGGTGTCCCCTTGATAAGAGGAAATGTTAGAAGGGGCAATTTTTATCTATAGTTGTATTGAGCTAAATCTTTAAACAATAATTGCAGGCTAAATTTTAGTCACTGTTTTTAGACATTTTGCATCCACTAATCAAATAGATAAATAGTCTAAATTATGTGTGAAAGTGACCGTCTGCTCTAACTAAACAAAAATAAAAGCTTGTAAGAGACAAGTTGAATGTTTAATCTATAAGCATGAATATTAAATATTATAGGGCTTGATCCTAAATGGGGTGAGAGTGGGAATCTGAAGGAAATTTAACTGCCCACTCAGAACCTCAGAAGTGAGGTTGAAGAAACACTCTTTTGCTCCTTCATCTGTTTTGAAGTTTCCTGCTTTTAAAAAGTTTTCTCTCTACCGAAAACAACCCCCCACCCCGGAAAAAATAGGGAAGTATTTTGTTACCCTAGCACAAAAAATCCGTATGCTCAAATTCATATATCCGCCTTGCAAACAAATCAGAACGGTTGCTCAGTAGAGACCAAACATGGTGTAACCACCACATAAGCTCTGTGCAAGGAAATCAGAATGAATGCCAAGTGCCAACAAGTGTAAAAATCGTTTCCCTCAGCATCATGGGAGCCACCAGGGCATTTTTCTCAGCCGGAACTCACCAGAACTCAGTTCTGGTACCTCTCAGGTAGGCATCATTGCCATTATAAGAGAAGGAGGAGTTCATGGTGAGTTCCAGCTCCTCTTTTTCTAGAAAAATCACACTGGGAACCACCATTTTATAACAACACCACTTGGCACAGTAATCGTAGTGTTAATAGGCTGCTGAAGGGATGGTTTAAAAAAGTAACCAAATAAAGTCAAACTAACCCAATGGTTACCTTTTCTTTCTTCCAATTCTGCAACTACTTTCCCCTCCACAAGTTTTTGTCCAGGTTCTTGTCTAAGAAACATAACAAAAAAAACATACTTTGAAGCTTTCCGTATTTAATATTTTTATTTAACACGATGTTATGTTTGCTGCTGGGATCAGTATGCCTGTGCTAAACTTCCCTCGCACACCCCAGTCGTGTTGTTTCAGTCAGATTCTAAATGTGAGCCACGGTCAACCTGGTCATTTCCCCCATCTTCACCAGGAGCCATCACAGACAACGACTGGGGACTGAGAATCTTACCATTTGGGTAGCACAACCCACATAGGGAGTTTTACTAGTTGAAACAGCTGGCTGGGGGGGAATTCACCAACGCATGGTGGTGTTTGACCATACCTTTGTTGAAGGTTTAGTTCAGCTCTTTACTCTTTCTGTAAAAGTGAAGCTGATTCTCCTCTACGTCAAAAACAGCTGTGCCCAGTATTTTATTAGAATTCACAAACTCATAAAATCACTGCTCTCCCCCCCCCCCCGCTTCAGTCCACTTTACTCCCATCACATATTTCGGTCAACACCTGTCCAAAATGTATGCTGGTTACCCATTTGTATAATGTCAAAAAGTGTTACCATGGTAAGGTGACAGAGGTGTTATGTTGTTTCATTTCTAAGTGAGATTCTAAATTTAAATTCTCTCTATATTTATCTCTTTATTTTCTATATTTATCTCTTTAAACTCTCATCCCCTCCCCCAAAATTGTTCACTTAAAATTTTGATTAAGCATAATGCACAGAGAAAATAGGAAAATGTATGAACTAATGGGACCAACCTCAAATTCAAGCAGATTTTAAATAAGCTAAGGAAATACTGTATCTCAAACAAGGTTGCAAAAAAAAAAATCAGGTATGAGATCGGTGAAAATGAAACAACTGTGTCAGACAGGTTATTATTATTATTATTTATTGTGTTTATACACTAACCTTCGCCTGGAGGATTCCAGGACGGTGCAGAGCATAATAAAAACAACCATTTACACAGAATAATTTAAACGTCTAAAAGCTACACAACTAAAAACAACATTAAAGCACAACAGCACAATAATACTGCTAGATTTAAGGAAGATTTACCTCCCCAAAGCCTGGGAAAGCTCGCATGCCTTCAGCTGATTTCTAAAAATTAATAGTGTGGGAGGCAACTGCACTTCCCTAGGAAGTGAATTCCACTATCAAGGAAATGCCACTGAGATAATGATAACAGCACCACAACAGCGGCAGCAACAACAACAAGAACTTGAAGCTGAAAGTGTAACTTTGGTTTGCAAACGAGTAGCCTCCACCAATCCATTAAGAATGTAAGAGTACATATTAAATCTTACATTTTTTCTGCAAGTGATCATGTTAGATTTAGTTTCAGCTTCTTTATTCTTTACTACATCTGAAAAAAAAGGTAAATGAGCAAAAGCAATAACTGAGTAAAAAATAGTTTACTGGCAAACAAAATTACTTTTCATAGTTATTCCAATCTGTTCTCTAATACATCAAGTTGTAATAACAAGACATAGTACTGGTATAAAAAATTATTTTATTAAATATATAATTATATTATTACGGATTGAATGGTACCTTTCTGTACTGCTATAACTACCTGCACAAGATTTCCAGATTTGCACCAAACACACACATGGTTTAATCTGCTGTGGCCATAAGAGCCAACTCCTGGGGGCACAGGTCTCTTTGCCCCCCAATAAAAGATTTGAAGGGGCTGCCCCCCCAAGTTGAAGGGCATTGCCATTCAAATGGTGTGCATGTGACACATCTTGTGATCAATTAGGTAGGCCGGGGCTTACCTGCGTCCCCCCCACCTGTGGAATTGTTTTACACAGAGCTATCACCTCTGGTGGCGCTGTGGGTTAAACCACAGAGCCAGGACTTGCTGATCAGAAGGTTGGCGGTTCGAATCCCTGCGACGGGGTGAGCCCCCGTTGCTCGGTCCCTGCTCCTGCCAACCTAGCAGTTCGAAAGCACGTCAAAGTGCAAGTAGATAAATAGGTACCGCTCCAGCAGGAAGGTAAACGACGTTTCCGTGCACTGCTCTGGTTCGCCAGAAGCAGCTTAGTCATGCTGGCCACATGACCCGGAAGCTGTACGCCGGCTCCCTCAGCCAAGAAAGCGAGATGAGCGCCGCAACCCCAGAGTCGGTCACGACTGGACCTAATTGTCAGGGGTCCCTTTACCTTTATCACCTCTGGTGGTCGTGTTTTGCAGCAGTGGATGGTTTTGGGGGGCTGTGTTGCTCACCTGACCTCCATTTGCTTATGCTGCTGTTGCTGCTCCTTACTGGAAAGTAGAAGGGAAGCGGGCAGGTGGTGGAGAGGTTAGTGCCGTGGAAGTGCACTGCCAGAAGTGCCAGAATGGCTCTTCCAGTGCCTTTGCACCATGCTGCCTCACCCCTCCTCCCAGTAAGCAGCACCAGCCTCACTATCTACAACTGATATGTTCTAGAGATGTCCACATTCAGGATTATGACACGGTCAACATGGATGAGACATCTACAGAAAATACATTGTGTGTTACAAGGAGGACCATGGCAGCAATCCAGCCACTCCTTGAAGGGACACAGGTTGTGCAGAATCAATCCCCACATATCAAACGGGTGCATGTCATGAGCGCTAAGAGTAGAATGAGCGCTAAGAGTAGAAGACAGATAAAGGAGCAAGGGTCACAAGCAATCTGCATGAAGCACTTATACATATAAAGCCTTAGTTTTCATTTAATAATTTGAAATCATTATATTACTGTATACTACAATTACTAGTATATTACAATTACTGTACTTGGGAAAGAATCCACTTTGCATACAAACAAACAATGAAGTCAATATATAGAGACAGAAAGCCAGATAACTGTACCCTTTTTTGAGAGGTAGCACATTTCAAGCCTTTGCTGAGCAGAACAGGCCAGCAATTTGTTTGCTTCTTCTAATGCACTTTCATACCAGACTTTCCCCCTCTTGTATACATTTGCCTACAGAAAAACACACACATTATATTAGTTATCAAAGTACTAGTACTATGTTTCTGAAATTACAAATACGTGCAAAAAAATATGCATGGACTCAGCTAGTCTTGGATATGTTACATACAGCTGCAGTTGCAAATATATATAATTATATATTTATAAATCTAAGATTATGAACCCATTTTAATATCCCTCCCCCAAATGGAAACATGCATTTTTTTAAAAATTAGCTATCCATAGCAGTTTTTAGAACTTACATGAGGCAGAGACACACACAGCTGACCCGTTTTTGGCAGTTTTGGGGTAACATTAAAGGACAAGTTGTCTATTTCTCTCATTTAAATGAGGAAGAGGATTATTTGATTTTGTCTCATAGATCAAAATGTATTTGCCTCATCCTGAGTTAGGTCCTGTTGGTAGAGTTTTGAACTCTTCATTTTTGGGAGCTTATAAATGAATGTAAATCCAGACACCTGCCTTGGCTACACTGTGAAATCCAGTATCAACTACATATGCAATCAATCATTTTTAAAAATCCCATGTCATTTACAACTTAATAATTTAAACATGGGCATTTGAAACAACACATTAACAGTGAAATTCTATACAAGTGTACTAGGAAGAAAGCCCTATTGAGTTCAAATAGTTGTACTGTAGATATGACTTTAGCCCAAACCAGTAAAAATATGCTGTTTTACTAAGTTTTGTACTAACTATAATTAGGTCTTTGAGAATTATTTTGCTTTGAGTGGAAAGGTAAATAAAGTGAAAGTGAAGTAAAAATAAAGCTGTTTTGAGGGCTTCCGGTGTGATGAAGCACTGGTGAGAAAGAAGTCTCCTGTATTAATGAAAAAAGGAATACAGCATAGTTTAGACAAGGAAACTGTAGTTTACAGTGAACTAGGCCTGTGGAAGCTGAACTGTAGAAGCCACGCAATTTTTCACATGGTCTTGAACATGCCCAGTTCTGCTATGTACAGAGCCATTTATTGGTATCTAAACTATGTGTCATAACCATTTCAACTGTTATGCAATCTCTCTTGTAGGCTTAAGGCACAATAGTTAGCAAAACTATGAGCATGACCTGGAACCTTTGAAACAATTAACTTCAATGCAGTACTTGCTGATCAAACAATATATTGCAACTTGGTAATGCTGTTTGTTAGCATTTGCATTTACTGAACTGAAATGAAAGTTGGGGGGGGGGAGAAGTCTTTAGAGGCAAAGATGAAAGGCTCCTATTCTTAATTTATACAATCCCAAAATATAGGCTATATGATTAAAGAGATTTAAGTTTAGAGGGTTACCTTAATATTATAGAAAACAAATCTAACAGAAATGCCTTTAGCTTGTTGCTAGGCACCAGTAACTAAACTCAACATCTAATCCCTGCTTATGCAGAAATTGTAAATTGCATTCTCCTTGATAATAAAGAGAACTGATTAGAAGTTATTAATATTTTCTTTCTTTTTACCATCATCTTGTCAACAGACAGTCTATTTTTTGAAGCACAGCTTGTTGGATTAGTTTCCTACAGGAAGATACAGTTTGTGTAGGGGAGCGTGGAATCTCAATCTAGTCCTCTATAGACAAAAGGCTGCTTTCACCAATGTTATCTCTTCAGAGAAGGGAAGGAAACAGTTTCTGCATGCTTTCTTGACTACTGTCTTGGGCCCTGCTCTTCTTTAGTTCCAGGGCTGCTCCTACCATTAGACAGAGTGAGACAGCTGCCTCGGGTGGCTAATGTCGGAGATGAGAATCCTTCTACCATTCCCTTTGCACCTCTTAAGTTATTCTGTTGCCCTCAGGTAGGGGAGAGGATGTGGTCCTTTCACCAAGTAAGATCTGGCTTTTGCATTTGGAACAGAGAGGTGCCATCTTGACCTTTTCCTCAAGCAGCAAAATAACTTGTGTTGGCTCTGCTCAGTTCTGATCAATGCTATACCCATGTGGTACTATGAATTATGAAACCTGTACAACATAATTTTCTTCAACTAACACCCCTGCAGTTACTAGTTATCTGAGTCCAAAGTGCAGATAAAATATTTTTATTTTTCCTGTGTTTTATTTATTGAGATCATGTAGGTAAGGTGGCCATAAGTTGCAGGCTTACTGTACTACCTTTGACCAGGAATATCTGCCCTATCAATTGTTTAGTTATTTATTTACTATATTTATACAGATGCCCCATAATATGTTCTCTAGAACCCCCACAAAGCAAAGAAACAAACCATACCACTCATATTCCAGCAAATGTGGATTTATAAAAAGAAACACATTTTATATCCGGGAAAATGGAGTAAAGGAAGCAAGCAAATTATTTATGTATACTGTACATCTTGCAGTTAATGCATAAAAGCAGCCTAAGAAACACTTTAGAGTTCTAGTTCAAAGTTGAGATAATAAAGCGCTCAACTATAGTACCCTCATGGGTTTATGGATCAGCTCCTAATACACAAGGTCACTTTGAACCTTTCAAAAAATATATATAATTTCATTTTCCTACCTATCAAAAATGGTTTCATCTCTTTCTCTTATACAAGCTGACTCATCTGTCTTGGGTATACCCCTTTCACAATAGGCTTGTCTCTTTATCCAGATCTCATGTACCCCTTTAAAATACAAATGCGCTACCAAGCAGAGTAAAATGGCTAAAAGCAGTGCTATTTTGGGAGAATTTGGAACCGGCGAGACCAGAGATCTACCGAGGACTGGAATAAATTTACAGAGTATATTAAGAATATTTGTGAAGGTCAATTAACGCTTGTAGGTTTTCAAGAAGCTCTGGGATAATAATGGAAAGAAATATTGTTTTATAATAATTGATAAGATTAATTTGGTTAAAAAAACTAAACAATATAGATGTAAGAAATGTGAACAACTGTGAAAACATGAAAATTTTCAGATAGACTGAAGGAAGTCTGAAAGTGGAAAGAGTAGAATTGGATGTATAACTCAAACGGAATGTCTTTTTTATTGTTAAATTTGAAAACTTTATAAATAATTTTTTTTAAAAAAAAAGCAATGCTATTTTTTCTAGAGAAAGTGGTGCTGGAACTGAGTTCTGGTGAGTTCGGACTGGGGGAAAAAAAGCCCTGGCTAAAAGCATTTGTTACTGAAACATTTAAGATTGCATTGCCTTGTAGACATATGGTCCTGGGCTCCCTGTTTCTCTTCAGACAGCCTTCAAACTTCTAGGTCCATGCAAGGATGATCTAAGGTATCTATACAACTGCCAGTATTGGGAGAATTAGTGTGCACAGTGACATTCTAAATCAAAACCAAAAAACATTAACGAAAGGTTTTCCACCTCAACCATTGCAAGTAAAGCTTCCAAGCACTGCTCTCATGGGGCCTAGACCAAGTTCTCAAACTTGGGGGGGGGGCACCACCCCCTTGGTTCCATGAGCTACTCCCCAGCGCCCCCTACCTTATAAAAAAGAATATTATTTTAAATAGTGGTTTGCACTACCCACTGAGGAACATCACACAATAAAAATCAACACAGTAAAAAATCAATTGCACACTTATTCAAAACCTAATTAAAACTAGTTTAATTTCCTCACAAACTTGATCCGGTGATACCAGCTTTTCTAACTGTTATAGTCATTTGCACCTCCAGCTGCTGCCCCCATGCCTCTGAGTGCCTCCCTAGGTAATCCCACCATCCCGCAGGGGGTGGCACCCGCCCCATTTGGGAACCACTGGCTTCAACTTTTAAAAGTCAAAATACAAATGGAAACGTGTTTTGAAAAGTCAAAATACTTTTGAAGCATGTCATTTTTCAACACTTAGGCTGTGTACACACTCCCATTTACTCTGTACCCAAGGCACTCTGTGTCAGGAGTGTGTGCAGGAGCCAGGCCCTGTGACCGGTAGGGCTTCGCAGGACCGGGGCTTTCCTAAGTTTGTTCTCAAGAGGCAAGGTGCAGCTGCACAGGTGAGGCCGATTGGTAACTCACAGCACCTGGTGGCAAGAGCCGGGAAGGGATAGAAGGTCAGCATTTCCCTTTGGCTCTTTGCCACAGCAACACACTTTCTGCCTTGCTGCATTTGGCTTTTTGACTCCTGGCTTCCTGACCCTTGCTTCTTGACTCCTGGCTCTCTGACCCTTGGCTTCCTGACTCCTGGCTTCTGGACTCTTGTTCCTGCTCTCACCCCACCGTCTTGCCCCTGGTCCTGATGTCCTCCGCCAGGACTTTGACCGCCCATAAACTGGACTTTGACACTCCGACTGATAGTTTGGGAAGTAGTTTACCCACAACATTAGACACAATCTGGTGGTGTTGTTTTTTAATGAATTACTGTTCTGATGTGTTTTTCTCCAGCCCAGCTTCGATCCAAATTGAGAAAAATAACAACCTGGTTGCATTTTACACCAGTAATGTGTTGTCATGAATGAGCCACCTCCCAGGGAAGGGTTGCTGCCAGCGGAAGACAGCAGCAAGGAACAGAGAGGGTTAACTGCCATGCAGGATAAGCATCAGCTTGTGCCAACTCCACCGCCCCTTGGAATGCCGACCTACCGATAAGGGAATGGCGGGGAGCCAGCTAGAATGCAGTCAAAGCTCTCCGGAAGGAAGAATTAAGAGACAGCCTCTCGGAGAATGGGGAAGAGTAGGGTGCTGACGCACTCAGTCTGAGGTCTCCACGAATGGGAGGGCTCCAAGATAGGAAGTAAAAAAGATGTGTGAAGCGAAAGTTCAGTTGCTTCTAGTCTCACCGGAAGCAGGCTTCAGAAGGGTCATCATGACTGATGATGGCAGGGGCTGTGTTAGGGCCATCCGGAGTTGTCTGTTTGGTTTGACAATAAAACATCCTTTTTAATTACGCTCGCTGTGTTATCAAGCCAGGGACTGGACTCCTGACATGTGCACACAACCTTAGTTAGCAATTCTGCCTTAGGAATCACATTCACAGATGATGTTGTGAACCCAGAAGTTTTGTTAAGATCTCATGCACAAATAGGATCAATGACATGATTTTATTATTATTTTATTCTGGGTTGGTAAAGGCTTCAAAAGGAATAGATGTGGGAAAGTTATTAATTATGCCCTCATTTGGCCTTTAGCCTTGAATACTACATTAAAAAATAATCAAAGGGCCAGTAATAGCACGGATCGCAACAAAGGGGACAACATATGTACCCAGCACACAAACACTTTATTAAATTGTTTTTGCTTTCCTAAACTTCTGAAATAAATGTCCCTGTAACAAACAAATAAAAAGGGGAATAACGTTAGTCCAAGCCAACCTCAGCCAAAATGACAACACTTTGGAAGGAAATCAGTTTTTCCATGCTGTAGAATCACTTAAGATTACAAATTGGTCCTGTGCATGTTTACTTGGAAGTAAGGTCCAATGGATTGAATTAGACTTTATTTACATATAAATTCATCTAGAATTGTAGCTTTAGGAGACATTTCCAAGCTTGGTGTCATCTAACAAGGTTGAGCAGCTGGTTAGCTTCCCATTCACCTCTCTGCGTTTGGGAAAATCAGAGTGACCCACAACAATTATGCAGGCTTTCCCAGTATTGCTTTTTTATTTTTTTACCCACTTCAGTTTCTGGTGCAATCCGTTGTCTTCAACTTACATACAAGTCTTACTAAAATGAATGGTGTTGCTTCAGAGTAATACTTGATGAATAATGCTGTTACCCCAAGCCAAGGCTTTCTATTAACATCCTTTTAACTCCCATTATTATTAAACTCTGAGTTAAATACAGTTTAGTATTTTTTTTAACAGACCCAGAGAAATCAATGGGATGGAATCTAAACTTAAGTCAACTTTAGCACAGACCCACTAAAATCAATGGGATTAAGTTGGAATACATGACTAATTTAAGCATGCCTATCTCTGAATCGAACCCTACGTATTCTGTATAGCTGTCCAAACCATGAAGCTGTTCAAATAAGTGAAGCTAACTTTTTAAGTATACGCACCATACAAAAGTAACTATTTGCTCTTTGCAAGGAATGCTCTGCATCCTCGTTGCGTGTGTGCATGGTCCTCCCTGAACATGCAACTTTATACTGTGTAGGAGCATACACAGAATAGAAAAGGGTAATTATTTTAATAAACCGAATGAACTACACTGTTTGTTTGCAAGCTTTCTATTTATTTATTTTTTTAAAAAACCCCAAGCACAAATGTTAAGAGCAAAAATTAAAATAAATTGTGTTGTTAGATCTCCATAGTTGGTTCAATTAACATAATCTTCCTGAAAAATCACCTTTATTTCAGAACAGCTAACGCACGCAAAATCCTAATTATTTTAATTCCCTTAATTGCTCCAAATAACTATGCCTAATGAAAGACCCGTTTGCCCTTTGAATACTTGTAATTAAAAAAAACAAAAACAAAACTAGAATTATGATAGCAAAAGTAGTCATCCTTTTGTGTGTCTATCAAGGCGGATACATGCTAATTACAAGAGAAGACGTCATTCACAACCTCTTCAGTTTGATATAGTAATGTATGCACAACAATTATGTGCACACATAATGCAGTAATGCACACTTTTTAAAGAAATGACATTGTGATGAAATGTGTATTACTTGATTTAAGGTATTTTCTTGACAGTACAAGCATACAAATAAGGAATTTCCAAGAAAGTTATTTACAGTACAAAGGATTCAAGCTAGTGTGTTTTCAATATACATGTGCGCCACCTTGTGGTGAAATACATATTTTAAAAGATCATCTTAAAATTTGATTGCAAGGAATCTGAGGGAAGAAAGAACCTAACTTAAGGGTAGGAAACTTGTGCCTCCTCCCCAAGTTCATACAAAAGGCCTGTCCCGTCCCCCCAACAAAAATTCTGGCTACACCCATGGCAAGGTGGATGCTGAACTTTCTCCCTCAAATTGTTCTTTCCTCACATTGTTTCTCTTCCATATTTTATCCCCTAAGAGGAGTTACATCTGGTCTCAGACATCCATTGGGACAAAAACAGCTAAAGATAGTCTTCCTATCCAAATGTGTTAGTAGAAGCTGCACTGCCTTTCAGAACACTGTGTTCACCTCTGGTAACTTAATTTCTAAAAGGATAACTGGAGAAGGTACAGAAAGTAGCAACTAAAATGATTAGGGAAATAAAGTAGTGGCTTTACAATGACAGAAAGCATGACTAAGGGGATACATGATATAGATTCATAAAATGTTGAAATAGGTAGAGAAATCATTCTCTCCCTAAATTTTAGCTTCCCAGCCCATCCAATAAAATTGCTCACTCGTTTCAATTAAAATAAGCAAAAGGAATCAACTTGTGCAAACCATAGCTAAGAAACAGTGATGGCTGCTAAATTAGATGGAAACTTAGTACAGAAAGTCATTGATCTGAAAGTCGATTAGCTGTGATAGTAAATAATAATAATAATAATAATAATAATAATAATAATAATAATAATAATAGAGGCTCCATATTCAGGCATCATACTTTTAATAACCAGATACTGGGGGAAATTACTGGAGATAGCCATCTCCATGGTTACTCAGCTTGCAAGCTTCCAAACATCTGACTTACTGTTTTAAACAGCATGTGCAACTAGATAGGCATTTGATGTAATCTAATAAAGCAATTCCTAGGGCTTAAAAAACCTCACTATAGCTCTTTCAAGATACCTCATTTGTGTATTCCAGCTTAACCATTTCAAACTCTAATCCATTATCCAATTAAGATGACATACAGATCTAAGCTGATTATGCAGTATATGTTTAAATCCTAGTTCTTAGGTTTTAACTGAACTGTATTTCAGGCTGTAAATGATTTTGGAATCAGAATGAAACTTCCTTTTAAAAATAAAAAGCTTTTCAAATATTCCACTTAGTAGAATTATCCTATTTTGTATTGATTATTCTATTCACATTGGGGTATTTTTCCTCTACAAAACTTATTTCTCACTCTGTGTGTGTGTGTGGGGGGGTGTTTATAACATATCAAAAAGATGAAACAAATATCTAGAAGTAGATATCTAAAAAAATGTCTTTTCAGCTTAAACAGGGTACTGCTATTTTTACAGGCAGATACAATCTGCTTACGTGACTAAACACTTCCAGAAACTGACTTAACTATTCAAGAAGTGCTTTCAAAGATTGCATTTTAAGGGAAATCCATGTTAAATGAGCTAATGGTACAAGGGAGCGTCAATTATGAGGCATCATTTATTATTTAACTGAAGTAAATTTGAGGTACAGGGACGTGGGTGGCGCTGTGGTCTAAACCATACAGCCTAGGGCTTGCCGATCGGAAGGTTGGTGGTTCAAATCCCCACGATGGGGTGAGCTCCCGTTGTTCGGTCTCAGCTCCTGCCAACCTAGCAGTTCAAAAGCATGTCAAAGTGCAAGTAGATAAATAGGTACCACTCCGGCGGGAAGGTAAACGGCATTTCCATGCACTGCTCTGGTTTCGCCAGAAGCTGCTAAGTCATACTGGCCACACGACCAAGAAAAACTGTCTGCAGACAAACGTCGGCTCCCTCAGCCAGTAAAGCGAGATGAGCGCCGCTACCCCAGAGTTGTTCGCAACTGGACTTAATTGTCAGGGGTCCTTTACCTTTTTTTAATTTGAGGTACCAATGCCACTGAAGTTTGCTAGGCTCAGCCTGGGAATAAACTTTGGGGGCTTGGCAATGCTTACTTCAAACAGGAGATGAGCATCAGAAGCCCACCACAATTTTTTTCACAGCTTGAATTACGATCTTTGGTTAATCCTGCTCTGAAGGGATACGCCCATGGAAGCTACTGCTGGAGTGCAACGGTCCCTAGCTGTAGTTGCTCTCAGTACTAGTTTATTTGGTGTGCAGTCTCAGAAACGTACTCCCTGCATATACCAGTGGCCTCCCTCCCTTCTACCTTGGCTGCTTTCTGAGACTGCAACCAGAAAACTGCTGCTGGCAGGAAGGGTTTATTATCTGAGCCTCATATTTAGTTGGAAACAGATTTAAGTACTTTTTAATCAGTGGAAAATTCACCAAACAGCTATACATCTATAGCACATGGATTCCAAACCAGAATTGATACATAGATCCCAACCCAGAAATTTCAAAGGCAACGTTATTTAAACTTCCTTTTACAAAGTGCAAATTATCTGGATTTATAAACAGGACAGAAATTCACCAAAAGTAATTGACTTGGCAGCCGTCACTGAGAATCTTTTGGGCAGGTTCCATCAGGAGAAAAGAGCAACTGATTTTTGAAAAGCAATTTCTAGATCATAATATTAAATATTCAAACTTTTATTTGGAACTTCAGAATAACTCAGGAACTTATAATTAAAATGCTTCAAACTAAAGCACAGATAAACTCTAAAATGCTATATGGGCCCCCGAATGGCAGCATCTCCCAGATGGATATTTTACATGCACATTCAAGTGTTATGATCTCACACCAGTGAATAGGGTAAGTGCAGTACAACTGACTTACCAGCACTGACAAAAAATAAAAAGATACCTGCATTTTCCTGGAGCTGTGACAACGAAAGCAGCAAACCCAAAAGCAGGCAAAAGTATTCAGATGTTATCAGAACCAGAAGCTGGAGTGGACTTAAAACATGGTACGTCAAGCCTTTAGTTAATATTTTTACTAGATCTAGTTAAGACAATTTTATTAAACTAAGCTTTCCTTAATGGAATGCATAGGATAACAATTTCTAAATATCTCTGAAAATTATTAATTGGTAATGTTTCTGGGTTTCACATTTTATCTCTGCCACCTCTATTTTTAAGACTAATCTACTTTATGCATATGCAATTATTCTGGCCAGTAATTAAAAGATATGAATGTTTACTTCTTGTTGTTTTCACTATAGTGTGCTTTATTATTATTTTGTGGTGTTTTCATATCTGTGAAGATAGTAAACCACTTGGGGATAAAGGAAAATATCAGGAACAGGCTAATTTCAGAAACCGACAAAGGAATTCACAATGTCAAGAAGCCTTTGGGTCAAGTGCAATTTGTGGTAATTATATCTGAGTTAATCTTAATAGCAGGCTTGTCTGCTTATAAAGTAGAGCCACTTCTTGATCAACAGAGCACCATCCTGTGTTTAGAAGCTGTTTGAATCATCTATGAACCCTACAACTAGGCTCTGTAACCACCCTCATTTTTGCCATCAAAATGTAGCACTATTGCTTGGATACATTTGAGGAGCCATACAGTTGTTTCAATAACTATTGCCTAACCTAAAACAGGCTTCCTCAACCTCAGTCCTCCAGATGTTTTTGGCCTACAACTCCCATGATCCCTAGCTAGCAGGACCAGTGGTCAGGGATGATGGGAATTGTAGTCTCAAAACATCTGGAGGGCCGAGGTTGAGGAAGCCTGGCTTAAAAAGTATAAAATAGTAAGTTGTTACCTGTGCTATTTATTCTGGAGCAATGATTACCCATTCAGCTAGAGTATTCCTTTAACGGTAGAAGTTTCCCCCCACCCATACCTAGCTGGCAGTTAAGTCATCTGTTTATTAGATGTTGAGACAGAATCACAACCATTTCCCTATAATACATAATCAAAAAAGCTCTCGCAAAGAAGAATGTCCTGAAAATAGGATACAGAGAGAAGTACACAGCAGAGGTCAAATGTTGTGCCAATATATATATATATATATATATATATATATATATATATATATATATTACTGTATTTATTAAGTAGTGGGTTGACAAAGCAGACGACACAGAGATTTCTCCAAGTGGTTCTTTATAGTAAGCTGGGACTGAACTGAACTGAACAGCTCAGCTGGCCTGCTTTTATAGGCAGCTGGCTGTCAACATTGTAACAACAACATCCCAGGATTTCCCGCCTAAATTAACTGATGTGGACCTGAGTGAAAACTATACCCAGGGTGAGTACTTCAATACATAACAGTATTCATATGCGGCTTTTGGAGTAGCTGCCTTAAAAAAGCCAGGAAACTTTTAAAAGCAGTGATAGCAAGCATTTTAGAATTGGGGTGTTTCAAGCGACAAAGCTGCAGCGCTATGGCAGCACAACTTGCATCTGCTGAAATTCCCTCTTCTACATAATTCTTAACGTGAACCTACATTTCCAGAGGTTGGGCATTCCTGTCCTAAAGGATGGCTTATGAATACACAAATGTGTGAAACCAATAGATCATTAGCCTGGTGCATGTTCCAAGAAAGGTTGAATAAAGACTGTAAGCTGGTGCAGCTGAAGCTAAGCCACATTTACTTCCTGCAAATAGAGCTATAAGATTATGGCCTTGAGTGGAGACAGTATGACAACAGCCAAATAAAGACTGACTGTGTATATCTGCTTTCAGGCTTTTCCGTCTCTCAGATAATGACATGGAAAAGGCCTGAGAACAGTCATCAGTCATTTCTTTAGTCAACAGTGACTGTCCTTGAATTTGGTAAGGGAAGAAGAAAGGAGTAGATTTGCAATGTCACATAAAAAGAAAACAGGCCAAGTAGAGAATGAAAGGAAGAAGAAAAAAATATGATGGAGTTTCAAAGATCAATCAGAGGACAGAAGAGCATTTATTGATAGGCAGGCATTTGAAGTGGAAATGGCAGAAATAAGAGGAGATTTAAGGGTGTTTTATCAAACTACTAAATGATTGGCAGGAGATTTAGCTACAGAAGAGTTCATACAATAAATAGGAAGAAACTTTACCCACACTAAAAGGAGCAAAAGAAAAGATTTGAGCAGCATTTTTATGTTGTACCAAAACTAACACTTAACTTTGATAACATAAAAAAGTGAATGGATCTTGACATTTGCTGTTTGAAAACCACTGCTGACAGCTGAATATTAAGGAGGTAAAAGAACATCACACCACAACCGCTCAACAGAAGTGAGTGGTGAAATCAACTTAACTGCTTTTCCAGCTGCACTGGCTCCCAGTGGAGTACAGGGTCAGATTTAAGATGCTGGTTTTGACCTTTAAAGCCCTTCATGGCCCAGGACCCTCGTACCTATGGGACCGCCTCTCCTGGTATGTCCCACAGAGAGCCTCAAGGTCCATAAAGAGCAACACCCCAGTGGTTCCGGGCCCTAAGGAAGTTAGATTAGTTCCAACCAGAGCCAGAGCCTGGGTGGAACGCTCTGCCTCATGAGACCAGGGCCCTGCAGGATCTGATTTCTTTCCGCAGGACCTGTAAGACAGAGTTATTCCGCTTGGCCTTTGGCTTGGAGCCAATTTGATTCCCTCCCCCTCTTTCTTTTTCCTTTTTCCTCCTGTGATGAGGCTGCATTTTAATATTTTAATGTTTCAATATTTTAATGTTGTATTTTAATCTTGTTTTTAAGTTGTATTCATTCAACTTGTTTTTAGCCACCCTGTGCCCAGCCTTGGCCGGGGAGGGCGGGGTATAAATAAAATTTATTATTATTATTATTATTATTAAAACCATTACAGTTTTTTCATCAGATTGAATGGGAAAGTGGTTACAATCAAAACTTCCCAACCGTGATGCAACTAACCACATAAATTGACTTGGGACTACAAAAATATATTGAAATATATTCTTCAAAACCCTCTCCAGCCACAGATGTGGACTTACAGCAGGTGATGTGGAAACATATCCAACTGTTCTAACACGTACAACAATGTGCAAATGAGGAAACAAACTGTATACACAGCCTCTGATCCTGAAGCTAACATATAGCCCTTGTGACTAGTAAAAACAAAATCCGTAAACGCTAGCATGTGTATGGAAAATCCATCTGTTGGTAGACAGCTAACTTGCTCAAAACTGTTAGTAAAGGTATGTTGACAGTTTAATTCATGCTTTACTTTATAGACGTTTAGACTGCTTTTTAGGCAAGATTGTTTCTCAAAATGGTTTACAGCCATATACAAATACAGTACATGTCCATAAAATCCACCAGCAACATTATTTTAAACAGTTTAATGTATCCAATTCCATCCCAAAAGCATTTAGACCAGCATACCGAAACAAAAAGTCACACACCTCACTCTGAAGAACAGCATCCAATATCTTAGGTTAAAAGGCTTTTATATAGTTATACTACTGTTGTTGTTAAACACATTATATTCTACAGTAAATAATAATACAGTGGTACCTCGGGTTAAGTACTTAATTCGTTCCGGAGGTCCGCTCTTAACCTGAAACTGTTCTTAACCTGAAGCACCAATTTAGCTAATGGGGCCTCCTGCCGCCGCCGCCAGCGGAGCACGATTTCTGTTCTCATCCTGAAGCAAAGTTGAAGCACTATTTCTGGGTTAGTGGAGTCTGTAACCTGAAGTGTTTGTAACCTGAAGCGTATGTAATCCAAAGCATATGTAATCCGAGGGAGCACTGTATACTGTTGTAATCCTGGCAAAAATTGTGCTTCAAAAATCAATCTGTGCATATCCTATCTTCCTTTTTTTGCCCACAGTTGCTGCCACAGCCCTCAATGATGGGGCATGAAAATCTTAATAACCTTTTTAACGCAATTTTCTTTAGATCAATTTAGAATTTGGTACATTTACAGACCCCATCAGGTCCGGCAGGCTTCACATTATTAGCTCGATATATGCCATTTACATAGATTTTTTAAAGGCTTATAATAGCAGAACCTTTTCCATGCAGAAATGTATGGAATTTTCAAAATAAATCTACAGCCACTAACCAGAACTGTGAATCTTGCAAGTTTGAATCTGTGTATTATTTAACAAATGGGTGAAGTCATCTCTGACAGTACCAACCATCCTTTGGAGAAATGGAGAAACCAAATTCATTTCTCCAGCTACTCCAAAGAGAGGATCATTGGAATTTTGGCCTAATAATTCATCAGCTGTCGGGGTACAAATGCCTAGAATAAAGCAAGCAATACATAAATAAATAAAAACCAGTTCTTTCAAAAATTACCTTGCTGACCATTCAAGTGGTAGGTGTAAGCTGCCGTACATTGGAATCTATAAGTCAGAGGTAATGGGTGTTCTGTATAACCCTAAATAATTTGTTGACAAATCTAAATTTTCATTCCCAACATTCTGCTTCTATGATGTGTTTTTTTGTTTTTGTTTTTTAGTTATGAGGGAAGTTCATACCTAGCAGATATGTATTATGTGGTTTTAAAGTTATGATCAATAAGGAAAAAAAATACAGTTTTAAAAGCTCCTACCTTAAATGAGCTAGAATAAATGCTAATATATTTTATAGCAGCCCAGCTCCTAGAATGGGGTTTTCCCAGGAATTCTACATGATGACTTTCAACATCTCCATCCGAGTCGTATGTTACATACTGTCCATTAGTAGGATCAGGACAAAGAATGGCAGGCCATCTTAAAATAAAATGTTTTCAAAAAATCAGTTTGGGGAAAGAAAAAGCATATAATACACATGCTCCCAAATATTTTTTTTAGTCAGAAACATCAATAACTGGCAACTTTACACACACACACACACACAGCAGCAGCACAGGGATCTTTAATAACTTGTCTTTCAAAATAAAGGCACATTGCAGAGCAATCCTATGTACTTGATGGGGATCTGCAGTACAGCATTCACAAATCCACAGCCTGCTAGTTTGGCATGGCCAGGCAGGAGCTGTGTGTACATGGATATTTTCATCCTGTTGCAAAAAAAGAAAACGAAATCCTAAAATAACCATGTCAGCTCCTCGACTGTCATAGTTAAAGGCTCACTTTGGGGGCATGTTAAGAGAATGAGGAATACTTTAGTCATCTAGGTCCAAGCCCATGCCTGACAAGCTGTTGGAATACCTCATTTTGGAGCCCACCAACAGTGCGAACAATGCTAGTGGTACATTTACACCCATGGAACTTTCCTCAGGTACATTGGGGAAGAACCTCCAGGGCTGACCTGCTGGCACAATGCCCTTTCTGCTGGTGAAGCAGCATTTCTGTCACATCCTATGACTCTTTAGCCAGCCTTATGGGGAGCTTAGGATCGCTCCCCTACTTGCTTTCCTTGTTCTTGTGCTTTCCTTGTTCTTCTAACATTTGCTTATCATGAACAATCTTTTTTTAAAACAAACAAACATGTTTTCCACTTTCTCCTATTTTTTTCTGAAGCATACTGTTTTGGTATACTTTTTAACTAGGCCTCCTGAGACAATATCAGAACAGAATAACTGGAGTAGAATGGAAAATTGTTTTATCCCCCATTTTTCAAGGCTAGAATTGTTTTTATGTCTTCTCAGACTACTGCATTCAAAATATATAGTGAATCTGTGTTACCTGCAATTACGGTAAATGTTAACTTTTTAAACCTTACCTTGGCCACCGGTACATTTTCACCAAAACTAAGCTTCCTAGAGGAAGCTTTGAATACACATATTTTAATCCATGTTTTTGAAACTGAGACTCCTCTGGAAAATGTTCTTCAGAAACAGAACAGTTGTTAAACCAAGGATCAGGATTCATATAACAATACCATGGTTCATTAGGAGCAATATGCGTTGCATCATCATGTGATAAGATTCTCCATTTTAAACAGCTGCTGTTCTCACACTGCACCCATACTTTATCGAAATAAAAATTATGCTCTGTTATAGAATCCATATAATATAGGATCTTCACTCTTACAGGTCACAGCTTGATGAATACTTGTGTCCTCTGAAATATAAAGAAAAGAACAGCATCAAATTAAAACAAATCCAAAAACCCAAAAACAAATAGCTACTATTAAACTCCATTAATCATAAAGCCCTAGCTAAGCTCTCAAAAGCAAGTGATAGTTGATGGAAACTGCAGAAAATTAGCACATATTGACCTATTTCCAGGGTAAACTAGAACATCTACTAGTCAAAACATTTATGAAGAAAAAATATGCAAAAGGGGTAAGGAAGGAGTAAACTTTAAGAGAACAAAGTAGATACCAAAATTAAATGCGAACAACCCTTCATCACTATACCATTCCTAGAAATGAAGACTGAATAATAAATGACTGTACCGACACCTTCCTTCCCTTAGCACAAGGATGAAAAGCCTGCAACCCTCCACAGGCTGTTGGTTGTTATAACAACCAGCTACTTACTGTTTTTGTGAAAAGTCATTTTGCATACGTATAAGCTCTAACTCAGTTGTCTAGTATTTGCATTATATTGCCATTTAACCCCAACCTTTACATTTTCCCTTCCTTTACAATCATGTTTTATATGCATACGGTAAGTTGGGAGCATGCTCCATGCATCTGATGAAGTGGGCTCTACTCTATGACAGCTTATGCCATAATTTGTTTGCCTTTAAGGTGTCACTAGACTCCAGGCGAACCTTCTCCAACCTATGGCAGATGTTTTGGACTACAACTCCCATCGTCCCTGACCATTGGCCACACTGGCTGGGGCTCATGGGAGCTGAACTCCAGATATTGAACTCAAATATCTGGAGAGCCACCGTGGGTCCTCACTCTCGCCCTAGCAAACGGTGATCAGCAGTGATTGATCTTCATCACATACTGATGGCTGTGTGGCTATAAACCATTGCTCACTAAAAACCATGGCTATTGTAGGCCGAAAGGATTGTAGAAATAGGGCCATAATATGAGGTTCTACCCAGATAAAATGGAATCCTTGGTTAGGAGAAAGCTAGAGACTAGAGATAGTGGTAAAGCAGATGAAGTCCCAGGTGAGACAAAATAAGTACAAATGGCTTGTGATGAAGCAGATGATGGCCCACATAGCTCAGTAAAGAGACTGGGAGTCTCAAAAACTGGTGGGCAAGAGGTGTATCGCTTTCATATTTTGTCTACCATTTCAATACCACAAAAGATGGGAATGAACATTCTATGCAAAAAAAAATATATTATGTCTTAGGAGTGTATTTAGGTTGTCATGCTGCAAGGAGCAAATTTAAACTGTACTTTTCAACTCACTGGTCATATGAAAATACCACACTAAGCCTTGGTTTAGCACAGGGGTAGGAACCTTTTTAGCCTGGTGGGCCAGATTGTCATCTGTCCCCACCCCTGTGGGTCAACTTCGACATGTGGGCAGTCAACCCACCTGTCAGTCATCTGATTTCATAATGACATCTGGGAAATGGCAGGTAAGTTGTCCCAACCAGCCGGTTGCCAGGTGCTTGGGAAGTGCAGCACAAGGAGCCTTGCCAGCCTTACACTCAGAAAACATGTCAAGCTTAGGGCTTGGGAAATGGTTTTCCGCAGCGACCACCTGCCTGATTGACTTCCTTGTGTGGAACTTGGTTGCACAGATGATCCAGCCAAGATCTCTTGCTGCATTTTGACAAATATAGCATAACATGAATAAGCTGCAAGCCTTGGGCTCCCCTTGCTCCCCTTCCTCCCCACATGACCAAGCCGACATGTTTGGAAGTTTTTACGATGCCTGGGACTGATTCCAAAAGACATGGAAGGCATCAGCTTGTCGAAGACTGGTTTAAAACAAGCCAGGTGACTTCAGGTGTTTTTATGGGTTTTTATTCTGGGAACTTGGGTGATTTAGGGTGCTTCCAGATGGGCATTTACTGGTGCTGTTCACGCATGTAAGTTTTTTTTACAACTTCCATGTACCCTCAGCATCAAAATAAAAGCCAGTATTATTATTTTTTAATAGTATGCCAATGGCATGCTTGTGGCATCTGAATGATTCATTTGAGGTAACTTGGGTCAGATTACCTGAGAGAACACCTTCTTTTATATAGACCTACCACCGTTCACCAATATCTTCAGCCGACACTTTTCTGATTGTACCCCAAACTGTGGAAACCAGGAGAGCCTTTTCTGTGGTGGCAGCTACCTTGTGAAATACTCTCCTAGCCGAGGTAAAGTTAGAAGAAGAGTTTGGATTTGATATCCTGCTTTATCACTACCCTGAGGAGCCTCAAAGCGGCTAACAATCTCCCTTTCCCTTCCTTCCCCACAACAAACACTCTGTGAGGTGAGTGGGGCTGAGAGACTTCAGAGATGTGTGACTAGCCCAAAGTCACCCAGCAGCTGAATGTGGAGGAGCAGGGAAGCGAACCCTGTTCACCAGATTACATGTCCACTGCTCTTAACCACTACACCACACTAGCTCCAACAACTACATAGAGTTTCCAGCCCTTGCTTAAAACACACTAGTTTGCCTTTTTTTTTTTTTACCAGAACAATCAGAAGACCAAATTATTACAGTAATAAGGAATGGGGGAAATTTTATAATTTACCTGAAAAACCATTGTAAACAGCTAAATTTGTTAGTAGGATTGGAATAACACTTGTAGTGTGATGGTGAATTTTGGACATAACGGAGATGTAAAAGATTTGGATTATATTATAAAATATTCAGGAGGAAATGATTTACAATGGGACCCACAAAGGGGAGGAGGAAAGTCCAGGAAACACTTTTAATCTTGTTTTTATGTTATATGTTGGATATGTGATAGTAAAACTTTAATCTGAAAAACCAAATAAATAAATATATATAAAACACTAGTTTGCCCAAGCATTTTCCCAGGCATTGACCCGTGGCTGCTATGGGTGTTGGTGCTCATTACATTTATACTTTGCCTATTCTCCTCTCCATTTCAATCCTCACAACCCTGGGAGGTAGTCTAGGCTGAGAAATGGTGACTGGCCCAAGGTTACTTAGCGAGCTTTATGGCTGAGGAGAGACTCGCACCATGGTCTCCCAAGCGCTATGCCTATTATTATTATTATTATTATTATTATTATTATTATTTTAAATGTTGCTTGCTGCAAATATTTTACGGCTTATGGAATCCTCTCGACTACAAAGCATTATAAAGAAGTGTTTTAAAAATAAAACAAAACCAAGCACCCAAGCCCTTTGTCTGGGAGCATCCTGGCACTACAGACCTAAGCATGCCTACTCGCGAGTAAGTCCCACTCATTCCAGTGAGACGCACTCCAAGGTCAGGGTGGACGAGGCCGTGGCATTAAGAAACGAGAAACAGCCTCCCCTCACGACACGACCTCCCCAGAGACGAAGCCCTGTCAGAAACTCGGCACTACAAATCCCGCCATGCTCCGCGCGCCCCGCGCTGCACGCTGGGAACGGCGCCCTTCGCCGTCCGTTTGACCCTTGCGCAAAAGTTAAAGGGGGAACGGAGCCACGTGGGACTACAAATCCCGGCGTGCCTCGCTTCTTTGCTGGGGCCGTCGCGAGGCTTTGGTTTCCAGCGCGGAGGTGGGGCAGCGGCGGCGGCCGTTGTGAAGGGTCACGTGAGGCGGCCGAGATTGGGCGGAAGCCGGCGCTGCGTCGAGGGAGGCGGGGAAGAGAAAGGGAAAGGGAAAAGGGCTCCTGCGGGCGCTTCCGCTATTGGCTGCTGCTGCCGCTGCTTCTTCTTCCGCGGCCGCTGCTGTTGCTGCTTCTACTCTCGGGCTGGGCGGAGAACGATGAGCGTCGAGAGGCGGCGGCGGCGGAGGAGGAAGAGCTTTGGGGGCTTGGGAGCGGGGGCCCCGTCGCCCTGCTGAGGGAGGGAGCCCCGGGAAAGGCCCGCGATGAGTTCGCTGTCCGCAGGTAACCCTTCGCTGGCTGCAGGTAATACCCCTTTGCCCCCTCACGCCGCGCCTCCTGCGCCCGCTCGCCTTGGCCCCCCTCCCCAGCTCGCTCCCCGCCACCCCTAGTATACCTGGTGGGGGGGAAGGGGGGCACCCGCGTCCCTTTCCCCCGCAATTTGCATCGCCCACCACCAGATCGTGGCCTGTTTCTCACGAGACGGGGCAGAACAAACCCGTGTCTGGATGCAACTGCTGCAAACCGTAGGCAGGCGGGTGGGGGAGAGAGGGGGTGGCTCATATAATTCACATTTACTCTAAAGTCCCCCCATGTCGAATGGAAGGTAGCGCTCCATGGTGTGTTTCTCGGACAGCAGGCAGCCTAAGCGGCCCTCTGGACAAATCAAGCGAACTAGCATGTCGGTGAACCTCTCGCCTAGCCCTTTCCCTCCCCTAATGTGCTGCCGATGTGTGTAGAGAGTTTAATGGGATTAGAACAGTGGTTCCCAACTTTTATTTTGGCCGTGCCTCACCTAAGCATCTCTAAAATCCCGAATCCCCCCCCCGACATATAATGGTTATTATTCAAAAAGTGAACTCCTATTCATGTGGAGGAAGCCACTGTTAATAACGCATTCTTGAATTGCCCCCCATAAAAATCAAATTGCCCCCCTGCGGGACATGTGCCCCACATTGGAAACCATATAGAAGGATCCAGCTGTTAAAGACAAACGATTGATTCCAGCTTCTCTCTCTTCCCCCCCCCCCCATGCCAGCTGGAACGATCCCTGCTTACTGTAATTGCAGTATGCGGTTTTTATTGAATGGTTTTGCTGCACCTAAGTTTGTGGTGCAGCACATAGGTATTGTTTTAATAATGTGCATGTCTTAAATAAATGCTTGGTCGTGTGAAGTGTCGCAGCTCTGACAAACATCCCATCTCTTATGTTGGCCTTAAGAATGTGGAGCCTTCCTAGGTCTTGTCGTGGTGGGAAGCTGACATCTTGCAAATGCCCCTACAAGGCTGAAGAAATGTGCTTGTTTTTGCTACAGACTGGGAAGTTGGGACAAATTTTGTGATGATGCACACTTGACTGCCTGCTATGTGTGTGTGAATACAGATGTTTATATTGCCCTTCACCCAAAGATCTCTGGGCCATTCACATCATAAAAAGACATAAAAACTGGAGCAAAAACAAAACAATAACCCCCAACACAGAGCACGTTTTAAAGGACATGTTAATCAACTTAATAAAAGTGTTTCACTAAGTTATTCAGTATGTTGAATTAAACTTTTAATGTGACCCACAACACAACACTTGCTTTCCTCGCCTTGAAACAGTCACATAGGAAAACACAATTCTGTAAAACAGTCTACAATGTTTCTTCCTGTATCTATAGCTTCATACCCCTCTCCTTGTCAGCTTTGTAGCACTTGGAATTGGAGATCAATGGGGAAGGACAGAAGTCTTTGCCCACAGTTCATGCCCAAAGAGCACTTTCATCTCTCTCTTGCCTTAATGGGTCAAAGCAACTGTCGAGGTTTCTTTCCATAACTACTGACCTCTGCTTCTAGTCTTGACTGCTTTGCGTCTATCCTTAAATCAAGTGACTTCTTTTACGGTTGCTTGTAAAGTTGCAGGAGACTCTGGGATGGTTTCTCAGCTGTGTGTTCATTTTTCCTCTCCAACCTCCCACCTAAGAAAGATATGGAATTTTACTAGGTCAAGTTGGCACCCTTCCCCCTCCCTTGCCAAAAAAAGGGAAGAAAGTTGGAGCTAGCCCATGCACCATATACTGTTCAGAAAACTCAACATCTATGTAAAATAGGAAAGGACTTGAGACTTTGACTTGGGTGCAAGAAGCCGAAGGAATTTGGTGAAGGGACTTGGCTCTTACTCCGGGAATGTTTAGTTGAAGAAGTTCTTATGTAAACAGTACTATCATTAGAAGATTTTTTTTGGGTAGACTCTTGTTCCCAAGCTTTGCTTCTCCAGACCATGATATAACTTTAGAACTTTTGAAATGAGATATAATCCAGAGATCTCTTCAACAACTGCCTGTAAAGTCTTCATAACATTAGATATTGTTACATGTATTGTGCAGAATCCCATTTCTCAGACAAATATTTCCAAACAGTCATTCTTTTCAACTTTAAATTCTGAGATCATAGAACTGTAGAGTTGGAAGGGACCCTGAGGATAATCGAATCCAGTCCCCTGCAGTGCAGAAATATACAGCTGTCCCATACAGGGATCAAACCTGCAACCTTGGTGTTATCAGCACCACGCTCTAACCAACAGAGCTACCTTCCTTTCCACCATACAAGCATTCTTGCATCTCTTGTCTAAGAGCACTGTAAACATCTGATTCGAACACTTTATTTACTAAGACAGGTTGGAAACCGATGCTTTCTTGTTGAACTTCCTGTTTTAGAGGTAACCTAACATTTCTCATTAGCTTATTTTATTTTTTCATGAAAGGAGGAGGTTGTGGTTTATGTATGTGTTTAAATTATGCTCTGATCTCACCAAAAGGAAGTTGCACCAAAAGGAAATTCCCTGGACCCTCTCTTTCCCTTCTAAACTTTGGAATAGGCATTTCAACACCATGAGTGGATTTCAAAATATGCATTCAAACTGAATCAAAGCTAGATGTAGCTCGCCAAGAGTGAAAAATAAACACTAAATCTGTAGGGAGAGGGGGAATCAACTGGCTGGTTTAGAATCAAATTTCAGTTGAAGTGTGTATTGATGCTGTATGGATTCTAAGCTGTACGGCTCACTTTCAAATGCCCCCCCCCCCGCTTGCCCACTGTACTATAGCATATTAATGGAAGCTTTGTGGAAGGAACCCTTCCAACATGTTCTTGATAAAAAAACAAAACCAAATAGCTATTTTTATCATCAATACTTTACCATCATCTGAGAGCCATTTCAGAATTTTATAGTGGGAAATCTACTGTAAGCTTGAGGTGATATTTTCTGGTAAAGGCTAAACTATAACAAGTGCTCTACAGCATTTCTTCCAGTTTGAAAGATATTAAATGCTTGTGATATATACTTAGGATCTTTCCTAACAACATGCCTTTTTTATTCAGCTGCCATGGATGAACTAGCTGAAGATGACATTTATATTTTGAACCATGAAAAAGCAGACACTCATCCTAAGCAAGATGGAGAAATTCCTACTCCCGTGTATTCAGGCGAAGAGTCTGTTGCTTCACATTTTGCACTTGTCACTGCTTATGAAGATATCAAAAAACGACTGAAAGAGACAGAAAGGGAGAACTCCCTCTTAAAGAAAAGAGTAAGAGTGTTAGAAGAAAAGGTAAGTAACTGTTTAACATGCCTTTTTGGGGGGCAGAAATGATAAGGTATCTTAAGGCTGCAGTGCTATGCACAATTGGCTGGGAGTGATTCCTATGGAACCCACTGTAGAAATGGCTGGGATTTCCCTGTGCACTTTACATGTAAAAATAGTAATTGCCAAACGTTTCAATAGCAAAACATTACTTTTCTGGTATGATGATAATTAGTACCTGGTTGTTGTTCTTTAGCAACGAGTAGGATAATTGAACACAAAGGGGATGGTAGGAGACTTCTTAATAAAAAAATTATGCACCATAATGCAAGAGGCTGTCTTCTGCTGAGGCAGACCATGGGTGACACTGTGGGTTAAACCACAGAGCCTAGGACTTGCCGATCAGAAGGTCAGCGGTTCGAATCCCCGCAACGGGGTGAGCTCCCGTTGCTCGGTCCCTGCTCCTGCCAACCTAGCAGTTCGAAAGCACGTCAAAGTGCAAGTAGATAAATAGGTACCACTCCGGCAGAAAGGTAAAGGGCTTTTCCGTGCGCTGCTCTGGTTCGCCAGAAGCGCCTTAGTTATGCTGGCCACATGACCCGGAAGCTGTACGCCGGCTCCCTCAGCCAATAAAGCGAGATGAGTGCCCAGAGTCAGTCATGACTGGAACTAATGGTCAGGGGTCCCTTTACCTTTAGGATAATTGAACACAAAGGGAATGGTAAGAGACTTCTTAATAAAAAAAATATGCACCATAATGCAAGAAGCTGTCTTCTGCTGCGTCAGACCATTGGTTTATGTAGCCCAGTTCTCTCTACTTTGACTGGCAGCAGCTATCTGGAATTTCAGAGCAGGTTCTCCCCCAGCTATATTGGGAGATGCTGGGGATTGATCCTGAGCTGCTCTGTATGCAAAGCTGATGCTGTGTACAATGAGCCCACGGTAAACCCATGTTTCCTGGCCGACAGTTAATTTGTTTCACTTGAAGTATTGAAATTTGATGCTCTTCAAGTAACAAAGCTAGGAAAAATGTAATTTTGGCATTTTCCTCTAATCGTCTAGGTTCTTGGCTCCCATGTGGAAGAAAGCACAAGCTCCATTGGCCGTGAGCAGGTTAACAAAGCCTACCAAGCCTATCGAGAGGCTTGTATTGAACGGGATAATCTGAAAAGTAAACTGGATAAAATGGTACGTGCTTTGCAGTAGGTTAAAAGAAAGATACCATGTGAGTGCGGTTTATAAAAGGATATTGTGACTTTGATGTTAGGTTTCTAGCCAGTTACGCCAGCATCGCAGGGGTTTGGACCGGAGAACTCTCAGGGCCCCTTTTAGCTCTGCAGTTCTGTGATACTAAGCTGGGTAGGGAGTTTGTGGCCCTCCAGATGTCAATATTATTGTTTTTAAAGATGATGATGTGGTTTATTAGATTTGTATGCCACCCTATACCTGTAGATCTTGGGGTGGTTTGCAACTTAAAATCACAATATAAAGCGCGCCCTACAAAATAACAGTCGTACCTTGGATCCCGAACGCCTTGCAACTCAAACGTTTTGTTTCCCAATCGCCGCAAACCCGGAAGTGAGTGTCCCAGTTTGTGTATGTTCCGTGGCTTCCGCTTGAGTGCAGGAAGCTCCTGTAGCCAATTGGAAGTCACCCCTTGGTTTTCAGAAGTTGAACCGACTTCCGGAAGGGATTCCGTTCAACGACCAAGGTATGGCTGTATATAATACAAAAGACAACTCAATAATCCCTGCTTGCACAACAGCCCCACCCAGCATAGGCAGAAGTCAGGGATGATGGGAGTTGTAGCCCAACATCATCGGGAGAGTACCAGATTCCCTACCCATGCTCTAAGGTGTAAGAGACTCAAGCAGGCCAGATCATTCTTCCCTGCTTACGCTCCCTCTCTGATGTACTATTTTCTTTTCCAATTGACAATTATCTCTGGTTACTGGAGGCCACTGAGCATACTTGGTCCTTTTTAAAAGTTTTCCTTTTTCCTTTTCTTCTTTGGCAACCTTTTGGTTTTAATTTTTGGGTTTGTTTTTACTTCTGCATTCTTCAGAAGTCACCCAGCTATTCTTGTGTCTCAGTCGTCTTTGAGTGGGCACATTTGGCTCCAACTCTGTCAACACTCAACCACCTGGGTTCACTATTAAAGGAAATGCTGCAGAAGTTTCAGATTACAGAATCCTTCCAGAGATGCAGTGTGCAGCCAGTGACCACTGGAGGAAAAACCCCATGTGGTGCAGAGAAGGCAGAGGACAGATAAAAGCAAAGAATAACAAACAAAGAAAAGTGGTGGTTAATTTGGAATACCTGCTAAGTAATTGAGCTCAGTTGGAGAGCCTTACCTCATAGCCACAGGATCTGGTATTGTGCCTGAAGAAAGAGTGCTATTTTTTGTACTCTGAAAGGTTGCAGCATTTACCGTATTTTTTGCTCTATAAGACTCACTTTTTCCCTCCTAAAAAGTAAGGGGAAATGTGTGTGCGTCTTATGGAGCGAATGCAGGCTGCGCAGCTATCCCAGAAGCCAGAACAGCAGGAGGGATTGCTGCTTTCACTGCGCAGCGATCCCTCTTGCTGTTCTGGCTTCTGAGATTCAGAATCCCCCCCCCCTTGTTTTCCTCCTCCAAAAACTAGGTGCGTCTTGTGGTCTGGTGCATCTTATAGAGCGAAAAATACGGTATATCTGATCTTGACTTCAGGGCTTTAGAAACCGAGTATCTGACAGCTTGGCCGATTCTTCAAGAAGTAGAGCTGGCTAGCATTTAGTTCTAAGAGTTAGGCATGTATGGATTTTATTATTGATTGGAAAGCTGGACAGACTAAATCCTGGCAATGTGTTCCTTCCCCAAACTAGATGAAAGAGAACACCGAATCCCTGAAACATTTGAATGAGCAGTTGCAGTCCAAAGAAGTGGAGCTCCTGCAGCTCAGAACTGAAGTGGAAACTCAACAAGGTGCCCCTTGTCTCTCCGAGTGTAAATTTATGTGCTTGACTACGAAGCTGTACCTCTGTATCAGAAGGCCTGCAGCCAGTATGCATACATTTATGCTAACGTGTTCAATTTGCATAAAGGAATATTATTACAGATGACTGTTCAGAAGCAAAACGTTATGGTGTTCGTTCTCAGACAATTATGGCTGTGTGAGAGAGATGATGGGGCTGCATTTCCTGCCCCTGCCTCCTTTTCTCTGTCGGTTTCATTTATGCATTTTGCTTTGAAAGATTTATAATCCACATTTTGAACGACATAGCTAAAAATACACAAAGCTGAATACAGTGTAAAACGTTGTAAAATGATCTACTTATAACAGCTATAACATCAAAAGCCAGCACTAAATAGACAGTAAAACAGTAGAAATAGAAAGCAGTCCTAGACATTGTAGCCCCCATTTATAATTACAAGAGCAACTTCATAATACAGTGGTACCTCGGGTTAAGTTCCAGGGGTCCGTTCTTAACCTGAAACTGTTCTTAACCTGAAGCACCACTTTAGCTAATGGGCCCTCCTGCTGCTGCCGCGCCGCCGGAGCACAATTTCTGTTCTCATCCTGAAGCAAAGTTCTTAACCCGAGGTACTATTTCTGGGTTTGCGGAGTCTGTAACCTGAAGCGTATGTAACCTGAGGTACCACTGTACTGTGATAATAATTATATCCCGCCCATCCGTGTTTCCCCAGCCACTTGTGTGGCTCCCAACAGAATATTAGAAACATGATCAAACATTGAAAACTTCCCTAAACAGGGCTCCCTTCAGATGTCTTCTAAAAGTCAGATAGCTGTTTATTTCCTTGACATCTGCTGGGAGGGTGTTTCACAGGGCGGGCGCCACTACTGAGAAGGCCCTCTGCCTGGTTCATAATCTTGGCTGTTAACTTTGCCATGTAATGCATTGCTTCACAATGCTGGGAAGGGTAGGGGGTGTGCGCTTTTTTGGAATTCTGAGAAACCCCAAAATAATAGTTTTAAAAAGTAAGTTGTTAAAATCAGTGCAGTTTTGGCAGATTCAGTCTGCCATCTTGATCCAGAATGACAGCCGGTTGGAGCCAAACATAGATGAAAACACTGATACTAGGAACCATCATACAAAATTTGGTTACAGTAGCTTGAGGAGTATCCAAATGCATAAAAAACAAACAAAAGGCATACAACTTTTCAAATTATATAGTTGTAGTTTACACACACACACTCTATATATATATTATATGTACACACACACAAACATACAGAGCTTTTCTGCTGTAACAGGCCCTAAGGTCTCCCTTTTTTAAAAAATCTGCTGCAACAATGCCACATTTCACAGGTTACCAAGGAGCAGGGTCTGTGTTGTTAGCCTTATTAATCCTTTGGCATTAGCATCGGGTGTTACATTCATATAGCCACACCCTTTGCATGCTCCAATTAGCATGGACAGTGCATTCTCATACAGGAAGTGCCTGTGCATATCTGGGAATTCCCAGAAATACCTCCTAAATTGACCTCTGGCAACGGGAAGCAAGCTTTTCCTTTTCCTTTTATGTTTACATCAGCCCTGCACACAACTTGTTGACGTGGACCGATTATGCAAGGAGATCACGTGTTTGTGCCATAGGCACCGTAGCAGCTGAAACATTGCAATCCAATAATGTACTTCTGCCATACGTTTGCATTGATCTAACGGCTGCTTCTTGCACGTTGAAATCTTCCCTCCACTGTCCACTACACCTTGTCAAAACTAACACCGCTTGCATAGGAAAATTGGTAAAGTGGTGTGCAACATCAAAATACAGGACAGGTGTAATAATAAAATTGGTCAAAGCGTCACTAAACATGACAAACAATGTTTATTTTTTTAAACTCACATTCCAAAGCCCTTTCAGAAAAATATGTTTTGAAAAGTCTTGATTTTTACTCCCAGCCCTTCAATAAGTTCCCAGGGTGGCTTACAAAACATTATCATTACAGTAAAAACAAAATAGAAGCTGTTAGTATAAAAACATAAAATGCCATAACGAAATACCAAATTATAACCAAATACCAAGCAGCGTAGGAGCTTGTCTGCAGGATTAAAAAGCATGGTAAAATAAGATGCTTGCTTTGTGCCAAAATGACTCTGAGGTATGTGCCTGGAAGAGCATTTTATGGTTGTGCCAACACCGTGTATATCCTTTCACCTGTAATCTGTGCATCAGATGTTTGGTGCTTCCAAAGCAGACTCTTGGGTGAATGGTAGCACACACAGAGATAAAATGTTCTTTGAGAGCATCTCCACCCCCATTGTTCAGCCCGGACACTGAGGTCCAGCTCCGAGGGCCTTCTGGCGGTTCCCTCCCTGCAAGAAGTGAGGTTGCAGGGAACCAGGCAGAGGGCCTTCTTGGTAGTGGTGCCCACCCTGTGGAACGCCCTCCCATCAGATGTCAAGGGAATAAACAACTATCTGACTTTTAGAAGACATCTGAAGGCAGCCCTGTTTAGGGAAGCTTTTAATGTTTGATGTATTTATTGTGTTTTTAATATTCTATTGGGAGCCGCCCAGAGTGGCTGGGAAAACTCAGCCAGATGGGTGGAGTATTATTATTATTAATAATAATATAATATCATTATTTATTACGGTATCCTTATCCTAAGTAATGAATGCCTTCAGAAGTCAAAACCAGCACTTTGAAATGAGCCACACGTACAGCCTATAGCATATTACAAAAGACCCATAAAGTTACATGGAGTTCCTTGTACATATGAACATCTGTGAATTATTCCAGTGCCACATGTTTCTTAATAATGTGATCACTCTAATTAAATTCAAAAACGTCCGAGGTTTGAATTTTGGGCCTTTGCTATGCTCATGGGAGCATAACTTTGAATCCAACCACGCCATTCTTAATGTCTGATTATATTCTGATTGAATGATAAGTGTTTTTTCATATTTCTTTGCAGTGATGAAGAGTCTGAACTCTACCCCATCTAGCTGGGAAATAGAAAAGCTGAATAATGCCCTAAAAGTGCACAGTTTGGAGCAGGATTTGGAGAAGCTGAGGGAAGAATGCAATGATCTTAGAAAAGAACTACAAAAATCTGTTCAGAAGGTACTGGTGCATTTTGGCTTCTGTTGCGGAGATGGTGTGTGAAAATGTAAAATTTAATGTTGATGCCCTTCTGTTGTGGAAAACTAATTGTAATAAGGGTATTGGCCAGTGCTGAGGCAGTAGTTGTGAAGCACACCTAAAGGCTTTAAAAGACTTGGTGAGATTTTCAGCTTCTGACTTCCATGCCAAACTGCTTTTGAAGGTAGTCTTTTCAAAAGAGATTTGTCATGCGATTGAGCAAGCCCTCTGTCCCCCTCCCAGAGTTATTTGCATTTGCAGAACTAATGGTTTGTGTGTTGTTGTTTTTAATTCTTGCCAGTTATCTGCCAAACATGTGTTCATACAACTATAGTGTATTTTCCTCCTTAGTACTTAGTTATCTGCATGAGGGGAATGCAATGGATATGCTACTCAGCTCTGTTTTGATGCTGATTTTTCTGGCCTCCTCATGCCTAGATAACTACACACATTAGTAGGTGCTACCTCAAGTTGCAGTCTCAATTGGTTTTAAAGCCGCAAAAGATGAATTGCCAACAGGCTGGGAGGGATGGCAAATAGAATGTCATGGCCCTGTCTATCACATCGGTTTTGTTTGATGGCTAATCTGTGAATCTGCTGATTACATCTACCATTATTTTGGTTTAACATGACAACTTGGTTTAACATAAACGTCTCTCACATAACAGAAACTGGATTGCAAATTTCAAGAAGCTCCACTAGATGGAGCTAAGCACAAGATGTTCCCCCCGTTAGCTAGCCCTGCAGATATCGAAACTGGCTCCTTTTCAATCCCATTGCTTAAAATTTGCTGAACTGAGCATGTAATTTATGGTGCTTATTTGTGGGTTCTGTTGATTTGGGTGGGATTATTCATAAATAATCCTTTCTTCCAGTTGTTTCCCTGTAGAAGCTGATTGAAACGTAATTTCATTACGTGTGGGTTCTTGTCACACGGCCACGCTATTCTACTTCAGTAAACTCCCATCTGTAAGTGTAGTATGACTCAAGCAAGTTCACCCTATAATCACTATGATTATATTGAAGCTAAGTGCAAGCACTATTGACAGCTAGGAAGTTCTGATTTTTTAGAATGAAACCGCTGGTTGGAAGAAAATTCAGAATTGATAACTGCAGCTGTCACTAGCTTCTGAATAAGGATTTTTGCACATGTAGTTTATCTAATGTGATTAGCCTGTGTGAGTGATCCTTTTTTATGATAGTAATCAAATAAGTGCTACTCACATGTGACTCTGGTGGTGTAACTAACCTTGACAGGGTTAAGGACTAGAATTCTTCTCGCACCCCTGCACACCAGACCCATTGAATATCAATCACAAATTGGAAGAGAAGTCAACATACATTACTTATCCCATTAAAAAGTACTTTTTAAAAATTCTGTTCACAGTACTACTACAAATGCAGCTGCTCCATACATTTCTTTAATAACATTTCCTTTTCAATTCATTTCCTAATGATCCCTAGTATGGAATTTGCCTTTTTTTACAGCTGCCACCCACTAGGTTGATGTCTTCATGTTGTCTCCTTTGACACCCTCATTTCCTAGCCAGGCATATATGTGGAATTAATATTTTTTGTCCCAACCGGCATCACTTTATACTTCTTGCACTGAATTGCATTTTCCATTTCCCTCCCATTTTCTAAATTTGTAGCGGTCCCCCTGAAATTCTTTCTGCTTCAACAACCCTGAACAATTTAATATCGTCAGGAAACCTGCCCATCTCATTAGCAGCACATATGCTGCTAATATGTATTCCTTTTTGTTCTCTTCGTTCGGACCTCAGTTTTTTGAAGGAAGCTTTCTTGCCTCTAATAACATGTTAACCGGAACTCTATTATCACAATAGCTTCTAGGTTGTCATGGAGGGGACCAGTTTTATCCTCAAAAGTGCTTTTCAGGCTTGTTACAGCAGGACTTTGAAGGTTCCAATACTCTACTTTGCCATGTTAATAAGTCCCATGCCGCTTGGCATCACTGTGGTGGAGGCAATGAAGTATCAGCACTTGGTTGATTCAAAATGTCATTGAAAGCCTACCTCACCACTTTCCGACTTTGCTTTTAAACCTTTCTTGCTTCAAGTAAGGCAGACTTTTCCCATTCTTTTTTCAAAGCCAAATGTTTTGTTTCCCCCACCAGGTTGTATCCCAGGAAGGAATTTTAACAAATGGAGAGTGTATCCAACAGCAGATAAGCATTCATAGGTATGTAGATCCCATTAACCTGTTTTAACTTTATGCTAGGTTAGTCATCTCTGTGTTAGTTCTAAGGGAGATGACTTAAATCCAAAGATGGCACTACTTTGAAGACATGCTAAATTGGGAAAGATATGAACACAGTTAGGCATACCCTAGTGACATCCAGGTAGAGCATGTTAAACTAGTTCACTGTGGAACTGCCTTTGAAGAGTATTCAGAACTGACAGTTCACCCACTATGCAAAAGCAGGGCAGGACTATCCGAAGCATGTTAACATGCGTCTTTGAGATGGCTTTATTGGCTTTTAGTTGATTTTGGCTGAATTCAAAGTGCAGATTTTGTCACTTTTTAAAGCCCCGAGCAGTCCGGGACCAGATAACCTTAGCATTTTATTCTCTCATATGAGTCTACCCATTCACTCTATGGAGGTCTTGCTCTGTGTTCTCTTGACAGTAGGCGGTTATATGGAACAGGGGCCTTTTCAGTGGTGGCACCAAAGCTGTAAATTCTCTCCCCAATGAGGCTTGTGTCACTCTGATTCTGATAAGCCTGTAGATTAGGCATGTCCAAAATCCGTTTTGGGGGCCTAATCCGACCTGCCGTTCAGTTTAATCCAGCCCCCTGTGGCTGTTTATTTCCTGGGGTAAAATTCCCAAAAAAGCTCAACAACTTCAATCCTAAAAATGGTCAACAACTTTGGTTGGCCCTCACGCATGTTCACCTTATCAAATCCTGCCCTCTTTGAAAAAAGTTTGGGCACCCCTGTGTAGATGATGAGTGAAAAGAATTACATTCCATATTTACAGTACACTAAGTGCTGTGTTTTCTCATTCTTCATTGGCTGCTGCTATGTTTTCTTTCATTGCATACTGAGATTTTTATTGATCAAAAGATGTGGAGTAGAAATCTTAAAATAAACAAGCAATCTGTGTTGATAAAATAAGTTGTTAATTGTGGGAAACCTATTAGTTATGAGCAATGGACAGGATGCAACTAAATAGTTTGTGCTGGTGCAAGGTTTAGCGTTACAAATTTAACGCTACAAATTTAACCGGAACAAATTTAAGTATTGTGTGGGGAGGAAATGTCCTATTGTGCAGGGAGAAATCTGTGCGTTAATGGAATGTTTACCATAGCACTACATTGCATAAAACTCAATGGCTCAGATTTTGAAGGCAAACTGGTTGCAGTATATCTGATACATGAGAATCTAACCAGTACACAGTTGTATAGTGAATCACATTAATAGGATCCAAAAATCCTATTTGCAGCTGAAGGCACCTCCCTGAGGTTCCACCCCTAAGTGCTTGCAAGTTGAAGTCCTTTGCGTGGCGAGTTCCCGCCTCCCCCCGATGGAAATAAAGACACATGACACAAATATTTAGGTTAATGGGCAAAAAATGACCACAACTTTATCGGTTACAGGAATTGGTCCTAACCGACTATCCTGCTTCAGCCCGATTGCTTGAAGACCGGGAAGGGTTAACCACCAGTAGGGGGAGTCCTGCTGATGCACATCAACTAGGAACTCCCCCGGGGTCACCGCTCGGGGGCGTGCCTTACGCCCACACCTCCATAGGCTTCGGACAGGGCCACGCCCCCCAGAATCCTTTATCGGACTACCCTTTGATATTCGGGGGAGGTGATGGCGCTTCCTCCCCCCTTCATCTACATGACAATACCCCTACCAATACCTAACCGCCAATGCCGAGGAAGTTGTGTTGATTTGCTACAAGGTAGGCAAAAAACCAAGTGGCTGGTGCCAATTTGCCAAGTGGAAAAAAATCCTACCAGGCCCCTTAACGGTGACCAACTGAGGTCCATAGCCAGGTCCAAAGGAAAACCTAAAGGGCGGGAGGGTGGGAAACCCGTTGAGCTGAGGTGGCAAAAGTGGGAGATCCCTGGCCGAGCAAGTGTGATATCGCACAAGCCATGCCCCCCAGGCCAGCCGATTGGCTGGCCAAGGGATGACGCGGCCGGGGATCCCCTCAATCGCGCGGAGGCTGAGAGCCAGCCCCCGCGTACATGGAGAGGGCGTGAAGCCAGCAAGTCCACCTCCTCTCGAGTTCTGGAGTGGTTTTGTGGTGCAGCCTTCCTAGGCATTTGCTCGATTCTTCTTTGGCCCTCTTGCAACATCAGATCTAGCTTGATGTGAAACATCTTCACAAATCTCAAGTCTGAGTTCAGGTGACTTATAAGAAAGAGTGGCTTTTCTCTAGCGCTTGCAGTCAGCATTGAATGTGGATGAAACCAAACTTGAAGCACGTTGGAAGAAATAATACAGGCCTTGTGAAATTAAGGGAATCCATCACATTGTCTCTACCAAATTGCTAAATTGCCCTTTCTGTAAGACTTTATATGGTAACGTATTACTTGAAGCTCTTATTTGGAATGCTGCACAGGGCTGTCTTGTTTTTCTGCAATTGCTTCTTGCCTAGCAACCCTCCATCACATTGTCTGGTGGAAACTGCAAAAGAAACCTGTACAGCTGCAGAACAGAAATAACCTACAGGAGCAGTTGTCCTGGAGACAATTAGTATAGAGCACACAACCCAATCTGTGACCTTCTCTCTCTTCAAACTGCTGTTGATGTAGTTAAGCCTCTTCTAACCAAGCCCTACCTCTTCCTCTAAATATTGAGAAAAGAAGTAAAATTCTTATTTATGTTTTCAATCCTCAGAGATGCATTTTCCCTTGTTTTCCACATGAGGGAGAAGTAGGACTTGGTTAGAAGAGGACATGATCACTATTCCGTGGCTTGCATTGGAAAAAATGGAAGGAAAGGCATTTCATTGGGCCTCCACTATGTTAATAACCCATATGGTATATCCTTTATTTGTCTTAATGAGCTAGCCAGCTAATGTTTTTGCTTCTCCAGAACAATGTTCAAATAGGTAATTTGCTAAGTGACACTTTGAGCCCTTCACTCTATTAAAATAAGTTGTGGTTTTTTTAAAAAAAGCATCTCTCTGGTAACAGCCTGGTATGTAAATTAGCACATACAGACTTTTATGTTAAAAATCCAGCTATTTTATGTAATTCACATCGACTGTGAAAACAAGTCCACAGCTCTTTTCACACCTAGAGGAAGTTCTTTGAAATGTTTCTTTCAGCAAGTACCCTTTGCTTTAATATGAATGTCAATATTCACTTACCTAATATTCTTGTGAAATATTTGTCACTTGTCAGTGACACAAGAGATTCTTTGAATACGAATTGTTGCTTATCGGCAGCTAAGCACTTCGGCAGATAGGGCTGGGCGACTTCGTTGCCAGCGGAAATTATTTTGACTAGATTCATATAATTTGTGGTGGCGAATTCTTAATAATTGCTTTTATTACAATGATGGTAGCCGTAAGCAAAAAAAAACAACAAAAAACATACTGCACATTAATATATCTCAACTAAAGCACACTGAATGACACTGCAATAGCTTTAAAGAAAAGCAACATATGAAAGCTTGCATCTTATGAGCTTCTGTTTGTTGGTGCAACTAAGAAATATTGGTGTATACAGGATATAACACCTGACCACTCCTTATTAACTCTCTAGAAAGTTTTGTATATCTTTAAGCTTGTTTGCGGTGTCAGGATTCCTGCTGGGTCCCGTCCCCCCCCCCCGCCCCGAAGTCTCAGGCCAAAATTCTGCACCTTCATTTTTCAGTTGCAATTTGGGTTCTGGGGTATATTATATCCACCCGTACAAAGCACAGCAGCAGAACTCATTATGCTGCTCCTAGTTTGGAGAGAACTGCCCTAATTGTTACAGTTCTTGTTGGTCAATGTGTCTTAACTGAAAACTCTGCAGTAATTGAGAGTTTTAAGGGATACTGATACACACAGTTGGAACTCCAGTCCATCAGTGGGAGAAAAGAATATTCAAGAATGTTTCCCTTGTGTGACAGCATCCTGCTTTTTAAAAGTCTTGCTTCAACAAAGAAATACAGGGTTAGCAGATAAGTTAAGCTAGCAGTTGGGTGCACTGTTTGCTTAAACTGGTCATCAAACATCACAACTAAGCGTGGTCTCTACTTGACTGTAAACTTGTGTATTTGCCTATTATTACGTGCTTCTTGACTTCTGCTCTATCATTTCTGGGTTGAAGGAGATACTTGTAATTTACCTGAAATGCTGCTTCTCGAGAACTCTGTGGCCGATCCGTTATCTAAGAAGACTGGTGAAAGCAGTTTCCTATATTTATGGGGGAACTCGTTACCCAAAGAGTGTGAGGGGACTTTTGCCAGATGCAGTTCCTGTGACGTGTTGACTGGATATTTTCAGAGATGCAAATACTCTGTGGATGTTGACAGAAATATATGACCTGATCCACATGGGAAACAGAGTTCTTGCCTTTTTGTAATATAAGAAGCAACTGAGTTGTTCTGTGGAGACTGATTTTTTTGGGGGGGGGGATGTGTGCTGGGCAGTCTGAATCAGAGCAATGTTTTATCTAGAGTTCAGACTGTCGTAGTCTGTACAAGAGCAACGTCTTGTGCTTGTCTCTGCCAGAAGCTACAAATTGCATTTTTCACAGAAACTAGGTGTTCTTCCAGTTATGAATAAGGCTTTCTTTCTGCATGGGCTTTGTAATGCTAAACACCACTTCAAAGTTAGGAGGTGATACAATGTTAGTCATACTTGGAGGGGATCCATTGAAATTAGTGGATTTAAGTCATACTCTGAGTATGACTTGGTTAAATATCATTCCGTTAATTACTTGTTGGGATGTATTCCTGTCCTGCAAAAGGAGTGCTTCTGTTTAGCCAGCCTGGAAGTGGAGCAGTGTGTTGTCTGGACTTTTTTTTTTTTAGGTGGGCAGGGAGAAATGACATTTTTCACCTTCTCTAGGACTCTCTCCTGCTGACCTATATAATTTCTGGTCCCAAACCTGAGTTGCACACCACCCCAATCTCCAAGCAGTATGAGATTTGAGGGGTTCCAGGTGCTTACTCCAGGTTCATGTTTCCTTTTCAAATGAGGCACTGTGACTATGGTATCTTTTTGATATAGGTTAAGGTAAAGGACCCCTGGACAGTTACGTCCAGTCAAAGGCGACTATGGGGTTGCAGCACGCGTCTTGCTTTTCAGGCTGAGGGAGCTGGTGTTTGTCTACAGACAGCTTTCTGGGTCATGTGGTCAGCATGACTCAACTGCTACTGGCGCAATGGAACACCGTGACGGAAACCAGAGCACACAGAAACGCTGTTTACCTTCCCGCCGCAGCGGTACCTATTTATCTACTTGCACTGGCATTCTTTCAAACTGCTAGGTTGGCAGAAGCTGGGACAGAGCAACAGGAGCTCACCCCGTTGTGCAGATTCGAACTGCCAACCTTTTGATTGGCAAGCCCAAGAGGCTCAGGGGTTTAGTCCACAGTGCCACCCGCACCCGCGTCTTTATGATATATGGTTTATGCATATATACAATCTGAGCCTACAACTGACAGTATCACAGCATTAACACCCCAAGCAGGTCTTGGATGCGAGCAGAAATCAGGTCTTGGATGCGAGCAGAAATCAGACGTATCTCCCTCTCAGAGACTTCAACCTGCTTCTTCCTTCAGCTCCTAGCTTACACACACACACACACACACACACACACCCTCAACTCTGGCTTTTGTCTTTCCTAACTACCAGCATGTAGAGGGAGCAGGACTCATTCACTTATCATCTGGCACAGCGCCACTTCCTTTGTTACCTTAACGACCCATAGCTAGAGGGCCATTATCACACCAGGAAGCTAGCCTGGCTATTTCAGGAATTTGAATCATTAGATTGTTAGATTTTAAAACTTGCTATATACGGAAATTATAGGTGTTGAGCAATTTCCGTTGCTTTTGTTTGATTTGCTCATTGCAAACAGCTGAAAGTCTGTAAATTTTGTTAATGAACCTGATTTGCAATGGGGGTTGAATAATTTTGATTACAACTGTTTACATGGAAATAGTGCTGTGAGATCTCTCCTCCCCCCGCCCCCCAGCCAGAATTACTTTTGTTTAGAGCAGCTTTCTGTAGATCAATGTAGTACAGGAACTGAGACGTACAGCAAAGCTGAAATGTTATAACTTCTAAAATGTTTCAGTGAAAACGTTCAGCAAGCGTACTGGGAGTTGAAGCGGGAGATGTCTAATCTGCATCTGGTGACGGAAGTGCAAGCGGAAATGCTCAGAAAACTGAAACTGACCCCATCTGCAACCAAGAAAGGCAAGTCAGAGTTTGCAGGATGAGGTCTTGGAAATGCAAGTCGCTTACCTAAGCTGCATCATTTTGGAGTACAGCTGCCTATTGCTTCTTCTCAAAACCTCATCAGTTGAAGCTCAGAAACCTCCGTTTTCTCTCTTGACTTCCGTCTCATAATGGTCAACTTAACACATAAAGGTGTTGCTGATGGTTGTTTTTTTTAAAAAATGTGGTTTTTCTCTTCCCGTGTGGCTTTCTTCCTCGGTCAAGTGTTGCTTATTTGTACGAGGCTGAGGTGTGAAGTTTAGTTGTATTTGACCTTTTTTGCCACAAGTACTTCATATTGGAAAAAGCACCAACAGACATTTCATTTTTCAAATGCATTCCTGTATAAATAGTGTTCTCTTAAAACAAACCAAAGCAGGTGAGGCAGACCCCCTTGCCCCAAAAGAAAATGCATGCCTCATTTTCCTTAGCTGTTTACTGGGACAATTCATTAATCCTCAGGGCTGCTTTATACACAGTTAAACCTCGACCCAGAAAGCACTTCTACAATTTAGGCATGAAATTCACCTAACCAGCCATGTCAGGGGAAGCCCTGTGCAAGGACGTCCAGTTCCTCTCTTCTCCCTGTGCCTCCCCCAAATTATTATTATTTTTTGGTGGGGACAGAACCCCCTAGAATAGTGCACAGTGGGAGGAAGGGTTATTGAGAGCCAGTGTGGTGTAGTGGTTAAGAGCGGTAGTCTCTAATCTGGGGAACCGGGTTCGCATCTCCGCTCTTCCACATGCAGCTGCTGGGTGACCTTGGGCCAGTCACACTTCTCTGAAGTCTCTCAGCCCCGCTCACCTCACAGAGTGTTTGTTGTGGAGGAGGAAGGGACAGGAGAATGTTAGCCGCTTTGAGACTCCTTAAAGGGAGTGAAAGGCGGGATATCAAATCCAAACTACTACTACTACTACTACTACTACTACTACTACTACTACTATTCTTCTTCTTCTTCTTCTTCTTCTTCTTCTTCTTCTTCTTCTTCTTCTTCTTCTTCTTCTTCTTCTATTGTTCTTTGTGGACCACTTGGAAGAACACAGCGTTAAATTCCACCCTAGATGCCCTTAGGGTGTTTGCTGGACTACAACTCCCATCATCCCTGGTCTATGGGCCTTCCTGTTTGGGTGGCGATGGAAATTGGGAGTCCAGCATCTGCAGAGCACAGCTTCGTCATCCCTGCTCAAGAACATAAAGCAGTCACCTATTTCCATGCAGCTTTGAACCAGCTAATTGGCACAGGCTCACTGGTTCAGCTATAAAGCAGGGGTTGAGTGTTAACTGTTAACCCACAGGGGTGGAACCAAAACCCACCCCCGACTCTACATCCCATGCTCTGTTGCTTTAAGGCTCCCCTCCCTCTTTGCTGATTTACATTGGAGATGTGAGGAGAGCAGCAGAAGGCTGGGCTGTTAAAGTAGAGGGTGAGCTTTTCTCCTGTCACCCTCTTTTTTAGCATTTCTTCCTCGCGCGCAGACACACACTTTTATAGCTGAACTGGTGAGTGTGTTCACTAAGCAGGAAGACGTATGAGACCTAGCCTGGAGGGGAACAAGCAGCCCTCAAGAAACCACAGCAAGAAGCTGCCCTCTCCTTTACTCTGTCACCTCCAGAAGTCCCATTCAATGAGAAGATTGGATTTATCCCCCTATGTAGGTGAGGTACTTAATTCTCAACGAGTTAAAACAGTGGGGTATTGAGGTTCTTGCAGAACTGAGTTGCAGTAAAGCCAAATGAATGGACAGAAGTTAAGAAATGCATTATAGGTAATTGGCTTTTGTCTACTGAAATAAAGTATAACAATTGTATTAGTTTTGAGTGTCTCTTGTGTTAATTAGGTATTTTCTGCTATTTCCACAGTGCCATCACATGCTCCTGTTCAGTGTATTGAAGACCTTGAAAGGGACACCACAGATCTTTATTTAGCTGCTTCTGGAGCTGTGTACAAAAAGAGGCTACTTCCGCCGAGTGACCACACTTTCAGCAATGTTGTGTCTTCCCCCTCGTGTACTGACGAGAGACTTGTCCCAGTTCACGACTCTCCGTTTCAGGAACCTAATTCGTACGGAAAGAGCTCTCTGGAAGATAATTCTTGGGTCTTCCCAAGCCCTCCAAAACCTAGTGAGACAGTGTTTTGGGAAACGAAAAACAGAGCGCCTCACTTAAACTTTCCAGGAAACAGTTTGGATCACTGTAACCAAAACTGCCTGCACAAGAGCTAAGAACTGTGGAACTTGATTTAGCTCTGAATGGGCTCCCATATACCTAAGAGGAAAATAGCTAATGAGAAGGAGGGTGAAAGTGTGGTAATCCAAGCAGGATTTTACTCTTGTCTAATTTTGAAAGCAGGCCATGTACATCAATAGAAACTGCGTATGGTGTAAGGCCTAGAATACACGAGTCAGTCTTCGGATTGCACTCCCGCAAATTACTAGAGTATTAAGCCTCCGAGTAAAGCAAAAGTTGTACATTGCAGCTAATTGTGTGAATGTTGCTTAAAATACAGTATCTTCAGACATTTCTACAAGCTTCAAGAATGTTCTTCCCCCTCTCCTTTTTTGACACTGTCTCTTCTTTCAGGCCTCTCAGGTAAACAATGGAATGTGACGTAGGTTTTACCTCCAGTTCTGAAACAGTGTCTGGTTTTTGTTCCCTACTCTGTGGTGTGCGTAGGGAAGAACAGATAAACGATTGAAGTGATTGTGACTAAAACAATAAGCCAAATGAGTAGATTTGCTGTCTCAGCTGTGTGTCATCTTTAGCCTTACAGTGAAGAATCTAAGGTAGTAGAAATGGAGTAGAAATCTTAAAAAAACTTAATGGCAAATACTTCCTTCATAAATAGTGGTGTTCTGGTATGATCCTAGCCAAAATGCAGTGACCAATCGGGTGCCTATCTGCCAGTTACCAAAAACTTTGCTTTATGACTCACTGACTGCTTTGATGTAGAAACCTCCAGGCGCCTTAAGCAGGAAGAACTGCAATATGATAAATGCATTTAATCTATGATAAAATTTATGTCCTATATTCATAAGGTGCATTGAAATGTCAGAAACATTATGTACATAGTCACTTGATATTCTAACTATTGGCAGTCAAATAATTCTTAAGCTCCTGGTCTCTACCCTGTATTACTGATTAGCTGAAATTAAGATTTTGTAGCAAAACCTATTAATCAATATTGATTTGTTTTCAAGCAGAGAATAGTGGATGGTTTCAGAGCCTGTTAATGTCCAGGTTTCCAGCAATACTTTTTCCTCCTTGGCCTTTTGAGATGCAGTGGAGTAAAATTCTCTCATGTTGGAAAGGGCTGGTGAGGGCTGACAACACAGTGAGAGATCAGCTCCGAGTTTCCCTAGTTCTGTGCCAGAATCTCATCTGATCATTTCAACGGTTACAAATTAATGCATTATGCCACCCTCCTCCTTCCTTCCCAACTTGGACCTGAAACACGACTGGGGAAAAGTAAAATCTGCACTGGACCTAAGAGATCATGGGTGAGCAACCTGCAAGCCTTGGCCCAATTCCAAAAGCCCTCTGCTGATGCTCATATCATCTGGTAGCATAATGTCCCTTCCTGGCGCCCTGCTGAGTGGAGAGGAAAAGTATTGCCACACCCAGTATTGACTCTGGCCCTGCCTGCTTTTGGCATGTGGCCCCTGACAGATACCCCAAAGGAGACAGAAAATGTTCTTCACCCCACTTAAGATGCATGTTCTTAAATAATAAAAATCACTTGCCTGGGTGCTGTGTGCCAGAGCAGTGCAAGCATATCAGTGATTTTCTGTAAAAGGAAACGTGGCTAAGTCTTCCCTTCCTTGCATTGCAGTTTAAATATTTATTCTTTGTCTCATACTGGAGAGAGTTTTATCTGTGGAAGAGGGAGAAAGGATGACTTCTACTGTGTTAGTGAATGGCATACATAAATAAGGTACACACCATTCACCCGATATTCGCTCACATAACCTGGCTTGTCTGTGATTAATGGAAATAGTGTCAGATGCTGGAATTTATTCTGACCAATGAACATAGCTGACTCAAGGGAGTACAATCTCCTGAAGAGTAATAGAACAGAATCCAATATGCATAAAATAAATCCAAGTCACTAGACTTTAGCTGATAGAACCAACTACCTGTGTAATAACAAAGCAGCAAAAGCCATTTCTCATGTGGCTGCAGAGCTCTGATGTGTTTCTCAAGGCTGCTTCTTGAGGTTACAGGGACTTGAATAAGTATCACTGTCCAGGACACTGACACAGTTCACGTTTTAAACAATGTACTGGAGAAATGGTCGTATTTTTAAATAAATTATTTTTCTTTGAAAGTGGCTTTCTATAAATTGATGCAAGTAGTCATTATTTTTTTGACTGCTACGTAGCTTTTGTACCTCAGAAATGTCCACAACTGCAAGATGCATGAATGAAACTTTAATATCTGGTGCGCAATTCTACACCTCAGCAATCTCGTCGTAGATTTTTATTTTTCTTGCTGGGCTGCTTGTTGCTCCCTTACTGTGCATAGTAATATTCATATAAATACATTGTGTAGGTCAGTGTTTCCCAACCTTGTGCCTCCAGCTGTTTTTGGACTACAATTCCCATCATCCCTTGCCACTGGTCTTGCTAGTCAGGGATGATGGGAGTTGTAGTTCAAAAACAGCTGGAGGCACAAGGTTGGGAAACACTGGTGTAGGTAAATGAATTCCTAAGTGGGAGGAAACTTGTATGTTTTATGAGGTGCCATGAAGTTGTGGGAACATTAACCAGCTCAGTTTCTTTAGGTGAGCTACTCATTGAAGTGGTTATTCTTTCTCTTTCACCTTCCTATTCCATACATTGACACATTAGTCTAGGCGTTACCATACCAAGAAATCCTTGAGTCTATTTTACATGATTTGTGCTACATGAGTCTTAACCTGCAGAAGTCCAATAGTATAAAGTGTATGGTTTGCATGCAGAAAATGCCACACACAATCTCCAGGCTATGAAGATAAAGTTGGGAAGGATCCTGTTAAGAAACCCTGGAGCACAGAAAGCCTTTGCAGTGCCCTTTAATGTTTCTGGCCTGCACATTCCATCCATTCTTGACCGTTCGCCATGTTGGCTAAGGCTGATGGAAGTTGTAGTCCACTAACAGCTGGAAGGCCCCCCCCCTTGGTATCTGCTGTTCTACATAGATAACAGTGAGTGGATGGACAAGTGTCCTGGTTTAGCATAAGGGCAACTTCCTATGGCTTTTTCCACTGCTGTAGGATACAGCAATAAAAAAGATGGGGCTAATTTAAGGAGGGAAACCAGTAGCTTTTAGCAGGGGAAGAATGGCTGTAATCTGAATTTGCCATTCAGTTGCTTCTTCCTCCCTTCCCAAGCAAAACCTTTGAGTTTAAAATCACTTCGGAACTTGTGAGTTTGTGAAGCATTCATGCATTGCTGTTTTAGCAAGGTCTTCAATTAGACAAATAAGGCTCTGCCCCCTTTAAGCATTTTCTACTTTTTAAAAAAGCAAAGGCTTCCTGCTCTGGCTTTTTGCCTTGAGGTACCATAGAATGTCTAAAGGCTGCCTCGTACACAAATCCAGCTGGTCTGATCAATATGGAAGTAGGTGTGAAAGTTGGAAATTCCCAGAAGTGTTGAAAGAGATGCCTCTGCAAATGGGTTAGTTGCAGGATTTATTTATTTTTTTAAAAAAACAACTAAAGAAAGTTTTGTTTTAAATTTGATTTGGTCAGCAATGTGCTTTGCTGCATATCCAATTATCATTACAGAATTGAACTGAAACAAATACAGTGGTACCTCAGGTTACATACGCTTCAGGTTACAGACTCCGCTAACCCAGAAATAGTACCTCAGGTTAAAAACTTTGCTTCAGGATGAGAACAGAAATCGTGCTCCGGCAGCACGGCAGCAGCAGGAGGCCCCATTAGCTAAAGTAGTGCTTCAGGTTAAGGACAGTTTCAGGTTAAGAACGGACCTCCAGCACGAATTAAGTACTTAACCCGAGGTACCACTGTACACTAAGTTAGGGTATGGTGAATAAAAATAAGTGGAATGTTAAAACAAACCTTTTATGTTGTGTAGTTAGTATAGCGATACTTCCTGTCTGGACAGTGAGGTTTACAGTATCATGCCATTGATTAACAGCGTTTTTACGCTTTCCTATCCTGCACTTTTACAATTTATCCCTACCCCCTTTCCTTTACATCAGAAATAGGAAAGTTGTGACTGTCCAGAAGATGATGAACTCCAAACTCCACTTAGCCCCAGCCAGTCTGGCCAATCCTTGGCAACAATGGGTGTTGCATTCAAACATGTGGGGGCTACTGCTCCACACCCCCTTTTTACGCTGATCCTCTTGCTCTCTTATTTACACTCCAAAACAAGACGCTCAGTGCCTTTTTGCCCTGCTAGTAAGTTCATCTCAATTCAAGGAGCTTCCCCTGAAGAGATGGAGGAAAACCGCAATGGACATTTGAATGTATCTTGACTTTATTTTCCTTCACAGTTCATGGCCTTATGAGTAAAAACCAGGGTGGAGAGACTGCAGGAGGAAGTGAGGATTAGAGTGCCATGCTTGGCGTATACACAAATCAGTACAACTTCTGCAAATCCCTGGTAAGTTGGAGCAGGGCTTGTAGTATACTTCAGCATCAGCTGGTGTGCAGAATTTGGGCACACGAGCCAGTTCCCAAGCAGAACTGAAGAGTCAACTCTCCACCCATCCGCTTATCTTGCTTTCTGCAGCCCTTTCTACCTGCTCTCATGCCTGATGTTACATATGACATCAGAACTTTTAGAAAAATAAATGCGGTATCTTGAAAAAAAATAGTATACATTTAGCTTAAGGTGTCTGGGAAATTGCTTCTACTGTGGATAAAAGTGTATAACTGAACTGGAATAGTTTACCTTCCTTGGAAGACTTTTCATTTGAGGTTTTAAGGAGAGGATCGCGCCTTCTGGCTTCCTGTATTACAATATGAAAGCATACAAGCTCCATTTATTTCAGCAAGATTGGGTTAGGGAAAAGTGATTATAAGATGTATTCAATTCCATGATATCAAAGGTATATAAAGTTAAAGTGTCAGCCAAAACATTTAAGACTTTGACTACATGCTTGTAGGAAGCCTCTGCTGCTTTCGACGATTTCCTGTTTCTCTGAACTCTTCCCTTTGCTTCAAATATTCAGCCTTGCATTCTTCATAAAACGCTGGATCATTGTAGCTAAAAGACAGGCAAAATGCATTCATTAGGTCTAACAATTTCTCTACTCGATTTTAGTTACTAAACTACTTAAATACATGTAGGAAATGGTGCAGGGAAAGCAACAACAGCGAAACTGATTCTGTGGTAGGTATTCTATGTGACTGCAACCATAGCTGGTGTTTACTTCTTGCTCATTTTTAAGAGAAGGCAACTCATCAGCCTGCTGTTGCAGAGATGTGTGAAATGTGTGTAGGAGACTGCATTTATACCTACACCCCACAACCACAAATTGATAGTTCTTGTTGAATTGCCTGCAAGGGTGTGTGTGTGTGTGTGTGTGTGTGTGTGTGTGTGTGTGAGAGAGAGAGAGAGAGAGAGAGAGAAAGAGCGAGAGAGAGTGTAAATCACCTTCCTTCTAATACTTAGCAGTTGGACCTTCTCTTTTTATCCTGCTACAAATGATGGGGGAGGGGTGTAGAATGCAATATATGGTTCAAACTCATACGAAAAGAGGAGTACGAGACAGTGGCGTAGCGTGGGTTGTCAGCACCCGGGGCAAGGCAAGTAATTTGCACCTCCTAACCCGTGGATTTGCGCCCCCTAACCCCCAGATGTTGCGCCCGGTGCGGCCGGGCCCCCCCTGCACCCCCCACGCTACGCCACTGGTACCAGAGAAAAAATAGTACTGCCTTGTTAATTCTAGTGTCTGTGCACTTGCAAAATGGAACTTCAGATTGTCCGCCTTGCAACCCTCCATTACACCCTCAATCTTCCCCAGAGAGTTAGGCATGGGGGGGGGGGGGGAGAGATGAATGTGCTGTTGGAACTAAGGCTCACACAACATTGGATTTAACCCTGCGTCCCCTTAACAAAACAGGCAACCTCAGAGCAGAAGGATGCATTTCACAATAGCTGCTTTGTTCTTAAAACTGACTAGAAACTTACAGCAGGAAGGCTCCATCACTTCCCAAACAAGCCTCTCTGACTGTTGTAAGTGGCAGTTCTCACACTGCCAGGAAGTTCCTCTGAATGTTTAGTCAAAAAACCCTTTCTTGTAATGTGAACCCATTGGTTCAGTTCCTACACCCTGAAGCAACGCACATTTGCATCCTACTGTTGCATCCCTTCAAATATCTGAAAATAGTTGTCATATCACCTCTTAATCATCTCTTCTCCAGCCTAAACTTTTCATCATAGGACTGGGTCTTCAAGCTTTTTAATGTGATAGAAGGTGCAATGGTATAACCTAGGTAGATGCTTTATTAAGTAAGTGAACCAGAAGGGTAACAGCCCATACAAGTTATACACAGGGCATATTTTTTTCTAAGTACTCAGTAGTATGGAATAACTTTTTTTTTGCTTGCCACGGCAGCCATTTTATGCTGGCACACCTGACACTTAATATAAGAGTACTTGCATCTCATTTGTTACAAAAAAGAGCACTGTTAATACTAGTATAGATACATTTTGATTTTGTATCATATACTACCTATTGAGACTAAGATGATCTATCTTGTCAGCTTCTAGAGACCACTTTATTTTTAGTCCTCTTCTAAATTAGCGCACACACACACACACACACACACACACACACACACACACACAGGAAGAGGTATTAGATTACTCTTCCTTTAATTTATTGCTTGGTGTGGACTTATCTCCATGCATTGTACTTACTAGCCGGTGACGCATTCTTTCAGGGCTGCATTTTCTTCTCTGCATTTTACCACCATCAGAATGCCTGAATCCTGGCAACATTTGGTGAAGGCTGAAACAAAATTTGGGACAACTGGGGTTATACTGAATAACGTGTTAAGTGTAAATAGGTTGTGACCCTTGCTCTTGATCAGTAGTCTAATACAACTTCACTGCAGCAAAGTACACATTCAGCACAGTGGTGTTCTTAAGTTTCTGAAAAATGACAGAGGTCTATCACACAACTATCGCCCTAAATACGTGGAATGTCACTTGTTTGAAAACTGCTTTGTGCACTAAAGCAGAATGCAGTACTGGTAATACTGTAGAGTGTTTTTGCGCTATTGACTGGCCACAGTATTAGAGACAGTATTGGACTACAGGGATATTGGCTTGATTTAGGAATAAGGTTTTACATCAGAGGTGATAAACCTGTGGCCCTTCAGATGTTGGAAGTCCAACTTCCACCAGCCCTTGTCAGTATGTCCAATGGTGAGGGATGAAGGGAGAATCTGATGATAATGCCTATCTCCAGTCTATTAAAGAAAAAGATTGAATACCATCTCCTCCTTCACTACTATACATATTACATAACAATTTGCCTAATGTGCAGGAAGATTTAGATAGTTTTCAAACAAGCAGTTTTGCCAATGCACAATCTCAAGGACTGTTCCACAGTACAGCATGTAGAAGTGTTTAAAACAACAACACCCACCCCACCTTCATTTGCTAGTAAATTACTCTTCTCCATCTTTGCACCGTGAGTTTTATCAATTTAACTGTTACAACGAACTTGCTCCTATTACCAAGTGATGTAATATTCCATACAAAATGCATGTCCCAAAATAGTTCAACAAAACAAAACAAAACAAAAAGCAACATTTATATCGGGGCCGAAACAAAGCAGTCCATATTGCCCCAATAAACCAGCTGTTCTATGTAACATGGGTTTGGTATACAATCTTTCTTAGTCTGGATGAATAATAAACACAGTGTAGGCTATACATTCACACAGCCTGACCTTTGATTGTGCTAGCTTCTGCTAGGGTAGTAGTGGAAGAGGGCTTGAAAGGGCACAGTATTGTAATACCCTGCCATCACCCTAAGCTTGCCAAACAAGGTTTCCGCTCTTTATCTATTCCCCTTCCCGGACAACTTTATGTCCTTACTAGAGCACATGGGGAAAACTCCAAAATTCCTCTAACCCTTCCCAGGAAGCTCAGCCAGATATTGCCCGCCACATAGTCTCGCTAAATAATATCACTTTTCCATGCTGAGGTAGGGAAGCAGCCAAACTGTGCTCATGAGGGATTTCATCTTGCAGCAGTAGCTGAAGGTCTCAAGGCTGCCTGGTGATCAACCCCTGGTGCTGCTCAGCTTCGAATGACTAGCAACTCTGCCGTCACTACATTGGTGCACTGAAAACATATGGACGTAAGAAGAGCCCTGCTGCATAAGACCAATGGCCTACCTGGTCCAGTGTCCTGTTCTCACAGTGACTAACCAATGCCCATGGGAAGCCCACAAGTGCAGGAGCACAAGAGGAGGAGAGAAGGGCCCCACTGTTCTGATGGTGTGGTTTTTTTAAAGGCTGTTTTATGGGTACTCTCCAAATGCATCAAATTATTCCAGCCGTTAAAATTTGCATTGGGAAGCTGTCCAAGTCACTGATAATGCCTGATTGTATTAGTTGAGAATAAAACAAGCCTTCACGGAGAAGTATTTTCTCACTTGGTGACCGCTCTGATCTTCAAGCTTAGCCACTCCTGGCCTGCTGCCTTGAGCTTTTTGTAAGGTCTTTCTCACTTGTTTAGCAACAAGGTTGTAATTAGGCTCCCCCCACACCCCCGCGCTTCGCACTGTGTAACAAATTAACACTGCTCATACTTGGGAGTGATCTTCAATACTACTAAACTATTTATGAAACAGTATTTATTCTGTAACAAATTCAAGAGGTGAAACCCTTCTCCTTTTCATACTGCTTTCAACAAGTCAGGGCCCGTGTGATAACTAACACAGCTAGACTTTGATTAGCATTTTGCACCGCTGATTCCGATGGACCACTTCACGCAAGCCTGTTTTCTTTTGCAGATACAACTTCCGTGTCTGAAAGCCCATTGTGTCTCATGACGTGCGATAAACACACACATGTATTTTGCCATATGCAAAATCCAGAAGGTGACCAGCTCTCGTATGGTTGTCACTCAGGACTTCTGGCATGCAAAAAAGCACTCCTGGCATTTTCTATGAAGCCAGAAGTGCTCTGATGGCAAGAGTGCTATTATTTATCTTCCAGGAAATTCCTGAAAAAGGAATATTCTGTCTCCTAGTGGGCTTGCAATAGTTCTGATCAGTGTTGAATCCGGAATATAAATGAGAGCTCTGGTGTTTAAGGGGATAGTTTAAATAAAGAGCACTTCTGATCAATGAAAACTGTTAACCTGCTTAATTGGGTTAAAAAGATCTATTTAAAAAAACAAACAAAACCATGTCTGCATAAACACTGAAAATGGCAAGCACTGAGTTATAGGACATTTCTCTCTCACACACAGTAAGGCAGGCATAAGAAACCTGTGGACCTTTAGATGTCATTGAACTCCGAAGTCCTCCATTAGCCCCAGATAGCATGACCAATGGTAAAGGATTAATATCAAGATGTAATCCAACATCATTCGGCGCGGGGCATCCTACAATAAGGAATGCCTCTAAGATGTCATATACTGCTTAATCAAAATATCTCTAAGTGGCATACATAATAAGATTGTGCCTGCTACGATCATATGCAGATCATCCCAAAAAAGAAGGATGCTTTTTTCTTCAGTACAGTTGTTCTTATGTATATGCAAATTCAACTGATGAATGAATGAGTTAATAAACTCAGGCTGCTATGCTATATATGCTTTAGCTGGTTGTAAACCCCATTCAATATAGTAGGTCTTACTTTGGAGTAAACAGATTTGGGATTGCATTGTCAAAAGTAAAATGCATTTTCTTCAGTGACAATCCTGTGTGCTCTGCATTTAGACATGTCTGAGTTCTGTGCTGGTAGCCAAAAGCAAGACCAAGGAATCTAGTAACCTAAAAACGTTGAAGCCCTCCATTTCACATCTGGCTCTTAAAATATAATGTGTATCCTAGATATACAGTGTTTCTCTCATTTCATATAAACACAGCGATATAATAAGCTGTAAAAAATGTTGATGGGATTCTCGAGCTTAACATTTGGTCTAGAGAGCAATTGGATTTCTGCTTTCCCACTGGCACTGGCCAGCTTTTCTTCTTCCTTTTGCAATCATTCCCCCTGAAAGCTGTGAAGTAAAATACACCCACATGCACACCAAATAAAATAAAAGCCGAAGACAACAGGAGGTCCCTCTCACTTGTTAGCTCACCAGCTTCAGTTGGTTAAAGGTGTGATGTCCTACTGAACGGAGCCTGAACTGCTACAGAGAGCAAACCCCAGCTTCTGAGCAGCCCTGCCTGAGCTACACACAGCCGCGGCCACGCACACAGGAAGCATCATTACAAAGTGATAAAACTGCTTCCAGCTATATGGTTTTAATGTTGTTAATGCTAACTAAAAAGGAAAAGAAATGGGGAGGGAGAGCAGGCACGGGGATATAAGAATCCTACTATGCGAATGTATCGCACAGCTTAATTGCTGGCTTCTGTATCCCAAACCCTTTTAAATCCCGCAAATACTGGCGGGGGCGGGGCGGGAGGGAGGGGGAGAAGCTACAAAAGACTAGCTACACAAATGTAAACTAGATTCAAGTCCAAAAGCGCTGCACCTCTCACTTTTATTAACCGATTTTGAAGCTTCTTTTCTCCATGCAGAAAATTCAGAACAGCTAAAACTGAAATCCACTTTGGGGGAGGGGGAATAAAATGGATTCATAAATCAAACAGAAAGCTAGGTGTATACAACTCCCAAATATTAAAATTAAGTTCCAGGAAATCAACCTCCTACTCCCTGTTCAGCTTTACTTATTTCCCATGTTGTCAATAGAAAGCTCATCAACTTGGAGGACAGACCAAAGATGAATATTGCGTTCCCCATGTTTTCACAGTATTTTCCACAAGCTACCAATTGAGATAATAACTGGAGGGCACTACCCTTTTCACAATCAGGCGGCAATCTGCTGACATATACTGCATGCTGAGTGAGGAACAGTTGGCCTTTCAAGTCTAGTCTCGCACTGCAAGAAAAGGAGGGACGAGGCTATCCAATAATCCATAAACCATCGTTTGTATTTTTGAGCCTACTCTTAAAGAAACAACAACAACCCACAAGGTGTGTAGCAAAATAATGAAACTTAGCTTCCTGTGGTTTTATTTTTGTTTTTTAAGTTACCATATAGCAGATGTGGAAAAACATGCAGCTTCTGTATGGCTGCACGTTTATGTGGCTTATTGGTTTAGAAATGTTGTTTCTCATTTAAAAAAACAAAACAAATTGCTTTTCCAGCCTTCATGGGTGTAGAGCTATGTTTAGAAGCATACAGTGGTACCTCGGGTTGCATACGCTTCAGGTTACATACGCTTCAGGTTACAGACTCCGCTAACCCAGAAATATTACCTCGGGTTAAGAACTTTGCTTCAGGATGAGAACAGAAATTGTTCTCCGGCGGTGTGGCAGCAGCTGGAGGCCCCATTATCTAAAGTGGTGCTTCAGGTTAAGAACAGTTTCAGATTAAGAACAGACCTCCGGAACAAATTAAGTACTTAACCCGAGGTACCACTGTAGTAGCAAAACAGAAGGGGAAAAAAGCTACATTCATGTGTTATTTTTGTTTATTAACATCATTTATTTATTTATTTATTTATTTATTTATTTATTCTTATTTATTAAGTTTGCATACTGTAACACTTATTTTATGTGAATCTAGTAATCTCTATTTTTGAATGTACATATACCTGCTCAACCAAGTAATCTGGTTAATTCTACTGTTTGAATCATTTTGAACTTCCATAGCAACTAGTCAGTCACTTACTGAAGTAAATTATAGAATCATAGAGTTGGAAGGAGCCCTAAGGGACATCTATTGCAGCTCCCTGCATGACAGTATTTTAACTAGATCATACATGACAATCTCTGCTTAAAAATCTCCAAGGAGAGTCCATTACCTCTCATGAAAGTCTGTTACACCACTGAATACAGTGATACCTCTGGATGCGAGCAGGATCCGTTCCAGAGCCCCGTTCGCATCCTGAGTAGAACGTAGGACACGACTGCGCGTGTCAAGTTTTGCTGCTTCCACGCATGCGCGTGACGTCATTTTGAGCGTCTGCGCATGCGGCAAAACCCGGAAGTAACGCGCTCTGTTACTTCCAGGTCGCCGCGGAGCGTAACTTGAAAACGCTCAACCTGAAGCACATTTAACCCAAGGTATGACTGTAGTTCTCACTGTAAGAAAGTTCTTCCTGATGTTTAGTTAGAATCTCTTGTAGCTTGAAGCCACTGGTTCATGTCCTAGCCTTCACAGCAGGAGCAATCAGGCTTGCTCCATCTTCCATGTGACAGCCCTTTAGATATTTGAAGATGGCACTGTGTATATATAGCAATGAATGTGCTTTAATAGAGCTATACTATTTGCCCTCACAGAGAACCATCCACCCTGCAAAGGTAAGTCACTAAAGGTAGTATTCCCTGTTTTACAGCTACTGAGCCAATTCAGCAGGAGTGTGTGGCTTGACCAAACCTATTAAGTTAATAGGCATCTTTGCAGCCAAGCATCCCACATACAAAGTCACTTTATAGCACTCAGGTTTCTACAAAAAGGAGGTTCAGTGCACAACTATAGAGGGGGTGGTGTTTTGTTTATTTAAAGAAGGCAAGATTCACAGGCCAGGAAAGCTCAAAAAGTGGTGTTGTGCATGCCTTTTAAAATTGATAAGTCCTATAATATTTAATACGCAAAAAGGTATCCCACTGTTGGTTATTTGGGTGTGTCAATTTTGTGGAAGTGAGGAACTTTCACAACAAAGTATTAACTTGATTAAGTTGTTTTTGAAACAAGAAAACTGATGCTAATCTCATGTCAAATTACTTAACGCCAACTAGCATTTATATAGCACTTCTGAGAATATTCAAAATGTAACATCTCCGACAATCCCTGCACCAACCTTGTAAAGTAGATCAGTGTTGCTATTCCCTTATGCAATTTTTATTTTTTTATTTATGTATTTATTTTACCGAGAGAGGCTGTATAGTTTAAAAGAACATCAAACAACTTATAAACTGAAACATTGTAGAACCGTCTTACTGGATCTAACCAGGATAATCATTCATTTTGGGTAAGTTCAAATAGTCTATGGAAGTACACAAATGGAGATGAGTACCGTCCTCACCTGCTTTGCTAATAAAGGTTTTGCTGCTGTTCACGCTAGAGGAACACAGTATATCAAATTTTAAAATCTTCATAATGTAATAAGAAAGTGTCTCACTCAGACTTATGATTTAATTGTAATTCTCCCCTATACACTTAGCAAGTAAACCACTGCCAAAGTAACACTGGCGATCTTAGGACCTGCCTCTGTGGTTTATATATAAAGGGTTTACAATTTTACTACTTAAGAGCTGGTCCTATGGAGGTGTTACCTCACCATTTATATTTTCTTCAACACTTATGATATTGCTATCACACTCTTAAAATAAGAAAATCTACCATGAACCAGAACAAGCTCAAAGTTAGCCCCCCCCTCGAACCAAAAAGAAAAAAAGAAAAAGAAAAAAAGCATATCCCCTAAGATTCACATCATTCTTTTTTGCTGTACGATTCAATTTGGGGGTGGAGAGAGAGAATCTGGAGTGATTAGGTGCTACAAAGTATTGGGTATTTGAAATCATTTATTTTTTAAGACATCTAAAGGCTCATACTTAATGACTGAAGCTATAAACATGCTGATTTTTAAAAAATAAAATAAAAACAAAGTTATGTCTTTGACTTTGTGATTTATTAACTTGTTATTTTGAAGATTACACATTGTGCAAAGAATGGATTTACGGGTGCATTTAATGAGGCAAGTAGAAGGTACAGCAAACATGAAAAGACTGTTCTGAATTGTCGTGTGTGAGCTATTTGATATTTCTGACACAGTACAAAAGGCGGCTTCTCTGTAGATTGATCACGGTTCGGTTAACATCACTGAATATCTAATACCTCCAACTCAATTAATTCTCACCTGATTAAGATCAGACTGATATTCAAACTAAATCATCTCTCCAGTCAAGTAGAAATCAATATTTCTTATTTTACTTTTAAATTATAGCAACAAATAAAATATACACATTGCCGTGTGCCAGGAGTGGCTTTTCCCAGCTTGGCCCACTATGGCATGCATAACAGAGCTGATTAAAGAATTATTCTAATTTGAGCAAGGACATATAGAAAAAAACAATATTAAATCCGAATATGGCGAGATGGAAAGAAGTAATTATAGGGCAAGCAGAAGATTGACATAGCATAAACTCTTATTCTCTAAAAATTTACCTCATTTGTCAGATCTGAACATCCATTTGCCTTCGCGTTCATGCCTGCCACACTATGTTTATAATCCCATATTAAATAATGATCCTCTACCCTACCTCCAACAAAGTCCCTACAACAAACCCAGCACATCTTCCTTAACAGAACCATTTCAGAAATTGGCACGTGTGGGAAACTCTAGAGGGACAGGAGAAAGAAAGACCAAGAGCCTACTAAAAATCAAATTCTGCTCAAATTTAACAGGTCTCTCTCTCTGCCACCCCCGCAATCTAACCTTACTCCACAACGCAGCCACTTTATTTCCTTCTGGTAAACTGGGGTATTCTGAGCTATAGGCTCTTGTAGACCAATCCTACATATGCTACCACTCCAGCAAATACAGTGGTACCTTGGTTCTCAAATGCCTTGGTACTCAAACAACTCTGAGCCCAAACACTGCAAACCCGGAAGTAGGTGTTCCGGTTTGCGAACTTTTTTCAGAAGCCGAACATACTCCTTTTTGAGTGTTATGCTTCCGTTTTGAGTGCCACACTTCCGTTCTGAGAGTTACGCTGAGGTCTGTCAGTTTCTGCTGTTTATTTTGCATTTTTGTTTTGCGCCTTTTTTGTTTTGTTTTTGTGACTGTGTGGAACCCAGTTCAGCTACTTGATTGATTGATTGATTTATTGATTGATTGATTGATTGACTGAGTGAGTGACTGCAGTACATTGTTCATTGCTTTCATTTATGGATCAATCATCTTGTTAAGATAGTAAAATTCATGTTAAATTGCTGTTTTAGGGGTTGTTTTTAAAGGTCTGGAACAGATTAATCCATTTTGCATTACTTTCTATGGGAAAGTGCGCCTTGGTTTTGGAGCGGACTTCCGGAACGATTTAGTTTGAGAACCAAGGTACCACTGTACCAGTTTGCGGCACTAGAGCAGCAGCTGAAATTAAACGGCACAGTACTAGTCACTCTAGGGCAGGAGTACCCAGGATGATGTTCTCCAGAGGTTATGGACTACAGTTCTCATCATTCCTCACCACAGGCCATGCGCAGCAAGGTTGGGGGTTGGGAAAAACTCACTAGCACACCATCCTCAGTGACTTTCAGCTAACACATACAAGCAGAGTTACGACAACACAAAGAGAACAATAGGGGAACTAGAAAAAGGGATGGTTCCGAATCTTCAGTTTCTTTTTGAACTGTCAGAAGTGCACATGTTCATTATTACATAGTATTTGCAGTGAACACCCCATTTTGTGACCTTGTTTTGGTTTTTAAAACAATCTTTTAATTATTGCACGGATGCTTTGCCACAAAAGACAAGCAAAGTGTTATGGTAGTATAGTGTTACAGCACCAGAATCAATTATTATAGTACTATATTGTTATAGCGCTATCTTTTCTGGCTTCTTTGTTTTAATGAAAGCGTTGTAGTAATAATTAAAGGCAGATTCAAAATAAACAAATGGGGCGGTCGTTTAGTGAATGTGTGCTAAGTTTCTTTCTCTTTTTTGATATTTTTCCATTTTTTTAACAGTGTTGTTTACATTTAAATCATTTTCATTTTTTTACACATATGGAATATGGGATTACTTGAATCCCTGGGCTCCCCGCCCCCGGGTTTCCAATATTTGTCTAGTCTTTCTACTGCATCTAATTACATTTTTCAAATTGTTTTAGGTTCACTTTTAAATTTAACCTTATTACATTTTAAGTGCTATAACAATCCTGCTAACATTTTAAAGTATCTACAGTGATTTCTAGGGTACTCTATAAATTTTCCCCACATTTTATTAAATTTCTTATCAACTTGGTGTCTGATCTTCACGGTCATTTTTGCCAATTCGGCATAGTCCATCATCTTGGTTATCCATTCTTCTTTGTGTGTGCTAAGATTCAACTAGCCCAAGTCACAGCAGCTATGTCATGCCCACTGGTGTGGACAGAATGCAGTGGGGTGCATATATAGCAAAATGCAATACAGTGGTACCTCAGGTTAAGTACTTAATTCGTTCCAGAGGTCTGTTCTTAACCTGAAACTGTTCTTAACCTGAAGCACCACTTTAGCTAATGGGGCCTCCTGCTGCCGCTGCGCCACCGGAGCACGATTTCTGTTCTCATCCTGAAGCAAAGTTCTTAACCCGAGGTACTATTTCTGGGTTAGCGGAGTCTGTAACCTGAAGTGTATGTAACCTGAAGCGTATGTAACCCGAGGTACCACTGTACTCTCAATAGTATAGAAAGTCAATTCCAATTCTAGCTTACAACAGAATAATAATAACTGGGTAGTTCTAAAAGTGACCCATATGGAAGCAGCAGCCTTGGCCAAATGCATCTTGTCGCACTCATGAAATGCTTCTCATTGAATTCATAGCAATTTCTGAGGGGAGAGACAGTTCATGTTGAGCTGAAGTTGCAGGACACCCAGAACACACCAAGTTCCCCAAGAATGACCTTTCCAGTTTCCAAAACTGTTTTTAGAATGACCTGGAGGAGAGCCAAGAAGTTGTTCACTAAACCAGAGATGATCTGCCTTCCCAGAAAGGGAACTAAATTTAGTCCCGGCCTAGAAAGACGAGTGCCGGGCAAAGGAGTTAATTGGAACTTTAAAAGCAGCCTTGGCAAGGCAAAAGGCCGGTAGTAAAATTAATGAAAAAGTAATAATGAAAACAAAAGCAATACCCAGGAAGCAACAAGCCTTTGACACAGAACTATCTGCAAAAACAAAGACCAAGTGAGTCTGTGTCCTTTCTCTGCAGATCTTTGGGGGTGGCGCATTTTCAGAAGACCTGCTTGAGAATTAATCCCAATTTGTTGACAGAAAAGTTAGCTAGATTCAACTGCAATGGTAAAAACACAGCTTTTCCAGTCCATTTCACAGGAGTGCCCTGATAAAGCCAGGGCAGTCCCTTTATGCAGGTATGACATTAACACCTGGCAAATTCAGGTAAGCTCCTACACCATGAAACACTTCTTAGAGGACTAAGGGGATGGAGGGGATCCTACTCAAAGGTGGCCCCCAGCTGCGGGTTTCCTGCTCTGTTTTCGATGCAAAATGCTTCAGAAAGAGCAGACTCCTGGCATTTCACACCATTTTATCTTCTAACGGAACTGCATTTGCTAGTCATCTCTCACTAGCTTCAAGCCCCTTCCTCGTTTACACACAAAGCCTGCGCACTGATCTCAGAAAAGTGAACAGCAGGTAGCAAAGAATCCATTTCTCCTTCCTGCTTCAAATCGAGACTAGTCCATTCAGTTAGATATGCATTGTTTGGGGTGCCTCTGGGGTAGGCCCTAAAGAGGTGTCAGACAGAGGGACAAGCCAAACAAGCAAAAAAGATTGCAGGGAAAGCAACATTGACTCAAGGAGAAATTTCAACTGAAATATGAGATCACAGACCCAGGGCCCGTAGATTAATTGTGTGCAGGTGACTGGCGCTGTCAAGCATCTGACAGCACCAAGTATCCTTCTCCAAGAGGCACGTCTGCAGATCTAATCCAGGTTAATGAGCAACACCAACTCTGAAACTAAAAATATAACGGAGATCAATCTGAATGCTTGAGATAATCATTTACAACCGCAACCCTCGTTGAAGAAACGGAAGAGTATAACATGATACTGTGCTGTGGATTCAGAACACGCAACAGCGAGCAAAAGGCAGCAGGAGCAGAGACTGATTGGAGAAAGACGTAGCAAAATAATGAGCAATATTTATTTATTAAATTTCTATACAGCCCTTCATTTGAAGATCACAGGGCATTCTACATTATAAAAACACTAAAATACATACCATAACAACAAACAAAAACAACCCCCCCCCCAGTTTAAAAGGCCATAGATGGTTTAATTAACCAGAGAAATGTTTTTGCGTGGCGCCTAAAGTTATGCAATGAAGGTGTCAGGCGAGCCTCCCTGGGGAGAGCACTGTACAAGCTGGGAGCCACTGCAGAAAAGGCCCATTGATAAGAAATGAGAAGCTGAGAAGAAATAACAAGAAATAACACATTTTCCCTGTTTCTCTCCCAATAGAGGTCACCATACAGGGTGACCAAAGCAGTTTCTGTGCCTAACTGGGTCTAAATCCTGATTGAAATGGATCTGGAAAATCAGTTTCCTCCAAGAGCACCTGGATCTGGTCCGCAACCACCCACTCAAGGACGTTGCTCAAGAAGGGGAGTTTGGCAACTGGCTGGCAATTACTTACAATTTTCCAAATTCCAGGAGAGTTTTCTGAGGAGTGGTTTTACCAATGCCTCCTTCCAGCAGGCAGGGATCACGCCTTTTCAGAAGGAAACATTATTCACCTGCCTAACCCAGCCAAGCTGCCCCCTCCCTGCTAGTTTCATGCTGTGCCTCTTATAATACCTGTATAATGTGTATGTGAACAAAAAGTGTTATTTTAGACTACAGTCATACCTTGGTTTTCGAACGCCTTGTGAGTCAAACATTTTGGCTCCCGAACACCGCAAACCTGGAAGTGAGTGTTTCAGTTTGCAAACGTTATTTTGGAACCCAAATGTCCAACGGGGCTTCTGCGGCTTCTGGTTGGATGCAGGAGCTTCCTGCAGCCAATCAGAAGCCGCACGTTGGTTTCCAAATGTTTTGGAAGTCGAACGGACTTTGACTTCCATTTGACTTCCAAGGTACGACTGTATTTGTCTCGTGGCCACCTTTGTCCCACACACTGAAAGTTGGAGACATCTCTGACAACCAAAGGGACCACAACACAGTTTGAAAGATACTGAAGATACTTAAATCCCTCAGAAAATGTCTTAAAACCAACTGTGTTTTGGCACCACAATATTAGACCTATGAGAGCTGGTTTAGTCTAGTGCCTGTGGCTAAGTGCTGAGGAAAAATACCCTCATTTAATCCTTGCGTCAGCTAAGAACTGACTACAAGTGGCCTCTTCAAAATTACTAACATAAACAAAGTTGCCACATTCCAATGCATTTAGCCCTCCAATGTTTTTAGAGAATGTGTGAACATGCCCTTTTCCCTCGTGCCCTCCTTTTTAGTAGGCTAAACAAGCCCACTGGGGATATCATTCTCCAAAAACACTCATTTTATAGACTTTTCCTTCCTCACGTCCCAACACCTGTAAAAATGAAGCAGGCTTTGTCAAGAAAGAGGTCTATATTTTGTGACAAACATACCTTTTTCGCCTATTAGGCTGGTCCCTTTCAAGAGCGCCAGTAGATTAGTTTCCTGTTTCCATAGTAAGAATTCTTGACCAGGGTCTGGAAGAGGCAGAACTAGAACACACACAAAGTTCCCCTACAGCTATCTCCCATCAGTGCTTAATGCTACGTTAACCTGTGTCAAACTGCAACACGGCAACATAGCCTCAGTCTCAGTTTTCTCATATCCTGTAGGATCAAGTGCTCTACAGTTGGGCAACAGCAGGTGTGATATAGAATATAAAATGGAGACAGTTTGTAGCACTAAGCCTTCTAGCTGCAGCCTAAATTGGTCTTCAAAAGGCTTAGCGTCCGTATGCAAGGCAGGGGGGGGGGGAAACCTACGAGATTCTTGGTGGTGAACACACCTCTTTCCACCACCAGATGGGGATAAAGCAGATTATATATAACCGATGCCTTTAAATTAGTTTATCTGTACAGAGGCTTTTGTAATCCAAACTCATGCTACAGCCACCACTCTGAGGCATATAACTCCATGTTTCACTAACATCTCCTACTACTTTTCATGAGAGAAGGCTTTCTTTTCAATGGAAAAGGTGGAAGACAGAGCTTCTTCTACCATTTAGTTGAAACAGAAGAAGTTCTGCACCTATTATTATTATTAATTAAATTTGTATACTGCCGTTCATCCACAGACCTCAGGGCGGTTCACAACATAAAACTACAATATAAAAAACACAAAATACACAATAAGAACAAAAACAAACCAGTAACCCACAACACATTTAAAAGGGCATCAGATGCCAAAGGCCTGGTTGAAGAGGAACGTTTTCGCTTGGTGCCTAAAGGCATGTAATTAATGCACCAGGCAAGCCTCTCTGGGGGAAACACTCCACAAATGGAGAACACCTTCAGAAAAGCCCCATTCCTGTATTGCTACCCTCCAGAGCTCTCGTGGAGGAGGCACATGAAGAATGATGGGTGGCTTCATATGGAGAGAGGCAGTCCTTAGCCGTTTATAGGTCAAAACCAGTATTGGGATTAAAAAGAACCCGCATGTTTTTCTACACTAATGAAGCATCACACTTAAAAAGATGAGGAAATAAGCGTAAAAACACATATCTTAATTCCTTCCCATAAAATATCTGAAAGCAACTGCACAATAAAAACAGCCACACAATTTCATATATTAAACACCATCTCTAGGCCAATGAAGATACAGTCTGGGATGTATCTTTCCACTTGCTAAAAAAAGGAAGACAATGGAAATGATGCCTATCTGAGACGTACATGAAGTGTACATGAGCCCATCAGGTGAAGAGCACATTATAAATACTTGAAAGATGATCCTTCAGCACTTCCAAACTAGCATGAATATTGATAAAATCAAGAGTATTTCCAGGTTGTCAAAATAAAATGCCTCCTAACACAGCTAAATGTGCATCCATTTTATTTTATATAAATCTTATCTCCTTAAACTGTGACTGTTATCTCTTTCTCTCTCTCTCCCTTTTAAAAAAATACAAATGAACAATGTATTGTACTGCTATATGAAATCCTCTAGAGGGCAACTAAGTTTCAGAGTAGGCCTAAACAATCAGTTCCTTAATTATTTTAAAAAGAGCCCCCCCCCATGTCTTTAATTTCACCAATGCTTTATTTCCAACTCTACATGTATTTATTTGGAAAAAAGCCCAAATGAACTCAATCGGACTTACTTCTGAGTAGACATGTATAGGCTTGAGAAGTCAACTGCCTAAAATCATTACGGGGTGAACAATTTTAAAATAGGGAAAAGTGTTGGAATGAAAGAGAAGTAGTCAAAACTAGTGACTGAGACAGAGTGACTATTTTTTGGCATGGAATTTTTGAAATAGCTTCCATTACAGAAAATGGTGGAAGATCTGTATATTGATCAGACTATTTCCCTCAAAGTCACCTAATTTGTACAGTACAAATTAAGCAACCAACACTCTTCCCATTTTTATTTTTATTTAAAAAAAATACATTTTTTAGGTTTTGGAAATGACACAATGAAGCAAATGTTTAACAAGCTAAATACAAGTGGTATTTTTCAAATAACTGGTGCAAGACTTTAAAAAAGGACATTTTTATTTTGCACTATTTGCCTTTCAGGCTATCAAGTTACTACTGCAAACTATTTTTTTGTTGCTGGTAAGACCATATTAGTTCACCATTAGAAAGCTGAGTCAACAGCAGCAATTGTAGATGTTCCAGATATCATTGGGATGGATAAACTGACAAATAAAGTGTGATGAAGGAATGACTCTGAAGTTTCTGTGCAACTAACTGCAAAACGCACTCCGTTTATTCTGTGCTGGAATGCCCAATGTAATAATGTTAAGACTGAAAAACGCATGGAAATATTTTTTAAAACATTTTTTAAAGGAACAAACCTTAGAATACCATACAAAGATTAAATGAAGTAAAGGGCTTAGTTACATGACACTCCATAGGTTTCAATAAAGAAACCTACTTTGCCAGTGAGTAGCAGCTGATTTAGGCAGGAAGCCATATGGACTGACAAAAAGTGCTGCCAATTTACTGACTATTTTTTCCTTTTCAGTTGCTCAGCAAAATCTAGTTCTAAAAATGCAGTTCTAAAAGCTGGCTAAATAGAAGTATTTTCCATTTGACAAAGAGCTGATTAGCACCACTTTAAATATTAGGAATTCGAATACACGTAGAAAAACTACTGCTATGCTAGGCTGCATCAAGAAAAGCGTAGTGTCCAGATCGAGGGAAGTAACAGTGCCACCCTATTCTGCCTTGGTCAAATCACACCTGAAATACTATGTCCAGTTATGGGAGCCGCAATTTAAGGACATTGACAAGCTGGAACATGTTCAGTGGAGAGTGACCAAGATGATCAAGGGTCTGGAAACCAAGCCTTATGAGGAACAGTCGAAGGAGTTTGGTTTAGCCTGGAAAAGAGGAGACCGAGAGGAGATAGGATAGCCACCTTCAAATATCTAAAGGGCTGCCACATGGAAGATGGAGCAAGCTTGTTTTCTCCTGCTCTAGATGGGAGGATGATTAACAAAACCAATACTCCTGGCAAACTGGGAATATTCCCTCCCTCACCCAACTTTAGGATAGTCCACCATTCTTCAGCAGTTTCTTTTTCTTTGAGGAAAAATAAGTGGCTCACGTACACATGTAAACTAAGCTTTAATAACACTGTAACAAAATAACGTAATGAGAGAGACTAAATACAGCAACATGAAACTCAATGCAATAACATGAGGCAAGTCTTGGTCCCTCTTAACTGACATTCTTAACTGAACACACTGAAGGGAGGGGCATAACACACAAGCCCCGCCCACCAGATACCAAAAATTCTACTGATCAAATGAGGCCCCAGTGTTTTTCTTACACTAGAGCAGGCATAGGCAAACTCTGGCCCTCCAGATGTTTTGAGACTACAATTCCCATCATCCCTAGCTAACAGGACCATTGGTCAGGGATGATGGGAATTGTAGTCTCAAAACATCTGGAGGGCCGGAGTTTGCCTATACGTGCACTAGAGGCTAGGACTAAAACCAATGGCTTCGAGTTACAGGAAAGCAGATTCTGAGGTAGAACTTTCTGACAGTAAGAGCTGCTGGGACAGTGGAGCAGACTCCCTTGCAAACTGGTGGGCTCTCCTTCCTTGGAGGTTTCTAAGCAGAGGTTGGATGTCGATCTGTCATGGATGCTTTACTTGAGATTGCTGCATTGCAGAGGGTTGAGAGGAACCCCTCTCAACACTACAATTCTATGCTTCTTGTTTACTCTTACAAGCAACTACAATTAGATTGGCATGGGGATCTCTGGAGCCGTTTTATAGGCTAAAACCAGGGACAATGAACTGGCTTTCCAGATGCTGTTGGACTGCAACTTCCACAATGCCTTGCCACTGCTCATGCTTGCTGGAGGCGATAGGAGCTGGAACCCCATAACATCCAGCAGGAGGGGACCCCCCCGACAAGTTCCCAACCCCTGCTGCCTTACTTAAAACCATGTGCGCAGAGATTCAACAAGATTGAATGAGGAATGTGCACCAGTTACCTGGTGGTCCAAGGCCATGTGTTAATGTTAGGTTAACATGCATGTCCTGTAAGCCAATGACCTATACACCATAATTCAAAAGGTACACCGTATTTTTAGCTAGGCTAGGTCTGGCTGAGTGGTTTGCTTCAGGCATGTCAAATCTCATTCTTCTACACCTGCCCCATGTATGCGAGAAAAGATTTAAGCATGTTTTGGAGAGGAATAGTGCCATCAGTTATAGTGCAGTGTCTGAGCTTGATAGGCACATTATTGTTTGCAGTATCTACAGTTATAGGTTAATACTAAAACTTATTTATATAATTGAAGTGCATTTACAGCTTACAGAAAGGCAGCAAAACCAACCAAGAGTCTTGTGGCACCTTAAAGGCTAACAGATTTTATTACAGCAAACTTTCATGAACCACGGTACAAATTCATCCAATCTTAAGGTGCTGCAGAACTTTGTTGGTTAAAAACTCAGAATTTTGTAATTTAGAAAGTGTGGTGTTTTTTTTTAATTCTGAAGGCACATAGTCTAATAGCACAGTCCAATGTCCGCAAAGAATTAAAATTCAATGTGGCTTACGCCCAGGTAGGTGGGGTTAGGAGGGCCGCTTAAACTGTTGACAACTGAAGAGAAATAATGGTTCCTTTATTAGGTCCACTGACATCATTTGTTGGAAAGCCATTCAATTGACTGGTAGCTTTGAATGCAAAACGTGGATTACTTAAATGGGTAGCTCTTTTGATCAAAAGCAGAAGCAGTTTTCCAACACTATAGTAAATAATTTCCATGAAAAGATGCATCAGATTCAACAGTAGAAAAACAACCTATTTCTAGTGTGAAAGTAACCTTAGGGCAGTGTTAATAATTTATACTCTATATAAATATTTACACATATGTACAGAAAACATAGTAGGACCTTCCTGGTGAAATTTATTTATGTACAAACACACAGATAACTGCATTAGTCCACAATGTAGAATGAAACAAGGGGGGGGGGACCGAAGCAGCTTCTGCAGATTTCTTTAATGTCAGGCATATGTAGCAGTTATAAAGCAGATTTCTTGACTGTAAAGCATATGTCATTGCCAAAACAGGAGAAAGAAGCCCCCCTTTTCTCTTATTTTCATATTACTGTTGCAAGCATTCATCAACAATACGCATTCATATGCAGCTATCCTAGCAACATGTCACTGCTATATTATTTTTAGAGTGTCGAAGTGACATATGCCACAGTATTTGCAGATATTTCTATTCTCACTTAGAAGTGCAATATTAATTGCTCTGAAACAAAACCAAGTAAAATCCTCAAACCACCACCAATGACAGACTAACTAGTGTAAACAAGTAACCGAGTGATACATTTGGGGAAGCAGGGAGAGGACGAACAAGGGAGAGACTGGGGAATCAGCAGATGCTGCCTCCATGTTCCAAATGCTTTCTTTGGTCAGATTTTATGGTTTATTAAGACAACTTCTAAATATTTTGCAAGAGTTTAAGCAACAAAGAATGCCTATAGCGGAAGAGCATGTGCTCTGCTTATGTAAAGCCCCAGGTTCAGAACCCTCCAATCTTTGGCGATTTGGGATGAAGTGAGAAAAGAAAAAAGAGAATTTGCGTCTCCACTAGTGAGTAAGCACAAGAGTGAATGCAAGGATTCGTTCATCTCTCTGCAGCAGAAGTCAAAACAGAAAAATCTAGAGATGGAGTGAAGGGGAAAAGGAGCATAGGATATTTACACACAACTGAATTTTCTTTTCCAGCATGGTAGACCTGAAAGGGTGTTGGACCAGATGATTCTGGTGGTCCCTTCCAACTCTATGATTCTGTGGCAGTAGCTCTGGGCAACTGTAAACTGGGGAGTGGAGAATTGTGATCATGCCGCTAACTCCACCCACAACATCTACATTGCGATTATGACATCTGTATAGAGACCAAGTGTACACTGCAGTGCCATGCTGCACAAGTCATGAAAGTGAATCCTATGCAAGCTGGGATCTGCATGTGCGGATACAGATTATATGAAGGAGTGTAGTGACAAGCACATATAATCATAATTCACACCCCTACCTACAGACAATTTGTTAAAAGCTATTGCGTTTACACACTGCCAAGTACACACCGCCAAAGACAACCTATTACACATAATAGTGAGGGCATCTAAAAGCTACAAAAAGCTAACACAGTATTGCGTGCTGTCTGGAAAGAATACGCAAATATAATTTAATAAGATCCTCAAATATAGCTATGCTAGCCAGTAAATATCATCCCTGGACTAAAAAAAAGGTACTGTATTGTGCAAAGTTTTGCAATAAAGCACTGCCAGATACTGCGCTCCTTAAATGCTTTAAGGGACAGGGGGAGAATAGATTGGAGTGATTCTTCAGGCATTCAGAAACTGTGTGAAGTAATCATGCAACAAAGCAACCGAAGTGATGAGTATGCTTAGGGTTGTAGCCAACCAAGTTCTACTTAGAGCATGCCCAATGAAATTAATGGACCCAAGTTAATCATGTCTATTTATTTCAATAGGTTTACTCTGGGTAGAATGAACTTTGGACAACCTGTAGATTTTCCAGGGTTCCACAACCACAGAAGGCCTGCAGGAGTAGAAGAAGCTCTCTGCTTCAGAAGGTCGCCCTCCAACTTAGAGACAGTGACCAAATGGGGAGGACGTGAAGTTGTGTGCTTTTTTTTCTCCTTCTCGCACCCCTGCATAATTACTTGATTCTCAACATCCAAAGATGGCTTGGGAGAGGTCTCCAAGGAGGAAGGAGTGCAACCTGAATACAGCATCAGAAAAGTATCTCTGTGTCAGTATTTGTTGGAAGTATTTTGGTGCCTCAGGAAGAAGTCAATGTAAATGAGACATTGTAGAGAGAATGTGGAGGAGCTCCGGGAGCAATACCCCCCATTCATCCACCTTCCTTTGAAAGAAGTGCCTTCAATCCTTACGCTTCTCAGCAACCCCCCCCCCCTGCTCTTTTAAGCCACTGCTGCTTTATTGAATCAACGTATAGCCCTTAGAGGTCCTGGGCCCTAAGGAAGTCAGATTATCCTCCACCAGGGCCAGGGCCTTCTCAGTGATGGCTCCAACCTGGTGGAATGCTCTGTCCCATGAGACCAGGGCCCTGCAGGATTTAACCTCCTTCTGCAGGGCCTCTAAGACAGAGCTATTCTGCCTGGCTTTCAATTTGAATTTATCCCAATCTTTTATTCCCCTTCCTTCCCTCCCCCTTCCCTTGTATGAAGATTACCCACTCTGGGATCCCACTTAATTCCCCCCTGGTCTCCTTGCTGGCCACAATAGGACTAATTTAGCCAGCTAGCCCTGGTGATCATCTAATGTTTATTGGATGGATTTTCCCCTAAATTGATTTTAAAACTTTGAATTTATTGTTATTCACACTTTTATACTGTATTTTATGCTGTTTTTTGTTGTATCACAATTAAGTGTATTAAATTTGTTGTTAGCCACCCTGAGCCCGGTTTTCTGAATCGGGAAAGGCAGGGTATAAATAAAAAATTATTATTATTATATTTTAATGTTAGTTTTTTTAAATTGCACTCTCTCTCTCTTTGCATCACATTCTTAATGGATTTAGCAATATAATTCTATGTATGAAACTCAGTTTTCATCCTAAGCATCAATTGAAAGCCCAAGCACCTTAACAGTAAAGTCTTGTGCAAGAACCACAGGCATTAATCAACATCAGTGAAAGTAAAGAGAAATCAGAGGAAAATACATACTTGGGTCAAAAATAAAGGTTACAAGCTGTGGTACAGGTCTGGGGATTTTAAAACCAGAGACGAAGCGGTGACACTGAACTCTAAAACCTAGATGACACAGTGATGGTGGTCATCTCAGCATGATGACCATTATCTGAAAGGCAAAGATTTTCATCCCTTTTAAAAGCACTCTGAACCTGGCCACCAGTTTTTCTCCATCCACTGAAACACTATGGAGCATCTATGAAGTTCTGACCTTGACTGAAACCCTGCTTCCCTTCTCACCAGGACTAAAACCCATTTATCTCCTAGAAAGGTCATAATGGCAGCAATACACAGGACACAAGGAACAGCCTAGATCAGTGGTGGCTAAACTTGGTCCTCCAGCTATTATGGGACTACAACACCCATCATTCCTAGCTAACAGGGCCGGTGGTCAGGGATGATGGGAAATGTAGTCCCAAAAACAGCTGGAGGGCCGAGTTTGGCCACCACCGGCCTAGATTATATTCCAGAAGTCATCCTAGAAAAGCAGTCTTACATGTCAGTGACTATTTTCCAAAGATGTTACTGAATAAGAAACAGAGAAGGTTTGAACTTTCCCCCAGCCTTCTTCAGTGTGGAAGAATCTACCAGCATCAGTGTCATCTAAAACACAGAAGCTCTTTGAGAAGTCTCACTGGGGAAATTGAGCAGCTTTTCAATACCTTCTCTCTTAAAGGACACATAATTGTTCTTCTATGGATGTGAGTCTGTCAGTTCTTACAAACCAATCTTATGATTTACCCATGGGACTCAATGAAGACTTACTTTCAAGTAAGCATGCATAGGATGCATGTTGTTTATGGGCCCAAAGAATATTCCTGCTCCTGAACCTAGATACTCATGTTAACACATCACCACACTGCTCGCATATCATTAGAATAGCTAATGATAAAGATGTACTTAATTAGCAAGCTACTGTTTAAGCCTCAGGAGTTGGTTGTATCAGAGTTCTTGCTGCGGATATTAATGCAAATATATTCAGGGAATGTGTCAGGATTAAACACCTCTCAGTTAATGGCGGTGTTTTAACTTGATGGCTTAACTACCTACATTATAATGATTAAGATAGTAATGGCATATTGACCCCAAATTATTCAAGTCTTGGTTAAAGCCCTAGACCAATGTCAATTGTTTAAAGAACCAAAATGAGAGATAATTGAGGAGATACAAGTTCATCTGCCATCATGCTTGCCTTCTTTGGACATTACACTAAAAATCTGGATAATGAGAGAGATGCAATTAAAACTTTATTGAAGGTAATATAAAATTTAAGACAGTGCTGATAGGAGTAAGGCAACCTGGCTGAAATTGATATTCATTAGGATACTCCTTATATGAATAGGAAGCATTTGGACTTTGTCGTCTTTAAAAGAGCCCCAGCTGGTAATGGTTGAAGGTTAATGCCTTACCCCATTCTGTTCAATTTTCTGTCCTAATTAGTCATCTAAATCTATAGCTGTGAGCACCAAGTGTCTGTGCTCAAAAGAAACTAATTAATGCTAGCAAATTAGATCAAGTCCAAAGATCCAACAGCCAAACTCTTAAATGCTCCTTGTTAATAGGAAGTGTAGCTGTCAATAACTGCTGTTGGTGGCTATAATGAGGCCTCTTTCTTTCACTGAAAGTGATTTCATTTCTCTTTGTCCTCGCAAAAGCTGTTCCATTCCCTTTAAGGAAAAAAAAATACATGCAGTTGCGGTGTTAATGTTAGCTGCCTGACCCATTTCTTGCGATCAGCTGGGTTGAAATGACATGGAAAAACCAAACAGGGGAAGTCTTTGCTCAGCCACACCTTTCATTTCAACCAACTTTCCTTGGAATCCCTAATACTGGCCTATGAGTATCTAGGTTTTCTCCATCAATGAACGCAAATATCCAAATGAACCGTAGCGACATATAACTGTTTAATGCAGAAGGTGATATCACCCACAGCATAAGGAATTCTGTCTGAAGTATAGTTTTCACACAGTTTCTCTAGGATGCTTCACACATTACAATACGGTATTGAAGAATGCACACTGAAGCTTTAGCACATACCATTGTCTACTCATAAGATGAGATGTGTTTATACGAGTTTATTTCACTATGCTTCCTGAATTGCATGATGTAATGATAAATGCAGATATGTAGCATGAAGCTACTCTACTGGTAGGGAGTTCAAACGGCTACATGTGAAATATTTAGTGTATAGCCAAACAGGCTGTTAGTTTAACAAGCCAGCTTCATAAACTATGGCTTGAAATTGGTTAGCTTTGAAACTGACCAGAGTCTGTGACAAACCAAGATCCCTAGACAAGAAAACACAACAAAATGAGATTCAGGAAAACTGATACTCAGGAAGTGTGTGAATAGCACAAGCCTGAGTCTCACTTCGGCTCATGCCAGTCATGTGCATCCTTCTAAACTATGGAAAATACTGCCTTTCATTTTCATCGCCGCTCTTTAATCCCATACTTTATAAAAACAGAAATAGAATGAAACAAAAGAATAATTGTGACACCACCACTAGTATTTGATTTAAAGCACACTCCAAAAATTAAGAGGGAATAGCATACAATACATTGCTTGGTTCAAAAATCAGTCGAGCATTTTGCAATGCAGTAAGCCAGCAACTTACATGGGGGTTACATTTGGGGGAATCGCATCTAAAGCCAAAATCACATACTAGTCAAAGCACAGTGGGTTCAATGGCAGATGGGATTGCCAATGTATTTTTACCCTGGACACCTGCCCCCTTTCTAAAACTATTTTGCCAACCACATAAAGCTGAATGGGCACAGTTAAATGCAGGTAAACTGTGGCATTACTGTATTGAAGAAATGATAAACCAAAGTAACAGTAAATGTGGAAGTGAATTTACAGGGTTGTTTTTTTAAAGCAGCTTGCTAATGCACTAGTATCTCAGGCTCTCAAAATATTTATTAATTAAATTTATATCCTTCTAAGGAGCTCAAGGTGGCATACATGGTGCTCTAGGGTTAAACCACTAAGCCTCTTGGGTTTGCCAATCAGAAGGCTGACAGTTCGAATCCCTGCAAAGGGGTGAGCTCCCGTTGCTCTGTCCCAGCTCCTGCCAACCTAGCAGTTCAAAAGCACAACAGTGCAAGTAGATAAATAGATCCTGCTGCGGCAGGAAGGTAAACGGCGTTTACATGTGCTCTGGTTTCCATCATGGTGTCCCATTGCACTAGTAGCGGTGTGGTCATGCTGGCCACATGACCAGGAAAGCTATCTGTGGACAAACGCCAGCTCCCTCAGTCTGAAAGCAAGATGACCACCCCAACCCCATAGTCGCCTTTGACTGGACATAACCGTCCAGGGGTCCCTTTACCTTTTACCTTTACATGGTGCTCTCCACTTCCCATTCTTTCCCTACAATGACCATACAAGGTAGGCTAGGCTGAGAGATAGTGAGTGGTCCAGTACTATCCAGTGACCCTCATGGTTAAGTGGGGATTTGAACTCAAGCTTTCCCAGTTCCTAGCCCGACACTCTAAACTATATTACTCCGGCTCTCTTAGCACCTCAAGTCATCACATCAAACTGTGTTAACGGCACTTTAGATCCCCATGTACTTGTGCCAAGACATTTCCTCTGCCTTAGCCTCTGACACATATTATGTTCAGTTAATAGAACCTGGTCCTTTTTTTTAATTAATAGCGAGTAGAAGTGGTGGGCATAAACCTATCCCAGCATGATGCTACTAAGTATTTCACACATTTCCTTATCTGTGTTTCTGATGAGAGAACACAAGACATTTCTAAAGTGTGTGTTTTTTTTTCCAGGTGTCCTTGGGCATTTAAACAGGCAGTGCCAACATCTGCCCAAGGATTTGGAATTGCTCTCCTTTTATGGAGCTTGATGTGTCAGGTGCAAGGGTCATGCTCTGGTGCAGGTGGCCCCTAGAGGGACAGATAAGATCCCAGCTACTAGTGGACTGTTGATTAAGTGTGTATTACTAAAACAATGGTTGACATTGGCCTGACTCTACTTTAGGAAAGCCTGAAGTGGTGTTTCATCCCATCAACTTTACTAAGTATCAATGCTGTCCCTGGGGAGAGGAAGAATGGTGGCATTTGGAAACAGCCTTTGCCAGAATACTTTCCTAATTATAGCTGTTCGGCTTGGCCAAGTATTTGTAACTGTATGGGTTATTCTGCAATCCATAGATCTATGACTATCACAACTGCACACTTTAAATATTCAGAATACACTTGCTTTTATTAAAATGTGGCCATTTCATCAATGAAGACCCAATAACAATGGAAATAAACTCCCCTTTTGAATCCCATCATAATTTTCTTTTAAACCCGCCCCCCCCATGTCAATAACCAATTATTGAGGACAAAACACAAGTAGAAAATGATGTATATTTTGGGTAACCTAGGGAATGACTGTCCAACATTAGCATTGTTTGCCATGTGTTTAAAATGATTCCCAGCATTCGGAGCTCTCTTACACTGTTCCAGAAGACACCAGGTGACCACAATTTGCAAACCGTCTTCCTAGATTAACTCTCCAGACTTTCTAGTTTGCAGGAACCCCAAGCAAAAAGGATTTTTTTTTGTTTTCTCACCTAATTTGCTCTCTCTCCTCTCATTTTATTTACCCCATCAAACAAAAAATATTACGTTAATTTAAGCAAAGGCTGGTCTGAATGAATGCCTACAAATAATATGGATCAGTACAACCTAAAGCTTCCCCAATATATATTTTTTAATCAGCCAGTCAGTAAAGCATGGAACTTTAAACCTCAGGGTCAAAGGTTTGAGCCCTTTCTTGGGAGTCTTGATGAACCTTGTGGTACCTTCCAACTCTATGGTTCTATGTAGGTAAGAAAAGGTAAATGACCCCTGGACAGTTGAATCCAGTCAAAGGCAACTATGAGGTGTGCCACTCATCTTGCTTTTCAGGCTAAGAGAGCCCTGTTTGTCCACAGACAGCTTTCCGGGTCATGTGGCCAGCATGACTACACCACTACTGGTGCAAGGAGGACCATGACGAGTGCCAGAATGCACAGAAATGCCATTTACCTTCCCACCACAGCAGTACCTACTTATCTACTTTCACTGGTTTGCTTTTGAACTGCTAGGTTGACAGAAACTGGGACAGAGCAACGGGAGTTCACCCCGTGGCACGGATTTCAACCGCCAACCTTCCAATCGGCAAGTCCAAGGAGCTCAGTGGTTTAGACCACAGCGCCACCCACTCCCTATCTAAGATAATATTGCTGGTTGAGCTTAAAGATCATCATGGTCAATCACAGGGCGAGAGGACAGGGTGCTGGGCTTTACAGGTCTTCATTAGTGCCTTCAACAGAGTCTGCATGGTAACAGAAGCCAGTGGACTGAAGACAGGTGTTATGAGCTTCTGAACTCTCTCCTTCAGAAGGCAGGCCACAGCAGACTGTGCACATGTGAAAGTCTCCAAAGAGTCATCAGGTGCAGAGACACACAAAAGCCCATTTCCCCACTTTATTGAAAACGTGACAAATCATTGTTGTAACCTGGATATTCAGGCTTTAGTGAAAGTGAGCCTAGCACAGGAAAAGGTGACACCATGTTTGCATACTCACTAGTGTGTTTTGCAGATAAAATCGCTCAGATTCAGAAGGAGGTAGACTCCACCGTGGGAGCAGGGCCAGGGCGGGAGAGTGCTAGAGTTCTGTCTGGTCCTGTTACATGGGATCAATTCCAATCTGTTACCTCCGAGGATGTGGACAGGCTGCTTGGACGAGTGAAACCGACCACCTGTCTCCTTGATCCTTGCCCATCCTGGCTGATAAAAGCGAGCCGGGAAGGGCTGGGCGATGGGCTCTGCGGGGTGGTGAATGCTTCCCTCTGTGAGGGAGCCTTCCCAGACCCGCTGAAAGAGGCGGTCATTAAACCGCTTCTTAAAAAAACATCTTTAGACCCGACCAATTTGGCCAACTATCGCCCAGTCTCAAATCTGCCATTCTTGGGCAAGGTGATTGAGAGGGTGGTTGATGAACAACTCCAAGCACGCCTGGAGGAAACGGACCATTTGGATCCCTTCCAATCGGGATTCAGGCCTCACCATGGGACTGAAACTGCCTTGGTCGCGCTGGTTGATGATCTCCGGCGGGCTAGGGACAAAGGTGAGAGCTGTTTCCTAGTTCTGCTGGATCTCTCAGCGGCCTTTGACACCATCGACCATAACATCCTTCTGGACCGTCTAGAGGGGCTGGGAGCTGGGGGCACTGTTATACAGTGGTTCCGCTCCTTCCTCCTGGGCCGTGTCCAGAAGGTGGTGGTGGGGGGTGAGTGTTCAGACCCCTGGGCTCTCACTTGTGGGGTGCCTCAGGGTTCTGTCCTCTCCCCCATGCTTTTTAATATCTATATGAAGCCGCTGGGAGAGATCATCAGGGGGTTTGGACTGGGTGTTCATCAGTATGCAGATGACACCCAGCTCTACCTCTCCTTTAAATCAGAACCAGTGAAGGCGGTGAAGGTCCTGTGTGAGTGCCTGGAGGCGGTTGGAGGTTGGATGGCGGCTAACAGATTGAGGTTGAATCCTGACAAGACAGAAGTACTGTTTTTGGGGGACAGGAGGCGGGCAGGTGTGGAGGATTCCCTGGTCCTGAATGGGGTAACTGTGCCCCTGAAGGACCAGGTGCGCAGCCTGGGAGTCATTTTGGACTCACAGCTGTCCATGGAGGCGCAGGTTAACTCTGTGTCCAGGGCAGCTGTCTACCAGCTCCACCTGGTACGCAGGCTTAGACCCTACCTCCCCGCAGACTGTCTCGCCAGAGTGGTGCATGCTCTAGTTATCTCCCGCTTGGACTACTGCAATGCACTCTACGTGGGGCTACCTTTGAAGGTGACCCGGAAACTGCAATTAATCCAGAATGCGGCAGCTAGACTGGTAACTGGGAGTGGCCGCCGGGACCACATAACACCGGTTCTGAGAGATCCGCATTGGCTCCCAGTACGTTTCCGAGCACAATTCAAAGTGTTGGTGCTGACCTTTAAAGCCCTAAACGGCCTCGGTCCTGTATACCTGAAGGAGCGTCTCCACCCCCATCGTTCAGCCCGGACACTGAGATCCAGCGCCGAGGGCCTTCTGGCGGTTCCCTCATTGCGAGAAGTGAGGTTACAGGGAACCAGACAGAGGGCCTTCTCGGTAGTGGCGCCCGCCCTGTGGAACACCCTCCCATCAGATGTCAAAGAGATAAAGAATTACCTGACGTTCAGAAGACATCTTAAGGCAGCCCTGTTTAGGGATGTTTTTAATATGTAATGCTGTATTGTTTTTAATACTGATTGGGAGCCGCCCAGAGTGGCTGGGGAAACTCAGCCAGATGGGCGGGGTATAAATAATAAATTATTATTATTATTATTATTAGTGCAGAGTGCACCAAGGATTGTCCCTAAGTGGAATGTGAATGTTCTTGCACTGAAATGCTAGTTTAAAAAGAAAATAGTTAATGTACAAATTACACATACTTGAATCGAGAGTCTAAATCTGAGACAGACCCTGTAAACAAAGTTGGCTCAATACATTATAGAGCTTGTAACTCAATAGCACTTAATCTCTGATGTAAGGGAGAAAATGAAAAGACTGTTTGCAGCAGAGTAATCAGATTAATAAAAATATACAGAAAGGGAGTTCTCCTTGTTTGTGTTTTAGTCACACCTAGGCAACACAATCAAGTAATATATGTGGAAGTGCAAACTTGGAATACTGTGGATTTAACAATGTATCACAATTATATGAACACCTATATTGAATATTCCATAGCTTTCTTAACAGATTGCAATGCAGTTGGGAATAAGAATGTACTTTTCAATGAACAGCAAAATCAGTGTTAGAGACAACATACATTCATGCATTCATACATACATTCATGTTATTCTCACATGAAACCAACCAGTACAGTGGAACCTTGGTTTTCGAGCATCTCAGAAGCTGAATGATTCGGAACCCAAACACCGAAAATCTGGAAGTGAATGCTTCTGTTTTCGAACACACCTTGGAAGTCAAAGGGCTTCTGAGGCGCATTTCTCCACTGAAATTGCCAACCGCCCATTGCGCCTCGGTTGTCGAACGTTTTGGAAGTCAAACAGTCTTCCGGAACGGATTACATTCGACAACCGAGGTTCCACTGTATTTGGTATGGAACATACAATGGCTTAGGGACGTGGGTGGTGCTGTGGTCTAATCCATAGAGCCTAGGGCTTGCTGATCGGAAGGTCGGTGGTTCGAATTCCCGCAATGAGGTGAGTTCCCATTGTTCGGTCCCTGCTCCTGCCAACTTAGCAGTTCAAAAGCACGTCAAGTGCAAGCAGATAAATAAGTACCGCTCCGGTGGGAAGATAAACAGCGTTTCTGAGCGCTGCTCTGGTTCGCCAGAAGCGGCTTAGTCATGCTGGCCACATGACCCGGAAGCTGTACGCCGGCTCCCTTGGCCTATAGAGCGAGATGAGCACGCAACCCCAGAGTTGTTCGCGACTGGACCTAACGGTCAAGGGTACCTTTACCTATACAATGGCTTGTATCTTAAGTTGCTCTTTTACTCACACAAAGAGGGTCAATTTCTGCCCAACTTCCCCCTCGGCAACACATTATTTACCCAGGGTCACTTAACTGTTAGGGAACAGGTTTTTCAGGGAAGAGGGAGGTACCGTATTTTTTGCACCATAACACTCACTTTTTTCCTCCTAGAAAGTAAGGGGAAATGTCTGTGCCTGTTATGGAGGAAATGCCTATGGGTGGCATGCCTATGGATTTTCCTCCTCTAAAAACTACGTGCGTGTTATGGTCGGGTGCGTGTTATAGAGCGAAAAATACGGTAGCTTACTTCAAAGCTACACATTTTCCTAATAAGTTCCCTTCATGATGTCAACAGCATATTATGGTAATAATTTTAGGATGAAGTCTTGATGACTAGAGAAATGTGTGTATGCACCCACCCTCACACCCAGAGAGATTGGCATCCATCTGTCTTGAGAGACAATGGAGTAGACCTCCAGGCGTTGAAGTCAAACCACTGTGCTAGCTGCAGTGAAGTGACCTCCTTAGGGTACAAGCCTGGGCAGTGTCTATGGAGGTCCTGGGTGGCCCAGGTGACAATATCACCCTCTCGGCCTCACTGGCATGGTCCAAAGGAAAGCAGAGCAGAGGAAAGCAGAGTTGGCACCAACTTGGCTGCAGGAGTTCCTGGAAGGAGGCATACAAGATACCATCCAACTGTTTTAGGGATTCCACTCTGGATTGCTGTAGGGCTTACTCCTTAGCCTTTTCTTCTCCCAAAGATGCCCCACAAGCAGCAGCTAACTCCAGAATACCATTCTCGATGCCACCTACCAATATTTTATGCCACTAGAAAATGCCATAGTCTTTAAGGTACCACAAAACTGTTGTTTTTTGCTACAAGAGGCTAGGGTGATATAAAAATTTAATTAATAAATAAACATGGCTGCCCCTCTGGAAATCTTTATCTTATCAAAGTCAATGGTTAAGCTCCCACTGATTAGTATAATTGGGTTTTATACTCAATATGGTATACTAAACATGATATCCATACACCAGGATAAAAATTTAATATTTAGGAAAAATCTTATATGCACAATAAATACCACCAAACAAAGCATTTAAGATTTTCATACCTAAAAATGTACAATTACTTTTAGTTATTCTTTCACAGATTCTATTTTCAGTTATCCTTAAGTACTTAACCTGGCAATATTTACTGCACATTAAACAACAGAATACAATCTTACTTTGTCTGGGTAACCTTGAAAAAACACACCACAAATGTTAAGCCAAAAGGTCAATGAATTGTAACAGGGTCTTGAATATGTAATTTCAATAGAAGCATGATTGTTCTTTTGCTTTCTGTTAAACATGGCACAACTCTCAAAAGTGTGTTATTGGCTTTTCTTCTGACAAATCAATTGAATTATCCAATGCACACACAATTTACTTGGCTACATCTCATATTAAAAGCATTATAGTACAGAGCTATTTCTATTCTTCATACGCTAACACCACAGTGAATCATGTTCCCAAGTTCTTTAAGTGTCAAAAGTTTCAATGAGAAATACTTGAAATAGTTTTAAGGTCTCAAATCACTGATTGTCCTTTATGCTGATCTGCATACCCAAGGTAACAGCTACAACGTCTGGAAGTACAGGAACTACCCCCAGTTATATGACCTACTTCCCTTGAGTGAATGCTTTCAGCCTCTCTATTTTTCTCCTGTTCACAGGACTTAGGTTATTTTGCAATTTTCACAACATCACACCTCTTTCCCCTGCAATTCCAAAACATATGGGGAGTTGCTCTGCACGTTGGCAGTTTAGCTGAATGCAGAGGTGAGAGTCTTATGCCATTTTCTCGTTCCCTCAAAAGCCATGCACTATTATAAATCAAATTTAACTTGTATAAAGCTCAGTGTTAACTACAGGCAACAAAGAAAAATACAGACTTTATTATTTTAGATCTCTGCCAGTTATTATCATTTTATACAGGTCTGTCTGTGTATATGGCTCCTTACAGAATTCAAAGAGGCAAAATATAAGCAGGTTCCTGCTCTTAAAAAGCTTCCAGCTTGCTTTCTGCAAAGGGAGATACATTCCCGGCAGCCACTGGAATCTCCTCCACCTTCAATCTGAAGATTATCAATGCCTGTGAAGGAGGATCTTTCATGGTCTGACATGCACGGGTGCAATGCAGCGTACAACAGCATTCTCAAGACCGCTCCAATTGAATTTCAGATGGCATAATACTGGATAACCCTATCAGCTTCTTCTAAGGTACCTGACCATTATGTGTTTGCCTCAATGAGAGTTGTAGTATAGAACTGGGTTAGTGATTCCAGGTGGATTGAAGCATCTGACAACTTCAAAAATCAGAACGTCACTTCTCTGCAAATATGCCATTGTGTTGTTATACAGACACTTAAAGGCAGTGGGGGTGAAGAAACAAGGGTACACCCTAAGCTGTTTAGGAGCTTGCAAGCAAGTGCACATGCCCACAGATTTCCAGGTTTCTGGCAATCAAGGTAGCTGGGAACAATATCCTGGCCCTTGAGTGCAAATTAAATGAGAATATTTGTCATTGATGTTTACCACTAGGTTCAGCCCAACAGCATGCCTAATTTCTTTTAATCTATTTTGTGTTGCAGTCATTGTTATGATCCTGTCTTTATCCCTCCCAAAGAAAAGTACGGAATACTTCCTTTCTTCAGTATGGTGCCCAGGTTGCAGCAAACTCTTTTCAGCAAATTATTTCAGCCCAGCATTCTACAATGCATTTTACTGAGCATGCAATAAAGAAGAGAGATAAAAATCACACACCTATGTTCACTGCTCCTATGACAGCTTGGAAAACGATAAAATTCAGGTCACATAAGTGATTAGATTTCGTATTTTGATGAATTCCACTCTCACCTTGTACTTTATCAGAACATAGTTCCCTGGCCTTCTCTCTCATCATTTTTGGAATCAAAACATCCTTTTCTACGTGCCTGAGCTGTGGCTCCTCTGCAAGAGAACAAAAATATTTCTATGTTTAAATGGCAAGTCGCAGGTGAACTGAAAGAACAAGAATGCTGTTTAGAAGGGATGTTAATACATCCAGCGTTCTGAAACAAAACACATGTATCAATGTATAATAACGTCCTATTATCAACAGTTACAGATAGGTAGCCGTGTTGGTCTGCCATAGTAAAAATAAATAAATCCTTCCAGTAGCACCTTAAAGACCACCTAAGTTAGTTCTTGGTATGAGCTTTCGTGTGCATGCACACTGTGTATCTGAAGAAGTGTGCATGCACACGAAAGCTCATACCAAGAACTAACTTAGTTGGTCTTTAAGGTGCTACTGGAAGGAATTTATTTTATTTTATTTTTTTACTATTATCAACAATTCATAATAATTTAATAATAATTTATTATTTATACCCCACCCATCTGGCTGGGTTTCCACTGGAAAATATATCAAGGTAACACTGAAGATGACAATGGGTGGAATTCAACATAGAAAGTCTGCTTGTACAATAGAATTCCCACCCCCACCTTCTCCTGCAGGTCTTCCCACATAATTTTCTGTTGTGGAGGACTGAGAGCAAACCCCAAAGTGATTTAGGCAGCATCCGGTGGTATGTGGGGGGAGCAGAAGGGGAAGTCCTGCCATGTGAATGGATCTCATTCCAAGCACAGAACAACTTATTTGACTCCCACCCAATACCTTCATTTGCTGTATTTGCAAACAATATGCCTAAGGAATCTGACATGCCAGGGTCATTCCCATCTTAATCCTCTGAAGGGCTAACATGTCCAAGGCTGTTCAATGACCAGGATCTGAATTCCATTCGCCATAGCCCCATTCCACTAATCCAGGCATAGGCAAACTTGGCCCTCCAGATGTTTTGGCACTACAACTCCCATCATCCCTAGCTAACAGGACCAGTGATCAGGGATGATGGGAGTTGTAGTCCCAAAACATCTGGAGGGCCGAGTTTGGGGATGCCTAACTAGTTGACTACACCGGCTCATAGCAATATATTCAGAATCAGGTTTTAGGAATATGAACCAATCACACAGAAAAAGCAGCATTATAACTTTCATCTTTATAGAAATAAAGAACAGCAGATAACTTCACAATATGAGACCCAGGAATGATAACCTTTCCATCACTTTAGCTCAGGGGTGGTGAATCTATGACCCTTCCAGCTGCAGTTGGGACTCCAATTCCCATCAACCTCAAACTATCACATGCATTAGCCTGGGGTAATGGGAATTGTAGTCCACAAACAAATTGAGAACCACTGGTTCCCCATCCCTGCTGTAGCTAATATGACACATGCAAAGCATTGTTTTTAAAGCATTTTCAGTTTGTGCACAAACACTGATTGACAGATTGGTGAGACATATAACATACTGTACTAATCCAATTTGGAGGTTACCAAGCCATGGGTGACAGTGGCTAGGCTATCTCTACCTCGGTGGGGTTGCAGCTGGTGTACTTTAACCTGGCAAAAGGTGCAGCATGCCATGAAGTCTCCAATGGCAGAGTTGGAGCAATCAGCATTTAAGACTGCAGACCTGATCCTTAAGATCAGTGGTGTTCCATATGTTGGTGGACTCCGGTGCCCATCAGTGCCAGCCACCATGGCCAATGGTCAGGAATGATGTGGATGTGCAGTCCTGCAACATCTGGTGGGCCACAGGTTAGCCACCCCTACTTTAAAGGGAGTACAATCCCATTCAGAACAGGTTGAACACCAGCTTCCAAAACATATGAACTACCCATTAATACTGTCTTTTCAGGGCTGAGCTTCAGCTTAGCAACCTTCACCTGGTCCATTAATCATTCCAAACATCAATTTAGCACTCATGCCTTGTTCCACAGGAAGGTAACAGTTGGAAGATGGTGGTCCCTGTTTGAGAGGCAGGGTAGAAAGGGTCTCCCAGGGTGGGAGGCTGGGGGAAGAAACAGGCTCCCAGGTGGGAGCTGGGAGGGTCTACCTTTCTGTGTATGGATAAAGGATATGATATAATTGTGATGAAGGGCCTTTAATTATTTTTTGTTTCCTCTTTTCTTTATCTAGTTTGACTTTTATTGTATTTTATGTTGAAAACTTTCAATAAAAAATTAACTAAAGAAGAGGAAGAAAGAGTTTAGCAGTTGTACCTAGGGGGGAAAAAGGGTTGCATATTATGGGACATTAGCTCTTCTCCTTGACAAAGAAAAACCTGCGAACAGCATTCTGATAAAACAGGCCAGAAGTTAATGGGAGGCAGAGATTGCTACATATGAGTGGCTTATTAGAACCGTGAAACTCTCATTTTATTAACCACTATGCAGCTTGGTACAATCCTATGCACAGTTTCCTGGAAGTAAGCCCACTGAATTCAGAGAAATTTCCCAGCAACTGAAACATACGCAGGATTGGTTCCTTTACTAGTTCCTTTAGCTGCTTTTATGTAGGTTTGTTTCTAAAAAATAGCCCAGAAAATTGTATACATTTGTGTTTTCCATAAGTTTCAAATGTTGAGATTGTACTACCTTAGATTCGCATCAATTCAAATTAAGAGAGAGTAAGGATGACAACACCAGGGAAAAAATTTCAAAGCTTTAACTTCTCACTATTCTATCATCACCTTGAAGTCAATTTTCACCTTTTTCACTGGCTGAATCTGTTATCTTACATTTTGCTTTGGGGCTCATGTGTTCTTGCAATATAGCAGTACTGGATTATGAGAATACTGACAAGCATGTTTGCTAAAAAGAAAAAAAAGTCACAATGCTTATATTCTTGTAGGTTGGGGATCAGATTCTGTACCAATTCTGTAACATTTTGGGGAAACATAAAAGTAAAAACATGAACAGAAGGAAAGCGCAACTATATATGTTGGCTATTTCAGATACAAAACAATATAATTAGTAGAGAAGGGGAGAGTTGTTTCTGCAAGTAATTTCATCTGACCTGTTTTATCTACAGTCATCTTAGAATAACCAGCTTAACTGCTGAGAGATGGCAGATCAGACAGCCCCCTGGGAATTATAGGAGCTTCAGAGAAAATATTGTTGCACAGAAAGTACATTTTACAGCCATGCATTCTCTTCTTGCCTTTTGCCAAGTTTTTTTTTTAAAAAAAAACAACAACACCCCCCAAACAAATCCACTCTGAGCCATGCATGTAGAAGGCCAAGTTTAACCACCTTACTTACATAGCATCCTATCATATGCCCTAGAGTGGCTCACTGTACTTAACCTCTGACTTCTTTCCGAACCGATCAATTGGAGGGTGAACTGGAAACGCATGTCCAGATTTGTCATAGCTTGAGAAGCAAAGGTAGCTTTCCCCATCTTATTCTAATGCTAATCAATACAGCGAGCCTGGGGTGTGTGGGGAAAGGGAACTTTATCTAGAACAGCTTACCCTCCTTCCACATCAAGCCAATTTTTCTATGTGGTTGAACCTTCAATCAGTAAATTAAATGCAATTAAATGCAAGTTACATCCGCAACAAAATGTTGCAGTGTGGAATACTGTTGTTCGATATGCCAGCCTTCCCGTTTTGTTTTGTTTTTTGCTGTTTTAATTGGGTTTTATAAACAAGAATGATGTTATACAAATAAGTATACCAAGTTTTATCATCTCATTTGTATATCACAAAAATAGCATAATAAATGTGGGAAAATATCCACAACATATGTTCCATTATCAGTGGTCAACTGTATGAGTTCTTGGTTTATGATTTGGTTTAAACGATTTGGAGGAAGAGGAAGAAGAAAGAAAGAAAAAGGGGGGAAGAGGTGAAGGAGGGAGTGGCCGGTGGGGTGGGATGGTTATGCTTCTATTATTCTACTTAGCGTGTGTGAAGGGTTGTGTCAGTGTTACTTGTATGGGTTCTCTTACTACAGTGGTGCCCCGCAAGACGAATGCCTCGCAAGACGAAAAACCCGCAAGACGAAAGGGTTTTTCGGTTTTTGCGACGCTTCGCTAGACGATTTTCCCTATGGGCTTGCATCGCAAGACGAAAGCCCATAGGGAAATCTCGGGGACCTTTTTTTAAATGCTGGCGGTGGAGAGCAAAGCCTTTCCCCCCCCTCCGGACTTCAGAAGAGGTCCAGGAAGGCCGGCGGGGGCGAAAGGCTTTGCTCCCCACCGCCAGCATTTTAAAAGCGGTCCGGGATAGCAGGGAAGCGCTTCCCGCTATCCCGGACGGCTTTTGAAGGCAGGAGGGGGGAGCAAAGACTTTTGCCCCCCCGCCCGCCTTGGGAAGAGGTCCTGGACCTTCGCTGCCGCCCGCCAGCATTTTAAGATCGCCCCGGGACAGCAGAAAAGTCTCCGCTGTCCCGGGAAGGCAAGCGGGGGGGGGGAAGCAAAGACTTTCGCCCCCGCCAGCCTTCAGAAGAGGTCGGGGGACAGACTGTCCCCGGACCTGGTCTGAAGGCGGTTTCCATAGGAACGCATTAATTGATTTTTAATGCATTCCTATGGGAAACCGTGCTTCGCAAGACGAAAAACTCGTAAGAAGAAAAAACTTGCGGAACGAATTAATTTCGTCTTGCGAGGCACCACTGTATTCACTTGTATTTCCTTGGTGGTGAAAGCTTGGTGGTGTGGCTTAGGGTGTGGTTGGTTGTCTTTGGTTGGCTGTAGTGAGAATTGTTTTTGTGTGTGAGTGGGGTATGAGTGTGTATTTTTGAATCAGGTTAGACAGATTGATTTGTATGCTGTCAGGGGATTCTTGTTGTCGTCTTGTTGGGCTGTATATATGATAAAGGGGAAACAAACTGGGGTGAAGGTGTCTTCTTCTATTTGTACCCGTGTCAATTTCAGTTTGTTTGGTTAGTTTTTCTAATAAGGCTGTTCCCCATGCTATTTGATACCATTGGTCCATGCTTACTCCTGACAGGTCTCTCCAGTGTCTGGCTATGAAGCTTCCCTTTTGTGCAGGGGTCAGCAAACTTTTTCAGCAGGGAGCCAGTCCACTGTCCCTCAGACCTTGTGGGGGACTGGACTATATTTGGGGGGGGGGATGAACAAATTCCTATGCCCACAAATAACACAGAGATGCATTTTAAATAAAAGGGCACATTCTACTCATGTAAAAACACGCTGATTCCCAGACCATCCACAGGCCAGATTTAGAAGGCGATTGGGCCAGATCCGGCCCCCGGGCCTTAGTTTGCCTACCCATGTTCTAGCTAGCGGATGCCCTTCCATTCCCTGTCCCCACTCCCCGTTTTCCAGCCTTGCGCAAGCTACAATTCCTGCTGCAGCCTTCTATAGAAAGCCGTTTCCAAACACTCTTCAAAGGCTGCCAAACCAAGGGCACATTATATTACCCCTTCCAAATCAAGACACTATCTAGATATGGATTAAGGCAGGGGTGAGAGAATCTGTGGCTTTCCAAGTGTTGTTGGGACTCCCAGCTCCTATCAGGTCCTGCCAGGGATGATGCAAGTGGCCAGGGATGATGCGAGTTGGAAACCAGCAAGGCTGGGAGGGCCACAAATTAGCCGCTCTTGAGATAAGGAGACGAGGCCCTGATAATCAAGGAAAGGATGCAGGGACACGCCATGCAAAGCTGGGAAAAGGTCCTCTTGGTTGCAAACAGCACCTCCTGAGATTCCTAGAACAAATTCCAGCAGGAGAAGAGGAAATGACACATTGAGCCCTGAGAGCTCCCTACCAGGACCTGTTTCCTAAGTATGTATGCCAAGGACTGCAGCATTAGTGAAAGTCATAAGACCAAGCAAATTACAGGGAATTTCAGACTTGAGTGTTTTGGCTTGCAAAGTACAAGTTCGTCAACTTTCTTAAACGCAAAGCGTCTTTCTCTCTGTACACCACCGTCACCACTTTTATTGTAACCTCAAACAGAGATAGATATACATGACAGCGAAGGTAAAGTGGCAATGGCAGTCACTTAAGGAGTTTAACATTGCCAAAGCCAAGCACATTTTCAGCACATATTGCTGCTGGAAAGAATGGTCCCAGGAGGAAGATCTCCAGCAACCATGTATCAGTCATACACTTATTAGCACATCACCAACCACAGGTGAGAATGTGCCTTGACAGAACCGGGCATGTAGAACTCCTCAAAAAATAAAAAAGTGTTTTTCTAGCAAAGGTGAAAACATGAGAGAGAAGGTTTGCACCCCCCGGTATGACACTGTTGTAGTAGGGGGAAAACAAAACAAATAAACATGAGAGCTAAGCGATGAACATAAAACATGTAGCTGGATTCTGGATGAGAAGAATAGAAAGGAGTACAGCCAGTGCTGCTGAACCTGGTCTATGCTTTTTTATTATTATTTATTATATTGGTATACTGACTTATGGGACGTGGGTGGCACTGTGGGTTAAACCACAGAGCCTAGGGCTTGCTGATCAGGAGGTCGGCGGTTTGAATCCCTGCGACGGGGTGAGCTCCCATTGCTCGGTGCCTGCTCCTGCCAACCTAGCAGTTCGAAAGCATGTCAAAGTGCAAGTAGATAAATAGGTACCACTCTGGCAGGAAGGTAAACGGCGTTTCCGTGCACTGCTCTGGTTCGTCAGAAGCGGCTTAGTCATGCTGGCCACATGACCCAGAAGCTGTATGTCGGCTCCCTCGGCCAATAAAGAAAGATGAGTGCCGCAACCACAGAGTTGTCTGTGACTGGACCTAACGGTCAGGGGTCCCTTTATCTTTACTGACTTATACCTGTAGATCTCAGGGTGGTTCTCAACTAGGGTGCTGGTGTAAGAAGCCAGAAGCAGGCCTTGGGCTTACATAGTATATTGACGCCCCTCTTGTAGTCATTTCCCCACCCCATGTTAAACATGGTTAAAACCTGGGCACTAATCTTAACGGCTAATGCTAGCCTGGGTTTGCTATTAGCCAGTGTTTTGAAATCAGTTTCAAATACTGTAGTATTAACCATATTTAAGTTTGGTGTCAACTGCCTTGATTGTTTTGAAGCCATCAAATCCTCCTTTAGACAAGAGTGGGTACAATACATTTTGATCTGGATTCTCTAAGTTAGAAACAAGATGATTCCTCATATCAGCAAAAACAATCCGAGATAGAATTGAAATACAAAGGGAGTCAAATAACACAGAAAAGTTGGCAAATGTGAGGCATACTGTATAGGAATGTAAGAGCTGCTAATAAAATATTTTGGAGATTCAAGAGTGAAGAAAAACCTGATGACCAATTGTGAGGTCTGCTACACCCAGCCCTTCTCCTGGAATATATTACTTCCATAGAAGACAAACCCAACAGGAGTTAGTTTGTCAGTCCCTTAGATTTAGGCTAATCATCACAATTTTTAACAGGCCAATTTGAGAGTAAAGCTAGAGGCAACTTTTTTCTGTGAATGTAATTAATGTGTCATTTTTTTAAAAAAAGTAACTAGAAGCTGGGGTGAGGTACAGTAGGCAAGACCTCTGAATGAGGAGAGTTTACCTTCCACCCAAATCCAAACACCATGGTCAAGATTAAAATTGCCTTCCTGAATCTATTTACATGGGAACAAATGACTCAATTGGTTTACATAGCAAAACCATTAAGTTATGAAACTATAGGAAAGGTTAAGATTATGGTGTTATGCAAGTTAAAGATTATCGACACCAGTTGCAAATGGTTGAGAAATGTAAAGAAACAATACAAAACCCAGCCCTACCCTGAAAACTTGTTACAGGATCACTTATAAATGCCATAAACAAAAAAAAACCTACAGCCAAAATACAGACAAACTGGCCCTACTGAAATACAACTTCCTATGTTCCCAGGTGTGTTTGCCTACATGCCATCTTTGTACAAACTATAACTAGCAGTAGTGGTATCAAAGAAGCAAGAATCGTAAGCAAAGGCCACTGCTAAAGTGCAAATAAAATGTGTCCATGAATCCTAAGAAATAATTTGAAAAACAACAACAACAAAGAGGATCAAGCTAGTCCTGAAGTATAGTGACAAGTTCACTGTTCCCTTTTAGCACCAACACAATCTAGTACACTTGAGAACTGGTATAGCATAGCTGGGCTATACCAATCAGGAAGTATTACATTTGCCATGAACTCCCAAGGTAAGCCCCTTTCTCTAGCCTCAGTCCCACTATCTGCATTACAAAAGATAATACTACTAAGTGTACCTTATTATGTATTATATTTATTTTAATGCTACACTACAATTACATTCCCAAGGTGGTTTTGAAAAAGATTAAGTCAGTTCAAATATAAATACCAGGGTTTGTGAGAGAGACCAAAATCCATAAAATAGATAGCAGTATTAAAATAGTATCTAAAAAGCTTGGGAAAACAAAAATTCTGTGTCCGTCATCAGAAGGCGAACAAGGTAGGAGACAGAAAAAACTTTCTGGGGAGCGTAATCCACAACCACTACCAAGAAGGCCCTTACCAGTAAAGCATGTTGAATTTTTCAACTTTCAAATTCCAAAAAATGAGGAGGGCTTAAAAGTTGTATCATGACTTGGGAATTCAAAATATGTTTTGGTTCAATTAATATAATTTAGCTTTTTTGCTTGGTAAGTAAAATGTGTGTAAAACTGCACAGAAATCATTAAAAATTCTTGCAGTTATATTGTATATTAATATTAATATTAAACATTACCTTACATTTTCAGAAGGTAAAACTAAAGTTCTTTGGTTTTCCAAAAGCTGTTTATGTGCTTCTTCACCAAATGTAGATTTACCAAGCTAAATACTGTTTGGTCACAAAAAAATAATAATAGCAGATTTGAATCCCCCCCTCAAAGAAACCATATTTTTAAGACCCTTCACTGAAGAAGTTTGCAAAATTTAAGTTTTGCCCCCTGAAATGACACCCCCCACTACCAGGCTATTTTGTAGAGGTAATGTTGAGTGTTCTTCATTCATCTAAATTTAAAAGTGGAACAACCTTCTGAGGCATTCATCATAGAACTGTAGAGTTGGAAGGAATCCCGGGGGGGGGGCATCTAGTCCAACCCCCTTGCAGTGCAGGAATCTCAACAATCATCTTATAAGTCAGACAACTACACCCATTTCATTAACGAAGGGAACTAAGAGCACGTGAGGGCTGGGAGCCCTTGAATCGGCGGCAAACCCGTGAACAAGGGTTCACACGTGAAGCGAGGAGCAAGTTCACGGGTCTGGACTGGCAGCTCCTCAGCCTAACCCCCTTGCACTCTCATGTCCCGGGCACGTCAAGAGGAGGGGGTAGCAACCGCCCCTACCTGCTGCACCAGGGGCAGGCTCCATGTACCAGCTTCCCTGCTTTAGGGGCGGGGAGGGAAGCGCCTCAGTAGCTACAGAAGTCGCGGCGGCACCAGCAACATAGTCATAGTCCCTCAACCTTGGGGTTTTTTCTAAGCCACACACTCTCTCGGCGCATGCGCCGGCTGCGGAATTCGAAGCTCCAGCGCGCGACCCGTCGGCCTCACAGCACTACGGCGCACGCGTCGAAGAGAGGGAGGGCGAGAGCAGGAAGCGGAAGAGAAGGAGGAGAACGAACGGCGTGGGAGGGCGCGTGCGCGTGGAAGGCTAGCGAAGGAAAAGGCGGGGTTCTACCTATTGGGGCGGGGCGAATGCCGGCTTCTTAATGGGAGGAGCTTCGGAGAATAAAGCGATAGTGACGTCACCGGGACAAGATTGTCGCCTGGAGAGGAGAGCCCCTTAAAACCAGTTGGGAAGGTGGCTGTTGGGATTGTTTCTTGTGAGGCAAGGAAGGAAAAACAAACGCCCATACTTTTAATACACACACAAGTCTTTTAATAAATACATCCATTAATAGAAGGGAGAACAACTAATAATCAAGGAGATAGACCAATGTGAACGTTGAAGCAGGCATTATCACCAAACCTATCAGCTCAACAATTACTAAATATGGACATGCTTTCATAACGTAACAGTTTTCACAGACTCGAATATAATATTATAGTTTGGGGGTCAGCCTGGTTGGGTTTTGCTGCTCCCTTAGATTCTTAACAGCTATTTGGTTGTGTTCACAATATCTGAGGATAGCCTCAATTATTTAGGGAGTTTTTCAGAAGAACATGCCCCACTCTTGTATTATGACTTCACGTTTTAAAGCACAGTGCTGGGGCTTTGGCCCCATGAGATTTCTTTTATCCAGCAGTTTTGCTCTCGGACTGGGGTGGGGTAGGGCGGGTTTACCCCTGCATTGTTCACAAAAACTAGTTACGTCATTGTGACCCCTGTGTAAAGAGTCCCTTCATTTTCACTTCTCTATTAAGGTACAGGAGTGAAAGAGTGTTAAGGCTGCAATCCTAAAAATATATGGTAAAAGGTAAAGGACCCCTGGATGGTTATGTCCAGTCAAAGGCGAATATGGGATACGACGCTCATTTTGCTTTTCAAGCTGAGGTAGCAGGTGTTTGTCCACAGAGAGCTTTCCAGACAGCATGACTAAACTGCTTCTGGTGCACGGAGGATTGTGACAAATGCCAGAGCGCACAGAAATGCTGGTTACCTTCCTACTACAGTGGTACCTATCCATCTACTTGCACTGGTGTGCTTTCAAACTGCTAGGTTGGCAGAAACTGGGACAGAGCAACGGGAGCACACCCTGTCATTCAGATTCAAACTGCTGACCTTGTGATTGGCAAGCGGTCCAAGAGGTTTGGACCACAGTGCCACCCGTGTCCCTTAAAAATATATATACAGTACTTAGTAGGGAGCAAACTCTACTGAACAGAAAGTAACTGTGCATAGGATTGCACTGTGAGAATTGTAGTACAGTACTGTAGTTTGTTAAATTGTGGAAAGATGGCTGAAGAGAGATCTTTCCCAAATTATGTCTGCATTGGGCCAGAATGAGTTTCTTAGCACATGCACAAAGGTGCGCACACACACATGTACAAAAAAAAAAGTTTTAGGAGCCACCTGAGATGTCTGAAAAGTGCAGTGCAATGACAAAGAATATATTTTCCATTGCACAAAATGTGGCTGATCATAAATAGCTCCTGCTTGCAGTCATTTCTCTGTTTGTCTACCATTCATATTGTCATTTGATTAGTTAATCATCCATTTTCTAAAGTGTGAATGTGTTTTTACACTTCAAGCAAGACAGTGTTAACTATGAAACTATAGATAGCAATGGAGATTAATTATCTATTTCAGAAGTCTCCACACCTTTTGCTTCTGAGATAAAGGAGAACTTGTAATCTGTTCAAAGGTTCAGTTATCAAAATAATAACAATAATAAAATAAATTCAAACCACTCTGGACAGTTTGTTGAACTGTATTTAAGGGTCGTCGTCCCCAGGCTGTTTTTATGAAACACATTCTGTCCTAATGGCGTGTGAAGAGACTTTAAATACGCAGCAAAACTGAACTGTTTAATGGCATTAAAAGGCTGAGAGTCTTTGGGGAAGTAATAGCATTTTTCTGATATATTGATCACCATTTTATCATTATTTTCCCAACCACTCCTTGCTAGCCCCCCTCATCCATGTGGGCTTATGTGGAGGCAACTGGCTTTGACAGCATGCTCTAAGCAGTGTGGGGAAACTGGGCCTACTCGTTGTGCAAATCCCCCACAATGCCCCTGTGATGGGCTATGAGGGCTCACTGGTTCCTGTGCTGGCACACTTGGCCCCTTGACTCCTGTCTGCACCAACCAGGCAATAACTCATGAGAAGACCACATGTGGACATTACCTGGAAGCTCCCCCTGTGAGGGAAGAAGTGTTGGGCCTTCTCTACTGGCTTGCCTGGTGGCTGGGAAGGAACCCAGCTGCATTGCCTTAGGCTGAAGGGAAGGGAGGCAAAGAGGGTATATAAAATGCCCCAGGGAGCTGAAAGAAGCCTAGTGGAGACAGAGGAGAAAGGATGAGTGCTGCCTAAATAAGGAGTCTCTACAGAGATTTGAGAAAAGCTCTCCTTGTTTCCTGTGGGGTGTGTGTGTGTTCTTCAGGCTATTTCACAAGCCCCACTGAATGTGGTTAGAGTGGGGTGTCAACAGACTTTGCTGCTCCCCATGGTTGTCTAGGAGGAGCCGTGGGTTCAAGCCTGCCAAGGGCATGGCGTCAGAGGATCTCTTTGAGGGAAAGCCTTCCTTGAGGCAGCTCTGAGAGGAACTGGCTGTTCCCAGTGTTTGGGACTTATTCCTGAGGAGCCTGGACCGAGAAAAAGGACGCACAACACTTTGTAGAAGATGTCTGCTAAAGGGACTTGGGGCTGGGAAGAATTCAGGCCAGGGCTGAAAACGGAAAATATGAAGCAACATTTGTGGAAGAAAGCCTGATATGCAGAAGAGCTGAGGTGAGTCTCTGCCTATTGAAGTATAGAGCATGCCTTCTTTGATGTGTCCTTTCCATAGGGGCAGTGCTTTCCCCCCTAAAAATAAATAAATGTTTAGGGGTACTCTCATTTTCCTACTCATATTGAAATACTGCCCCTCAATGAGGCCAAACATAGATTCCCAAAATGTATAGGGGTATGTGTACCCCCAGGGAAAAAAGCACTGCAAAGGGGTGTAGTACAGCCTCAGAGAGAACATGCCAGGGGCATTGTGGGAGATTAAAATGGTGACTAGACCCAACCAGTTGGTTATTTTTGGAGACGGGGGGCAGAAAAATAAGGATGGGGATGCTTAAACAGGCATCAGCTATGGAGAGGGTGCAGTTGCTTAATAATGTGGGACAGGGATGGGGAGCCTGCCTTCAGATGCTGTCAGACCCACAACTCCCAAACAGCCCTGTCAATGTGCAGGTATTATGTAAGTGCTCCAGCCACAGGTTCCCCATTACTGGTGCTGGGCTTAAGTTGTTTATGGATACCTGAGTGAGTGTCTCCATTCCCATCATTCAGTACAGACACTGAGGTTTAGCTCTGAGGGTCTTCTAGCAGTTCCTTCAATGCAAGAAGCAAAGTTCCGTTTCTTTTCTTTTTAAGTTTTTATTTATACTTTTCAAGTTTATACATTTCATTAGTTTTACAATCAATTTAACATTTTAAGGTTTGACTTCCTCCTCTTTCTGTGGCTCCTTAAATTTCTTTTTTAATATCTTCTGCATATCCACATTCATTTAATTTGCTCATTTAATAATCTACTTTAAATATATACTTATGAAACTGCAGGTTATTACAATAATCCTGGCAATGTTTTTATCTGTTTGCAATTTATCTGTAAATATGTAATAAACCATATCCATTCTTTTATAAAAAGTTTGTTACCTTCATTTCTTAAATTTAGCCATTTCTGCATATTTCATAAGTTTTTGTATCCATTCTTCCTTTGCTGGAACTTCTGCTTCTTTATACTTTTGGGCAAGAAGCATTCTTGCTGCTGTAGTAGCATACATAAATAAATTTCTATACAATTTAGGTAGCTCTGTCCCTATAATTCCCAAAAGCAAAGTGTCAAGGAACCAGGCAGAGGGCCTTTTCAGTAGTGGCGCCTGCCCTGTGAAATGCCCTCCCATCAGATGGCAAAAGTTAAACAATTATACAACTTTTCATAGACACCTGAAGGCAGCCCTGATTCAGGAAGTTTTTAATGTTTGATGTTTTGTTTTGTCCCTTTATAATTTATTGGAAGCTAGTCTGAGGGGCTGGGGTAACCCACTCAGATGGGTGGGATATAAGATGTTGTGGTTGTTGTTATTCAGGTTTAGCAAACGCGTCTGTACACGTACCATCTGATTTTAGCATTGTATCGTGATAAGTATTTTACGGCAAGGTGGAACCTTTAGCTGAAATTACCAGGAGCCAGGACCAACTTCAGTGGTTCAATATGTGGCACTATTTACTCAGAATTACAGGATTTACTGATTATGGGCTTCTTCTAATAGTGTCTCCTCTAGGAATGTTTTTGGAGCATACACAATAAAAGTGTATTATCAAAACTGGCTGTTCATGTAAATTTTTAAACACATTTGTGGGCAGGCGTTCCTGAGAATCTAACACCCTGTTTGGGATTCTAAGGCTTAGAGGCTGCATCAGCCAGGAAGAAAGTAAATAACTTAATTTGAAAAAAGCCATTCAACTTTGATTTAGGCTTTAATATTTTTAGGGGGGAAATATCATTTCCATGTCTGCTGAACTTTAATTCTCATACTATGTTTTCTTTAATAAGAAAATATAACCCAAGCAATGAGAGTTGTTTTCTTACTGGTATGGTGGCATGTGTTTGTGAGTTTATAATATGCTCTGAACCAAGGATAAGGAACCTTTGGCTCGTGAGCCACATTTGACTCACCCCTTCTGCTCTGTGAGGCAGGTTTTTTTCTTTTTTTAAAAAAAACCTTGCTCACGTGAAATCATATGTGACATCAGGGTAGGGCAAAAAAGGAATAATCATAACTTAAAGTGAGTTAATGAGCAGGGTAAGTATGCCTTGTTCCAGAAGCACTAAGCTCTGTTTGGGCAGTGGTTTCAATGGAAATTGTTTGATTATATTCCTAAGCATGTGAGAACCAGCCGGCTGTCAGGTGCTTGAGAAGCTCTGTACCAGGGATATATTTGGTCCTCCAGATGTTGAATTACAGTTCCCATCATCCCCAGTAAGGATGGCCAATGACCAGGGATGGTGGGAATTGTAGTTCAGCAACAACTGTTGGGCCAAAGGTTCCCCATACTTGCTCTGGCCAATGGGCTTTGACAGGTGGGTGGGACAAGCCATCTCTCAATCATCTGATGTCATAATAATGTCAGGTGGGCTATTGTGCCAACTTGTCAAAGTTGGCCTATGGAGTGAGAATCTGACCTACTGGTTGCCCACCTTTTTGTAAACTAAAGATTCCAATTACTGTCTTCAGTTGTTGCAGTTTCTCGTTTTTAACGGCATACTGCAATAAGCAAACTGAACTTTCAGCATATGGCACCGAGAAGACCATATGCAGCCTGTTGACGCTTAGGAGAACCCTTTAATTTTTGTCAAATTCGTAAGAACCCTTAGTCCATGATACGTAACTTTGAAAGCTGTTTCACACAGCCACCATGTTACAACCTTGCTATTTTCACATCGTCAGAAAAGAAGAATGTGAGAACCAGCTCTTATCAGGTGATTCCTCTGTCACCCTCAGTGATGGCCCATCTTCCATCATGATTCCCCGATTCAATAGAACTCTTTCTCCTTAAATTACTGCCCAACCCTGACACACACAGAGTTTCAGACCCCATTATAAAAAAGAGACGTGCAATGAACAATCCTGCTAATCCTGTTTTATTGCAAGGGAAATGCCCCTTCAAGAAACACCTCACATAGTCTTTTCATTTCTAAGTATGGTTGATCTCTCTCTGCTGACTCAGATTCACAAAGATGGAAAGTCTTTGGTATTTCATAGTCTGATAGTTGCTTCCACGCATAACAGAAAATACCTAAACGGAAGGTTGATTTTATTAGGATGGCATAGTTGTTGTAGTGATGGGCCTGGTCTCTCCCAGATTCTTCTTCATCTTCAAACAATAGTTGGTAGTGAGGCTGGTTTAGAAAAAATGTGGTAGGTTACAGGATTCCTTGGCAGTTTGAAGGCCATGTTCGATCTTTTTTAGGCAGGCAGAAGATTGTAATTTCTCTCAGGCTGGTGTCCGTACTTTCCCTTTCTCTTTTCTGTTCTTAGCCTTAATAGCCAGCCATAGAGAAGGGAAAGGATACTTTTTCTAACGAGTCTTGCTGAAGGCAATTCGCCTGGTGTATTTTCTTGGCATGACTTGCCTCAAGGCGGTTTGCACATCTGAGGAAATTATGGAGGGGCGTCGTTCCTTTCTCCTTAGGCGTTCAGCTTCCCCGGACACTTTCCTGTAGATGCCATCTACATAGGAGTGCAACATGCCCCAAGCATCTCTGGTCATTCGGAACTTGTTAGACCGGATCCTCCTTGGCAACTTGGAGGCAGTTCTAATTCTTGGTTTCTGTCTTCTGTATCTTTTCACAGACCTTATAGTTCTCTTTCGGACTGTGTGCCTTCTCCTGGCCTTCCCCCTGTACCGTGGTCGTGGTCGTGGCCGTGGTCTCCTACGTATTAGTCTCCGTGAAGCCATTTTGTTTCACACACCGAGACTGCAAGACTGCTTGTCTGCCTGTCTTAACTGCCTGCCTGCAAATGCCTGAACCTTCATTGGAGGTAAACTCTTATATAAGGCTAGTTATTCAAATGAGCAGACACTTCTGTGCCCAGTGATTGGCTGACTGGAACAAAGACCGTGTGAATTACCTCATAATACCTGATTGTGACCCATGCTGAAATGAAAGAGATCATGGTTTAGTTTGACTAAAGGACTGTGTCCGGGACTTGCCTCATGTTGTTGTATGCTCCAGTTCCCTGATCCATTCTTTGTGATAACAGTAGTATCCCATGACATCAAAGTTAGGCAAAATTCAGTTCTTCAGAAAACCAACATTGAAAAACATTGTCTGAACTAGGTTTCCTATTCCAGTTTGGAGGCAAACTATGGTTTGTGGCAACTTTCCCCAAATGGCTGCTTTCTAGATGGCTTGGACTACAACTTCCATCAGCCCCAGTTAGCACAACTGGGCTAGCTGGAGCTGATGGGAGTTGTAGTCAAAAAACAATCTGGAAGGCACCGGGTTAGGGAAGGCTGCTTTATGGCAACTGTGGTTTGCCTAATAGAGATGCCACATCAGACTATAGTTTATCAGATACCAGCACAAACTGCAGTTATCACAGATTAAGAAGTAAGGAAGAAAATGTTAGAACATGGGTGAAGGAAGTAAGTTCACAAGCGTAAGATTGCCAAGCTATATTTTATGCTGATCATTATTTTAATAGTAGTCTATCACGGTCTAGTCTCTGGAAGGGAAAGTATTGCCTCAGATGCTAACATCAGTATTACAGCACAGGCTGATTTAAATGATTTGTGGGCCATATTCTTCTCTTGTTTCTTTTTCTGTTGCCATGACATCTTACCTCACAGTATGGCTCTTGCATCACATTCTTTTCTAGTTACCTAAACACTGTCCTCGCTTAACCTTTTCATAAACCATGATAACAGGCAAAAGGCCATATTTGTGAATCTTTTCTTTGATCAGGTCATAAACATTTATTAAAAAATAAGATGCCAGAGTGGTTTATAGTGCATTCAAACAATAAAACAGTGATGGTTGCATTCAGGGTATATGGATACTGAGGTCTATGGATACTTGTGGAAAACATTTTAGCTATTTGGGGGTCTATAACAAATTTAAGAGAGGCCCATAGCTGTTAACCGTCCCTTATTTGGTGGGAAACTCCCTTATCCCAGTGCCGTGTCCCTTAAATTTGGTGATGTCCCTTAAATTCCCTGAGTTTCATGCTTGCCCAGCTCGGGAGGGAAGCAACAGCTTGGGGTCTTCCACTGCAAGAGAGAACACGCGACAGAGCTGCCGTGTCTCCATCTCTCCCTTTTCCCCCTTAGGGGCGCATCGTGAGGAGATGCGCAGCAGCGAGCGGGCAGGCAGCCCCTCTCTTGCGAGACTTCCGCCGCGCTGCCGGGGGAAGCCGGAGGCAGTGGCGGCGGCTGAGGAGGCGGCCTGAGGGAGGAGGAAGAGGAGGGGATGGGGAGGGACGCAGAAAGTCGGCGCTTCAGCGGCTGCCATGGTGCCTCAACCACCTCATGCCGGGCTCGCGGGTGGAATGGGCGAGAGTCTCAGGCAGGGAAGGGCCAATGGAACTCCTCACGCCAGGACGACGGCAGCCCCAGCGTGCTGCTTTGCATACCCTCCAACTAGTGCAGCATCTTAATGTAGTGATTTCCCCCTCTGCATCCCTTTCATAACTATTTTTATAAATCATTTGTCCATCCATAGTTCACATTTTTACTACAAGTTTTCTGTAAATCCTACCAATGTATGTAACTCTTTACAATAGCTTTTCAACTAAATTATAAACTTTCCCCATTCTTTATTAAAGAGGTCCTCTTCCTGGTTTCTAATTCTGCCTGTAAGCTTTGCCATCTCAACGTCGTTCATCAGTTTTGTCTGCCACTCTTCTTTGGTCAGAGTTGTAGACCCTTAGGATCATCTAGTCCAACCCCCTGCAAAACACAGTCAGTGGCAGCAAAAGCAGCATGGTTTCATCAGTGGCAGATTTCTGTATAAGCTAAGCCAAAATCCCTTATTTTGACTGCTGATCCCTTATTTTCGAGGCTGCTGGTCCCTTATTTTCAAATCTGTAAGTTGACAGCTATGGAGAGGCCATAACTTGACGTTGCTGTGGTAAATAATGGGAAGGGAAAGGAAAGGTTTGCACTATTTCTAGTCTTCTTTTCCGTTATTAAAAAAGAAAGGGAAATGGCATCAATCCAGTTTAGAAATAATCTTTTACAGGTCACCTTTCTGAGTAATTGGTACTGAGGCTAAACCCTATCACTAGTCAAATCTATTTTTCTTGTGCATTCCGTCTGCAGCACAAAGATGTAAATCTTTTCCAGCATCTTAATCTGTATTCAGATAAGAACCAAAGACTGATTACAGTGTGATGAATCAATTCCCATGATGAGGCATAAGCTTGTGGATGCCTGAGTTTCATCACTGTCTGAAATGTAACATCAGATTATGGAGCAACGTCTAGATTTTAACCCATACATTTTAAAGTCAAGTAATTCCAATCCACTATAATAAAATTCACAAAGATCATCACTGCCACAAAACTTTTATTGTAAAAAAATAAGAAAAAAAACCCCTTTAAAAAACTGTTGCCGTAGAACAGCATATTTCATAGCACTTAATTCTGGGTAAAACAGGTGTGCTCATAGAAACACACATCTGCTTTGAAGCCAAGAAATGCACAAATTGATAATAATTAAAATAATTATTTGAAACATTTAAAACAGATAAGGAAAAGGGATTTGCACCAGAAATATCTAGATTAGAAACAGATTTGGTCAACTCGAAAACGAAAACTCTTTCAAAGGTGTACTGACTTCTCAAGGAGGAAGAGATGAAAACCGCCATGATCAAATGGGCCCAGGATTTCAGGTACAATATAGAAATGAAAAGTGGGGGAAATTATGGAAAGTAAATTGGAACTTTACTGTGTGTTATACTTTGAGGGGAAACCTTCAAAAAATGCAATACCGTTGGTATTTGATGCCATGGAAGCTTTCAAAAATGTACAAAAATGTATCTAGTACTTGTTGCAGATAAACTGGTACTATGTTGCACATGTGGTGGCTATGTAAAAATATTAAGATCTTCTGGGACGACATCTATATAGAACTTTAAAAAATGTTTCGAGTTTCATTTTTAAAAAGACCAGAAGCATTTCTACTTGGAATTACAGGATCAGACATTCCTAAGAATGTAAAAGAAGGTTTTTTTATACGCCACAATAGCAGCAAGAATCTTAATAGTGACTAAATGGAGAAGTGATAAAATCCCTTCCAGGTCAGAATGGTTACAAAAACTAGCCGAATATGCAGAGCTAGCCCAAGTAGCTGAAAAAAATGAAAGATAAGTCAAAACAAGTATTGCAAAATGGGAGGTTTTCAAATCATATCTTAAGATCAATTGTGGTAGTATGAACTTGGTTGCAGCCTTCGAATAACTTCTGTAGTAAGAAACAGGAATATAAGAGAATAATACTTTAATATAAAATGAACAAATAGATTTATGAAATAAGTTTGTAAATATTAAAAGAAGCATGGAGAAGATGGGAAGTTAGATGTACCTTAAGAAGATTTACTGTCAAAACAGATGATTTTATTCTTTTGTTTATTTTGTATTTGGTGTAACAAGTGTCGTAGATGTATTTTTTTTCCGATTTTTGTTGGTGTTTACAACAAAGCATAAACAAAACAAAGCAAAAACAAAAAAATGCACAAACTGCACAAACTGAAGCTAAGGCACTCTGCACATCCTCTTCAGCCAATCTTCTCTGTTTCATCCAGATTTGTGGCTTCTGTCACTTCATTTTGCTATATTAATTCTCCATCTGCCAAACACTTCAGCATGTACCAGTACTTGAATCCTGCTGCATTATTGCTAGTTGATATGGCTTTGATTTATCCACAGAAACTCAGCAAGATCAGGAACTTTTAATGCATTTCAATGCCTGTGGTGAACGGTGGGCAGGTTTTGAATTTTGAAGCTACTGAATGGGAATATGTTTCTTGCATAGCACTTTTCCTTTAACAATTGTAGGGATTAAATATCCTTAGAATAATTCTTATGCTTTAGGACACAATGCAGGATTCAGGTCATACATTTCGTCTGTAATCTGGATAGTCACCTAAATTAATGCCTATCCCTCTCTGGCACTGTTCTATTCTCTTACAATGAAAACCTTGTGAGTCACTGGCAGGTAGAGGCTGGTTCAAAGGGCACTTTCCAAAATCACAGAGGAGAGTTTGACAGGTGGGTGGTCTGCCCACCTGTCAGTCATGTGGTATCACAATGACATCATGTGATTGACAAGCAGATGGCCCCACTCGCTTTCCCGATTTGAAGCCAAAACTTTCTCCACCTGACTCAAATGATAATGCTACCTTGGAATCTAAAGTAATGCCAATCAAAGTTAAATCCTATCAGACCGGCATGGTGCATGTGATCTTTCTAGATGAGTTATTTTAACATCCCTTCTCTAATGTAAAGCACTACAGTAGTCCCATTCTTTAAATCCATTTTATTTAGGTTTTCCTAACATATGAGTGATTTCTGTAAGAGCAACAATAAATTAGTTTACCAGCCTCATATATGAAGATGTACCCCTTTTTCAAGATCACCCAAAGACAAATCAAAATGTTCTTCGTTTGCAAAACATACTATAGGGCTTACAACTGCAATCCTATGCACAGCTTCACCCTTGAAAGTTCTACTGAAAGCAACAGCACTTACATGTCAACGCCTCGGTGTGTGTTGTTGTGTTGTCTAAACTTAGGTTCTATGTGATCAGCTTTCTCTACCCATTGTAGTGGGAAGTGCTCTGTCCTTTGAGACGTTTCCATGAGAGTCTGAATTAGTAGAACTGAGAGTAAAATTCACTCCACGGGTTACTTCTTTACTGGCAGGATTTCATATTTGAGTCTTATTTCTAAAGAGAATAGAGAGTGCTTTTGTAAGCTTATGTAATCAGAATATGTTTTATTTGAGTTGAGAATAGTTCTACTGGTAGCATAACAAATCTGGCTACTCTGTTCTGTTCTGGTGCAGTGTGGAATATATGAGGTTGCTGAGATCTTCTGTCTTAGAGAATTCAAAAATCAAAAAAGAGGGGAGGGGAATCAAAATAACTAAGGCTCAAAACAGACTGGCAGGCGAGCCGGTGTAAAGAAAGTGGCTGGCTAATTGTATTCCCTCATGATCCCAGTCCAAATGGACCAGACGACTTGAGTGCATAAAAGAGCACATGTGCCACGAGTTTGAAAATCTCTGGGAATACTAAGGGGCCTTGTGCCACCCCTGATGGAGCTGAAATTGTAGTGAACAGAATGCTGGAACCATGTTGTATTATCAAAGGACATGGAACCACTTATTCCAACTAAACACTTAGTGCTGTCATGCTGGCGTGACAGAAAATGGCACTAAAGCACAGACGAGTGGCTATTTTAGTTTGGATAAATACACTAGATTGTCAAGCCCTGTTCTTATATCAGCAAAAAGTGTTGGGGACATTTGTAGATATGTCTAAAATGAGATCGCCGTATTTTGCTTAGAAGTAATTTGCCTTCCAAAAAAATGTGTGTGTGCATGCATGCTTTCCCCCACGCAGTCTGAAGCTGTTTTGCTAGATGTACTCTCAGATAGATATGCTATGTGGGAAAGCAAGAAGATAATCCATTTGATGCATATGTAAGTAAGTAATTTTGTAATGCAAGCTAAAAAAAAGAGTGACCCATGCTTCTATGTCAGCTGTTGGGCTGGTTAGTAAGAACATGTCTTCAGAATGTCCAGTGCTTTAATCCCTGACACATGTCTGTTCACAGAGAAATTGAAGAAACAGGATTTCTAGTCTTCTGTATGTTACTTTTTAATCCCATGAACAAGGAAATTCTGTGGATTAGCACCACATTTGGCTGGTTTGCATATCAGGCTCACATGCTCTCTCCTTCTCTGACATGGCTGTGAGTTATTAGAAAGCTTTTTCTTCCATTTTAGATTAAACACACTTTGCCATGTAGTCTGAGCTTGAAGAAACTGTGGTTTATCATAACTATGGTTGGTGGAAACAAGCCAACTTCAAATCATAGAAGTTGACTTCTTTCAACTAGCCATAATTCAGTTTAACCACACTTTAGGGTGTATGAACAGTATTTAACTACAGTTGATCTAAAACTGAAGTTGAAGCTTTGAATCTCTGCCTCATGACTTTGTCAGAAGAGAAGGAGAGGGAGAGCATGAGAGATTCAGGTTTTGTAAAGCCAAACCATGGTTTAGCATAGGATTTTGTTATACGCCATCCCAGTCTCCACAGTAGTGTGAGATTCCTAGTGTGAGATTCTTTACCCAGGTTCTTTATGATATAAGGTTTATTTACACATACCTGTACAACCTGGGCCTACTATGGAGGGCATTACTGTCCTTTTGAATCGCACTGTTGCTTGAGATAAAATATACATCAAGAGATACATACATTTTGCCATGCCCTTCCCTCACTATCCATGCTGAGAGGCGCTCTTTGAGAGCGTATCTTTCCCAGAACAAACCCAAAGCAAGTGTAATCTTAATTTATATGCTGTGCCTTGTATGCACAAACAGCTTTTCCACAGGCTATGCAGACATTTCACAATGAATCCATGCTGATGGAGCACTGGAGAATAACATGATGCCAACCCAGAGAATTGACAGTGGGGCATATATTCAGATTCCTTTAAATTTTTAATTTTTTAAGAACATTGTTATGTATTTCTCTACTAGGGTAGGAGGAAATATCTTGCCAGCAGTGCTGGAATGCCCTTAGGATCCCCGGCAGCATTTTAAATTATATTTTATGCACTGTGAGAAAGGCTGGAGGTAAACCTTTTAGGTGTCTGCACTGTGTATAAAGTGAGAGTGAATAGTGGCTGTGATTTAATCCAAAACTTTTCAGTCTTTTCCTTCCTTCCTTCCTTCCTTCCTTCCTTCCTTCCTTCCTTCCTTCCTTCCTTCCTTCCTTCCTTCCTCTTTCTTTCTTTCTTTCTTTCTTTCTTTCTTTCTTTCTTTCTTTCTTTCTTTCTTTCTTTCTTTCTTTCTTTCTTTCTTTCTGTTTTTATAATCACCCACCATAAGCTGAAGCTATGTATTTTGTGTGTGATTATGTGCACTAAGCCACTTTAACTCCATTCATCTCCAAGATACATTACCCAAATGCAATTTATATACAGGGTGAGTCCTTTAAAAGAGGCCCCGTGGATACATAGTACACATGTTCCACAGGGCCTTTTTTAAAAGACTCACCCTCTATCTATATTTGTGATGCTCCTGCAAGACCCAAGTTGGGAACAAAAACACTGTTGCTGAGGGGTGGACAACAACAGTGCTATAAAAACCTGGATAGATGTACGTTTCATCGTAAGTACCGTATTTTTTGCCCCACAGGACGCACTTTCCCCCCTCCAAAAATGAAGGGGAAATGTGTGTGCGTCCTATGGGGCGAATGCAGGCTTTCACTGAAGCCTGGAGAGCGAGAGGCATCGGTGCGCACCGACCCCTCTTGCTCTCCAGTCTTCAGGAAGCTATCCGCAAGCCTTGCAAGCCCGGCGGGAGTTCCCGCGGGCTCACAAGTTTTGCGGGCAGCAGCCTGCAGCCCGAAGCACGGGGAGCCCTCCCAAGCCTCGCGCGCTGCTCTCCGATGGGCTCCCCGTGCTTCGGGCGGGTGTCCGCAAGCCTTGCGCGCCCGGCGGGAGGTCCCACCGGGCGCGCGAGGCTTGGGGGGCAGCCTGCCGCCCGAAGGACAGGGAGCCCTCCAGAGGGCTCCCCGTGCTTCAGGCGGGTGTGCGCAAGGCTTGGGGCGGCAGCCGCAGCTTGGGGGGGGGGGAAATAATTTTTTTTATTCATTCCCTCCCAAAAAATGAGGTGCGTCCTATGGGCCGGTGCGCCCTATAGGATGAAAAATACGGTAAAAGTTAAAGAAAGCTAAGGTCATAATATGGCAAGGGACTGCTGTGGATTTTTTTATTGTTCTTGATATTTATTTTATAAAGCATAGTGCCTTCTCAGACATGGCAGAGCTCCTGATGACTTCTAGTGGATAGCATATAGGCAGTAGATCGTATTAAGGATCACACTGGCAGTAAAGAGGAGCAGCACCAGCCCAGATAGCACTGTTAGAGCAGCCAGGATCAACACCTCCAGCACTTCCAGTACTGTATTTCCCCCCCCGGTCATGGTGGCTCCAATAGGGGTGCCCCTGCCACCCTCCCCTCTGGCATCACCCAACATATTATTCCCTCTACATTCTCTCCACTAAACATTCAAATAAAAATGAGTGCTGGGCATTTGTTCTTCATTTTATGCTTTTTATAATTTTTTGATATTTTAATTCATTTGTCCACTGCCATGTTTTTATCTGTTGACAGTTTATAAATATTCTTATAAATATAATATAATGTAAATAGAAAATCCAGTGCTGGTTGTAAGAGTACCCCAAGGTTTTCTTGATAACCTTAGTTGTGTTTCAGTGCCTGTTAAAGACTTGCATTACTGATCTTAATACAGTGGTACCTCGGTTTATGAACTTAATCCGTTCCAGAAGTCCGTTCTTAAACCGAAATGGTTCTTAAACCGAGGTGCGCTTTCCCTAATAAGGCTTCCTGCCGCCGGTGCCCTTCCACCGTTCAGCTTCCGTTCTTAGACTGAGGTAAAGTTCGCAAACCGGGACACTACTTCTGGTTTTGCGGAGTTTGTAAACCGAATTGTTCATAAACAGGGCCTTTCTTAAACTGAGTGTATCTAGCTTTTAATAGCATGTTTTTTTCTACTCTGGATTGTTGTATTTGTTACTTTAATTTATTGGTGTTTTAAGATACGTAAACCATTCTGAAATTTGATGATGAAGAGCAGTATATATTTAATTAGTTCAGGTGCTATGATACAGCCGCCAAATAATGCACCAGTGCTATGATGAAGTACTGACCTCAACAAAAGGCACTATAAAATGCTGCTTTAAAGTGCCAGGTAGATGTTTAGCTGGGCCCTCCACACAGGACAGTAAACTCCCCACTTTAGTATTTCCAGGCCCCCTAGCCTCTAACTCAAGGAGTTCTCCACCCCTGATTCCTGTCTCACTCAGGAACCTTGCGATCAACTTCCAAAATAATCCAGAGGATTGTGCCTCTGTCCCCTTGTGGCTTCCTAAAGGGGTGATCTCCTTTGGTTGTGTCCCTTTAGAGTCAGCCTTCATTGGCCCTGCCTTGAAAAGCCTTATCAGCAAGGAAGCTTCAATGCTGAACGACATCTATCACAGGCAAGACTCTCTAACCAGCTTTGCATTGCTGCTCTTCGTTGATGTCCTTGGCAATTGCACAGTCCAAACTGAAGTGGTGAAGGTCAGTCACATGTTCCAAATTTGCTGCCCTTCCTTTCCACTGACTTCTCTTCTTCTCCAGCCGTGGTTCTCACATTTTCCCACATAATAATAATAGAATCATAGAGTTGGAAGGGACCCCAAGGGTCACCTAATCAAACCCCCCCAAATGCAAGAATCTCAACTAAAGCATCCATAACAGATGGTCATCCACCCTCTGCTTAAAAACCTTCAAGGAATGAGAGTCCACCACCTTCTGAGGCAGTATGTTACGCTGTCCAACAGCTCTTACCATCATAAAGTTTTTCCTGATGTTTAGTTGGAATCTCCTTTCTTATAACTTGAAGCCATTTGTTCTAGTCCTAGCCTCTGGAGCAGGAAAAAACAAATTTGTTCCACCTTCCATGTGACAGCCCTTTAGATATTTGAAGATGGCTATCGTATCTCCACTCGGTCTCCTCTTTCCCAAGCTAAACAAACCCAGTTCCCTCAACCATTCCTCAAGGGGCTTGCTTTCAAGACTCTTTATCATCTTGTCCACCCTCCTCTGCACATAGTAATCCAGGTGTGATCTGACCAAGGCAGAATAGAGCAGTACAACCCCTCTTGATCTAGACACTATTTCTGTTGATGCAGCTTGGAATAGCATTAGCTTTTTTTTTTTTTGCTGCTGCATCACCCTGTTAACTCATGTTGAGCTTGTGGTCTATTAAGACCCTAGATTATTTCCACATGTAAGCCAGGTGCACCCCATCTTATATTTGTGCAGCTAGTTATTCCTGCCTAAGTGAAGAACCTGACATTTGTCCCTCTTGAAATCCATTTTGTTAGTTTTTGGCCACTTCTCCAATTTGTGAAGGTCATATTGAATACTGATTCTGTCTTCTGTTGCATTAGCTGCCCCTCCCAAATTTGATGAGCATCCCCTCAATACCTTCATCCAAGCCATTTATAAAGACACTGAAAAACAACAAGCCCTGGACAGAACCCTGCAGCACCCCACTTCTCATGTTTTTTCCAGGATAACAAGGAAACATTAGTGAGCACTCTTTGGCTTCAGTCAGTCAACCAACTACAAATCCACCTAACAGTTACCTTGTCCAGCCCACATTTTACCAAGATATTCTCTGCAAGAATATCATGGGGACTTTGTCAAAAGATCGAGATACACTATGTCTACAGCATTCCCTTGATCCACCAGGCTTATAACTCTACTAAGCAAAGAAATGAGATAATGTTCTATAAGAAATTAGAAGTATTCTATAAGGTGTAGACAGCAGTCACGAAATTAAAAGATGCCTGCTTCTTGGGAGAAAAGCAATGACAAACCTAGACAGCATCTTAAAAAGCAGAGACATCACCTTGCCGACAAAGGTCCGTATTGTTAAAGCTATGGTTTTCCCAGTAGTAATGTATGGAAGTGAGAGCTGGACCATAAAGAAGGCTGATCGCTGAAGAATTGATGCTTTTGAATTATGGTGCTGGGGGAAACTCTTTAAAGTCCCATGGACTGCAAGAAGATCAAACCTATCCATTCTGAAGGAAACCAGCCCTGAGTGCTCACTGGAAGGACAGATCGTGAAGCTGAGGCTCCAGTTCTTTGGCCACCTCATGAGAAGAGAAGACTCCCTGGAAAAGACCCTGATGCTGGGAAAGATTGAGGGCACAAGGAGAAGGGGATGACAGAGTACGAGATTGTTGGACAGTCTCGAAGCTGCGAACATGAGTTTGACCAAACTATGGGAGGCCGTGGAAGACAGGAGTGCCTGGCGTGCTCTGGTCCATGGGGTCAGGAAGAGTCGGACACGACTAAACAACAACAACAAAATAAGGTGTAGAATATTATGCTCACCTGAAGGAAAGACATGTAGACTGTACAACAACTATGTTTACATATTATGAGGACAAAGATTGTACATGAAGACACTTTATTAGGAGGAGTTCCACAAATGTTATCAGGGAGAGGGGAATTAAGCTAGCATACCCACAAGTGATAGCAAAGAACATGTCATGGGTAAGTAAATGGACATCCGTTCCAAAGGAACTGAACTTCATAAGGGCCCTCAATTCCTCTATTTATTTTCCATTTATGTGTATTCCATGGCCATAGGGATCTGTGGCGCTCCAGATCTTGTTGGATTGCAAATCCCATCAGCAATAGTCAGCACTGCCACTCCTGATATAGACCCTCTATGAAACCGATTCCCACTTGTGGCTTGCTCCCACCCACCACATTCATAAGGCACTATTGCTTAGAAAAGTGCTTAGAAAGCATGTCCCTGTGACTTGTCCCCCTTTTGTCAGTCCAGGCACTGCTTTTCTCCATCTCTAAGAAAGGGAGGATAAACGAGCACAGCGTTTAATGATTTAATGAAGATAGTTTATAAGATACTGGTAATCTATTCCTATATTTTGCTCTTTTTTGAGGCATATCCTTCTCTTTGAATTCATTAACTTAGGTAGCTTTCCATAGATGGTGACGAGGATGATGACTTATAGTGGTTCAAATTCTCATTTCTGATCCAAGGGAAGTTTCTCACATTGCCATTTATGCAGACTTTATTGGGACCAGACTTTTTAAAAACTAATTTTCAAAACGGAGACACGCTGACCCACTCTGCACATGCTTCATACAGCATATGGCTGAAGTAAAGAACATCATCTCTTTTGTTCAACGGTGAGGGTTTTAGAAAAGAGAGAAAAAATCCTTCTGGTCCTTTTACTTTCCTGGCCTTCAAATAAAGCTAATTACAAAGGGGGGAAAAGTTGGAACTGGTGGAGAGTGATCATTTAAAGCCATTTCTTTTGCAGAATGGAACAAAAAGAAGTACCGAGGGCATGGATAGGCCCTGGAAAAAAAGAAAAGAGAAAAACCATCTAATGAGGATGTTGAGATAAGTGCTTGCGAAGAAAACTGGCAAAAAAAGAGCTTTTAGTCTAAAATCCATAAATAAGTGGGCATCAGATGGGTACTAGAACATTTATAATAAGAGAGGCCACCAAGCTGTATCCTTCAATGCAAGAGCTGCAACCTTAGAAATCTTATTTCTTAACAAGCTACTTTCTCCCCTTTTCAAATATTAATTTTAAAAAAAGAAATACTTGAAAATTAAGGAGTTTTATTCATGTCTTTGAATCCATTATAGAGGCAGGCACCATCAGTAGGTCTGCTTAAATTTATAATTATGACAGCTGGCCGGCTCCTATCACTCTATGCATGGAGAAGTTCTAAGTGGTTTGGACCTCTGATCTCTTTGGCGACCTTGAAACATGGATGAAATATGCACTAGAGATGTACAGTTTTAGCAAGAAGAGTCACACACAGTCTCCTCTTACAGGCTGCTGCTCCCACCCTTGGCCCTGAATCACTGGGGGCTCGGATCCACTTGGTATACAAAGATGTGTACAGGCCAGATATTTGAGGCTCAGTCTAATTATCCGAGAAGGACTTTGTCCTCACGCATTGTCTGATTCAGCATTTAATGCTGCTCTTGTAGGGCATGAAAGGAAAGGGGAAAAACAAATCTGAAAGGGAAACGAGATAAAAGGAGGAAGAAGGGGGGGAATCTTTTATAGCTCTGTGCTATTTTGATGTCTGCCATCCATTGTGAGCTCTGCTGCTATTGAGCAGGAAGGATGCTTGGTTTGAAGGATGGATAGAATTAGTTGTAGTGACCTACCTGCATGCTAAGCACCCAGCTGCCCTGACCATTTTTCCGCCCCCCCCCCCCTTGTATGTGAAACCACATGTACCTTGCAAACTATTTGGCTTGGGCAGGCTAAATGATATAATCTACTTGGTCAACAACTAACAACCAAACTAGACATTATGTTATTTGAAATCAATATTCATTTTTCCCTGTATGTATGTAGCATCTGTTTGGCGGGGCATAGATGAGGGAGATCTTGAGCAGCCTTGGGGAAAGGAAGGGGAAGGATAAAGTTTAATTATTTCCATTTTTACCATAGTCCTGATAAAATTATCCCCCCACCCAAAACTGCTGGCTGTATTTCAAAGGAAACCTCCATTGGCACTACTGGAGACTTTTTTTAAAAAAACAACAACCCACTGTTAGGGAAATGCAAGAAATAAATATAAACTTTTTTTTTTAAGTACTTAATGCACAAAAGCGTGAGCTGGGAAGTGCCTGATTAAAAGCTTACTTGGGATATCATCACATCAGGTGCCTTTAAGCAAGATGTTATATTAAGACCAAAGTAGATAGGGTACAGGAACGCAGGTGGCAATGTAGGTTAAACCACAGAACCTAGGGCTTGCCGATCAGAAAGTCGGTGGTTTGAATCCCCGCGACGGGGTGAGCTCCCGTTGCTCGTTCCCTGCTCTTGCCAACCTAGCAGTTCGAAAGCTCGTCAAAGTGCAAGTAGATAAATAGGTACCGCTCCAGCGGGAAGGTAAACGGCATTTCCGTGCGCTGCTCTGGTTCACCAGAAGCGGTTTAGTCATGCTGGCCACATGACCCGGAAGCTGTACGCCGGCTCCCTCGGCCAATAAAGCGAGATGAGCACCGCAACCCCAGAGTCGGCCACAACTGGAAATAATGGTCGGGGGTCCCTTTACCTTTAGATAGGGTACAGTATAAGAAATTCATGAATGGGATCTTTCTGGGTTTTCTTTTTTCCTTGTTAATAGTAGCCACAGAAGGCAGAGGACAATTGGGATTGGTACAGCAGTTCTGGAGGGGCTGTTATAAATTACTGTACAATTTTCCAAATTTACATCTGTTTTCCCAGGGGACAAAACATATAGGTGCCCTGCATGGCAAATAGCAGTTGGCAGGCAGTTTTAATTGGGTGGGAAATAGTCCAGGAAAAGGAGTTAAGCCTTCCCAAGCACTATGATCCCATTCCACCCCCATGGCTGCTTTTAACAACAACAACAAAGACCCTAGATTAAGGATACTGATCTTCTTTCCAGGGTTGTGGTAGATACTGTATTTATTAGGCAAGCCTTTCTCAGTCCTGCTATTGTGAATCTCTTCACTGCAGTGAGCTATGGTTCCTTGTACTCTTCCTCAAATTTGGCTGCCAGGTAAGTAGTACAAGGAGAGCCAAGGATGGAAATGAAACCTCTTTTTGATTCAGCATGCCTCAGCGGTCTCAGGACATGGGATTGTTATTGTTTGGACAGGAGAGGGTTAATAGAGCCTAGAGTGCTCTTGGTGACATAACTCCTGTGCTGATGAAGAGTGATGCAAAGAGCATGGAGGTAGTGAGTAGCCCCTCTGAGATGGTATGCTCTACCTCTGCTGTTGCCTATGCTGTGGTAACCTCAAGGTTAGATTACTGCAATGTGTTATACATAGGGCTGCCTCTGAAGATGGTTCAGAAACTTCAGCTAGTACAGAATTTGACGGCCAGGTTCCTCACCAGATCAAGACGGTTCAAGCATATTACACAGATCCTGTTCCGACTGCACTGGCTACCAATTAGTTTCCGGGCCCAATTCAAAGTGCTGGTTTTGACCTATAAAGCCTTAAACGGCTCAGGACCACAATACCTCAAAGACCGCCTCTTTGCATATGAACCTAACCGGACCCTGAGATCACCTTCTGAGCCTCTCCTTCGTGTGCCCCCTCCTTGAGAGGTCTGGAGCATGGCAACACAAGAATGGGCCTTCTCTGCTGTGACTCTGTCTGTGGAACACTCTCCCCAGGAAAGTTTCCCTGGTGCCTTCATTACACACCTTTAGGCACCAGGCACCTGGTTCCATTTTAACCAGGCCTTTGGTTGATCCAATTTACATCCTATGCCCTTTTAAAATGTGATTTGTTTGTTTTTTTGGTGGGAGGGGGCTATTGGGTTGTTGTTTTTATTCTTACTAGGTATTTTGCGGTTTTATATTTTGATTTTATTCTGTGAACTGCCCTGAGACCCCTAGGTATAGGGCCATATATAAATCCAATTAATAATAATAATAATAAGCCCACCTCCCCTGATGTCTGCATGTATAACATAAAAATGGCTGTAGGGAAGGGGCCTTTGCATGAAGGCTTTCATGGGATCCGGAACTGGGCTCCAGTTCCCATGGAAACCTTTGTGTGCATAACTATATGAGCAAAGGCACCTCCTTACAGACAGGGTGGGTGTTAGAGGGCCGAACTGCTGGGTAAAGTCCCACTCCCGGTCCCATGTCCATCAACACAGGAGCTATAATGTGCACACAGGGCTTAAGTGCCTAGGGAAATGCCTGAAAGAGAGATACCTCACACCTGCTGTGATCTAGTTGTCATGTGTGAAGACAAACAGCAATTTGAGAGAGAATGATAAAGTGACAGAGAGCTGACTTTTGGACTCTATGAGATATCAGCAATTTGGGGTGCCAGCTATCTCCCTACAGACCTGGTTTAGGGGCAGTGGGCTTTGAAGTGTTTTCCGCCTAATGTTCAACCAAATTATTTGCAAATGAATGCAAATATTTCAAAACACCAATAAGCCTCCAGTGATTCCATCAAAAGAAAAGCAAATCTGGCTAAGTTCTGCACCCTCACACTTCTCAGAGAAGTGGGGTGAGCATAGTAGCATTAATTTGTGGCTTTCTGTTCTTAGGGAGTCATCAGGCACCACTTTGATAACGCAGATCTTAAAACAAAAAAACACATCCTCTGCCATCCAAGGTGGCAGAGGCCTGAAGGGAGAGGGCAGAGGAAGTAACAGATAGAAAGCCAATGGAATGAAAAATGGCAGGTCCTGGACAAAGAACACTAAGGGGAGCAGTAAACTGAGAGAAAGAAAAATGGGGGCAAAACCAAAGGAAGAAGGGAAGTTTGCCTTTGACACTTGTCCACCTACTGAGATCTAACCATTATTTATCATTACAATTCCATATGCAATGCCATCATGTGGGAGCATTTGCTAATAACTTTAATAATCCATGGGGACGCAGACAGTGGTCTAAACCACTGAGCCTAGGGCTTGCCGATCAGAAGGTAGGCAGTTCGAATCCCCGCTCCCGTTGCTCAGTCCCAGCTCCTGCCAACCTAGCAGTTCGAAAGCACATCAAAATGCAAGTAGATAACTAGGTACCAATCCGGCAGGAAGGTAAACGGCGTTTCTGTGCGCTGCTCTCGTTTCGCCAGAAGCGGCTTAGTCATGCTGGCCATACAACCCGGAAAAACTGTCTGCGGACAAATGTCGGTTCCCTCAGCTAGAAAAGTGAAATGAGACCACAACCCCAGAGTCGTTCACAACTGGACTTAACTGTCGAGGTCCTTTACCTTTCAAAATAAAACATTAATTAAAAAAACAGTGTCTCATATAAATTACACATTATTTTACCACTTCGGCATCAAAATTTGTCATAAAACAATGCACTTTAAAATGGCCCAAATCAAATCTGTTTGCTTGCTTTGCAGTAGGAGGCCGAGATAGCTTAAAATGACAGTGTGACATCAATTTCACGAGACACTCAGAAAACAAATGTGGTTTCTTTCCAGTGTCCCTAAAGTGTCTTCCTTGTCAGAAATACAAATTCTGTTGTCTCTCATTAGCTAATTAAAACAATGTGATGTTTCAGAACTTTTGAAATAAATTAACGGACATAAATACAGTGGTACCTCAGGTTACATACGCTTTAGGTTACATACGCTTCAGGTTACAGACTCTGCTAACCCAGAAATAGTGCTTCAGCTTAAGAACTTTGCTTCAGGATGAGAACAGAAATCGTGCTCCGGTGGCGCGGTGGCAGCAGGAGGCCCCATTAGCTAAAGTGATGCTTCAGGTTAAGAATAGTTTCAGGTTAAGAACGGACCTCCAGAACAAATTAAGTACTTAACCCGAGGTACCACTGTAAAAACAACAACCCAGCTTAAAGTAAATGACAATCTTTGTTACGTATTAGTGTCTTTAAGCCGGTGCTCCCCAAACATCCGTTAGCTAATGTGTATCTTCCCTACAAATTAAAATTAGAAAAAGTTAATGATCCGCTACTGTAGACCATTGGGAGTACAGTGGTACCTCGTTTAAGAACAGTCCAGTTTAAGAATGATTCGGTTTACACACTCCGCAAAACCGGAAATAGTGTGTGGGTTTGAGAACTTTACCTCGGTCTAAGAACAGAATCCGAACGGTGGCAGGGCACCGTTTCCTCATTAGGGAAAGCGCGCCTCGGTTTAAGAATGGTTTTGGTTTAAGAACGGAATTCCGGAACAGATAAAGTTCGTAAAGCGAGGTACCACTGTATCTGATTTGTATATGGTGTTCATAAAATTCAATAATGGTGATGATGATAGATAAGTATTGAAACACTTTTAATGTGGGCTTAACTCTCCAAAATCTATCTGTCTGGTTAAGGCCTAAGAGTGCCTGGGACTATCCACAAGGGTAGAAAATGCAAAAAGTCCCAGGTTCAGTTTGTGACATCTCCAGGTAGGGCTGGGAAAGACTTCCATCCGAAACCTTGAAGGGCTGCTTGCCTGCTAGTATAGACATTACTGAGCTAGATGAATCAATGGTCTGACTCGAGATAAAGAAGCTTCCTATATCTCTGTGGTGATGGCATAGCATGGGAATAATCCACTAAACATCATAAACATCTGATTCATTTCAGCAAGGCTGCCTGAGAAATGCAGCAGTGCTGGATGGATGGTACATTGTGGACACGGTCTTCATAGATTCCCATCACATTCTTAGGGATTAACTAATATTGTCTGTTAAATGAGTTATAAATTATAATTATAAGCCACAGCACTTTAATCAAGCAATCACTTGGGGAAAGCCATGTTCAGACATGAAATTAAGAGTCAGTACAGGGGAAGCCAAGTGCTGTGAATTTATATTGATATCACCAAATCCATTCCTTGGGGACGTTAAGTATGATGACAGATAAAATCAATTATTTCCCTCCTTTCTGGCTTTTCCCTTTTTAAAGAAACAGAAAACTGATCTATAAGCTTATTTTGATACCTTAACACACAAAAATTGCATATTATTGATTGCAATATGAAACAATAAGGCTACTGTACTCAGTCCTGATAATTTACTTAATTAGTTGACTAAGGTGCAGGGTGGGTGTGTATTAAGGTAGTGTGTAAATAAGGGCTTGAAACTAGTTTTCTGTATATTGATTGCCTTTCTGTTTTGTAATGGAGTGTGTGGTTATAAGACTAGAGTTCCTCAACAAAGGAAAACATAGCTTTTTTTCTTCTTTTAAAATTATTTTGTCACATCTAGCTATAATCAAAATTGATCATTTGAATTTCTTTTGCATCCTGACACTTGCACTTTCAAGAAAGTCACAGTATAAACGTAAGGATGATTATGGAAACAGCTATAGGTTTTCATGTTGAAGACTTCTGTCTATGGCAGCAAATTAAGCATCACCAAATGAAAATAGGACAAAATTTCATATTAAAATTGCATAAACCAATTTATGTGAATAGATGCAAATTTAGATGTAAATTTAAAATAGAAATTCACAGCATCTCATGATAGGGAGGAAGACTTTTGTGTCTAGCTAGCTAGCTAGCTTAACACACACACACATACTGCTTTATACAAGTCTCAAAGCAGTTTACAAAATAATAAATACAGTTCACATAACAAGCAATTAAACTGAAAATCTGCATACAATGCAATGCAATGCAATGCTTGGAGCATGTGGCCTGCTACCTGTTTGTTCCAGGCACCTGCTCACCCTTCTTACGATTCTTAATCTTTTTTTTTTTTAAAAAAAAGACTTCTACTGTGCAGCACTTAAAATAGAGGGTTCTTTCAGATAGTCTGCTGATAACCCTTCAAACAGAGGACTTTCCCAAAGGCAAGATGCATTACCAACCTCTGCCCGCCTTTCTGAAGTAGAAATATTGTATACATTAACAGAGGGGTAGCCAGTGTGGTGTTTTCCAGATGTTTTTGGCTCCAGTTCCCATCATCCCAGTCCGTTGGCCATGCTGGCTAGGATCAATGGGAACATCAATAGGACATTACACTGGCGCCTTAACAAGTTAGTCCTGGAAAATATAGCCGGTGCACTTTACCTGTAGGGCCTTAAAACAACAACAACCCTACTATCTTTTTGTAGCTTTTGTTCCCTGGGATCAATGCAAGGATAACAGTCCTACCCAACCATTTTAATTGCAACCCTGAAGCATAGTCAGTTGCAATGTGTCTACTGTTCTGTGACGGAGAAGTGAAGATATCTCTACTTAGCCATCGAAGTGGCTATGCCACAAGGGATCTCTCTCTCTCTCTCTCCCTGTCCCCCAATCCCTCTGTTCTCTTCTCCTATCTCTTCTCCTGCTGTGATTGAGCATTATGAGATGAGTCACGCCTCTATGTGCAAGTCCATGAACCAATTTGTGTGTGGAGTAAATGATACGTATGGATTGCAGAGAACAGGGTTCAGGTCTGGGTCATCACACGCAGAGCTCGCAGCTAATATGAAAGATATAGACCTGGATTACTGTCTGTATTGATTCAGAGAGAGAGAGAGACTTTCATTGTCCTTTCATTTAAGTCTATTTCCTGTGCTATGATCACCATTGTCATTAATGTGGCAAGATCGCTCTGTTCTGTACTTACTTTTAATATAACAAATGCCAATTTCCAACAAACAGCATGAAGATTTTAAACATGGGTAGGCAAACTAAGGCCCGGGGGCCAGATCCGGCCCAATTGCCTTCTAAATCTGGCTCGCGGACTGTCTGGGAATCAGCATGTTTTTACATGAGTAGAATGTGTCCTTTTATTTAAAATACATCTCTGGGTTATTTGTGGGGCATACAAATTCATTCATTTCCCCCCCCCCAAAAAAATATAGTCTGGCCCCCCACAAGGTTTGAGGGACAGTGGACTGCCCCCCTGCTGAAAAAGTTTGCTGACCCCTGAAAAAGCAGGAATGTATCATATATGTCTGTGTTCACATATATATCTTTTGAAATACACCAATAAGGCTAATGGCCAGGTTCTGTATACTTTTTATTATTGTTATAATAGGTTTTTGCGTGTTTGGCCTGCTGATACCTCCCCTCAGACATCACTTGTAAAAGGAACGCTTATTGGGCTTAACCCTTCATGAAAGATAGGCTGCCTAACCCAGAAGCCCTGTTCTTAGATCAGAAATGTATGGGATTGGGCTTCATTTGCCCTGTGATGGTGATACCATCCATTCTGCTCATAATCAAAAGTGTGGTTTTTTTGGGGGGGCATTATTTCACAGGTGGGACCTGCCTAAATGTAGAACCTTAGAAGAGTTTGGATTTGATATCCCGCTTTATCACTACACATTACATTTGTCCCTATTGAAATTCATTTTGTTAGTTGAGGCCCGGTTCCATGGGTGTAGCCAAGATTTTTGTTGGGGGCAGAACCAATGTGATAGATCAATTAGTTAAGTATTTCTATTGTTTTATTTGATTGGGGGCAGCTGTCTCCCCACCCCCCGCTTAGCTACACCCATGCCCAGTTCTCCAATCTGTTAAGGTCATCTTGAATCCTGATTTTGTCTTCTGCAGCATTAGCTACCCCTCCCAGTATGGTGCCATCAGCAAATTTGATGAGCATCCCCTCAATACCTTCATCCTAGTCATTGAAAAACAACCAGCCCAGGACAGAACCCTTCAGCACCCCACTTATCACATTTTTTGCTGGATGACAAGGAACCATTAGTGAGCACTCTTTGAGTTTGGCCAGTCAACCAGCTACAAATACCCCTAACAGTTACCTCATCCAGCCCACATTTTACCAGCTTCTCTGCAAGAATGTAATGGGGAACTTTGTCAAAAGCCTTCCTGAAATCAAGATAAACTAAGTCTGCACCATTCCCTCGATCCACCAGGCTCTATCAAGAAAACAAAAACAAATGAGATTCCCCTACCATGACTTGTTTTTGACAATCCCATGCTGGGTCTATAGAAATAACAGCATTTTCTAAATGCTCTAGGGTCTTTCCTGGTCTCGAGGTCAAGCTCACTGATTGGTAGTTACCTGCTGGATCAACTAGTGTCCCATCTAGACCAGCATCCTGTTGTCACAATGACTAACTAGATTCTTGTAAGAAACCCTCAAGGAGGACCCAAAGACAAGAACACTCTCCCTTCCTGTGGTTTCCAGCAACTGGTATTCAGAAGCATTGCCGCCTATGACCATGAAGGCAGAGCAGAGTCACCATGGCTAGCAGATAGACTGATTCCTGCCAAGCAGGAAACACCATCAGAGCACTTCTGACATATGGTTGTCAAGCCTCTGCTTAAAGACCTCCAAAGAAGGAGACTCCACCACACTCCTTGGCAGCAAATTCCACTGTCGAACAGCTCTTACTGTCAGGAAGTTCTTCCTAATGTTTAGGTGGAATCTTCTTTCTTGTAGTTTGGATCCATTGCTCCGTGTCTGCTTCTCTGGAGCAGCAGAAAACAACCTTTCTCCCTCCTCTATGTGACATCCTTTTATATATTTGAACATGGCTATCATATCACCCCTTAACCTCCTCCTTAACCTACCATGCTTTTAATATATTCTGGTGATAATCTTCACTGCTCTTATATATCTATATTTCTAGGAACTGTTGAAAGATGACCATAAAGAAAAGGAAACTCAAAAGCAGAGAGAAAAATAGCAGTCCCTCAGAACACAGCCTGAATTAGGAGACTATTTGACTATTTAGACTTAAAATGAGTATCACTGTTAAATATATCAAGTCAACAAGAGTCCCCACGCCCTTGTAGAGCATTTTGCACCTATAATCACACATTGAGTCATCATCATATAATACTGCAGAATGGCGAAATTAATGAGCAGTTGAATTTTCAAGGAAAGAACTGAAAATATGTCAGAAACTGCTGATGCATGATGACCTCATTTGTTCATTTCTTTACCTGCATAGGTTTGGATTAAACAAAAATGTGTTTAGGTTGTTTGCTTGTAAGGCTAGAAAATATATCATGTCATAAAGAAGGAAACTACAGTTAATCTTATTTTCACTCATCTTTTATTATATAAATAATAGGAGAAGGTTTTATGAAGCTGTGCCACTTAGGTGTGACCATATTCCCATTGTTTTTAATGGCTCATATTACCATCCTCTGATTCCTTGTGTCAAAAATTCATTGCTGGAGAAAAGGCAGGGACAGACTGGTGAATATCATTTAAACTCCACTCCAGGTCTGCTTGTCCTCTTTCATGGGGCTACATACTGATGGACAGATTGTTCTGCCTTGCAGAAGATGATTAGGCCTGATATGTACAAAAATTTCATCACATCATAAATGTGTTATTTCATATTTGGAGGAGGGCATCCATCAAAGAAAACTTGAAAGAGCTTTAATACTTTTTGAATGTGTTTTATAAAAACATGGCCAGGGAGAAGGTCAAAATTGAATCGCTCTCCCTTGACATTTCATTTTCTACGTGTAAGGAATATTTTTATATGGCAAAATATTGAATCATGTGATTTCCTTCATCTGTGCTCTCAAATGATACGCAGTTCAGGAATAGTTTTGCCATGTGACGATGAGTGTGCCTGATTTTGAAAATTCAATGGCTTAACAACATTACTAAATATATATACTGTATACAGGAATCTAGCCATATGCATTGATCAAAACCAGCTTGGTCCTTGCAGTCACAGTCATGCTGCCACACCTTGACAGTAGTAGGATGCTATTACTTGCTCATTTCCTGTTCACTGTGATATGAAATTCCAACTTTATTGGGGACAATGGACCTATGTTAGTCCTGGCCATTATTTCCACTGGTTCTTCTGGCTCTGCTTTGAGTCAAAGTTAGTTGAATGCAATCCTTAATCTAAAGGCAGAAGTGGTTGGTTGCTGGAATATACATTGGTACCTTGGGTTAATTCGTTCTGGAGGTCTGTTCTTAACCTGAAACTGTTCTTAACCTGAGGTACTACTTTAGCTAATGGGGCCTCCTGCCACCGCCGTGCCACCACCATGCAATTCCTGTTCTCATCCTGAAACAAAGTTCTTAACCTGAGGTACTATTTCTGGGTTAGCAGAGTCTGTAACCTGAAGCATCTGTAACCTGAGGTGTCTGTAACCCAAGGTACCACTGTACTGTAAACAGGATTTTAAAAATTTCATAAGGTAAATATATCTCACAAAATACTCAGTTCTCTTTCTCTGTCCGCCTCTCTCTCTTTCTCTCTCTCTCTCTGTATATATAAGTGCTGTTTTTCTAATTTTATTTTTGCTTTTAGTTCACCGTGCTAGAAAACACACCAATCTTGGGAAATCAAGCTAATGTCTCCCAGCTGTGCAGGAAAAGTGTGAACAGCTCTGTCAAATGAGCTACCCCCATCTCTCTCTTTTTCACCAGACAGCATCTTATACTTGAGCAGTCCCTTCGCATTTGCCTTTTGAGCTGGTGTGACATAACTGCTGTTTCATTGCCGATAGGAAAGTTTCTGTGAGGGATAAGGAACTGGTCTTTCAGCTACCCTAGCTGGGGGAAGGGGGGAGAAAACGGTTTTAGTTGCAGGCCCATTTTACTGGTGAATGGCTAAGGAAAGCTGACAGGATAAGAAAAGGATACACGGACACGGCTCTATCCTAAAGGTTGCTAATTGACCAAGTGGTAATCTGAGGGGAAGTATTATCCAACCTTGAAATGCTTTCGCCAGATTAAGTACATTGCATGTCATCAGTTAACCCATTGAGTACAGTGGCCAAGTGTTTTGACAGTCACATCTGGTACCATAGACTTCCATGTTACCTAATCAATAGTGATGTAGGAAGTACAATAAATAAGCCAATCCAAGTGCTTCTTTGTTTCATGCACAAATTCAGGGGGCATTGGAAAGTCTAACCACAATATTTTTCAAGGGCAGCAGGGCAGCTGATCTTTCACATCAGGTGGGTAGGGAGGAGAATTTAAAGAAACATTTGGTGCAAAAATATGGTAGAAAATACCAGCAGTCACAAAGTTAATATTTAAACTTTTTTTACCAAGCATTTCCCAATATTCCTGAGATGTTAGTAAACTACTGAGAGCCCAATTCTGTGAGCTGGTATTCAAAAAAGGGACCAGTGATTACACCTTGACTGGGATCCAGTTAGACTAGTCTAGACAGTAAAATAAATCAATAATAAGCCCATAATCTGATATGGATTTATGACTGAAGACTTTATCTGATGCTAGTGGGCGGTGCCCAGAGCTGCCTGGGAGTTTTTAGAGACCCAAAAATGCTGTTTTTTTAAGCGAATGCTGTCATTTGTGAGTTTGGACCCATCACACCAAAACGGGTCATGCCAAAATGATGTTTCAGTCCACCATCTTGATTCAAAATAGTGGCTGGTATCCAAACGATGACAGAGTCCACCACCTGCACATTAGGAGTCCTCACGCCAAAGTTGATGATGATAACTCAAGAGGCAGCCAAACCCATGCCACATACCTCTTTAATTACAAATAAAATGCCTCTGCTATTGTGGAGTGATATTACCTTTGCATGATTCAATGCTACTCTACTGGAAATTTCATGAATAGATACTTTATGGTGCTCATACGCGCGCACACACAAACACAGAAAATGTGGCATAAACAGATGCATAATATCAAGTCTCTTGCTACTATGCAATATACTTTATTTACACATTTATCTTCTCTCTTGCTCTTCTGCAAAGAAGTAGCATACATGATTTCCCCTTTTATACTCACATCTATCCAGTGAGGGAGGTTAGAAGGAGAAAGAGTAGCCAGTTCAAGGTCTCTTAGGTCCCATCTGCACTATACATTTAAAGTAGTATCATAAGCACTTTACTCAGTCATGGCTTTCCTCAATATAATCCTGTGAACTCTAGTTTGCTAAAGATGCTCTGAGTTGTTAGGAGACCCCTATTCACATCACAGAATTTCCAGAGTTATTTGGGAAGAGGGACTGAATGTTAAACTACACTGGGAACTGAAGTTTTGTCAGGGGGATATGGGTCTCCTAAGAACTCACAGCATTCGTAACACACTACACTTCTTTAGGGGCAGTCATCCTGTTTAAAGTAGTATGGTGGTGCTTTAAATATATAGTGTATAGCTGGGACCTCAGTGTATTTTATGGCTGAGTGAGGATTTGAACCTACATTTCCATGACCCTAGTCTAGCACTCTAACCCTTCAATCACACTAGATATTTTTCACAGATCAGAGATAGGGAAGCCATGGCTCTCCAGATGGACTCCCGTTCCTTCCACTCCAAATCATGGCCAATGGTCAGGGATGATGGGAACTATAGTACAATAGCATCTGGAAGGCTTCAGGTTCTTCACCTCTGCTTAAGCATTAGTTTTAATCTTTTTATTCTTCTAGTCAGCCCATTAACAAAGGAAAAACAACCCATTTAACAAAGAAAGATGACTACTAGTCTCTTGGCCTCTGTTTCGGTTCACATGGCATGGTCAACATTTCTTAGGCAGAACCCGTTGTGTGACAGTTGTTCATAAAGGTGAAAACAGAAGTGACCTCTTCCAGCATCTCAGTAACTAGGGTTGGGCTTGCACAAACAGCTTGGCATCTGCCGCCACATCTTTAGCGAGTTGGCAGCCTCGGTGCCCTTTGCAGGTTGCAATCAAACCTGCCTTCTACAGAAACCTCTTTCTGGCTGATTAACTTTAATGTAATTTTAATTAAAAACCACAGTGTCAAAGGGTTTAGCTGCTTGAGAAATAAGCACAGATTGTGGCACAGTGGCAGCAGTCACTTGGAAAATGGAAATGCATCCTGACAATATTGTGCGGGGGCCAGATAAACAAAGCTGCAGCTCTCTTACCTCGCACATCACAATAGCAAGGACCACTTACAAAAATCACATAGATCCCTTTGCCGATCTCACGTTTCAGATGTTTGATGTTCTACAATCTCCAATGCACAGTTTCAAATATTATAAAGTAAAATGAAAAAACAACAACCTCATAGCCTTTTTCTTCGGCATTACGTATTTAAGGAGAATTAATAGATCTATGTGTAGCAATTCTTGTTTGTTTTGAATTGCTGAGTTTTTTCTTCGTGGTCTAAAATAACAACTCCCATTCCCCCCCTACCTTAGGTTATGAAGAAGAAGGGGGGGGGGAAACAGATACATCATCCTTCTCCATTCACATCTGAAAGTAAGTTCTATACATGTGATGTTTCAATTTTCTTTGCTGCTAGCTCTTCATGTCACTTGAAGCATTTGAGACCCTTCTTTTATTGTTAGAGAAACTGAATTATATTATAATTTATTTCACTGCATTCAGACACTACTAAACAATAGACAGTTATATATGGTACTTTACTATCTTCATATCTTTAATACACCTTTATTTCATAGTGCAGAAATGACTTTTATCCCATTTGTATAGGTCCATGCAACTGCAGGGACGTGGGTGGCACTGTGGGTTAAACCACAGAGCCTAGGACTTGCCGATCAGAAGGTCGGCGGTTCGAATCCCCGCGATGGGGTGAGCTCCCGTTGCTCGGTCCCAGCTCCTGCCAACCTAGCAGTTCGAAAGCACATCAAAGTGCAAGTAGATAAATAGGTACCACTCCGGCGGGAAGGTAAACGGCGTTTCCGTGTGCTGCTCTGGTTCGCCAGAAGCGGCTTAGTCATGCTGGCCACATGTACAGCTGTATGGCGGCTCTCTCGGCCAATAAAGTGAGATGAGCGCTGCAACCCCAGAGTCGGCCACGACTGGGCCTAGTGGTCAGGGGTCCCTTTACCCTTTACCTGCTTTGTCAGTAGGGCAGTTCCTTCTTGCTGCTCAGTTTCAGTTCTGAGATCTGAAAACTCATCAAAATGTGTGAATTTCAAGTACTTTTCTGCACAATTTTATTTTTTATTTCGATTTGAATAAAAACATTTCTCTGCCACTTTATATTACACTTACCCTAAGCTTTGTACAAATTGAAAACCACATGTATTCAATATAAATTTAAGATATTTAAAATATACGGTATTACAAAATGTATATGAAAATAATAGCTGTGGTGATTCCGTCATGCGTCTTACTGATATTCCTGGTTTGGGAAGGTCTGAGTGAACAGAAACTGTTTTTAGAACCCATCAAGGTCAGTGCATGCCAAATTTGTTATGCATTTTTGGAGGTTTTTAAAAAATAGGAAATCCTATACTTATTTACCTGGGCGTAAGCCACATTGAACTCAGTTCTGCTTACCTCTAGGTGGATATAGATCAGGGGTAGGCAACCTAAGACCCAGGGGCCGGATGCAGCCCAATCGCCTTCTCAATCTGGCCTGCAGACAGTCTGGGAATCAGCCTGTTTTTACCTGAGTAGAATGTGTCCTTTTATTTAAAATGCATCTCTGGGTTATTTGTGGGGCCTGCCTGGTGTTTCTACATGAGTAGATTGTGTGCTTTTATTTAAAATCCATCTCTGGGTTATTTGTGGGGCATAGGAATTCGTTCATATTTTTTTCAAAATATAGTCCGTCCACATGGTCTGAGGGACGGTGGACTGGCCCACGGCTGAAAAAGGTTGCTGACCCCTGATATAGATAGAGGTAAAGGAAAAGGAATTGCAGTGTTATTCGCTGCTTTCCTCTGAGCAAGTAGACCAGTAGCTAACATACATCCTCCAGGTGTTGCTAGACTCCAGTACCATTCATCCCTGACCACTGGCTATGCTGGCTGGGGCTGATAGGAATTAGAGTCCAACAGCACCTAGAGGAACACCTACTCCTGAAGTAGACTGTTAGGTTGCAGTAGCATTCAGAAAGCATATGACTTGACAGTGACTAATAAAACCCTTGAGATGATAACGGAGTAAACAGCTGATTTGCATACTCCAGGCATAAGATAATCAGTGGCATTGTGAAATCTGCCTTGTTGTCTTTTCTTTGTAAGCTAAACCATAGCTACTCCTTATCATTCATGCAGGCACAGTACAATAATCCATGCAACTGAAAAAAGTAGGCAAAACAAGCTGCAGATAATGTAGCATAAGTAAAAAATACCCAGGTTGTGAAAATATAACAATTAAGGAATCTAAGTTGCAGAAAGATGGAACAAGTTGGTAGGTGTTCTGATAAATATTTGTAGGAAATGCTTGCAGTAATCAAAATATTTTATTTTCTGAGAATAGTTATGAAATATTTGGAACCCAGGAAGATTTCAATCAGCTTTTTTGTTCAGTAGAGGAGAATTTTCTCCATCCCCTTCAGATTGCTGGGGCATTTTCGAACAGATGGTGGCTGTACAGGTGGGAAAGTTTCCATGTGAACAGAAGGATCACAAATGTACTTACTGAGAGGATAGACAGAACTATGGGGGAGAGTTTAAAGCAGTAGGCAAAGGGATGGGAAGTCTATACCAAACCCAACAGTGAGGAAGAGGTTGCTAAAATAAGCAGATGGATAGATAGCAGGGAGATAATAATGAATTCTGAAATATGGAATACACCTTTCATAATCAGACATAATGGAGAAGAATGGCCTAATAGCATAAACATGGAGATAAAAAAATGATGTTCAGAATATTTTAAAAGTGCCAGTGTAAGATGCATGGCCAATAAAAAAAAGTAAAAGCAATATTGTGTGCACTTCCTATTATATTAGGCTGATTTGTATACAACACTAAACCATGGTTTAGCATTATGAGCATGACCTAGAACAAGGCTGAAGAAGCCTTGGGCTACATGCTTGCCCCTCTCTTCCTTCGCATCATCCCCCATCATTGGCCATTCTGGCTGGGCCAATGGGAATTGTAGTCCCAAGTATCTGGAGGGCACTAGGTTGGCCACCACCACCATAAACACTTGTGCAGGAACTTGTTCAAAAAGTCCACATTGTGCTATTACACATAAATTATATCACAGTGGTCATGCTTCCACTTGTGAAAGAGGTTGTGCAAGCAGAACCACATATTTGGATTGGTTTCATTTTTCTCACACGAAACAAGGTACAAAACAAAGGTATCCCTTTGGACTCTGACCCGGTAGGATTTGTTCAGTAGGATCCCAAGCAGTTATAGTACTTGTGTTATTGTAGTGTGGAGGCTCTTAAGTGTGATCTGTGAGTCTTGGCTTAAATAATGTTTCAGCTGCAAACTCACTAGGTAGCCAAAGGCTTAGGCAAACAACTATTTATGTTTGTTCAATGAGTTCAAGGTGGCATATATTGAGAAACAGTAGTGGGTATTGGCCTGGGTCATAGACAGCAGTTTGAGTTAAACCCGTAATCAGCAACAAAGAATAAGGCTGCATTCCTAACACAGCTTGTTGTTGTTTAGTCATTTACTTGTGTCCGACTCTTCGTGACCCCATGGACCAGAGCACGGCAGGCACTCCTGTCTTCCACTGCAGCTTGGTCAAATTCATTCTGGTAGCTTCGAGAACACTGTCCAACCATCTCGTCCTCTGTCGTCTCCTTCTCCTTGTGCCCCCAATCTTTCCCAACATCAGGGTCTTTTCCAGGGAGTCTTCTCTTCTCATGAGGTGGCCAAAGTACTGGAGTCTCAGCTTCACGATATGTCCTTCCAGTGAGCACTCAGGGCTGATTTCCTTAAGAATGGAGAGGTTTGATCTTCTTGCACTTCTTGCAGTCCATGGGACTGCACAGTCCCACAGCTTACCTGAAAGCAAACCCTATTTGATTCAGTAGGACTTACCGGTACTTCTGAATAGACACAATGAGGACTGTACTGTAGGTCAGAACTGGAAGATGAACCAGGAGGAAGGATCTAAGAACAAGCCAGAAATCAGAAACTGAAGTGTAATAAAGAATACAGAAGCATACCAAAGCTCAGAAAGCCTTCATTGCTTGAGCAAGTCTCAACTGGTGCAGGAAGCTCTCTGATACTTTTTCCTATCCAGCAGAACAAAATGGCCATCCTGGGTAGGCAAGGTCAATTCAGCGCCTGAAGTTACTTCACTGAGAACCTACAGTTCATCACATGCAGATGTTTCACACACATCTAGCAGTTCTTAACTCTGCCCCATGCTTACCCAGTGTGCTCCATGGCTGAGCTTGAGTCCCCACTTCACCTCACTGGTTCCTGGTGAGGTCCTGTTACCCTCAGTTCACATCACCTTTGATATAGGGCTGATGACTCATTATAAGTTTGTTGAGAAGAGTTCATGTTTCTGATGCATTTAGAAATCTTCACAGTTCAAAATCAATATAAAATATAAATAATAATAACAAAGCTAAAACAAGGTGAGCATCATCATAATAAAAAAAGATCTAAAGCAAGGTGACTATAAGACTTTTTCTAATGTGGGCCTTTTTTTTACAGTGCATACTGAAACTGTGTTAAAAACTAATTAGCGGGCAGCCCCTTCCTCCCCTTATCTCCAACTGGGTGGAAAGCAAAAAATACAGCTGCAGGCTTAAAGACAGAGAATATTTTGTGGAATAAAAAGCTTCTCCTACAGAACCTAAATAAGTTTCATAAAAAGTAAGAACATGCACTGCTTCACCTTACTTTAAGTATCTAAGTTAAAATAATAAACACAAAAATAGGAATGTCTTGTGTGAACAGAAGACAACTCCCTGGTTTAAAGATGACTGAAAATCCATGTTTGTTTCATCTGTAACTAATGAATGTGACTGGTTAAACAGTGTGATTTGATCAGCCGGTGTTTCATGAACCTATGCAAAATTAAACTATTCATATGAAAAGTATCCAATGCTTTGGAATTTCGTGGCTGCCCCTTAACGTGCTGAGCCATTTTCCAGTGATTTCAGTCAGTTGTGGGTTGTAACTTGAGTGGATTATTCTGAAAGGCTGAATCTGGCCGCTGAAACTGGCCTCTGAGGGATGTGATTGTAAACCCCTGCATTTATTCCCAGTTTTATCTAGCTGAAGAATCTGGGCCCCGTGTGTTTGGCAGCCCTGTCTTTGAAATCCCTTTGGGTCCCAGAACCACTCAGCTTTGCCTCTCCATTCTTTCTGAGCTTGTGAACAAGGTTCTAAGGATATTCCACATGGAAGCAGGCAAGTGCTGCTTTTATGATCACCAAGGGATGATGTTTCCCTGAAGCCTTTTCATGTTTCCTGGATAAAGCTGAGCTGCTGCCTCAAGCCCATTTGACTCACATATGCAATTCCCTTCCATAACCAAGTTTCATTGTGAATCTAGAGGGAAATGCCCAAGGGTCTATTCCTCACAACAATGTGGTGTGTGTACAGCATTTTACTGCACGCATGTAAGCCTTTCCTTTATGAATCAAGCCGTAGGTGTTTATCCATAACAACGAAGATATCTAATTGCATGAAATAAAGCACTGCTTTTCAGACTGAGAAGAAATTATTTAAGAATATGAAAGTAGGCTGCATTAAAAAGGTTCAAATCATATGAAATGTAAAAGGCAATAAAAGGGCATCTGTTTACAGAGCCATTTATTCTTGATAGAGTTACTGTGTATAACACTGAATGCAGCAAGTCTGATTTCATAAATGAAAAGCACCTGAATACAAATTTTAACACTTGAACAACTATAGTTTCAGATCCTGATGAATTTAATTGGTGGGGTTTTTTTTGGAATTTCACCTGAAACTGAGGACTGTTCTGAATTTTAAATATGGCGGACTCATATTGTGCATTCATGATGATTTGTGTTCATGATGGTATTGGGGTAGTTACGTTTCTGAGCACATTTCAAAATGTTGGTGCTGACCTTTAAAGCCCTAAACAGCCTCGGCCCAGTATACCTGAAGGAACGTGTCCAACCCAGACACTGAGGTCCAGCTCCGAGGCCCTTCTGGCGGTTCCCTCACTGCGAGAAGCGAAGTTACAGGGAACCAGGCAGAGGGCCTTCTCAGTAGTGGCACCCACCCTGTGGAACACCCTCCCACCAGATATCAAAGGAAAAAGCAGACTTTTAGCAGACATCTGAAGGCAGCACTGTTTAGGGGAGCTTTTAATATCTGAAGGACTATTGTATTTTAATATTTTGTTAGAAGCCGCCCAGAATGGCTGGGGAAACCCAGCCAGATGGGCGGGGTATAAATGAATTATTATTATTATTATTATTATTATTATTATTATTATTATTATTATTATTATTCACAACACTGCTTTCAATACTTTGTGCCTGCAAAAGTTTCAGGAAGGACATACTGCTTCATTTCCAAACTGCTTCCTGCTGAAATCCTATAATGTTTTATGCCACAAATCTTACTGGGTTTTTTGTTCCACTTTTGTTGCACTATGGTGCAAGATTCCCCCTCTGGATAGCAATAATGTGGTAATTTGGGGGGACACCACAGAAGAACTAATAAAGCGCTGCACTGGACAGTCTATTATAAATCCCCTACTAGTGTGCTATTATTGTGTCATGACGTGTTGCAGAATACACCTGTAAAAAAACCACCAATCTGGAGGAGTCCATGGTTCGTGAAGTTGTTAGGATGTCTCTCTCTGCAGCACCGCCAGGTGGCAAACTTGAGTACAGAGGTACCTTGGGTTAAGAACTTAATTTGTTCTTGAGGTCCATTCTTAACCTGAAACTGTTCTTAACCTGAGGTACCACTTTAGCTAATGGGGCCTCCCACTGCTGCCGTGTGATTTCTGTTCTCATCCTGAAGCAAAGTTCTTAACCCAAGGTACTATTTCTGGGTTAGTGGAGTCTGTAACCTGAAGCGTCTGTAACCCAAGGTACCACTGTGATGTTCTTGACCATAGTAGGGTTACCCAGGTAGGAGGGATGCTTTATTATCCTAACAAAAGAGAGGTGCTGGCAACCTTGGTTCACTTGGTGATCATCCATAGAGCACTTGGGTGACTGGCCCCTTTTTTCTTGATGCGTCTTTCTGTGGGTTGCCCTACTGTGCTGCAGAACCACTTGCTGTGCATGAAGATTAGCTGCCATGCCACTTCTGGTCATTATAGCTGGACTTCTGACCTGGTTAGCTTTGCTCCTCCAGGTGGCCTGTACATGGAGCATTCGCCCTGATTTGTTTGCACAAAGTATATGCAGAGGTTATATGATTTCCGCTCTTTATTGAGCCCTCATTCTGGATATTTTGCAGGGAAGTTATATGACAATCAGCATTCACCCCAATTTGCTTGTGCAATGTTTGTATATTTCCCTGTTAACCATTTGTTCACCCCACACTTCTCAGTGCATTTCCCCATAGCATTCCTAACCACAAAAAGTCATTGAAAGAAAAAAGTTGATTTGCTGCACTAGGTTGACAGAGCACTTTAATCTAAATTTCGGGTACGTGCTTGATTTCCTCTCGCTAAATACTCACAACCTAGAGGTGACCTCAGTTTCTGTTGTTGTAAATCCATGCACACCTGGCAATTCCTCTTGTCTCACCTAGATGATCAGTCCCTTTGGGAATAAAAAAGCAAAGTTTTGGTCATTATCAGATGCCAAGACTCACCATTTTGAAGGCCCTTAGAGACAAGACTGTCATCACTCTATTGAACCACTGGTGATACCCCAAGTTTCCAGAGTTGACAGTTAAAATGAATGGCAACAGCATCAAATTCTCCTTTCCTTTGGCTCACAGTCTGGGAGGCTTACACAGTCTTAAGAAGACTCGACAGTGCAAGTGTTATATAAACCAATTATCCTTCAGATACCTGTGCAGCAGGTAGCTCACATTAAACCCACTCTCCAAATGAACAATTGTCTGCGAGAGATTAATTGGAAGCTTTTAAAATAACCCTGAAAATAGGTGTGTTCATGTCAGTTAGTACACTGGGTTGAATTAAAGCATCATAAATGATGTGGTTTGCCTCTAATTGAAAGTGATTAATGCTGACCATGCAGCCTTGCTGTCTGCAGTAGATGTCTTCTGCATACATCTGTGGGGAAGTGGTTAGCACTGCCCTTCCTTGATTTGCACCTCCAGCATAGTGCCAAAACACCTAGAGAGGGGGTGATGATTTATGCAATTAATGAAATGAACCCCCCCCCCCAAAAAAAAATTGTGGGAAAACATTTGCAATTTTGTTCCCAGACACAATCATTTTCTTGTGCTGCATTGGATTTGTTTCATGCTTGGTTGCTAAAAAGATGATTGACTCATGCTGGTGCAGTGCTCATATTGCAGAGGGGTCCAGAAGGGGCCTGCATTCCCTTTTGCTACTGTTCACAGAAGGCTCTGGGGGCAGGATTTGGCTAAATTTGGGAGAAGTCAGGTGGTAGGGCTTGTGTATTTCATTAATTTGGGCCTTTGGCCAATATCACTGTTGCCTTTTATATTACTATTCTGCAACTGACACATTGGGATCTACATGGCTCATGTGTTTCTTAACCTAAAGAGGAATGCATATTTTTTATGGGAAGAGAGTTAACAGAAGGGGCAGAAAGAGCGTAAAAGGAAAAACCAGACACAAAGGAAGTTGGCCTCCTTTTTCTTTAATACTTGTGCAGAAGAGAGAATTTCTGGCAGTGTAGCTTTTCATAGGACATGTGCAAGTAAAGATTCACTTGCCAAAACTCCCTCCTCTCTCCTGTTCTCCTTTGCATCTTGTCACCTTTCACCAGCAATAGCCAACATTGGTACCCTCTAGGAAGTATAACTTCCATCATCTCATATCAGCATGGTCAGTAGTCAGGGATGGTGGAGGTGGATTCCAACAGCATCTACAGGGCCACAATTTTAGTTTGCTGTTGAGGATTTACATGCCTGAACCCATACAAAAAACACATACACAAAACAATCCCTGTACCTAGAAAATTAGGGCTGAAATTGAATTTAATAGAACTTATTTCTGAGTAGACGTCCATAGTGTCATGACTCCTGACACATAGGGCCGAGTTGCAAATGTAAAGTAGAAGCCTAGGCTAGAACTCTCCTCCTGGATAGGTTTGTTTTCTCTATAGTGCAACCTTTGTGTGTGAAAGTGTGTGTGTGAAAGCATTAATTCATGCATTACTCCCACTTGCAGTGGGAAAGAAATCAAAGCCCAGCAACAAACATGCCACCTAATATTCTATTTGTAAGAGTAAAGCGCAAAACATAATGGCATTTCCTTACAATTTGTGCCCAATGTGTCTGGTTTAGGTTCTAGCTTGAAGAGCAGCCAAAAGCTAGGTAAAGGTAAAGGGACCCCTGACCATTAGGTTCAATCATGGCCGACTCTGGGGTTGCAGCACTCATCTCGCTTTATTGGCCAAGGCAACCGGCGTACAGCTTCCGGGTCATGTGGCCAGCATGACTAAGCCACTTCTGGCGAACCTGCCAGAGTGGTACCTATTTATCTACTTGCACTTTGACGTGCTTTCGAAATGCTAGGTTGGCAGGAGCAGGGACCAAACAATGGGAGCTCACCCCATCGCGGGGATTCGAACCGCCAACCTTCTGATTGGCAAGTCCTAGGCTCTGTGGTTTAACCCACAGTGCCATAGTCTAAAACTGTATGCCCTCCTGATGTTGTTGGACCAACCCTTATCAGGCCCAGCCAGCATGGGGATGAAGGAAATGAAGTTCCGAATATTTGGAGAGAACCAAGCTGGAGATGGCTGTTCTAAGATGTATGGGTGGGGTCTAACAAATGGCAAGTGTGTTATGCTTCATTTTTCCCCTTTCTTTCGATGTTAATTCACATACTTCCTCTGTGGGTTTATGTGTCCAATTGCGGTTCATACTAGAAGCAGAAGCAGCAGAAAATCTGTGAGAAAGATTGAATTTTGCATATAATTTCAGAAACCCTTTTAGAAATGAATTAAAGCCCTTCCACATAGCAGGAGAACCCTCAGGCATAATTCTACATAACTATTAATATGCAGTATAAAATATGCAGCATTTTCTCTCTCGTAAAAGCAGTTTTACAACAATGCTAAAGCTAAGTCATATTCAGGTCTCAATTTTGACCTAAGCCTATTTTGACCTTTTTCTTTTTCCACACTGTGAACACTAGACTTTTAATATTCATCAGTCTTGCATGCAAGTGAAAAATTAAGTAGATTTAGATGTGAAATGTTGGATCCTCTATGCATTACATTCTTAACCTAATTTTACATGTAACATTGTAGAAAACAACTTTGAACTTCTCTTATGACATTTTTGTTGTGCATGAATGTTGTTTTATATATGATAGAAAGTGGAAGAATACAGGTTCTGCATTTCTGTTTTACATATGTGATAGGACATCACATGTTTGTTTTTTTAATTACCCTTATTGAAGGGCCAGTCACTAATGAACATTGTCCAGAAGTATTAAGGAGGTTGGCCACTTTGGCACACAAAGGAGGAAAGACATGTTGCAGAAAATAACAAAAGGAAAACTACTAGCCAGCAATCTGTCCTTGAGAGCCAGGCCATTTAGGAGTTGGTGAGTACTTGGTGTTAGTCTTTGTGGAACAATCAGACCAATACTGTGCAATAAGGAATGATTGAGATAGTCTAGCTGTTTCCTCAAATGTGTCTAGCTGTTTCCCCAAATTGTTCTGGTGGTGTCAGTACAGAGTTGCACTGAAATTGGAGCCCTCAGCCCTCCTCCAGTTAGGAACAATGGTCCATCTAGCTTAGTATAACAGTGGTTTTCGAACGCCTCCATAGTCGAACGTTTCAGAACTCAAACGCCGAAAACGTGGAAGCAAGTGCCTCTGTTTTCAAACGCGCCTCGGAAGTCAAACAGGAAACACAGCTTCCGTTTTGAGTTTTCCGTTTTGAGGCTTCCACTTTCTGTTTTCAAAGGTTTCGGAACTCGAACGGACTTCCGGGACGGATTATGTTAGAAAACCGAGGTACCACTGTATATACACAGACAGGCAGAGGCTCTCCATCAATTTAGACAGGGTCTTTTCTAGCTGTAAGCAGAGATGCTGGGAATTGAACCTACAGCCTTCTTCCTACACATGTTTGTAATACCAAATGAAACATTGGCTTTCTGCACACAAACCTGTGCTCTCTTACAACCTCTCCCTAACAACAACAACAACAACAACATAATTCCACTAGGGCTTATAGTAAAACAAATGAAACCGTCAGTTTCTCAAACTGGATTGGCTAATTAATGGTTTGAAGCCAGTGGTTTTAGACTTTGGATGCCGTAAAGCAGAGCAGCAGGTTTTCTTAACGGAATGCTCTGGACTGGAGAATTGCCGCCCCATTCTGTGCAGCCATTCAGTGGCAGCATCACAGTGCATCAGGGGTACAAATGAGAGACAAACTGGATCTGCCAAATAACTTCATTGCTCAAAATTAGTAGGTCTGGGAGTCGCCTCTGTCTTCAACCCTGGAGAGATGCTGTAGATAACACTAAGGTAGGTGGACCAGTGGTATGACTCATATTATAAGGCAGCTTCCTATGCTCCTATCCTTCAACAACAGTGACAGTGATGGCTGATGAATGAGCACTGATTTTAAACGTTGGAACACAGATTTTAGTTGAAGGAGTGATATTTTTTAATATAAATGAGTTTATAGGGAATTTCTAGTTATGTTCGCTGAAGAAGCGTATGTTGCTGTTGTTAATTTTGCTGTCTGGTCTTTGACAAAGATTGTCAAAATCCGGTCTTTGATAAAGATTGATTGATTGATTGAATCCTTCAACAAATTAAATTCCTTTAGAAGCACCTTGTTTCTTTTGGTAGCAGGACTGTAAACACTGGCAGAAAAGAAGAAAAGAGAGCACAGTTCTATGCCAGATAATTTAAATTGTGTACACCAAACTGAGGGTGCCATTTGGCTCATGTTGCAGCAAGACATGCAAATGACTCCAAACCTTCTGAGAATGTTGTCTTCAGCGAAGATAACACATCAGAAAAGAGAGCTCATTCCCTAGGTTGTGCAAAATGGATTTCTGAGGAAGAGACGCATGCCCCTACTCAGAGAAGTATGAATCCTAAGATGCCCTCATCTTTAAACACTTGCTGCCATCTTAGGCACTTGAAGACAAATCAAATAAATATTTTAGTTTGTGAGCACCATATGGCTAACACTTCACATTGCGGTGCCAGCTGCCAATTTGTTTGTTGGTGTTTGGCTTTCAAGTTACTGCCTGATTGATAATGAAAGCATACACTTTCCATTTCTTTGTCAGCAGTTAGAGGTATGTTTTCGAGTTCAAATACAGTTAATGTTGAATGGAAAAAATTAGGCTTATTCCCCACTCCCATTGTTTGAATGAATTGACATATGATCTACATAGTGCATATATAAAATTTTGTCTATAACTGATAGGAATGGAACCACCATATTCAAAGTAATATTTACCAGATACGTGAGAGTAAGGAAGACTACCACCATCATATCATGCATGCTGTAAGCTCTCATTAGCACATAGTTGGTCTTCATTCCTAATAGAATGCTGGTCTAATAGAGAATACACATACAGTCGTACCTTGGTTGATGAACGTCTTGCGACTCGAATGCTTTGGCTCCTGAATACTGCAAACCCGGAAGTGAGTGTTTCGGTTTGTGAACGTTCTTTGGAACCTGAACGTCTGACGTGGCTTCCTCGATTTCCAACTGAGTGCAGGAAGCTCCTGCAGCCAATTGGAAGCTGTGCCTTGGTTTTCGAGCGTTTTTGGAAGTCAAACAGACTTCTGGAATGGATTCCATTCAACAACCAAGGTACACACACACACACACTCCCTATTAGGACTGTATTTCCTTGGAAGAAATCTCAAAGAGGTTACTTGATGGGTGAGGCCATCACCCCATCTCCCTTTCTGCAATCCTTCTTTCCTTCCTTCCTTCCTTTCTGACACACCCTTTCTATCTCCTTCTTGTCCAGTACACTGCTGTGGAAAGGGTAAATCAATCTTGTCAAAGGTCTGAACTGATAGCTTCCCCCCCACTCTTCCTTCTCATGTCACACTATCCATTTCAGCATTTCAACTTCCTCAGCCCCCAGATTTCCCCACCTTCACAAGCTGCAAGATCTAGATGGACCTTTGGTCTGATCCAGCAATAATTTATTCTGCGTTTAATTAGTTTATTTCCCACTACTTTTTTTTTTAAGCCTTTGGTCCTTTATATTTAGTTAATATAATTAAAATATCCAACTTTCTTTTTTCACTTCTGATGCCTTCTGAAATATTGACCAAAACATCTTACTTTGGCTAGCTAAGATTGCCATGAATAACTTGAGAGCATCCATCCCACCTGTGACAAAGTGTGATGAGTTTAAGGGGAGGGATAACATCTAGGTCAGTGCCTACAAATGGAGCACTTGCACATGGAGGTTACCAGATCATCTGTCTCCATATAGTAGGCTGTTTGCCCGTACAATGCACTGCCTTGTAAAATGCATTGGGCATTTCTTCTCTGTTCCTCTTGCTCTACAAATCCATAGGAAAAATGGGATGGGAATATTCCATGACAAAAGTATAAGATCTGCTGAAGAAAGTTTTAAATCAGAACAGAATGAATTATTTCCATTTATCTCCACTTGAGATTAATGCCTGCCCTTCTCCTGTTATTTTCTTCTTCCTGGTAACATATCCGAAGAAATGGCCGTATTATCCCTTTCCAGACTTTTCATGCCAGTGAAATAGAGGTTGTGCTACACCTGATTCTTCTTTTATCCTCTCTTTTTGGAGACGCTGCTCTGATGAGACTTGCCCCACATATGATTGTGGGAAATATGCAGTCAAATCTAACAATTCATATTCTTTCTATTTATCATGTGGAGGGGTTAAGACCATGCAGACCATAGAAAAGTAATTGGTAGAGAAGGCTCCATGTGGTGTCATTTCCCCTCCTCTCCTGGGAAGGAAGAAGCAAAATGAGTACTTCCTGTTCCTTCTCCCTCTCTCTTCAGCCAACCATGGGGGCAGACATGTCTCAAAGTTAGCAACAGTCACCAACCTGAAACTGTTTTTCTGTAAGCACAAGTATTTTACCTTCATTTAATTTAATGCTGTTGTTGGTATGGACGAATGCTTGATTGTGAGTAAAATGTATACTTTAAACTTACTTTTCAATCTGTAGCCTGTTTCTTTGAAAAATGTGGTAACGAAGGGGGAGATCAGCCTAACAGCTAATTCCTATACTTTCAATTAAACCGCCTAAGATGGGATTTAAACTGTTTAGTTCTGTGCTTTTAAATGCAACCGGTAAGCTGATCCTTTTGTCTGTGAACCAACATACATGGGTCTGTAACGGAATGAAATATGGTTATTAAAACCCATCAGTGATGTCATATGTGATGTCAGGTGAGGGGAAGGATAAGAAGAAATCAAAAAGAAGCAACCAGGAGCTTAAAGAGAGTTTCTGATAGTTAACCCTGTCAGTGCTGATCAGCTGAACATAGCTGACAGGGAGTCCGACTGCTATCAGCTTCACTAGAGATTTTCATGTCAAGTGCAACTGAGGGAGGCTTGCTTTCTCTGTTTGGAGGAAGTGGTTTGGATTCAGGTGTCTGAAGAGGGGAAAAGCTCCATTTATAAGGACTCAGGGCTGACCTCCCACAGAGCCACCAGCAAATGCCACCAGTAAGTCTCCTAGAAATCTCCTCTTTTACAATACCAGATGCTTCCACAAACCTGGAAGTTTAAAGCTGATACTGGCTTCTCACATCATTGCCAAGGCTGGCCCAAAACCTTTTCTTCTTGTAAGGGGCTTATCCACACTTACCTCTTTTCAGGCAGAGGTCTGTGCTTTTAACACTGAAATCAGGTCTGTTCCAGCATTCCACAAATTGATATTTGCTCCACTGGGACAAAAAAAGAAAAGTAGGGCAGGGGGTCCTAAGACACAGATGTATAAATTTTCTATCTCAAACCTTTATTGGCATATAGACAAAATTCCAAAAGGTTCAGTACAATACAATCACTCGGCAAAATCTGCATCTAACAAGTAAAATGCTGTTGCATAACATTCACAAATCCTCATTGCATGTTGCAGAAACCTGGCTACTAAGGATCTTTTAAATTGCAGACTGTGTCTGGAAAGAGCAGAGGAAAGGTAAGTGTGGATAAGCCCAAGATGGCACACACACACACCAATTCCATGTACAGAGGACAGTTGCATCTGCAGTTGAATCTTCCTTCAACATCAGCAGAAGGACAGTGTCCTCTACTGCATTGGAGGGCAGAAGGTTTACTTAGGAGGCAGGGCAGGTAGGCTGGCTTTATAGCACACTCAAGTTTGAACTCTTAACACTTTGCTGCTCATCCCTGCTCCCTGCTCCACCACCTCAGCTTATGCTGCCTCGAACAGTTGTCTCACTGTGCCTGATGGTAAGGCTGGCCCTAGCCATTGCCATTGGGGGGAGGAATGGGAAAGCAAAAATACAACAGCACTGGGTTTTTTTGCAGCACTGTCTGTGGACATATGTTGCTTTCCCACTCACAGCAAAGCCAAAAGGGGACCTCTGCTTGCTACGTTGGGCATGATGCAGACGGAGCAGGAATGGGAAAGTGCCATAAACCCATCTTTTTATTTGTGAGGGCTCGGCAGTTCCTAGCTGCAGATGAGCAACAAGCTGCTTTTTCAATGGCTGTTTTAAAGTGTGCCTTAACATTCAAAAGCCAAGAAAAGAATGGGAGAAATTTGCATTTCAAGTCCACATTATAGGCGTTTCAGTCAGTATTGCTAATTGCTTGCACACTTCCCAAATGCACCGGAGTGGACAGGGCTTTTACATGGTGCCGCACTTGGCAGTTCCAGGTTTTCTACTTGGCGCATAACATTTTTGCGAGCCATTTTCTTTTCCCTCCTCAAGCATGGCGTAATAGGCTTTAAGTTTGTTAAGCTGCGCTGCCAGCCCCCCTCCCAGTGCCCTGCTGTTCTATTATATTGAACTTGTAAGCGGGACGCTCTGCCAGCTTCACCCAGATTACTGCTGCAATAAGGGCCCTGCTGAGTGACTAGTGTCATGATAAGTGCTAAGAAGGGAGCTCACCATCTTGGCATACTGTTCTCATCTTATTAAATTCAGCTTTGTGGAAGCAGGGAGTCTGCCTCTCGGTCTGGCTGGCTCTACCTCGGTCCAACTGCTACTGTCAGACAATATGAAATTAGGAGCCACCACAGCTAATGGCAGGTGCTGCACCACAGCTGAGGAGTTGGGGAGGAGGAGGGGGATGAAGAAAGAAAGAAAAGGAAGCAGTGTGTGTGTGTGTGTGTGTGTGTGTTTCAAGCCCTCAACAGATTTAGAACCTCCAGCTTTATATATGTTGGTTCAGACCCTTATATTTTAAAGGGCCCTAAAATTAGATCACCCCTAGGCACTCAGAAAAAGGCAAGGCTTTATTTACATTGGTTAAGATCCTTCTTGAAGGAGGGACAATTGTAAACCAAGGTGGCTAACCTGCAGTTCTCCAGGTATTGCTGGACTCCATCTTCCCTGACCATTGGCCATGCTGGCTGGGAAGTCCAGCAACATCTGCAGCAAATCACATTGGGGAAAGCCTATTTAGAGGTTTAACTCTATTGCAATTATCTGTATGGGTTAGTGATGATCTGGATTTATTCAGGCAAAGCTCTTTGTAAGTTATTCTACTTTTGGTGTGTTTGTATGCAATTTTCATCTGGCAGCGCAGTAGTTTTCCTTCGCCTCTTATGTTTGGACAACAGTCTTTTGTATCATTCTTATGCTTTTAATTAGGTCTTTGATACAGTATTGTCCTTCGGAGACTACTTTTGCTATAGCTAGATGTTTGCCTGAGATGTGATGGTTATTTCCACCTGTGTATTAGGTTACGGATGTGTAATATTCAAAACAGCTCAAAAATATATTTATTTAAAAGTCCAGATGTGATGAGAGATGTAAAATTTGCTATTTGGGTAAAATATTAAGTGGCTTCCTTCCTATAACAAATGTTTTTCAGCTGTCAGAGAATTGCTTGAAAGACTCCCCCTCCTCAGTTACTGCTCTGTCTTCCTTCTGAGTGACACCCCCCCCCCACTGCTATTCATTTTTAAGGATCCCTTGCACTCTAGGTGCAACTAAGAGGGATCAGCATGACTGCTGGTGCAATGCCCATGCTGGACTGTAGAACATATAGCACCATGTGCTTAAAGAAACCAAACCTTTTAGAAACATTTTAATTGAAATGAAATGATTTTTTTGTATATTATACAAAGCAATTATACAATAAATTGAACCTTGTGAGTCTTAATGCTTTACACGTTTTAGAATACTATACTTACCTACATATGCTGGGACACAATCATCAGGGTATGAAAACAAGGCATAAAGCTCTAAGTAGAAGACACTCTCCAAAAAGAGTTATGGAAGACTGGAGCCTGTACCTTGCTATGAGCAGAGTTAACATAAAAGGTGAAATACAACCATGTGCTCAGAAATGTATCCTGTTTTATTTTGTCCCTGTCCAGTTTACTTTTGTGTTTTTTGTTTTAAAAAATTGGCTAATGTCATTTGCCAAATCTTACCATACTGCCTTCACGAAGAAAGTCATTTTTTGCTGTTCTTGCAGTATGTTATCTCTACATGAGCCACATCATTACTAGCTCTTTATGTAGGACTGATTTATTTAGTCCTCAGAAGATAGAGAGCAAGTCCAGTGCTGAGTGCAGTTGAACTGAGCAAAAACGTTTTGCCAAAAATCCTGAACCAAGGCACAACCCAACTTTAATGTTTTAATAATCTGAAAATGAAATAGGCAAATCAATAGGCAAGGAAGGGAAATCCATGAGCAGTCAGCATGCTCTGCTTGTGTACATACCTGGTTGTTTGCCAATATATTAAAAAGCTCCTTATTTAAATTAACTCAAATATAAATTAAATGTGTTTCCAATTTAATGTATACTTGACTGTTTTGATCAAGACACTGATGTAGAGCACAGCTCAACAAGCATTGTACAGTACATCAAATTGAGATCAGTACAAAATCCAGCCTTAAAAATCCACCCTCTTACTGTCGGAATAGCTAAAACCTGGCAGGCTGCAGTTCAGCAGTCTACTTTCTGGCCCTGTCAGTCTTCATAAGAGTGACAAGTTTGATTAGATCCATTGAGAGGAGTGGCTAATATTAAAAAATCACTTTTACTTCTGCCCTTGAAATGGCAGAAGGCAGACTGACAATCATTTACCACTACAATAAAGTAATGAGATGATATATAAGAACAAAGAACTTGGGATCTGAACCAGCAAGATTCTTATATTCTTCTGAATATATACAAATTGTTGTTACATATAAAATATGATATTTGAAATTCTCATCAATATTGTAATATACTTTTTTTAAAAAGCCTTCCTAGAAGTTTCTGGTGGGTCTCATTCAACCGCAACACTGTTCCTACTGAACTCATAAAGGTGCCTACCAATTTAATATTTAAGCATGTACTGAACTTATTTCTGTTTCACCAAAGCTTTTCATAGAATTCATTTGATTGAGAATTGGCCATTCATTCTGTATTTTATGATATTTTAATACTTTTATCGTGCACCACCGTGATAGTTCCTTATGAGCTGGCAGTTTAGAAATCCTCCTATAAATAAAATACATATACAGGAATTAATTTCAAAATTGTTGAGCTACAGAGACAGCATACAGACAGCCCTGCTCGAAGTGCTGCTAGTGAAACAACCCAAATAAATGCCACCTGAAACATGGCTTCCTCAGGTGATATTAGGAGATGAGCTGGTTCATGTAATGAATGGTGTTCTCAGTCCAGTGATATTATTCACACAGGCTAGCAAAAATTTTATTAGTTAGCATTGTACCTTGATTTGCATCCAGTTAGGCTATCAGTGTGATTATCTAATCAAGGGTCTTATATGATCCCACCAGCCTATAGATGTAAGGTAAAGGTATAGGACCTCTGGACGGTTACGTCCAGTCAAAAGCGACTATGGAGTTGAGGCGTTCATCTCACTTTCAGGCTGAGGGAGCTGGTGTTTGTCCACAGGCAGCTCTCCGGGTCACGTGGCCAGCATGACTAAACCAATTCTGGCGCAACAGGACACCGTGACGGAAACCAGAGCGCACAGAAACACTGTTTACCTTCCTGCCATAGTGGTACCTGTTTACGGTATCTACTTGCACTGGCATGCTTCCAAACTGCTAGGCTGGCAAGAGCTGGGACAGAGCAATGGGAGCTCACTCTGTCGCGGGGATTCGAACTGCTGACCTTCCGATCAGCAACCTCAAAGGGCTCAGTGGCTTAGACCACAGCGCCACCCACATACCTTCTCCTATAGATGTGATAGAATGTGGCCTGCTGCATTCCATACTGGCAGTAGTTTCCAAGTGAGGAGCTGAGTGAAGCAACTCGAGTAAAACCCTAAAAGCCACCGTACTGCATAGTTTGATTAGTCTGCAGGGTGATTAAGACCTGATAGAACCTATGAGTACATCAGCTACAATTTGAACACCAGTCTGAACGACCAGTTAACGCCATTGGTCTCTGCCCAGCCACAGCAAAAGCAGCCTCAATGTATGCAGAGATATGCATACATTGTTTGGTGTTTGTTAAACCAGACAATAGCTGTTGGTTAAGGTGAACTGGGATGGCTGCTAGTGGAATATTGAATTGGATCCTGTGCTGGAAATGAGGTTTTATAAAGTATCTGCTGCTTATCTGTTTCATATTCAATGAGTTAAATTGTGTACAGATTTTAATTGTGTAGTTAATAATGCTTTATTGTTTTGGTGCGATCTTTTATTGTAAGCTCCTTTGGGAGTCTCTATAATCCTGAAAAGTGGCATAAAAAGTAATTTAAATACAATATAATAAATAAAGCCCTTTTGAATTCAATGGGACTTGCTTCAAGGTAAGTGTGTATAAGACTGCGGCCTAAGTTCCTGTGACATAATAGTATCAGCAGTTTAATCTTACCCCCCAAATTAGAAAAGCAGTTCAGTCTGCTTCTTTTTTTAGTGCTCCATCAGAATTATTGCCCAAATTATCCAACACAGAATTTGTGCTTCAGGGAACTTTAGAGACAGCCGGGGAAGCTAACAGCAAATGGGAGTTCCTCTAACAAATAGATTCTAATTGCTTTGTAAACAATAATTGTAGGGAATCCTATTTGGGACTGTATCATGACTGGCTTGTAACTGTATAGCACCGTACATGCTAAAAGGGGAGGCGGAATGCTCACGAAGCAAAATGCAATAAGCAATTTCTTTTGGGGGACGAGGCAGATTATAATATCATTGCATAATAACAATGTGCTAATTGCTCCTTTTGACCATGTGCCCGTTTTACTAAGCTTTTGCGTCAATGTGCTCTGTACCCTGAATTACAAAAGTAACGCTGCATTATTTCACGGCACAGCTTTGAAAATCTTGGTAGGACATTATGTATTAGCATTAATTAGATGCAAAAAAGGGGACAGAACAAAGGTACTCACTAGCAGTTTAGAAAAGCCTTGGTGATAATGACACGGATTACAATTGTTGCATTTTCTTTCAACTGATGCTGGAGAAAGCAAACTCTCAACTTACAGCATGTTACACGGAAGTAAGTCCCACTGATTGTTGTGGGATTTGGTTCCAGGTAATGTGTCTGGGAATGCACAATTTGGGATATGGCATTTCAGGATTTTCTCTTGGTAATAAATGCTATACAAAACCCCAAGAAGCATAAGCAATAATTGGCATCAGTTCATTAATTATCTAAGAAACAAAGTGTGAACTCCTTAAAAGGACAACTGGCGTTAATGTTTTTCCAAATATATTTGAAAAATAGCAGTGATATCACAAAAAAAAACAAAATATGGTTGGTTCATGACATTGAATGGGGCAGAGAGTGTGTCATTTTGCCCCATCTTTTGCTCTGAGTTTAAATTCGAGAGATAGTGAGATAGCCACGACTGCCCATAAAATGGATATTCACATATATGATTCGGTGAGTGGGCCTGGTTGTCTGTCTCTGATGTATTTCAGTTTGCCAATAGTTATGATGTTCCCCATGCATTGTTATTTTTGTTCACACTAAAATATGCTATTGTTTTAGTCTATACAAATGCCTAAGAAGATCTTACCCAATAGTTTTTAGTTTTGTGCTGTTTTAAAATGCAGAATTTTAATTGTAGTGATTGTGGTTTTTATAATGCTGTAGCTTCGATTCTTAACTGAAGTGTTAAGCAGTATAGAAATTGCATGAATAAAAACAAATAAAATATGATAGTACAGAGAGCTGTGGCTTTCAAATTGGCCATTAGCTGGGTTATGGCCACAGGATAGGCCTGTAGCTGAGAATAAGTACCCCAGGTTCCACAGAGTATGAAGGAGGACTTGGATTTATTGGTGCATGGAAAGAATCCTGTGCCTGCCCTGAATAGGGGGCATGTGGTGGTAGCTGGGGACTACCTCTCGAGAGAAGTAGAGACAGCGGTGTGTTGTTCTGACATGTTTTCACTGAAGACATGTCATTTCCCTGATGCATGTGTCCAGGATATGCTGGGAAATGTGGTCAGGCTCATAAAGCCTAGTGACTATTATCCCTTCCTGCTAATCAGTGCAGGAATAAACGACACGCCCAGACACAGCTCTGAGTGTATTGCAAGTGACTATGAAGCTCTGCATAAGAAGCTGAAGGGCCATGGGGCACAGGTAGGTTTTTCATCACTTCTCCAACTGAAGGCTGTGACCTAGGAATGGAGAGGCGAATACTGGAAGCGAATTACTAACTTTGCAGAAGACGTCATCAGGAAAGGTTTGGATTATTGGATCATGATCTGTTCTGCAGTGATGAAGAACTTCTGGTGAAAGATAGGTTGCTCCTCACAAGGATTGGGGAGAATGTGTTTGGCAAGAGCCTTGCAAACTTGATCAGGAGGACTTCAAGCTAAGTTCTGTGATGGAAGATGATAAAATCCTTGAAGACAGCATGGTGCCATGTAATGTGGACATGAGCATAGAAAAACCAACATAGTGTCATGTGTGGCTAGGTTATATATCGATAAATTGTCCCAAACTACTTTGAAGTCCATGTCATGATACCGGTTTCATAATTTTTGACCTGGCAATATATCATGAATGATGGTTTGTACATGTGCGCTATGCTAAAATTATGATGCAGGGGAAAATGTGAAGTCAGCCGATGCCTCTACATAGCTCTGTCCTTATTTCAAACATTGTGATATATCAGTATATCACAATGTTTAGCTGGTGATAGACGGAAAAGGGATCCAATATTATCTTGGCAGAAGGAAGACCAGACAATAACCTAAAAAATGAGTCAGCAGTGAAATGCAACAGCCAAAAGTATATAATACAACTGTAGCTTATGTGAACAGAAGTATATTGCCCACATCACAAGAAATCATGGTACCATTGTATTCTGCTTTGGTCAGATCTCACCCTGATCATCTAGTTCTGGGCACTACCATCTAAGAAGGATGTGAATAAACTGGAACATGTTCAGAGGATGTTGACAAAGTCAATGGGCTGGAGATCAAGTCCTATGAAGAAAGGTTGAAAGAATTGGATATGGTTAGTTGGAAAAGAAGCAATTAAGAGGTTATAAGAAAGTCATCTTCACATACTTGAAGTGCTGTCATGTAGCTGGTGGACCAAATTTATTTCCCCTTTTTCAAAACCCACACCAATGTGTTCCAATTACAAGAATTGGAGAAGAACTTGCTGACAGTTTGAGTTGTTTGACAGTGGAACAGGCTGCCTTTGAAAGTGGCCGACAGTCCTTTTTTTGCAGAGGTTTTTAAGCAGAGGCTAGATACCTACCTATCAGGAATGGGGAATGTTTGTTGAATTGGCAGGGAGGTCGACCAGGTTCCTTTGAGATCCTTTCCAATTCTATGATTCTACATGGAAAGGTTGAGAGCTACTGGAATGCATGAAGAATGGATGGGAAGCTCTGCATTTGGACCTCTTAGCCCTCCTGGTCCTTTTCAGCCCCTGATCTGTAGTGAAAAATACACAACCCACCAGCACTACTACCTCCCCCAGAAGAAAAAAGCCTTTGCAAAGGGGTTATCTCTTATGACATGCTTTAAGGGGTCAAGAAAGAACCACTATTAGCGTGATCTGCTCCCCTTTGCAAAGCTGAAATGTTTTCTTTACATAACCTTTTCATTTAGCAGGAGAGCTGGACCTAGAATAAAACAAGAAGGAAAGGGGGAATATTTCATTTTAGCACCTTTCAACATCTGTGCACCATTGCCCACTGCTAAAAATTGCCCATTGTTCGGGACAGAGGGCAGAGGTGGCTTGTGTCAGTGCTTTTTCCCCTCCCGCTGACTGAGCACATACAGTCGAAGTCTTTTCTATCTCCCCTATGCCTGATGTCAACATTAGATGCCATCTTTAGTAACAGCTGTGGCAGGCGCCAAGTGACAGCAAAAGGCAAACAATGGAAGACAGAGCCAAAAAGTTGAAGTCCCTGCTTCCCTCCACAGGGCAGCCATGTTATGTAGAGACTGGCAGTCTGGGCATAGGACACAGCTGTTAAAAGCATTTTAGTTTTCTAACCTGAATCTCTGGGAAACTTGATGATTGTAAGTGACTCAGATAAGCATGTTTCTTCCCCCACCCCCCCCAACTTCCCTTGAAACACAGCCAAAGTGAAGTTTGCAGAGTTTTGACTTCCTAACACTGAATAAGGACAGCTGGATTCAGCACATGGTATGCCAAGGGTTTCTAAAAGGAACCTCATATATGTTGAACAGTTTACAGTACATTGTCCAAATGAAAATGTGAAGCATTGAATTAAATGGTCAAATAAGTCGAATATTTTCAGGAATGCATTGCACGTAGCTGTGAGTCAAAGGGCCCCAAATTACATATGATGTAAAAAGTGTTGTAGTCAAGAAATATATATATATATATATATATATGCTTTCGTAGATTTTCACGGGTACAGGAATGCAGGTTTTGGTGTCCTCGGGTGTCTTCCCGTGTAAAAGTTGGGGTGTCTATGCGACGTTTCGACGAGGTCTCACTCGTCATCTTCAGGCTGGTGCTTTCGGCTTCTTGTTACTGGAACAGAGCAGGATCTCAGTGTTTGAGTTCCTATAAATACTGTTGAGGGGGTGTGGTGTATAGCCTCCAATGTTCTGGGCAGAGAGGAAGTTCCCAGGCTAGTGTGCCTTTTCTTCTTTTGTTCCTTAATTACTTGAGGGATATCTTGAGTGATTTCTTGAGTGATATCCTGAGTACCACTTAGGTGGGTCATTAGGTGTGGATTAGTTGCTAAAGTCTTTGTGTCTTGACCTCTTGAACTTTGTGAAGAGTTTTTCTGAGAAGATGGCTGTACTGCACTTAGTTGTGCTCTGGCTTGGCTTCGTGTATAGGGGCGAGCTGTGGTTTTGTGGCCTGTGTCAGCCAGATCTGTGTAGGGATTGCAGGGGGGTGCAGCATCCGGAGGTGCCACCATGGTTTGGCTACTGGATGGTGTCTGTAATTTATCTGTGGAGAGGGTCTGGGTTTGGGTCTGGTGTGGTTGATTGGTGATGGCGTTCTGTGTGCCTCTGGATCTGGTGTCAGTTTTTGTGGGGAGGGCTAATTTCCAGATGTCTGGCAAGCGGGATGTGTCGTCACGCTTGTTCATGTTGTGAGGGTGTTTCTCTATCTCGATGGCTTCCATGATTATTCTCTTGTGGTGATGTTCCATGTTAAAGAGCAATTTGGAATCTGCAAAATTAATTTCGTGTCCTGTTTCTTTCATGTGTTGGAAAAGAGAGGAAGTTTTTTCTTCTTTTTTGACGGCATTCTTGTGTTCTGCGATACGTGCATTTATTCGTCTGTTTGTTTGTCCAATGTACGTGGCTGGGCAGACTTTGCAGGGTATTTCATAGACCCCTTGGTTTTCCAACTGGATTTTATCCTTGGGGTTTCTGAGGATATTGGCTATTTTTTGGTTGGTGCAAAAGGCTGTTTTGATATTGTGTTTATGGAGGATTTTGCTAATTTTATCTGTAGTGCCCTTGATATAAGGAAGGAGGGCCATGCCATTGTTTTCTTCTGTGTCTTCGGATGCTGCACCCCCCTGCAATCCCTACACAGATCTGGCTGACACAGGCCACAAAACCACAGCTCGCCCCTATACACGAAGCCAAGCCAGAGCACAACTAAGTGCAGTACAGCCATCTTCTCAGAAAAACTCTTCACAAAGTTCAAGAGGTCAAGACACAAAGACTTTAGCAACTAATCCACACCTAATGACCCACCTAAGTGGTACTCAGGATATCACTCAAGAAATCACTCAAGATATCCCTCAAGTAATTAAGGAACAAAAGAAGAAAAGGCACACTAGCCTGGGAACTTCCTCTCTGCCCAGAACATTGGAGGCTATACACCACACCCCCTCAACAGTATTTATAGGAACTAAAACACTGAGATCCTGCTCTGTTCCAGTAACAAGAAGCCGAAAGCACCAGCCTGAAGATGACGAGTGAGACCTCGTCGAAACGTCGCATAGACACCCCAACTTTTACACGGGAAGACACCCGAGGACACCAAAACCTGCATTCCTGTACCCGTGAAAATCTACGAAAGCATATATATATATATATATAACAGCAGTAAGGGAGGGCAATCAGTATCAGGGCTCTTGCACACAAAGAGGGAAGTTAACTCTTCCCTCTGCATCGTGGTCTGCCTCCCAACCAAAGCTGAACGTAAGTAAAACCCTGCTAGATCAGACCTATTGAGTCTAGTATACAATTAACCAGATACCTATTGGGAAAACCCACAGGCAGGACATGGGTGCAAGAGTTCTCTGCCATTGTTGTTTTCCCACAACTAATATTCAGAGCTGTGCAGCCTCTGGTCCTGGTATAGGTAAAAAGGTAAAGGACCCCTGGACAGTTAATTCCAGTCAAAGGTGACTGTGGAGTTGCGACCCCCATCTTGCTTTCAGGCCAAGGGAACCGGCATTTGTCCACAGACAGCTTTCTGGGTCATGTGGCCAGCATGACTAAACCGCTTCTGGCGCAACAGAATACCATGATGGAAACCAGAGCGCATGGAAATGCCCTTTACCTTCCCGCCACAGCAGTACCTATTTATCTACTTGCACTGGTGTGCTTTTGAACTGCTAGGTTGCCAGGAGCTGGGACAGAGCAACGGGAGCTCACCCCGTTGGAGGGATTCGAACTGCCAGCCTTCTGATCAGCAAGCCCAAGAGGCACAGTGGTTTAGACCACAGCGCCACCCGCCTCCCTACTGATAACCTGAAATGGCACTCTTTCAGTTTCCTTCCAGCAATTCTTTGCACTGTGCCATTTCTGAAAATTCCCCCTATACATCCAGAAACTTGATGCACTGCATATGGAAATATGTGTATGTGTGGGGGGTGTTTCAAAAGCCCTTCTACTTGTTGAGATCTGGACCTGTATCTCTGAATTTTTTTCTTATGGGTGTGTTATCTTTACAGCCTATTCTCAGTGATCTGATTCCTAGATACCAAGATCTTAGTTTTTAAGTTGGAATATAATAATATAATTTTACATTTTCATGATCCTTTTCCTAATGAGGGATCCTTTGAAAACTGCAGGACAGGCGTTATCATATTTTTCTCCTTAATAAAAAAGAATTCTCTAGATGGGGTAGGTGACTAAGCAAGCACATACATGGTTCAAGATCCTCATTTGATTATTTTTACTTCAACATTGTCATTGGTGGCAACTTTTGCACTGTCATTTTCTAGGGCAAAAGTAGTGTTTTTATTTCCAAAGTATGTTTATGTATCAAGGCAAAAGATTTAAACTCCATGTTATTCCTGTAGCTGCTATTATTTCAGTGAATTCACAATGCAAAGCTGCACATACTTTTTTAAAAATCAGGGTTGGCAAACATTATTATTCTTATTAGCTTAAAATATGAGGAATGTAGAGGCAGTTGTATAGAATGGTGGCGGGGGGCAGGGGGCGAAAGAGAAATGTCAGTGGCACATCTCGCAAATGAAGTAATACACCTGCCCATCTAAAGGTGCTCTACATAGGACCATTAAGTCCAGGTTCTAAAAGCTGCACCACTGGAACTAGGGAAGGAGAAGAAGGGAAACAGTTGAATGTTTTTATTATAAAGATATCAGCAATGGAAATGTATATTTGAATGTGAATGTCATTTTGGAAATGGTAATACAGTCATGCCTTGGTTCTCAAACAGAATGTGTTCTGGGAGTCCGTTCGACTCCTGGAACCGTTCGAAAACCAAGGCACGGCTTCCGATTGGCTGCAGGAGTGTCCTGCAGCCAATCGGAAGCCACAGAAGCTGCGCCAGATGTTCAGCTTCTGAAACTCATTTGAAAACCGGAACACTCACTTCCAGGTTTCGATCGTTCGGGAGCTGATTTCTTTGGGAGCCAAGGCGTTTGAGATCCAAGATACAACTGTAATTAACATTATACAGTAAATAAAATTATAAATAAATAAAAGCGGCACCACTGCCAGCTTTGGATTTGGCATGACTAACGATATATACTTACTTGACATATCCAGGAAAACGCTATCAAAACAAGGAAGTAGAAAAGCTAGGAGGCAAGATGGAATGGGTCTGCAAAACTGAGGCAGAATTCACTATAAGATATCCATAGCTGGGGGTGGCGAGAAGGGAAAACAACCTGGAGTGTAAGTGACAGTGCTCCCAGCAGGCAGGCTGCTGAACTTCTGCACCTTGCCTCCTCTATGACCCTCACTTCACCAGTCCTCCTCATTCCAATGTAGCCTCACATTCACTGCCTGGTCACCTCCTATTGAACCAAGGTGAGAAAATAAGATGGCGTTAGCTCTATTAACACATTTGCTCAAGTGAAATGGAGAGACGGGGAGTCAAGGCCTTGTCGTGTTTTGCATCAAACTGATGCAACAGGGTCTGCTGGGGCCTTGGGCTTTTGGAGCGGAACCTGGCCGTGGGCAATTAGAACCATCAAGCCACAAAGTCAGCCAGCCACTCTCGACTCAGTGGGAGAAGTTTGGGCTTGTCGACTAGAATTCCAGCTTTATTCTCTCTTTTGAGGGAGCCCTGCAATCAATATGGATCATTGTATAGCTTTCACGGCAAGCAACAAAGAAAATAACCTGTAGTGACCTCATCCTGCATGTGTGGTCAACATAGATTTCATATCAAATCTGGCAACTGGAAATGAAAACCTAAGGCTTTTATGGTCCTTACTTCTTACAACTGTCCTTTTCCGATATTTAACCAAAAGAATCTTCCTGACATCTTTAAAAGCTGATGGCCAGGAAATAAACACCATCCTGGCTGCATAATGTGTTTGAAGCCCTGACTCAATGAAAGTTTCATCCCATTTAGGAAACTATGCTTTTAAATTACAAACTGCATTTTAAACATATTTACAGTATGAGAAGGAGGCATACATTGGGAATCCAACGTGGGGTATTGGATCTGTTGTTTGATTCCTCTTGAGAACAACGGAAGATGCCTTATATGAACACAGACTATTTGTCTATCTAGCTTAATATTGTCTCCACAAATTGGCAGTAGCTCTAAGTTTTCAGACAGAGGTCTTTCCCAGCCCTGCGTAGTGATGCCAAGAACTGAACCTGGGACAATCTGCTTGCAGTTTGATGCTCCACCACTGAGCTAAAGTCCATTTCCTCTTGTGTTTCTACATCTTCCTCCTGGATGTTGATGTTCTTTAGAACAACACTAGCAGGCTGGCCGACAAGAACCCTGCGCTTCATCCTGATAGATTTTGTACCAATTTATTATTCCGGTGCCTCAAATTATGGACACCCACCTTTGGTTCTGGCAATTGACTTTGATGTGTGAAAATGTACCACAAAAGGTTATGCATTTGGTTATTTTTTTAATTACGACATTTATACCTCACCATTTGTTTGTTTGTTTGTTTAACATTTATACAGTGGTACCTCGGGTTACATACGCTTCAGGTTACAGACACTTCAGGTTACAGACTCTGCTAACCCAGAAATAGTACCTTGGGTTAAGAACTTTGCTTCATGATGAGAACAGAAATCATGCTCCAGCGGCGCGGCAGCAATGGGAGGCCCCATTAGCTAAAGTGGTTCTTCACGTTAAGAACAGTTTCAGGTTAAGAACAGACCTCTGGAACGAATTAAGTGCTTAACCCGCGGTACCACTGTATACTGCTTGAGTGTAAACAAAACAAAAAACACCTCTAAGTGGTTTACAAAAATAAAACATTAAAATTATCAATGAAAGCAGTTTTAAAAGTTATCTAAAGACACTACTAAAAAGTTTATTAAAATCAACATCAGTCAAAAAGAGATGGAACACATGTAACTTCTATATGTCAGGATAGATTTGCCTGAACAGAAATATTTAAGCAGAAAATAAAAAGGCTCTCAGAGCAGCCTTACAAAAATCAGTTCTAAGAAATGGTCTCTGCCCTCAGGCTCACAATGTAAAAATACATTGCACCCAAGGAAAAAGGAGTGAGAGGGAGGAAGGGAAGAACAAGCTCAAGGACAAATTCTTCTAGTTGCAGTTTTTATAACAGAGTTATGTAAATTTAGGCTGAGGGGATTTCAAGCTGAGGAGTACTCTGCCAGTTCCAAAACAAGTATTACTATTAGTTCATAGCACCAGAAGTCCAGCACTGGCTAAATGTGTTAAGTACACATTATTGGTGCAGACAAGATCCAAATTTAGCAAAACACTGGAATAATTTGTCATGGGTATAAACAGAAAAAAATAATGAGGAGATGGGGGGGAAGGGTAATAAAATAATAGCACAGTTACCTAGTAAGACTAGAAATTATCTCTCACGTGACATGCACAGGAGCCAACCGTTTTATTCGGGGAGCCCAATAAAATATTTGAGGGGTCTGCCCCCCCAAGTCAATGGGCATTGCCATTCAAATTGTGTGTGTGCTGCATCTTGTGTTCAGTTATGTGGGGTGGGGCTTACCCCCCCCATTTATTCAGGTTGGCACCCTTGGTGCAATGTATGTTCATTTACAAAGTACTGTAACCTTGTATTTCTATGGCCTGTGTTATGTATTTGCTGTGTGGCTACTTATATCGTACAAATCAGATGCAGGTCAACAAAAAGTTGAGCTTATAGAGGAATCCGTTTCAGTCGCATGGATATAATCAGGCACATCTTGCTGCTTCTATTTTATAAGCTACCATGTTGATAGTTTAAAGACGAACATAAAAAGAGCCCTGCTAGATTAGACCACCTTCCTTTTCTCGCAGTGGGCGACTAGGTGCCTATGGGAAGCCCATAAGCAAGACCCAAGTGCAACACCAAGTGATTTCCAGCAACTAGTTTTCAGAGGCATACTTCTTCCAATGCTGGTGGTAGTTCATAGCCAACAACATGAGTAGCAGCCATTCATAACATCCTCCTCCATGGATTTGCCTTACCCTCTTTCATAGCCATCCACGTTCATACATTCATTCCTTTTATTTGTATGCTACTTTTTTTACGCATGCATACATGCGCATGCGCGCACACACCATGCTCACAGCTGGTGGCCATTACTGTGGGAGCAAGTTCCAAGATTTAACCATGCTATGTGAAATTTGATGTTGGCATAGCCTTTCTCCGAAAGACTGTATTGTGTTGAATTCTGTCATTTATACACTTCCCTGTGGCATCCAATTTGCTGACTACAGTACATAGTATTGCACTGCCCGTATTTTAGATGGCTCAGTGTACTAGCCACTTATTTTCTGTGCTGAAGTCGTACTGTGTTTTTAGAACTTCTGAGTTTCCTGAATCTTTACAGTGATTTGTAAGGCTTCCTGAATTTTTACCTGACTATTTAGTAATATACCGGTAAGTTTTACGAGCATGGCTGGGACATATCAACAGGCAATGGGTTTAACTCAGGGCACACCTTCAAAAGGTCACATGTATAATATCTCACAGTAAGTGCCAGTTTGGGTTTTAAAACCCCCACAAAAATTTAATTGTGGAGTTATGCCATCGAACGGATAGCAGTCTATCACAGAAATGAATTTGCATCACAGCATGCACCTCTAATTCATATTATCTATTATCAAAGGAACTCACCAAAATATTACTACAGTGTCATGATTTTGGATAGTAATTGCATAATTATTTCCTCTGTTCTTTTAAGCTAAAACTGCCTTGACAGCCACAGTGGACAATGTTTGTATTCCTCTAATCCCAAGACTCGAAAATTCAATGTGTTCTGAGTGGAGCTACTCTTGTGCCTCAAGAGTAGTTTTAACTGCTGTAAAACACTGATGCGGATGGCCTATTGCCAGCACAAAACTCCCGTGCACAAAAGCTTGCACTAGTTAACCGTACGCTATGGAGCCAGGTTCAAGGTTATTATATTAATTTACAAGGGCCTTAACAACTTGGATCCAGCATACCTCAAGGACCGCCTAACCCCTTATATTCACTATCTGATCAATTAGTGGTCCCCCATGGCTCAGATCCCTGACGTGTATCCACCAGAAGCCATATGTTCAGTATTGTGGGCCCAAATTTAGGGAATGCCCTTCCAGTTAAAGTCAGACAGGCCTTCTCCCCCTTGAACCTCAGGCACCTACAGTAGAATTGTTATATTCTAGCAGGTGTTTTTATTGATATCTGATTTTATACTTTTAAGTGATTTTTACCTTTTCTGTATTGCATTTCTTAATGCACCACTTAGATACAGTTGCAATTAAGCAGTATGTAAATTATTTAAATAAATAAATGATCTCACTGATTCTACAATGGTACTTAGCATCATAGAGTGAGTGGTTTTTTATGGCGTTTCCACCGAAGTTCAAATTAAATGCTCCCATCTTGTTTTAACTGCTCCATAGATGGTCACCTGTTCGTTTTATCAGCCAACTCATGCACATGAATAGGGAGCCAGGATGGTGTAGTGGTTAAGAGAGGTGGACTCATAATCTGGTGAACCGGGTTCGCTTCCCCGCTCCTCCACATGCAGCTGCTGGATTACCTTGGGCTAGTCACACTTCTCTGAAGTTTCTCAGCCTCACTGACCTCACAGAGTGTTTGTTGTGGGGGATGAGGGGAAAGAAGATCGTGACCCGCTTTGAGACTCCTTAAGGGGAGTGAAAGGTGGGATTTCAAGTCCAAACTACTACTACTACTACTCTTCTTCTTCTTCTTCTTCTTCTTGCTCAGTTGTGCAGCAGCTTTCCTTAGGAATAGGAAAATGAAGCAATGTCATGATCCAGGACGACAATGTGGTTCCTTCCCATTTCAAAACTCTCTCTCCTTTCTAGCCAGGTGATACTCATGAGGGAAATAAACCCCATCAGAGGTTCCCCTTTCTACCAATGTGATTCCTTCAGACACATGTTCCCAGGTCAGCATGGGAAGCATATCACAGAGAAGCAGCTCGTGGGAATTGGAACTTTATGGGGTTTCTTTGTTTAAGTTTGGCAAATTAGTTCTCTACACACCTGCTCCACGATTGCCAGAAGCTGTTCCCCCAACACGTTTGTGGAGCCCCTTCTGCTCCGCCTACTGGTGAATTGGCAGCCTGCTGTAATTATTGCAGCTGAACTCCTTCCTTAAGCCTTCACGTCCTTTATTTTGCTTCTTCTTCAAATCTCAGAGGATTCTTGCGTTTCAGATTCTCTCAAGTTTTATTTGGAACATGCATTTGCTTTTGGTGGCTTCTTGTAAGTCTGGCTCTACCCAAATGGCTCATTGACCAGTATGCAGTGATGGAGAAATAATAGATTTCTCCTTTGCTCTCTCTCTCTTTCGTTTCAACCAGCTCAACCCATTTAAGAATCTATACTGTATCTTCAGCCAATAAAAAAACGCCAAATCTGTCAGGTGCCTTTGCTTTAATCCCACTCGTGTGAAAAATAAGATTTATCAGTTATTAAGCTGTTTATTTCTTTTAAGGTATCTAGCTTTGTGTCACTGTTGGTTTCACTATTTGCAAACTGGCTTTGTTATTTTATTGATAGCTCTTGAGTGAAGAACTCTCTGTTAATATATGCAAACTCACAGCTCTCAACAAGCTTTACAGCTCTGTTAATGAGGGGATTAACAAGAGCACGGCAATGTATTTAACCTGCGGCACTAGCTCTGTTTCAATAAGGCTTCAACAGCCTATTAAATGGAGTGGGGGCTCAATTAACCCAGACAAAGGCCACTCTACAGAACATGGCAGGGAGGACCACAGTTAGCATCTGCCTAAGCAGCTTGTTCTGAGCTGGAAATAAAGAGGGTGACATGTTCTCGCCCCGAGCTATGATATAACTGAAATGGTGATTCTAGTTCATCTGGGCTGACTGAATAGGTGACAGCATCAAAACCCACCACTATCTCGCCATATGACAGTCTGTAAAATCCGAGTGCACTCAACGGTCACCCCAGAGCCTCCTGCACTTCGGCATTCAAGTATTGTAACCGTGCCGGAGAAGGTTCGGTGCAGAAAGGTGGTGACGCCCGGGCAGTCTTGGGGCACTCGGTATGAAAAGGCCTTTCAGGATATGTGTGAGGTTTAAACAATTTCCTGTTGGATATCTCCTGGGCATAAAGATGTTGCTGGCCCTCCATCAACATGTTGCTAAAGCTAATGTCGCACTGTGGCATTGTATGGTGTTTACTGAAAGCTGTCATCCAAAATGAATGGGGAAGGAGTCAACAAAAGAGGCAACTGGCTGGTGCCGTCTTCGGGAAAGTGTGTGTATAGTTTTAGGCATGTTGAAGGCTGGGCTGGGCTTTGATTTGTTTCTCTTGCTTGCATTTTTAAGACACAAGGGGGAAGCAGGAACAGGGGAAGGAAATGATCTGTCCATGAAGCCTCATAGAGCAGTTATGGAAACTTTTGTATAAGGATTCACCAGTCTACAGTTACCTTTAGTCTATGGAGGGCAAGGCTACTAGCCGCAATGACTATGTTCTACTTCCGCTCAGCATAATGCCTCTGCATACCAGTTGATGGAGATAGTAGGTGGGCAGAGAGTTGTTGTGCTGTTGTCCTGGTTGCAGGCTTCCCACAGACTAGCCACTGTGAGAAGAGGATATGACTAGAAGGGCCATTGGCTGGATGTAGCAGGCTGTCAGGCGTGGAGTATCCTCTCCTCCCTTGGTAGCCTCAGAGTCAAGAAGAAGAAACAGTTCATATTTTATGGCTTTTTATTCAGTCATCTGGTTGCAAGACGAAAGATCCATGTCTCCACCCATAGGAGACGTTGGCTACTCTGAGTCCCTCCTCTTCCGTCTCCCACAACATCCTGGAAACAACAGGAAGTCTCAGGAGTCACACCCCTCCGCATTCTCTGTTCATGAATGTGGAGGGACCTGCGAGTCTTTGGACTAGGAGGGTCTCCCATACTCTCCAGGGAGGTCTCCGCCGTCTGCTCTCTAACTTCCCCCTCCTCATCCTCCACTGTCCCATAGCTCGGGATTTCTTCATTCACCCCTGTCTCCCTCTCCCCCTGAAACTGCTGGAGACAGGGAGGGCAAAACTTCCCACTCTTCCTCCTCTTCTGAGAGGAGCCCATCAGACAGAGGGCTCATTTCCCATTCCTCCAGTCCCTGACACAGGCTCATCTTCTGCTCTTGTCTTCCTGGCATCTTCTTCGCCAGTGTCTACTGTACAGATTGACTTTGTATGACTGATCATCTTTGAAATGTGGATTAGACACCCCCCAATCTCTATGAAACAAAACAGGCCATCTTAATTTGTGATCTATAGAACACCCTCTGCCCTGTTGAGGTTGCTACCAGCCCTATTTGGTTTCAGACTGTATAATACTTCCTCATTCCTCCTCCTCATCCTTATTATTTATTGAATTTATATACTGCCCTATACCTAGAGGTCTCAGGGCAGTTCACAGGGTTGTTTATTTCTGAATCCCTTTTGCTAGGCTTGTTAGGGACAGTCCGTGTAATGATACACCACACTAGTATTTTATAAAGAACAAGTGAAGAATGAAGAGGTATATTTTAGACTAATAGTTTAATTTTGATCTTTTTTACATGAGCTTTTGTAAGTGAAACCTGTTTCACCAGAAAGGTCATACAGAGATAGAATCATATTTTTAAAAACTCAAAAGAAAATACTTTTCTTAAAATCACTGAAAAAGACCGTGGCAACATGTTTTTTTTTAAAAAAAATTAAAAAATCACAATATGCTCAATTGCCACATAAAGCTTGGTGGAAAAGAAAGGGTTTTGCTAATGGTTGAAAGATTCAGATTTTTATTTTCTTCCGAAAGAGATAAATGAAAAAAATATCAAATGTGTTCTCCCGACCAGTAAATAAATAAATAAATGGAAATGAGTAATAATGTCTTAAATAGGGATAGAGAAGTTTAATTCAGTTAACATTTGAGCCTACCAAATTCAGAATAAGTGAACCAAAATATAGACTTCCTTCAAAATTCACACTTCTTCAAATTTTGGAGTACAGTTTTCCAGTCAGGTTTATGTGTATGGAGATGTATATCCTATGGTAAAGTGTGAATATAAATATACATGTTAGCAAAAAATAATAATAATGCATTACAGTAAGGTACGTTGCTCAACAAAAATGTATATGAGGCAAAATGGCACCCCAAAGTGTGTTTATTTGCAGTAATTTGCACTAAAATACTGCTGAATTTTCATCAGGACTTCTTTTAAAATAAAGAAAGAAATGCAAACTTATATGGAAATATAGAGAACTGAATTAAAATTGGAAAAATGAGAAATTGAGAAAAACTGAAATGGACAGATTTAGCCATCCCTGGCATTAAGTCACAGCTCTGTAGGAGATGGTAGAACTGACCGTAGCTCACTGTGGCTTGTTTGCAAAGCATTTTGAAGATAAAATTGCATGCATCCACCGGGATCTTGGCTCCTGCTGTTACAGCAGGTGAAGCTCAATGGGTGTCCAGAACACTGTCTAGTCCTGTTGTGTTGGATGAGTTTCAGTTGGTAAGGCTCAAGTATGTGGGCAAGGTGCTTGAATTGGTCAGGATGACCACTTGAACTCTGGACACTTGGCCCATTTGGCAGAAAAAAGCTATCAGGGAGGGGACAGCAGGCTGGGCCAGAGAAGTGAATAATGCCTCCCTGCTAGAGGGGGTGGGCCCTGCCTGCTTGAAGGGGCCAGTGGTAAAACCACTCCTTAAGAAACCCTCCCTGCTCTTAGAAAATCTAAGTACGGTAACTACTGGCCAATGACTAATCTTCCCTTCCCCTTATTGAGTGGGTTGTCGCAGACCAGATCCAGGTGCTCTGGGAGGAAACTGATTTTCTAGATGCATTTCAATCAGGGTCTGGGCCTGGTTTTGGCACAGAAACTGTCTTGGTTGCCATGTACGAAGACCTCTGTTGGTTACTGTTAGATTTTTTAAAAAACTTGTTTCTTCGTTGTTGTTATAAGTATGGCTTTTAAATGCTGCTTTTCCATATAATTTATTGCTGCTGCTTTTGTATTTAATGGTTGTTGTTTTTTGGTATTGTTGCACTTTTGTAAGCCACGCTGAAAAGTCCTCAGGAGAGCTGGGAAATAAGTAATACATAACGGCAATCAAATCGTCCTTCAAACGAAATCCTTTTTCTTCCATTGCTGTTCTTTCCTTTGAAAAGGAGGCTCTCAGTTTGACTAGGTGGATATCACATGCGATTTCCTCACTGCGAGAAGTGAGGTTACAGGGAACCAGGCATAGGGCCTTCTCGGTAGTGGCACCCTCCCTGTGGAACGCCCTCCTATCAGATGTCAAGGAAATAAACACTATCAGGATTTTTTTTAATGTCTAATGTTTTATAATTTTTTATGTGTTGTAATCAGCCCAGTTGGGCAGGGTATAAATAATAACATTATTATTATTATTATTATTATTATTATTATTATTATTATTTATTCTAGTATGCAAGTCTGTGGATGTTTACTTGAAAGTAAGTACCTCTGGTTTTGGGGGGCTTACTCACACATATGTATATGATTGCAGAATAAGAGAGAAGAAGTAACAAAAGAGTAATATTATTAAACTTACTAATCTAAACCATTTAGGTATTGTTATAATTATAAACTTAGCATGTGCAGAAATGAGACCAAGTGGTCTGACAGACACATTCATAAATAGTAAGCAGCACTCTTCTATAACTGTGTGAAGATCAGGTCTCATGCAGTTAGATTAGAAATAAGAAGCCCGACCTTCTGCACCCCAGTTTTGAAACAGTGGTTGGCTTCTCTTAGAGTCAGGATTTCACCAATCTTCTGTAAATACAGAACTAATGCTGCTGCTCTGCTGGCAGGATAGGTGTGGGTAAAATAGTTATGACAAGGAGTTTTACCATCACTTGGAAATTGTAGTATATTTGTGAACACATTATAAATTCATAGGAAGTTGAGATTGGAAAAGCCGAGGTCACACGTCAGGTTAACTGCTGAAGGAAAACTACAAACAGTATCAGGTGTAAAATCCAAAACAAGTGTCAGAGAACATCTGTGTGGAGAAAGAAGCAAGAAAGGGCACTTCGGTGAGTGGAAAACTGAGAATGTGGAAGTGTGACAAAGGAATAAATGTACCAGAGACTCCAAAGGTAGCTAAATGGCTAAAGTGATACATAAAGGTGCTAGCTCAGCACCTCTGTCTAAACATGCACTTGCCTGGAAATGGATCCCATTGATTTCACTTCTGCGCTGGAGAGTTTCTAGGCAGGAGCCTCCTGCTGGTCTCCAGACACTACTTCCCCACATGCAGAATTGCAGCACCCCTTCCACATTGCAGCAGGCAAAATGGACCTTTTCTCAGCCCTGCCCCTTCCCCCGGCTGCTTGCATCTTACACTTATCTCCTGCACATCAGTGGGTGAGGATTATGGGATGCAGCCAGGCTTCATCTTGACCATCCCTGTCCCTCTTTCTACCCATTGCAAAGTTCTTCCTTTCTTGTTATGTACAGGTGCAGATAATACCTGTGCGTACCTGCGCACATTTTTCTTTTTATGTGAAGAAGTGCACATTGGCAGTCTGTTTTCATACATGACTGCATAATTTCCCTAAAACCATTCCTTGCTCAACATGGATCTCTAGCTACTCAGTCTCTACTTGCAGGAATCAAAAAACTACACGGCCATGCCAGAACTCCTTAAAGAACACAGCAGGTTCATTCACAGATGCAGGGCTTGATGTAGAAAAAGGTTGTGACTATTCTTATAGGCTGTTAGAAGATGTCAGATTACTTTGACTCTGTCCTGGGGCAACATTTTTCTGTTCCTTTCAACTCCAGCCAGTTCATTGGGAGCTATCTAGGGGTTCTGATCCTGTTTGTCTTAACCTGAATGCCCTTTGCTGCAGTTCCCTGAAAGAGATCATTATCTGATGTGACCTTACCTGATGTAACTCCACTTGCTGTGACTTTGCCCACTGTAACTGACTGCTTAACAATATCAGACAAAATCCTGCTGCTGTACTGTTTAATGGGATCCATCTTGCCAAGAATCTGCCTAATGAACTTTCCCTGAAGTAAGTCTGGCCCCATACTGCATGGATCTTGGGTCCATGATAAAGAAACAACATATGGGAAACCATCTTTACTGAGAAATATGTGGCAAGGGTGGCACTGTGGTCTAAGCCACTGAGCCTCTTGGGCTTGCCTCTTGGTCAGCAGTTCAAATCCCTGTGATGGGGTGAGCTCCCGTTGCTCTGTCCCAGCTCCTGCCAACCTAGCAATTCGAAAGCATGCCAGTGCAAGTAGATAAATAGGTATCATTGCAATGGGAAGGTAAATGGCATTTCTATGCACTCTGGTTTCCATCATGGTGTTCCATTGCACCAGAAGTGGTTTAGTCATGCTGGCCACATGACCCGGAAAGCTGTCTGTGGACAAACACCGGCTCCCTTGGCCTGAAAGCGAGACGAGGGCCACAACCCCATAGTCACCTTTGGCTGGACTTAATTGTCCAGGGGTCCTTTACCTTTTACCTTTACCTAATAGTTGTATGGTGGATTTCCATTATGGAATGCTACCATTAAGCTACCTTCCAGTTTGGAGTCAGAAAATCTACAGCATAAGAAATAGTCCTGAGGATGTCTTCTTCATTAAGCTCTGTGCTTGTCCACTAGACAATAACTTGGGTGGCAACTGAAATAGAAGTTCTAATTTTTATATTTTTTTTGTTAAAAGTGCTTTCAATATTCTACTGTTTTGCCATCTTATTGTGACTTACAATAGAAAGTATCTTGGTATAGAAATCGGCACTACTTTTGAACTTGTCCATGCCAGCTGTTTGGCACTTTACCTATTCCTAAGATGGTAGCCACCATTTTACCAGTGGACACTTTGGGGCTGAGTAGTAAGGCAAAACATTTTAGTGCTTGTGCAATTTCAGTATATCACTTGTGGGCGCTTATTACTATTCCATTCCTGCTTCAAGGGACAACTGAGCCAGTGGCGTAGCATGGGGGGTGCAGGGGGGGCGGCCGCACTGGGCGCAACATCTGGGGGTTAGGGTAGGGGGCGCAAATCCACGGGTTAGGGGGTGCAAATCCATGGGTTAGGGGGTGCAAATTATTTGCCTTGCCCCGGGTGCTGACAACCCACGCTACGCCACTGACTGAGCACATTGGCTGATTTAGTGACAAAGAGGAAGCGTGGAGCAGAAGAAACCATGTTGCATAAATTCTACCAGTGATACTGGCAGGTGCTGCCTATCTGATCCAGAGATGGTTTGTGGGAGCCACCTTGATCAGTCTTTCAACCACTGCAAGACCAAGGACCGTATTGGATGGGGCTGATGGGAGCTGGAGATCAACATTATCTGGAGGGCCACAGGTTTCCTGGGTTAAAGGACCTAAACACTATACCATTATCTGCTTCACAAAGATCAGTCTTTGTTACATGAGCCTCCCCACCCCCACCCCATTTAGATACTTCTCACATTGGAATGATTAGTCCTCCTTATTTTGGACAACAGCTTACTTATCATAGTAGTTGCAATAACTCCACTGCTGGAGTGGAGAAATGCAGATGTTATGTTACTTTCCTGCTATCAAGGGAAAACAGACTGACGTGCTATAATGTTAAAACAAAATTGTCAGAGCCCACTGGAAGTAATGAAGTCTGACAGTTCTTCAGTTAATACAAGGACTATTGGGCCTGTAAATTTCAATTAGGCCTGACAGCAATAGGGTTTAATGTGACATTTATGCGAAGTGGTAGGTTGGTAGCTTTCCTTCACACTTACAAAGTCAAGGATCTCGGGGGTTTTTTAAAAAAGAAAGAAAGAAAATAGGGTTCATCCACAGTCCTTTTCTGTTTCTTCTTCTAAGGATCAACATAAAATGTTTGGGACAAAGTGTTCACACTTGTAGTGGCTGGACTTAGTCACCAGAAACCATATTTATGTAGCCAATAAATGCGTTTTTTTAAAGGCTTTCCATTGTCCTCTGCTGCCCTTCATTCACAAAGGTAATGAACCAGACTACTTGGAGTTGTGACCCCTTTATGAAAACTCTGTATCATTCTTGGATACACAGAGTGCAAGGAGAAATAAAGAAATCCATGAATATACTCCTCCGATTTCCAGGATTGTGGTCACACTTTTTGGAGTGTGGTCCATAGAGTACACTTCTCCATGAAATCCCTTTACCCCCCTGCGTAGTGCAGGATGAATCAAGCATGCTTATCTAAAGTGGCCCTAAAGATGAAAACAGGTATCGGCTTGAAATATGGCTGCTATTTTAAACATTTCATGACCTAGCAGGAGAAGCTTCTGCTACCCAGGGCTGTAGACTGTAGACTGGGTTTTCAGGCAGCCGTGGTTCAGAGCATAAGGCAAATCAGGAATTTGGGATGGCAGACGAAGTATCAGAACCCTGGACAGAGCTCAATAGAGGGTTTCAAGACTGAGGTCCAAAGGCTATAACAGTGAATAGGGAAAGAATGCTTAGAACCTTGCTTTTAATCCATCCTCTGAGAACTATCCCTACCCCAGCCCAGTGGATTTAGGCAGACAATATAACTTAATTTGTGCTAAAAGTTATTAAGGTGTTCTGTTTTTGCCCAGGGAGACTGACATTGCACCCTTCCAGTTTAAGAGCTTGAGGCTGTAACTTTTTTCTTATCTTTAAAAATATAGTAGGAGTAGTAATATACAGGTAATTTACAGTGGTATAAATAATTCAAAGGTATATAAAAATATCATATAAGTAGTACTGGAGAGATTTCATAATATGTTGAAAATAATGCTGGAAGTACCTAAGTATGAGAATAAATGCATTGCATAAATCTATTATTCATCTGTTCCTTTCTTTTAATTACTACAATAATGGTTTATTTGTACTGTACTATCAAAGAGGAACCGATTATTTATATGGTATTATATTAATTTACATTTCCACCTACAATTTTAGGGACCATTTAATATTGTAGTATATATTAATAAAACATTACAATGAAAAAAGTTACTTAAATAAACTTACTTTTAATGTAAAATTATTAGTATTAATTTGTCTAATCTGATATATACTAAGAATCACCACTTAGCCCAGGACTAAATCCCCAGACTGATTGATTCTGATTTTTAAATTAATCAACAGACATTATTATTCAGTTAAACAATGCATCTACTACATATTTTGGTAAGTTGTCTATTCACTATGCATCTGGAGACTTCTTAAGATATCATAACCAAATTTTGCATGATGGTTCCTCAGATCAAGGAGCAGATTTTTGTCTATGCTTAGGTATAATTGGATGCCACTTTGAATCAAGATGGCAGACTCAGTCTTTCAAAACTGCACTGATATTTTGGTTTCTTAGAATTCCGGAGCAACACCAGGTTACAAAATATAAAACATAAAATATACAAACTTTAGAACAGATTAAAATATCAGAGTGTGGAACATTGGGACAACATTCATGGTGCAAAGGCCTCTTGGAAGACTTAGAGACCACCCACTGATTCAAGAAGTCTACCAGACGTCACCTTCTAATCATCAATGCCCAGTCCTGTCCAAAGAGCCCATGAGGCACAATGGGACAAGTCAATAAGCAAATTGTGCAGTTTGCTCAAATGAAAGTCTACAAGTGAACTTGAAAAGGATTCAACATGCTTTGATTAATAGACAGAATGTGATGATAGTTGATATTTATTTGCTTTGGCCGCCAACCATTGCAATTTGTGTTCAAAGCACAACCATCCACTGTGTGGTAAACTAGATTTGTTTCTTGACGCTCTGTGATCTTATCAGTAATCCAGAGATGCAAACAGTATTGCTGAGCTGTGGGAAAGGACTAGGCTTCATTCAAGATCTGTCCAGTTGTGATGCCACTCATGCCTTTGTGAAGCAAGATATGAGCTGCGGCTTCTTCGTTTTAAAAGTTTCTTTTCACCTTACTAAAAATGCCACTCTGTTCTGCGCCCTGATTGGTGAGTCCATCTTGTAAACTGCCAACACATTGACGGATGCCGAATGTCCTCTGACACTATTCAGTGCTGCACAAAAGAGACATTTCCCAACACCTGTGTTCTCAACGGTGCCTCCAGCAAAGCCCCGCAGATGAACCATTCCAAATCTAGGCTGACCTTAACAAAGAAGGAGCCGACATACTTCACTCATAGCACTCAGCAAGCAATCAGGCTGCATCCCAGTGACATTCAGTGTAGCTGCTGGCAACGGCCTTTAATTCATCTGGTATTTAACCAGGGTGAAATACCCCTTGGCTATATCATGTTTGTTGGTGTTAGATGAACCCAGCTCATCTCCTGCTCACTAAAGTTCAGGATTTAACACCAGTCCGTGATTTTTAAGCATTTCAGTTTCCCTACAAAACACTTGTCTTTTCCTTGTCCTTTCTTCTGTTTTTGTTTTCCTTGCCTTGATTTAAAACACACACACACACATACCCACACCCTACCGGCACCTCTGATATTACAGCTATGGCACATTAAAGATGTAGCACACCAGTAATATAATTAGGGGCAGCAATTATAGGAAACCTCCCACCTTCTCCAGATTAAATGTTGTGAAAGACGTAAGTAGGGGGGTTTTCCGGCACAGTAGGGCAATAAATGAGTGTGAATATGTCTGATTTTGTATGAAATAAAAGCACTAATAGCTGCATGCATTCAGAGTTCGCAAGCAAGGGAGACTTCAATCGGAGCTGTAATACTTCCAGAAATAAGCATGCTTAGCACATTTAAGGGTCATTGAGTTGAGTAGGAAATGTAAGCACGTGCTTAACATTCTGCCACTGTCAACAATAAAAAGGCTTAACCTATAGTTGGATTGCTTCCAGTGTCATATTCTGGTGAGAGGATATTGTTATGTTCAGTGTTTTGCAGATGTGTCACGGATGTCACAACTGTTGGCCAGTTTAATTACCTGGCATCTTTGAATCTGCAAAAGTGTTGTCATGGTCTTCATTGCATTCACAAGAGCTGAGGGAGGCGTGTTGCAACTATTCCCATTTTACAGATGAGACTACCCAAAGCCATATAACAAGTCCAGAGTAAACCAGAGTATGTACATAGCCTAAAGTGGCACCAGTGAGTTCAGACCCAGCTATTGCTGGGCTGTCCCATTCTATGTCAGATGACATTCTGGGCAAACAGCAAGAGCCTTCATCCAGAAAAAGCTGGGGCAGCGGCAGTGCTCATAGTCCCATTGCATTCATTGTAGCCTTCTCTTTAGGTACCCGTGTAGAAAAATACAGAAGTCCTATGCATCCTATATAAATTTCTTCCTTTTTTTTAATGACTTTGGCTGCAATCCTATGCACATTTACTTGGGAGTGAATAGTGAGGTGAGGTGAGAATATTCTCCGGAGAATATTCTCTGCTAGAAAATTCTAATGTAAGAACCAGTTTTACAACCCACATTTTAAAAAAAATGTAGTAAATAATAAGTCAAGCTGTGATATTGCCAGTGTAAGTAATGAATGATGAGACTTGTTACTTAAAGCCTATTTTTTAAATAAATTTCTTTCTTGTGACAGTTTATCAGTTATATTTAAATATGTTGTGTGTTGCCTTACTTCTCTAAGCAGATAGTAATATGCATTTCTGATGTTATGTAACTTGTCATTAAGGATTATTTGTGTTTTATTTTCTGGAAATAATAGCATTTTAAAAAACTTTATATTGATTTTATTTATCACTGAAAATACTGTACAGTACCATGTAGATATGCTTATTAAAGAATGTACTCACGTAGCAGACCTGAGTTTTTTAATTAATTTAAAATTAATACTAATAATTTTACATTAAAAGTAAGTTTATTTAAGCAACTTTTTTCATTGTAAAGTAACTTTTTTCATTGTAATGTTTTATTAATATATACTACAATATTAAATGGTCCCTAAAATTGTAGGTGGAAATGTAAATTAATATAATACCATATAAATAATCGGTTCCTATTTGATAGGGCAAGTAAACCATTCTGAACATAGGAGGGTTATGTTTGCTTTCCTGAACCAACTTTTCATTGGAAGAAGGTAGGATATAGTTGACAACTGGCTGCTGTAACTGGAAGCAATGTTGTTGTTTTCGGTTTTCCTAAAGAAAACACTCTCTGTGCTTTTGCATTTCCTTTGTTTCCAATCTATGCGAAGCATTTGGACAATATTTGTTTAATTTATAACCCAGTGGTTTTGAAAGTCCCAGTTGCAGCCCAGTGCTGCCTTTTTGGTTTTTATCACTCCACATTGCAACCAGCCTTCCTCCTCTCAGGATGACAGTCCTGGGATCCAAATGCCAACCTGTGGAAGAAGAATTCCAAGACACAGCATCTGGCTCCATGTACAAGTCCAGTGGCAGCTGGCTGTGATGGGGGTCATGGAGTTGCCTCTGGCTCTGACATGTGGTTCAGTTACTCACTTGATAGGCTCTGTGACCCTTGAGCCCCTTGGACTTCTGCCTTATTCTGACATACCTTTCAATCTATGTAAGTCTGACTTCATAATGCACTTTGCAGTCTAAGTCTTCCTATACTTCCCCCACACCCCGATTTCAGCACACCAGTGCAGCAAAATTTAATACCACAATGTTTGAGGACAATCTGTTCATTGGGCCTTGTAAACATGGGAGACTTTTCCCACATATCCATACACAGACAAACAAATTGTATGAATTGGCACCACAAACCAATTCATTAATAATAGTGTCACCAGGACCCAGAATGGCGGGCCCAGCTTTTTTTTACAGGATGCGACAAGAGTGTGACATAGGACTATTTTTGCTGGGCTTCTAAATGCTTGCTGCAGTTTGTGTTAGCAAGAGGCCTCTGAAAAGACCACTTTCTACTACTGTTGCATATAGTCTTAAACATGAACTAATTGTGAGTTGTGGTGTGTGGGCTGTCTGTAGCTAACCTCAGTAAAGCTGGTTAAGGCAGTTGGTCTGATTTGTCGACCTGGGCTTTTTATTGCACTAATTACTATATTCTTTAGACAATTTATACCCCGCATTGTCAAGGCAGCTTAGATCCTTCAGTAAAGCAATCCATCAAGTGCAAAATGATACAACAAAACACTGAAATAATTTGTTGTTGTTGTTTAGTCGTTTAGTTGTGTCCGACTCTATGTGACCCCATGGACCAGAGCACGCCATACACTTCTGTCTTCCACTGCCTCCCGCAGTTTGGTCAAACTCATGCTGGTAGCTTCGAGAACACTGCCCAAGCATCTCATCCTCTGTTGTCCCTTTCTCCTTGTGCCCTCCATCTTTCCCAACATCAGGGTCTTTTCCAGGGAGTCTTCTCTTCTCATGAGGTGGCCAAAGTATTGGAGCCTCAGCTTCAGGATCTGTCCTTCCAGTGAGCACTCAGGGCTGATTTCCTTCAGAATGGACAGGTTTGATCTTCTTGCAGTCCATTGGACTCTCAAGAGTCTCCTCCAGCACCAAAATTCAGAAGCATCAATTCTTCTGCGATCAGCCTTCTATACTTCTATACCAGCTCTCACTTCCATACATCACTACTGGGAAAACCATAGCTTTAACTATATGGACCTTTGTTGGCAAGGTGATGTCTCTGCTTTTTAAGAGGCTGTCTAGAATTCAATAAAAAAGAGGCAGCAGATCTTTAAAATACAGTTATATAATGGCCTAAAAACATCAGCAACCTGGAATGGTAAATGCCTGCTGGAATAAAAAGATATTTGGGTGGTGGCTAAAAAGATCACTGGGAGAGGGGGCAATTGGGCTTCAGTAGGCTGTGAACCACTTTGAGATCCTCATATGAAGGGCTGTATACAAATATAATAATAGGTAGGGAAGTCCATAATCTTTTTCCGAACAATCTAGTACCTCCCATCCTTTGGAAGCTTTTTATGTTGGCAAGGCAAAATGTTTCCCACATTAAAAACTCAGAATCTGGGTTGATAGTAACTTTAGAAACTCCCCCCCCCCCAAAAAAAAGACAACTAGAAATATGATATAGAGGTATGTGAAATTATTTATGTTACACAGATGCTGGAAACTTTCTGCACTTTCTCCTAATACAAGTACTCAGGGCCACCGGATGAAATTGATTAGCAGTGGATTCAGAGGTTGGAGTAGAATGGAAACCATGTTGTACCCAATAGAGGAGGAGTTTGGATTTGATATCCCACTTTATCACTACCTGAAGGAGTCTCAAAGCGGCTAACAATCTCCTTTCCCTTCCTTCCCCACAACAAACACTCTGTGAGGTGAGTGAGGCTGAGAGACTTCAGAGAAGTGTGACTGGCCCAAGGTCACCCAGCAGCTGCATGTGGAGGAGCGGGGAATCAAACCCAGTTCACCAGATTACGAGTCCACTGCTCTAATCACTATACCACACTGGGCAGTAGTGGCCTTTGAAGTGGGCTGGAGCCACCCCCCTGACACTTGCCACTTACCTGGATAGGTTTGGGGCAGGGCAGTGGCAAAGCTGGGACTGGATAGACACACCAACAACAGAAACATCAGTCTGGCTCCATCAGTACACCTGTGCAGCCCTAATCTCAATGCTACCTTGCCATACCCTCATAAGCTACAGAGGTGCTGGTGAGGGAAAGGTGTCTCCACCTCACCATTCTGGTTGAGGGATCCTACTTCAGGAGAAGATGCCATAAAACAACTTTCTCTTGAAGATTGCATTCACCTCTGCTAATTCCAGCTAGAGTTTACTACAGTGGTACCTTGGTTCTCAAATGCCTTGGTTCCCAAATGCCGAAAACCTGGATGTAAGTGTTCCAGATTTTGAACCTTTTTCAGAAGCCAAACGTCCAATGCAACTGTCAGCTATTGTTTCCAGGCCACCTGCACCAATCAGCCTTGGTTTTCGAACATTTTGGAAGTCAAACAGACTTCTGGAATGGATTAAGTTTGGCGCTTTTGTTTTTGCTCTGTATTTTGCTTTTTTCATTTTGGTTTTTGTTTCATTTGTTTTTGCGACTGTGTGGAACCCATTTCAGCTACTGATGGATGGATTATGGGACTGCAGAAATGGATAAAAGTCCCCCATCCAAACAATGTCTATCATCAGTGCAGGTAAGAAAAAAAAAATTATTTTTTATCATCTACAATACTGTCTTATTTATTTTATAGTACAGTACATTGATTATTGCTTTCATCTTATGGATCAATGGTCTCATTAGATAGTAAAATTCATGTTAAATTGCTGTTTTAGGGGTTGTTTTTTAAAGTCTGGAACGGATTAATCTGTTTTGCATTACTTTCTATGGGAAAGTGCACCTTGGTTTTGGAACGCTTTGGTTTTAGAACAGACTTCTGGAACGGATTAAGTTTGAGAACCAAGGTGCCACTGTACTGCAGTCTCCTAGCAGATGTTGAAATACAGTAGCAGGATTTATTCTAATAAGGGATGGTTCTTCTGAAAGATAAATGTAAACCTTCACCTATCCACCAAGAATAAGAGCAGAAACAGAGTTTAGGTAGACATTGTTGTTCTAGCTATTGAGACAAGAAGTCTTTTTATATACAATAATAATAATAATAATAACAATTTTATTTGAATTTACAATTATAAAATTATAACAGTCCAAATTACATATCCATATTTAGAGATTTCTCCAAATCTCTGGACTTCCCACCTTCCCCTCCATGGGTCCTATTGTACACCCTTTCCACTGCATATTATTTCATAATCCATATTTTATATCTTTCCATATTGTCCATAGTATTCTCTACATTACAAGTGTTATTAGAATCCTGTTAATGTTTTCATCTGCTTACTGTGGTCTCCTAGATAAATTTTAAAAAATTCCCATTCTTTGCTGAAGTTTTGATCTTCTTGGTTCCTGAGCTTTCTGGTCAATTTTGCCATTTCGGCATAGTCCAACAGCTTGATTTGCCATTCCTCTCTGGTAGGGACTTTGTCTTATTACCATCTCTGGGATAGTAACATCCACGCGGCTGTTGTCGCAGAGACAGGAAGTCTTCGTATACTCCTTCCTGTCTAGAATGAGCCAATGGCTAGCCTGGTCAAAGTCAGTCTGGAATTTTCTTCCCCAAGTTGCTGTGGTGATGCAACGCACCACATAGCGCTGTGGTCAGCAATTCCTGACATTCCATGATAAGTCTACCAATGACTGTTTGCCATGACTGCTAAATGGAACTTTTAAGATTCAGAGGTGGTAGTCCCCAGAGCACCACCTGCTGGCGAAGAGGCAAATAGCAGTGAAAGGCTGCAGCTTTTTATGCCATCTGGTTGGCCGCTGCTGTAAACAGGATATCAGATTAGATGGATCCTTGGCTGAATCCAGAAGGGCTCCTTTTGCATTCTTATGACTGCTTTCCCTGTGCTCAAAGCAACCAGGTGACTGTACCTCAACATGTAAGAGCTTACTACATCTGATTTTATGTTATTTTTGCAGTGAACAAAATAAAAGTTTGATCAATAACAACATGCCATATTTATCTTTTCTCTGATGTCAAAACCGAAGCAGGGCAATGGATTAATTACTTTTCGGTAGTAATAACTAGCAATTACTTATGTCCACCATGAAGACACACAGATCTTTTGATTAGGAAGCTGCAAGCTTCTTTTGCAATGATAGACTCTTTGTCAAGTGTTGATCTTCTTAACAAATTTGAGTGGACATAAAAAGCAGCATCTTTGAGGGCTTTGCTGGCCCATCTGGGGTCAGTGCAAAGGAATGGAACAGATTTTTTTATAATTATTTATAAGATGTCTGCTTTCATAACACTGTTACTTGAGTATCTGACAACCTCAGGGGCCCTGTCCAAGTATATCATATGACATTCTGTTGGTCATCAGCAAATATTCCCTTACTGAAGGAAATTTTAGAGACTCAAAAAGCCATCTCACCTCCCTCTCCCTCCCACAGTGTATAATCGCCTTCATTTGGAATGCTTTAAGCAAATTGAAACATAACATACATAACTTGGGAAGGCAAATATTTGGACAGCCTTCACTATAAACATAAATGTATCGTACTTCTTTTTTGCAGTGGAACTACTTTATTATATCAAATCTAGTTCTGACATAGTCAAACCCAGTAACTTCCAGTGTGGGTCATGATTGTTAGCCCACGAATACTGTGGTACACGTTGTGCTGACCATTGTGCAACTGAAATAGGGTTTGGCTTAAGTATGAACATACGCTGTTCTTTTCAACAGTTCATTGGCTATTGGTTCTACTCTCAAGGCCTGCAGTGGGGAACCTAATCTCATGTGACACTCTGTAAAACTTGCTCTGTTGCCCACCCCTCTGAGAAACAGTTCCTCTTCCACATTTTATGTGTGTAAGGGGGGGAGAGAAAGGAGAGGGGGCTGCTACACTGTGAACCCAGAAAACAAATGCTCATCAGAGGAAGAGAAAGGAAGACCAGAAATGGACCTAGTAATTCAAGGAGTAGGGTGATGTCAGGGACTGGACTGAGGAGGAATGGTGGGGACCACCCCTGGTCTTCCTGAACCTTCCCGAGAAGAGGAGGACAGTATAGATTTAGAACAGTGGTTTGCAGAGGGTCATAGTTCAGAGGCTGCAGAGGGGAGAAGCTGGGAAATATTGGGAGAGCAGCAGGAAGAAGCACCACCAGTGGAGAGACAACTGACAGACTCAGTGTCTTTAGAAAGCATTACTGACCCCGCCCCCCTTCCCTGGACCAGGTGTGCATTGAGAGTAGTAGAACAGAAAGCTCAGAGGCAGAAGGCACTGATCAGCTGGCTCAGGGATGACATAGGATAGGAGGGATTGAGGGGGTGGGACTTTACTTGGAGCAACGCCATTACCTAAGAGAGACCGCATTCCTGTCTCTCTCTCTGTGAATATTGAATAAAACACTTGGTAAGAACTGACAGATTTCCCCATCCCTTGGAACGCAGCTCTCAGCAGAAAGTGATTGAGTGAGCAGAATAGGGCATTTTGCTGATGGGGAAGTTTGCATTCATGGGTGGGGAATTCATCAAAGTTGGGGATGGGAATTTACCCACAACTTTTTAAAAAACACACACACCCCACCTCTGGTATCATTTCCAGGAAGACTTTGAGTACTGTACTTTTATTTATGAAAAGTGTGCCATTCTACACCCAGCTGCCAATTTCCAAGCACCCTTCGAATCCATAGCCCGGGCTGGGGTGGGTAGCATTTATTCCATAAGAACATGGCAGAATTCTCCCTCAATGTTTAGCTC